>NW_027526385.1:114895707-115495707 GCF_048455015.1 Haemaphysalis longicornis
TTTTAACCCCCGGGTCGTGACTCGAGTGTCTACGATATGTCCAGAGTGGTCGACCAGCTTTGAACCCATATATATATATATATATGTATGTATATATATTGTTACGAGGATAGAAGATATTCTCAGTATTTACTGTGGATAGGAACGCAGGCCGGAATCTTACCCGTGATCTTTGTCTTCCGAGCACAAAAATGTCCCTCGTCGACGTCGTCGTCATTCACCACACCAACGGGTAACATAATCCCCCTGGACGAGGCACCGCCCCGGTGCCCTTTAGAGAGCTGTTTGGCTGGGGGAGCATATCGCTCGAGTGGGACAACATGTACAATGTCTTTTGGGGGCTCTGCAGGCGCGGACTGGAGTGGTGATATCTCGCAAGTCAAGTCAGTGACTTGGCGCGCTACTCGATAACTTCCAGAGTAGTGAGAAAAGAGTTTAGCTGAGATTCCCACATGACACTAGGACTCCACAGAAGCACGAGGGTACCTGGATGAAATTTGGCTGTAGAACGGTGCTTATAGTAACGAAGCTTGCTGGAGGCCTGGGTTGTCGTAGGACGAGTGTTTGCAATTTGACGAGCCGCATCGGCGTTTGCGATGGCTGCGTGGGCATATTCAGTTGGGCTTGCCGCAGAGGGAACCAAAGTGTTAAATGGCACATTGGTATGTCTCCCGTATAGTAGGTAAAACGGGGAACACCGCGCATTTTCACAAAAAGATGTTACTACGAGGGTAGAAGAAATTCTTAGTATTTGCTGTCGATAGCAACGCAGGCTGGAATCTGACGTGATTCTCGTCTTCCTTCCCGAGCACAAAAACGTCCCTCGTTATCGTCGTCGTCATTCACAACACAGCCGGGTAAAAGTATATAAGTTCAGAAACTGGCAACTTCATTTGTCAGGGGTTATATTAGAACGAACAGAAAAGCTCTTACACACCCTCTGCCTTCAAGATACCTGAGTGATTCTTTTCCCCTCACACTCGTTATATACACACACGCACAAGCACACACGTGTGGGTGTTTGTGTAATGCAAAGGAATCCCTAGGGTAATCGAAGGCAGTATGTAAGAGTTATTCTGTTCATTCTAATATAAACCTTGACAAAGAAACTTATATATATATATATATATATATATATATATATATATATATACATATAGCAAGTCAGAATGTTAAATGAGGGGCTCGTTGAATTGAGATAGAAAGAACGGTTGGCAGTCAAAACCTTGGAACGCAAACGGGAGAATGTGGCAGGCATGAAAGCAGATGAAAAATTTGGAAAAACAGCAAGAAAGTGGAGAAAAAGTGCCCGCCGGTTGGGATCCGAACCCACCACCTCCAAAATGCGTGTCTGGTGCGATGACCACTACATTACCGGCGGGGCTATTTTTCCTCTTGACTTTCTCAGATATTTATGTTAAGGTATTTTGGTTTCCTGCTCTTGGGGGTGGTAGCTAGCGCCACGCGGATCACAGGGGGTGAAAGGGAACTTATTTGTAATGCCCGGGCTGTGACTCGAGTGTCTACGACATGTCGGGAGTGGTCTACGAGCGTTAACACAATTAGGCTCGCTATGGCACCAAGGCCGCTAGAACAGAGGCCCTCGCTATGCATGTAACGAATCAGTATGAGAAATGAGGGGCTCATTGAATTAATATATAGACATTGGTTGGCAGTCAAGAAAATCTGGAAAGCAAAAGGGACAATGTGGTAGGTCGTTGAAACAGATAAAGAATTGGAAAAGACAGAAAGTGGAGAAGAAATGACCACCGGGTAATATCCGGACCCACGACTTCCAGAATACGCGTCTGGTGCCATGACCATGCGCGTATTCTGCAGGTCGTGGGTTCGGATCCCACCCGGCGGTCTTTTTTTTCCCCATTCTTTCTGTCTTTCCAATTTTTTGTCTGTTTCAATGACCTACCACATTCTTCCCTTTGCTCTCCAAGGTTTTTTGAATGCCAATCATTATTTCTCTGTCTCCCTTTCTCTCTGTCTCTCTCTCTCTCTCTCTCTCTCTCTCTCTCTCTCTCTATATATATATATATATATATATATATATATATATATGTGTGTGTGTGTGTGTGTGTGTGTGTGTGTGTGTAGTTAAGAAAATGGTGGACTCACGATAAAAATGAAACCAGTGGTTTACTGACGTTTCGACTGGAGGACCAGTCTTCATCTGAGTAACATACAATCGAGAAGCACGCACGCTGATATAGGTGCAGAAGGTGTGCTACACTGCACCCTTGTTAAGAACATTGTAAGAATACTTGTCCTCCAGTCGTAACGTCAGTAAACCACTGTTTCTGTTTTTAATCGTGAGTCAAACATTTTCTCAACTAATTCTTCTGGCTCCTCGAGAAGTGTCGTCCGACTGCTAGGACGCCATGTTTATTACCGTTCTCATCGAACTCCACACCGCTTCTTCCTCTTTTTCCAATCGGCAGCCGTCCTCTTTGGTTTAGCGGTGAATTGGCCTCTGACCAGGCTTTCAGCTTTTGCTTCGCAGTCCCTCCCGCCTTCCTACTCGGCCACACTGCGATAAGGGGCTCCGACGAACTCTTTGGGTTTGCTCGTGACTGTGGCTCAAAGGTCGGCATAAAGGTCGGCATACCAACGGCGTTAGAGACGGCGGTACGTCTGTGCTCTGTGGAACTGTCTCTTGTTGCTTCGTGTCTTCCTTTTCTAGCCAGGGCTGTGCTGTCTATTGTTGAAGCGTAAGGCACTACGTCTCCCGGGATGACCATGTTCTCTATGCCCAGGAGGGAGTTCTGCAGCTGCCTTCGACGGCTTCAACAACTGTAGCTGAAACGTGCTTGTCTGTGACAGATGCATCCTTGTGTCCTTCATGCTTTTTGTCACCCAGTTGTATGTTTCGCGGTTTGCAAGCTTTTCCCTGCATGACTTTCTGTTCAGCTTCATCGGCCTGAGCTGAAACAATGGCTTCTTTTTCTGTAGCAGATAATTGGGAAGCCTCAGCGGACGAGTTGCTCGAGGTACCCATATCTCTCGTCGTATCGTGTTCTTGAAGGGACAAGAAGTGTTCCGTGGGGTTGTTGGAGTAGCAAGTCGCAGTTAATGGAAACTGATCTTCCGCCGGCACCCCGGCAGAGTTGAAGTTCTCCAGGGAGCTGTGGTTCAGCGACGATGGTGAATGGCTCTCTGGGCTCGCACACGTCTGCCAACCGACGCAAGTCGAAGGTAGCTTACGGAGAAGAGAGACCTGTGTCTGCACTCCGGAAACCATCGATGGGTCACTGGCTTGTTATGGAGCCTTGGAATGCTGTACGCCGTCTTCAGTCACAATAGGGGTAACCTTGCTTGTTTCCGCTTGTTCCTTCACCACTATATCATTTAATTCGGGAAAAGGGCTGGAGTCTCTACCAGGGTCTGCATCGAGGCTTGCAGGCGAGGCCACTCTGCCTTCCTGGTTGGCATCTGCTGCAGTTCTGCAGCCAGGTTGATGAAATCTTGCAGGCTCAAATCTCGTGGCTGCAACGTGAGGATTGCACCCTGGACGGGGTCAGAAAGGCCATCTAGGACATATTGCCTCGCTGCAGGAGACAACCAAGGGAGGCCGCAGTCGACAAGCAGGCGGAGCTTGTCATACACGTAGTCCTTGATGTCCTCACCGCGGCCTTGGTACCGGCTCCGCATCTCCATGTAGGGGGCGTCATAGGTGCCTGTGAAGTTACCAAACGCAGGAAGCAGCGCCCCGCTCCATCTTGCCCAGGTCGAATGCATCTGTCCCTCGTACAGATGCCATGCCCGGGCAGCGTCGGGTAGGCGTCCTTCAGTGACTGACCTCTTTATGTGCTCGGGCCACGCGTGGCCAGCGGCAAGGGTGTCGATAAGTGTACCCACCGAACACCGTCATCCTGGAATCCACGAAATACCGGGACGTGCGTGCGGGCAGGCGATGACAGCGCGCTGCCACGGACCGGGTACTCCGGTGTGGGCACGACGCCGGCGAGGCACCGGCACACCCCTGTGAGAGACTGGACATCCCAAGAAGAGACTCTGCCACACGCAGCACTTGTCGCCATCGGGAGAGGTTGCTCACTTACGAAGGAGAATCCGAAGTGCAGAAATCACGGCGCGAACAGTGTACGCGGCGGCGAGTCAAGAAGACGTCGGCTGCTGGGGAAGGTCGCGCCCAAGGCTGGCTCGCCTGGGGGCTAGGCATTGCTCAAGTTCGCGCTCGTGCCGGGACTGCGGCTCCACCGATCAACTCGGGCAGCCGGGCTGGAAGGCGTGCAAGGCCTTGGTCGTTGCTGAGGCTCATCCCTGCGGCTGGATCGCCGCGAATGAGAGCAAGTCTGGAGGCTTGGTCGCCTCGGGCTTCAAGACCCGTTGACTGCGCCACTTGTAAATTAACCAAAGTCCGACTCCTGGGACGCCATGTTTATCCTCTTCCCGATCGAGCTCCACGCCGCTTTTTCCTCTTCTTCCAATCGGCGGCCGTCGTTTTTGGTTTAGCGGGGAATTGGCCGCTGACCTGGCGTTCAGCTTTTGCTTCGCAGTCCTTCACGCCGTCACAGTATATATATAAATATATATATATATATATATATATATATATATATATATATATTTATATATATATAAAGGGTACAGCGAATGAATGCTCCGGGTGGTAGGGGTTTTTAATGAGGCGAGGCGGAAAAGACCAAACAGCGACAGCCAAGGGTCTAACCTAAAGCTCGAGAGCCGAGAGACCAGCCCCAGCGCGCGCGATCCGAAGACGAAGACTATTTCTTCTGCCTCGTCGTCGACCGTTGCGTGTGCCCTTTCTTATACAACACGCGACATTTACCTCCCCCTTAGGGGAAGCATCTTCCCGATGCTCGGGTGAAAGTGTGGTGAAACAGCGATCCAGTACGGGCGTGTCACGTTCTTGCGAAGTAAGGCTTGATGCGGACGATGTGGACCACTTCCGACCGGCGTTGGCGACGCCGGGATGCAACACCGTCTTCCGGAATAACTGCGTACGTGACGTCACTCAGTAGTTTCAGAACTCTGTAGGGTCCAAAATAGCGTTTCAGAAGTTTTTTGCTTAGCCCTCGAAGTCGGATGAGGGTCCACATCCATACATAGTCACCAGGCTCGAAGGAAGCGTGCCTGTGACGGGCGTTGTAAAGAGAGGAATCCAGAGCCTGCTGTTCTCTGATGCGATACCGAGCGAGCTGCCGCGCCTCTTCGGCGCGCTGCGCGATCGCTTGCGCAGTCTCGTCGGCATTTCCGTGGTCGTGTGAGAGCATGGTATCCTGCATCGTTGTTGCCTCGCGTCCGTACAAGAGAGCGAATGGCGTCATGCGCGTAGTTTCTTGCCAGCCCGTGTTGTAGGCAAACATCACGTATGCGAGAATTGCGTCTTAATTTTTGTGTTCCAAGTCGACGTACATGCTTAGCATGTCTGCAATGGTTTTGTTCAAGCGTTCGGTCAGGCCGTTCGTCTGTGGGTGGTAGGCCGTAGATTTTCGGTGTGAAGTACCAGTGAGATCCATGATGGCGCGTCCCAATGCCGAGTTGAATGCGGTTCTCCTGTCCGTGATCAAACTTTCTGGTGCTCCATGGCGCAGAACAATCTTGTCCATGTAGAATTGAGCCACGTCGAGCGCAGTGCAACGCTGAAGAGCTTTTGTTTCGGCCTATCTGGTAAGGTAATCGGTCGCGACGATTATCCACTTATTTCCCGGAGAGGAGATTGGGAAGGGGCCCAAAAAGTCCATGCCGATCTCTTGGAAAGGTGTTTTCAGTATTTGTACAGGTTGCAGTAAACCAGCGGGGCGTCCAGGCGGTGTTTTACGTCGCTGATATTCGCGGCAGGTGCGAATGTAGTGTTTCACTGTCGCAGGAAGCTTCGGCCAGTAGTAGTTCTGCTTGATTCGGGAAGTTGTACGCGCATAACCAAGGTGACCCGCGGTCGGCTCGTCATGACAGGCCTGTAGTATGTCGCGGCGAAGACACGCAGGGACAACTAAAAGGTAGGCTCTGGCATTTGGAACAAAGTTGCGTTAGTAAAGGATGTTGTTCTGTAAACAAAAGAACTTTAGGCCGCGTGCGAAGAGCTTGGGCTTTCGTGTAGAGTGGCCTTCCAAAAAGTCCACAAGTGGTTGCAGCTAGGTGTCTTGCCTCTGTTGTTTACACAACGTAGGGGCGTCGATTGCTCCCAGAAAAGCCATGTCGTCTTCATCTTCAGGGCCGGGGCGCTCGACCGGGGCTCGGGACAGGCAGTCTGGGTCAGAATGATGTTTTCCTGACTTATAAACTACCATTAGATCAAACTCCTGAAGTCGCAGGCTCCAGTGGGCTAGGCGACCAGTGGGGTATAAATTGGCCAACCAACAAAGTGAGTGGTGGTCGCTCACTACCTTGAGGAACGGCTGTAAAGGTACGGGCGGAATTTCAAGACCACCCATACAACAGCCAGACATTCCTTCTCAGTGGCCGAATAGTTGGTCTCCGCACGGGACAATGTCCTGCTTGCATAAGCAACAACTCTTTCAGCACCGTCTTGCCATTGGGTATGAACGCCGCCTAGACCTACGTTGCTGGCATCAGTATGAATGGTGGTCCCAGCATTTTTCATCAAAATGGGCGAGTACAGGTAGCTCTTGCAAACGCCGGCGCCGGTCCTTGAAAGAATCGTGCTGCTCATTGTTCAATACGAAGGCGACGTCGTTACGGGTAAGGCAGGTTAGTGGAGCAGCGATGTTTGCTAAATTTTTTATGAAGCGCCGGTAATAAGAACACAGGCCTTGAAATCGCCGCAGGGCCCTTTTGTCCTTGGGCGTGGGGAAATTGGAGATAGCGGCTACCTTTTCAGGGTCGGGTGTGACTCCGGCGTTGCTGACAACGTGGCCGAGGAAAAAGAGCTTTTCATAACCAAAATGACACTTTTCTGCTTTCAAGGTAAGACCGGCGGCTCGTATGGCACGAAGGACTGAAGATAGTCGTTTAACGTGTTCTTCAAATGTTGACGAGAAAACGATAACATCATCCAGGTACACGAGGCATGTATGCCACTTGAGGCCGGACAAGACAGTGTCCATCATTCTCTGGAATGTTGCCGACGCCGAACACAAATCAAACGGCAGGACCTTAAACTCGAAAAGGCCATCGGGTGTTATGAAGGCGGTCTTCTCGCAGTCACGCTCATCTACCTCGATCTGCCAATACCCGCTCTTTAAACCCATGGAGGAAAAGTAACGGGCGTGGCGAAGCCGGTCTAGAGAGTCGTCGATCCGCGGAAACAGATAGACGTCTTTTTTGGTCACTTGGTTTAGCTTCCTGTAATCTACGCAAAACCGTAAAGTGCCATCCTTCTTTTTACCCAAAACGACGGGCGACGCCCACGGACTTCGAGATGGCTGAATGACATCGTCTTGCAACATTTGTTCCACTTGGCTACGAATTGCTTCACTTTCCTTGGTAGACACACGATAAGGGTTTTGGCGAAGACGTCTTACTGCGTCATCAGTGATGATACGATGCTTCGTAAGTGGCGTCTGTCGGACCGCAGATGTTGAAGAGAAGCAATCCATAAACTTCATGAGCAGTTCGCAGAGTTCTTGGCGCTGCGTGAACGGCAAGCTGGGGTTGACATCAACCGCGGGAACGGGACTGCTCTCGCCAGGTGGGGCGCCTTGTAAGGAGAAGCAGTCTTCGTCGCCGCCAGGACTGTCCTCGAAAAAGGCGACTGCAGTATGTTTGGCGACGTGTTTGTGCTCATTACTCAAATTTGTCAGCAATAATTCCGCTTTGCCGTCGACTAAGTGCACGACACCTTGGGAAACTGCAATGCCGCGGCTGAATAAAAGCGCATCGACACGTTCAGCAATGCCGTCTACAGTGCTTCGCACGTCGCAGTTGACGGATACGAGCATGCAGGAGCGCAATGGTATGTTGACTTCGTCGTCGATAACCCGCAACGATGAGCGACATTCTTGGCTTTCCGGCAGGGGGGGGGCTCGGTGATAAGGTGATTAACGCTCGCCCACATCGATGACAGCGTTATACTCTCTTAAAAAGTTCATTCCTAAAATGAGCTCCCGGTAGCACTCTGCTAGGACCACGAAAGTGCCGACGAAAGTAGCGTCTCCTATGCTGATCCTGTCAGTGCACTTCCCCACCGGCGTCATTACGTGGCCCCCAGCAGTGCGAATTTGAATCTTAGGCCATCGCGTCTTAACTTTTTGCAACCGATCAGTGAGGGTCAGGGTAATGATCGAGTAATCAGCTCCGGTATCAACAAGGGAAACAACTTCACGTGCATCCAAGGATACGACGAGATCGGCGCTTCCACCATCGGTGGTAGTCCCTCTCGTCGGCGTGTTTTCCTTCGGCGGCTTCGCCTGATTTCGAAGGTCTTGCGGGTTTATGCTCTCAGCAACCCTGCCTCCTGGAGTTGCGGCTTCTAGTTTCTCCGCCTAGGGCTTGGGGATCTTCCCCGCGGCACATCTGTAGCGTCGCAGCGGCTAAGTGGAGCGTCGTTCCCTGGGGACGGTGATCGATATCGGCGGGACGCCGAGGGCGAGGCATTGCGGCGAGCAGCGAGGAAGTCTTCGATTGCAGCAGGTCTTTACTCGATGCGAGGCCGGGATGCAGCAGGAGAAAATCCGGGAAGGCCAACCTCGCGGTACGGGCAACGGCGGTAAACATGGCCTGCTTCGCCACAGTGGTAGCTTAGGGGTCGGTTGTCACTCGTACGCCAGAGGTCAGTCTTCCGCACTTGTCCTCGGAATGAATTTCCCGACGGCCAGGGGCGTGTACCGGCGTCCGCTGCCTGGGGACAGACGTCGGCTTGAGGCATACAGATGGGCGCTGGGGTGCTCGCAGGAGGCGGTTGGCGACGCACTGCCGACGCATAGCCTGCTTGGAGCGGCTGTGGCGATTGTTACGGGGCTGCAAACGTTAAGGCGTGTCTGATTTTATGGCGCACGATGTCGCCGGCCCGGGCGGTACGAGTCCGTGCAGCTGCAACTCCTCCCGAACGATAGATCCGACGCGCTGCCGCAGTGATCCATCGGTGGACGCAGCAGTCACCACAGTGCCAGTGGTGCTGGAGGATCTGCGGCCCCACGGTCGTACTGTCGGCACCGCTCCTGCATTGCTCGCTCGATGGCTGTCGCCTCTTTGAGGAAATCCCTTACAGTACGAGGAGGATTTCGCACGAGGCCAGAGAACAGCTGCTCTTTTACACCTTGCATTAGGTGCCGCAGCTTTTTCGGCTCGTACATATGGGGGTCGGCTCTCCGAAATATGCGAGCCATGTCCTCCGCGAAAATTGCGACCGTTTCGTTGGGCTTTTCAATCCGGCATTCCAGATGTCGCTGGGCGAGCTCTCGGTGGTCTGTGCTGGCAAACGACTCCAGAAGCTCCCGCCGAAATTCATCCCACGCCAACAATTCACCCCTCGCCTCGCGGTTTTCGTACCAGGTCGTGGCGCCGTATTCCAGCGAGTAATACACATGCCCAAGTTTTTGTTGAGGGTTCCACTGGTTGAACGACACGACACGCTCAAACTGCTATAGACAGTCCTCGACGTCTTCAAACGCTTCACCACAGAAGACGGCAGGAGTGCGCGGCTGGTGAAGCGTTACCTGAGAGGCAACTGGTTGCGACATTACTTGCGGTTGAAGTACTTGGCGTCTCGGCGCGTCGCGGGAAAGGAGGCCGCACTCAGGAGACAGGCCGAGTTGGCGGCGGCTAATCCGATGAACCAGGGTGTCAACAAAGCGTGGCCGTACCGGGCTGTCAGGAGGGGTCCTGGACATCAGGTGGTTGTATCCAGCACCTCCACCAGTGTAGCGTACAGTGAATGCGTGCTCCGGGTGGTATGGGTTTTTAATGAGGCGAGGCACAAAAGACCAAACAGCGACAGCCAAGGGCCTAACTTAAAGCTCGAGAGCCGAGGGACCTTCCCCAGTGCGCGCGATCCGATGACGAAGACTCTGTTTCTTCTGCCTCGACATCGACCATTGCGTGTGCCCTTTCTTATACAACACGTGACAATATATATATATATATATATGTGTGTGTGTGTGTGTGTGTGTGTGTGTGCGTGTGTGTGCGTGTGTGTGTGTGTGTGTGTGTGTGTGTGTGTGTGTGTGTGTGTGTGTGTGTGTGTGTGTGTGTGTGTGTGTGTGTGTGTGTGTGTGTGTGTGTGTGTGTGTGTGTGTGTGTGTGTGTGTGTGTGTGTGTGTGTGTGTGTGTGTGTATCAGTGTGTCAAACCAAAAGGAAATACTGGTTCGGTTGAGTTTCGGGTTCTGGTGAAATCATTTCGCTGGTATTCTCTTCTAGCTCGAGTAATCACAACCCGAACCGGTTTGCGAACCGCTTCGGCAGGTTAGAGTATCAGAGAAGTGCGAATTCTTCTCGCAGTTAAAGCGACCATGATAAGTAAATACAATTTTCATGCATTGAAACTACTGCGTTTTCTCGATAAAAGTTCCGCAATTTTAGATCAACAGTGAGCCACTGGGTGAGATATAAAAAATTTGAAGTATAGACGATTTAGAGCTACTTTCGCGTCCTGCCCTCATATTGTCCTCAGGACTACTTGAAATCGTCAAGGGTTATAACTGTGTGTGAGATACACTTTCTTACCCATATTTTTAATTTTGTTAAAATCGCAATCTCCTCTCTGGATTTACCCATCACCGGGAAAATGAAAAGTCATTGGATTGGGTATTCTTGAGTTCCTCCGGTACATTAACAGGGACAATTGTAAATACCAGTGGTGCCCTTCCTTCTTAAGTCTTGGCGTAATAAAAATATTCCTACAGCAGGCAGGTAAATGCTTCCCATGAATTCAATTTTTACACCTGGGGTAATTGTGAGCAGTCACACACTCGAAGTTGCAAGCTAAAATTTTGATAAAACTGAGCGTTAGTTACGCCCAGGCACTCAAACACTGTGATCACTGGGATGCATTTTGAGATTGCTATTACGGATGTGTGCGTCGCTATGAACGTCTCAATAACGCCTTACCCCCGCCCCCGTTCTGTCCACCAAGCTTCCGAATCTTATAACACGTTTTGCGATTGCGAACTAAAAGGCGATTAGACTGTTCTTGTTGTGGTTTCAGAGAAAGACAAAATAAATGATATGGAAAGGCAATATTAGAGACTATTGATGGGAGCTCACCAGCATACTACCCAGGGCAAATATATGGGGTTAAGGGGAAAAGACTCGTAACGGACGATATGGAACTATTTTGAAGAGGCGCTCCTAATATATCGGCAGCATTATCCCCCCGCCAGGACCAGTAGTAGTAGCAACAGATCAGCCAATTAGACTAGCCAGTGAAGCGCATGTCCTAAAACAAAGCATCCATGAAAAGAGAAAACGGCAGAAAAAGTTAAAAGTAATACCGCTCGGGCAATAGAATATTACTACCCGGCATGCCTTACTGCATGCGTCCGCCACTTCTTTAGTGCTGGTTTTTCTCAGACAAAACACGTAGCGTCTGCTGGGTCGCAATATTAAGTTTACGAAACTTGAGAAAGTTTAGGAACTGCGTATTATACGGTAGCATATTTCTCTGTAAATCTATTATCCTTATTTGGATCCGCTAAAACGCCATGTTGTGCACCCTACGCGTCCTAAAAACTTACTCATATAAAACACACCAAGGCGCTCGCTGCATTCGCCGTGATAACAAGTTTGGGTATGTTAAAGGTTTGAAAAAGAAAGGGATGTCTCGAGCAAAATCTTCATTTTGCTATTTTGGTTATTCAATGCCTAAACGAAGCGAAAAAGAGCAAAGTTATTCATGTTGGAGCGTGGCGCAGCATAATTTAAAACTGCGAGATGTGCTCTGTCACCTTCTCCTTAACAGGGTGCACTGTCAGAAGGTATGGGGAGTCGACTCAAGAGAGCCAACAACCCCCACCGAATCTACTGGACACAGGTGACAAAGGGGTCGCCGTCTGGTGTGCGGCTTTCGCCGACCAGAGCGGCAAGAATGACCAAAAGAACATCACGAAGATATCTTCGCGATGTTCTCTTCCCCGGGGCTTCTCCTTCAAGCCGCAGTAGCGCTGAGGATCTGACCCCAGGTATCCTCAACCGACAGACTCGGCTTCCGGTTCAAAAACTGCACATTTATTTACAGCCAGCGGGCGGCTAAAAAACAGTGCTCAGGCGGAGATCGAAGACGACGGGCCGAGCTCTCCTGCGCCCGGACCGCGTCTATTTGTCTTTATCTTCCCCTCGTCTTGCCGCTGTGGGCCGGGAAGGTGGAAGAGCGAGTCCTTCGTCGGGGTAGAACCTCATGTGGTGGCCGTTAGTACAGCCGGTGCGAGCAGGCGCGGGCATTCTCGGAATGCGCGGCGTTTCAAGGCGCCGAGCGACACGTGAGTTTCATTTCCGCTCTGCTCTTCCTAGGGCCCGCGCCAGTTAGTGCGTCGAAGCGCCCGACACCTCCACCGCCACTGTGAAACATAACTTCAGGAATGTTTGACACACGAAACATACACACACCGCACACTTTTCACGCGTGCTCCATCGTTCATTCGATGGCCGACACAACAACAATGAGTACGGGCAGTGCCCCTTGACCCTGGTTGCAGGCCACCATGACAAAATAGCCACAATCCTCATCTAGCTCATTAAGAGCGAGCGGCCTTTAGAAGGCGGTACGCACCGGCCGTCGTCGTCCGAAAACACCCCTGCCATGCGCCGCACCTCATCGCACAACAGCATCAAGGACCCCTCTCCTCCTAGCTTTCTCGCTCGAGAAGGGACCGCTGCTGGTTCGTCAGCATGCGTTGCAGCCACGTTGCACTGTGGTGAAGCTGGCTTACGCTTCCTCCCCTTTTTGTCCGAACACCTCAGTTCAGTCAGTCCTAAGCTCAGAGCGCCGTGCTCCACAACGCGCTGTTCGTCAGCGTAATCCGCAGACGGCTGCTCAGCGGCCGCATTAACGCTCACATCCAATGCTTTCCAGCCACTCCTTTAGACCTACCTGCAACTGCCTTGGGCGGCATTACATGCGCGGCCGTACCCTTATTTACACTTTCCTCTCTTAGTTCGCTGGAACTCAACGTGGCAAACATTTTCGTGACTCGACATTTGGGGATCTCCAGAAACACACGATGCAGTGTGCGCGACACCAACTGAATTCGATTCCTCGCGCGATTCCCGTACTGCTGCATCCTGCAAAGCAACTGGCCGCTTGCCCACGCTCCCGGAATGTTCTCCGACTCGGAAAGCGACGACAACGGGCTCACGCTTGACTGAAGCCAGCCTCTGCCCCTTCAGTACTGCTGCTTTAAGAACTGCGTAGCTCTTCCGCTGCTCCCCCGAGAGTCCAGCTAGGCACCCTCTAGCCCTCACGCTCAAGTAGGGAAGAATTACCCCTGCTAGCCATTTTGGCGGGACACAGTAGGAAACTAGCCTGGCCTCGGCATTAGCGAACCAATCAAACACAAGCGCTTCCTGGGAGGGGATATCTACGAGCACCCCTTGCAGCATGCTCATGCAATCTAATCTCCCATCCATCTCCCTGCACCATTGTGCTCGCTGCCCTATCGGTGAGGCGGTGGCATTGTTAGCGCTTCTCAAACACTCACTTCTTAGACGTTCCGCTGCTAACTCCGCCTCAGCAATCTTCAATTTCGCCTGCAGTAGGGCCATCTCGTCAGCGAATGACATGACGGACCTAATCCTGACGCTTGCTGCCTCACCAGCCCCCACACTCAGCTCTATCTCACCATGCCTAGCTAACCGCCCCATTATCTCATGGGCTGCTCATGAAGCACCCCCTACATGTCATGGTTGGCCACACACCCAGAATCAAGAGAGGCACTGACCTGCATAGCTCGGTGCCTGTAGAGATGCCGCACCGGTGCCGATGGGGTATCCATTTAGGCGCGGCTCCTTCAGCCGAGGTGTCCGCCAAATAATGGCCAGCTCATTTCTCGCCTGCCGACAGCTTGCTGCTCCTGCCGCTCCATGCTCAATGGTCTGCTGATGCCTCCACTGACCGGTGGTCAAGCTGCTTCTCCGCTGCCCAGCATGCCGCAGAGATTCCCTCGGTCGCCGTTGAGAAGTCCGTTGAGCGCCGATCGAGCCGCTTCTCCGCCAGGCTGGCGAGCTCGCTGCTCCCGCCGATCTCGTTCAGCAGACCGCAATTTCTCCGCCTGCTCTGTCCGTCGAGGGCCCGTCTCGCCCGCGGGCTGACTGAGCCGTCGCTGTTGAAGATCCTGTCGACTGCGTCAGTTATCTGCACTATGTTCTTTTCCCCGGGGCTTCTCCTTCAATCCGCAGTAGCGCTGAGGATCTGACCCCGGGTATCCTCAACCGACAGACTCGGCTTCCGATACAAAAACTGTACATTTAATTACAGCCCGGCGGGCGGCTAAAAAACAGTGGTCGTGCGGAGCCCGAAGACGACGGGCCGAGCTCTCTTGGGCCTGGACCGCGTCTGTCCATCTTCATTTTTCATTCCCTCTTGCCGCTGAGGGCCGAGGAAGGCGAAAAAGCAAGTCCTCTTCGTCGGGGTCCATGCGCATGTGGTGGCGGTTAGGACATCTGGTGCGAGCAGGCGCGGCCTTTCTCGGAATTCGCGGCGTCCGAAAGCGCCGCGCAACACGTTTTTTTTCCATTTCCGCGCTGGTCTTCCCAGGGCCCACGCCAGTTAGTACGTCGAAGCGCCCGACACGCGCCTTCTTTTTTTTATAACCGTGCCGGCGCGGAGACAGAGGGCACAACACACAACGGGCCCGCCACCGTCAGCGAATAACTTCCCTCTTACTGTCTTCTAGAATCATCGCCGCGTTTTAGCACTGGCAAGACCGCGCGTGCCCCCTCGAAAGAACTCGAATCTTCGGTGTAAGCTGAGTGGCGGAGCTTTTATTTTGGTATTTCCTTGCCGGCGAGCTGGCGAGTGGTCGTGTTACTGCCTCCTTGTTAGAGAGAGTTGTAGCATTGTCTCGGTGCGAATAGAACCGAACTGAATGAATCAGACTACTTTAACAAGAATTAGGCGCTGTACAAAAAAATGAAAAAAATTACACGGTACTTTTAGGCGTCGTACGCTCGAGTTTGTGACATGCTCATGGAAACGCACTTGCCATGTCATACTGGCGCGTTTTATTTCCCTAATGAACTCCGGTGCTTTTCGGCGCACAGTACATTAAATGACGGCAGAGCCATTACGACCGCATCGGCATCGTTACGTGCGTACGTATGAGCACCCGACCAAGTTTTTAACGCGATAGGTTTATTAGGCTGATTTCTCGAATTCGCAATGGCTGCTTGTCGTCCGCTATCAGCCGTCTCATCAAGTGTCCACGGAAATACGTCATCGCTCCCTGCCGAAATCTACGACTGAAGCAGCAAGATTAGAGGGCTGGCCTGAATAAGGGAAACTGAAGTTTTCAAAGGAGAACAATGATACTACGGCGGAGACGAAGGAAACACAACGCATTTTCAGCAGGGGCGGCGCCTCCGCAGTGAATTTTGTTCAGCGCCAACACTCGGTGGTAGAATACTCGACAGACATGCTCACAAGGCAAGCCGGTAGCTGAAGCCATCACATCAAAGCCCGTTTCCACCGGTAGAGCAAAAACAAAACTCTGGTAGTTCATTAGCCGAAGGTACACTATATTCCTGGTAACCGATAATGTAACTTCTAAACAGAAGTAACCTGCATCATAAAGGTTACAATAGAGCTAATTTTATCACTTCTTTATCCAAGTCCATTTGAAGAATTACAGGCGTTAAGTTAAAAGCGATGCAAGGGTTACGTCAGCGATTTATAGGTTACTTCAACAAAATCTGACATGTAACCTTTACTTTGTAAGATGCTCGTCACGCGTTCTCTTTAGGCGGGCGTTGATTTCTCTGTTGCATAAAGGGATACAGAGAAATGGCGGCGCGCACAGGCCCGGTGGCTGCGTTTTCCCGCCACTCGAGACATTTTACCGCTGTTATACCCCTACGATGAAGCGAGGATTGCTGTTACAAAACTTGCTTGATGGCGTGAGTCACGGAGGCTGTGGCGAGCCCATTTGTGACTGGCAGCGCTACATGGCCCGTTCTTCTACGACCACATAAAGTTCGCATGTTGGACCAATGCCCCGGCGCCAGTGAAAGCGAACTCGGTAAGTATATTCCCTTAACGGTATCCGTGTTATAAATGGATGTATCTTTTCGCTGGGGGCTTTTCAATTTCAAAGTGCAGCACTCCAGAGGGATTTTCGTTACCTGACTGGTTGCTTCGCTAGACGTTTTCTGCTGTCCGCGACGGCAATTGAATAAAATCACCGGCTTGCGTTCGTTGCGCCAGGTTAGAGCGGATGATCGCGAAAGCGCGTACATTGTAACAGATAACGGCGCTCATGACCTGCTTTCTGCTCTGTTTGCGCGCCTTCGTCATGTATTCAGTGTTTTGTTTACGCTGTTGGCTGCATCAGGCGCTCTTGACGAGTTATTCGCCCATGTAATTGTCGGGTAACTCTGTTTGAATAATTGAATTTTTTCCCATTAAACTCGCATATTATGGTGCTATTCTATGGGTATTATCATTTTGTTTCAGCCGTCGGGGAATGTTAATTTTTTTCGCTGGATAAATTTGTAATTGTGTCTAGTTTATTGGTCTTTTATGAATATATCCGGTTAAACACGAGGTGTGTGGTGCAGAAAAGTAGTCCCCTAAATGCTGCCCGAATTTTCTAAACTCAGTTTTGTACAGCACAAGCCTCTTTTTTGTGAAAGATTGCCCTACCACACAATAAAAGCTTTCATGTGTGCAACACTCTTCATTTTTGTCATTTTTTTCCTTGAGCGGGTAAATTTGATGTTAGTCATTTTGAGACAGTGGGCCATTTTCACTAGGCTAAGAGGGTTCATTATTCTCATTTGCACAAATCAGTCGTTTATTTATTCACGTGGTATTGTGGGGCAAATGGTTGTTTCGCGTGATCCCAGTGTAGTGCAGTAAAGCGGATTTACCGAATGGTGGTATGTATGGGCCAGCATGCACGCTGCTTGATAGTTGTTGTTTTTTGATGATAAAGAAATTGTGACGAATTTGGTTACAGGATGGGCTGGCCAAGTTACACAGAGACAGATGCAGGTGTAAAATTGGGTGCTGCACCCTCATCGGTTCTTGGCTGTTCGAAAAGGGTGGTTGCATCTGGCTACGTATGCTATGACTTATCAGCACTACTGTTTTCCTTGCAGGCAGTGTTCCTTGAGCTGACAACCAGGACTCCCCTGCGTATGACACAAGTTGAAATGAAGTCTGGTTTCAGTGGAAACAGCGGTATGGGAATGCAATAACTAAAGCACACTCATTCAAATATTCTTTGCAAAGATGGCAAGCAGGCCTGTGCAGACAAAAGCGTGATTCACATGTAAAAATGCGAGGCCTTTCTTCAAGTGGTATGATGTTATATTTCCTATCTCATTTTGCCTCATGTTTAGTGACTCTATCAGTTCGTAACTACATGTACGTTAGGAATTTACATAATGATGTCCTCAGCGTAGAGCTTTGTATTTTTTCAGCAATTCTAGCTATTCGATAAGATGGGTAGTTTTGCAGACCCAACTAGAAAAAGAGCTCTGTTTCGAAAAGAGCTTTTATAACGAAAAAGAGCTCTTTAAGAGAGCTCCTGTTGATAACGAGTGATTCTGTTGTGTTTTTTTCTTCGTTTTGTCAAGTTTGCGGTGTTCTTTTATTATGAATGTACACCAACTACCCATCTGTAAAGCCTACTGAATTTTAACCCAAATAACCCTTCGACTTATTACAGGTACAGACCTCCTGGAAATGCCACTTGAAGATCGGTGCAAGTTCTAGATGGATCCGCTCCCACAACACATATGGACGAAAAAAATGTAAGTTGACGATTCCTTTTTACTAGCAGCCGAGGAAGAAACCACCGATCAGAACACTTTACTGATATGAAAAACGTTTCGGCTTTCCCACGGGATCCCTCTTCAAAATGAAACTACCAATACAAGGGGGAAGGGAATGTTTAAGTACAACCAAAAATGCGACGCAGACGGCGTCAGCATCATGAAATCACGTTTTCCGGGTTTAGTGCGACATTCGCTCTGTGGCGCGTTTTAGTGATTCCACATGAAGGCGCAGAAATGTTTTTCGTTTCTCTTTTGCAAATTTATGTGCGGCAACCCAGTTTATCTCGTAGCCGAAAGTTTCTGCTTGTCCTGGGTGAGCAAGCAGAAACAGTCCGCGAGATAAACTGGTACACGGCACGATTAAAATTCGGGAGGGTTGGCCGGCATGACTACAGGGGCTTCGCTTGATCTGAACAATGCGGCCAAATTACTCTTTGTAACGGTTACTGAAATGATGTGAAATTATTTGAAAGGCCGTAAATCACTCCACCTCTGGTGTGGCCTTTCATTTCACTCTCTGGTCTCCGTCTTCATTTTCGTGGAATACAATTTTTGTACTTCACATTCCTGTGGTTTGGTGTGAGGGGCTAATGGTTGCACTGCATTTTGTTCTTTTTCTGAAATTTTCTGTAGATGGCCCTTCATGGTGAGGAAATCCAAGTGACGGTCCCTCACCTATACACCTCCATCTACGGCAGCAGGGAACAAGTTATTCAGGTGACCTCAGGAAATCTTTAGCGTGCCTTGATTTTGCGTCTTGTGTATACAAATTGCGAAGCTCATTTCTTTGAATTTTTCGAAGTGCGTTTTTTTATACAGAAAATTATAGATCCCATTGAAAGTTTGTCCGAAAGACAGGTTGCAATCGGCCTAGAAACTCATTGGTGCTGCAGAAAAAAAGATAACTTGGCTTGGAGTCACAACTCAGGTGGAACTATAAACAGGAACCTAAAAGGGAAGTGTAAAGATGGATTCGTAAAGACGAGTGAATTCCAAGTGTAATATTAGACACTGAGTGACACGGAGAATGTAGTGAACATAGCCATAAACACTGCTTTGAAGGAAACAGTAAATTTGTAATAAATGTTCTTTATACTTCCCCACATTCAACGTTTTTTTCTGTGCAGAACCATGACAATAACGCTGTACTGTAAAAGTGCACCTCTGAGAACCATCTCATAAATTTAGCTCAAATTCGAATTTGTCTGAAATTGTTCAATGGCAGTATCCAAACAATTCGAAATACTTCGCATACATACGTGCAAAAAATGAGCTAAAGAATCTGTATATTTGGTCATGTTTGTGAAGCTGTTCAGGCAATATCACGCAATAAACCGAATTTTACTTCGAAGTCTAAAGCAATATAGGAAACACCAATGCGCCCAGGAATCTGTACTCGTCTAATACTCATTAAGGGACTATAATAACATTGGGGTGGTTCGCAGCTTTGCTTTTTAATAAATAACCCACAGATGTTATAATAATAAATGTGAATGTTCAAAACTACTGATGCCAAACTTCTGAAAATGTGCTCCTGTAAATGTGCAAACTTGTGTGCATGTACTGCAAGTCTTTTTTGATAATCGTGACCTAAGTTGTCACATCAACATTTTTGGCTTAATTCTATGTTATCACAGCTTTGGCGTCCTTTTGAAGTAAGCTATCAAGTTCATGTTTCCACTACATCTTGGTTTCACTAAAGCCAAATGTTGTTTAACTAAAGCTCAAATTCATGCCCAAAATTTACCAAAAGAGCTATCATGCATGTTTGATGCTCGTTTCTTAAACGGCACAAAGCTGATGCAAACATCAAATTTAGTTATGCCTGTTCATAAGACTTAAGCGTTGCCAATACTCGCGAAGATTTTTGTGTGACAATCTGGCTAACGATTATCGAACAGGTAATGCAATGCATATACTGAGAGAACATTTTCAAGCTTCCTGGCACCGCATTTTTAGGAATTATTAAAGTAACTTCTCTTTTAGCCGCAGCCGTGTGGCCCGCAGTTTATTTAAGGGGCGCACAAAAGACACCCGAGGCTTTCCGAGTTTAGATGGCGCAATGAACAGCATGGTCACACATATCGTCTTCAACTAGCGAGATGTTTGTTTATCGCGCGGGAAAGGCGCCTTCGGGGTCTCGCCACAGCGGCGGCGGCGAAAGCACACGTGGCACGCAATATGACACCTTCCAGGTGTGTGGCCTTGGACGGCGGTAGATGTCAGGTATAGAGAGGTATACATGCTGAAAGCTGCAAAGTAACCTATAAATAAGTAACCCTTAGGTGTATACGTATATAAAGGTTACTAAGATATAGGTTACTTCTGTAGCTCATAAATCATAGGTTACAAAAATTCGAAAATGTGCACCTCGATTAAGGGTTATCCAGCTTAGGGTGTACACGTGGGCCATGAGGCATGTGGTAGCGGAAGCTTCCCGAAAAATTTCTACCACCTGGGGATCTTCAACGGGTGATTAGGAGTCGACACATTGGCTTTCCAGTTTTCTGCTTCCATCTGACAGCAGCCGGGTCCGGGAAATGACCCCCGTACTTGGGCTCAGAAGCGCGACGCCTCACACACTGGGCCACCCCAGCGTAGTTTCATCGGGGCTGATGCCGGCACCAGCATTGGGTCACCTAACTAAAACAGGGGGCAAATATTAAAGCCAGCGTCTCAGAACTTACGGAAGGCATTTCTTAAGAATTGACACCAACCATAATTAACCGAAAGTTGTAATCACATTGAGTTTCATTCAATTCTTGCTCTCAAATGCCCTCAACATAAAATGGCGCTACTCTCTGCATCCACACTGAAATAATAATGAACATCAGAGCTAATGTTTAAATCTAACAATATGAAAGTGAAGATGCGAAAAACGTTGAAGGGGTGACGAAATGAATCACACTAAAATACATGCAAAACATTGAACTAACATTGTCGTTACAGAAAGTTCTGAAACTATGCGAAATTGGTGTATCAGTGACCCTTTTCTCACCCTTCCTCCACTACCTTCACAAAGACACACTCAGAACCATCACCGGCCTAACTCGGAATACAAGAATTACGGCACTGAAACAAGCCGCTTCACATCCCCCCAAACATCTGATAGTGAAGGAAACTCGAATGCAAGCGGACTTCAGGCGGACTGTTACCCTGCAAAAACTGGCGCTCTCAGATTGGGACAACCAAGGACCCATCCAGGTGCACAACCTGCTAAGCCCAATGGCTCCACAGGCTCCCCCAGACGTCGCCCCTAATTCACCTTCGAAACCAGACCCGCGCGGTCACTCCACGCTGCGCAAAGAGCGTCTAGAAAAGCTAAACCGGTCCCGTTTGCCAGGTGAGATTGACATCTATACGGATGCAAGCGTCAGAGACCACAACGTCGGTCTGGCCTGGCACTGTTGGGAGAACCCAGACTTCAGCGCCAAAGCTAGCCTCAACCTTGTCCACATGACATCGTTGGAGTCTGGGCTCCATGATGTCATCGGTACCCTCAACCACATAAGCGTCGACGTCTCGCAGATGCCCCCATCCCACATTCGCATCATCACGGACTTCTTCGGCGTAGTGCAAGAACTCACAAGCCAATCCTCTCTCAACCCGCTCACACAACAAATCCTGACCCATGTTGCTCTACTCCGTCGAAACGGAGTATCTGTACGGATTGATTGTTTTCCCGGCCACGAGACAGCTTGCACGGGTAACCAGGCCGCCCATTCTACGGCGCAGGAGAGCAGTGTAATTACACCTCCGCTGGTTCCCTGCACGCCGACTCCGTCACCGCTACCTCCTTCCCTGCAGTTACTTCGACACAAACGCGATAGGAGGAACGGCTACATAGCTGCCACTCCTCAAGGGTACTTAACCGGCGTTCCTTCCCTGCCATAAGCCGGTGTGCGGCACATCCTTTGGTTATTTTGTTTCTTGTTCCTTGGTCTGAGTAGCGCCTCTGATATTAGTCTCATAATTTAAGCGCCGACGTTCGCGCCGAACAACTCTTCAATCTTTGAACGTGTTACGCTGAGCGAGTGGAAGCAGCGAAGAACCAATAGAGAGAAGATGTCTTGCTGCTCCCATCAGACGCAGATCCTCCTTCGATGCACAAAACGCCAAAAGGGCATGAAACGCTCCTCCCAAAGTTGATCAAATTTTGGTTCGTATTTTTGATGTTTTTGTAGATTTCCGGATTCGTCTTACGAACGACAGCGTGCTCTATGGCGACACAATCAAAATCCTTTGATCTACGCCTTTTTATATTAGGCTATATATACATATTTCTCTTTACTGCTTGTCACTAAAAATGCTCTGGAATCGAATAACTTATTTAATTATTTACCTTGAGTATTTGGAGCGCCATTGCAATGTGAGTTATAGTCGAGGTAGGCGTTCAGGATGCCGTAGTGTGAAAAGCTGTGATTCCAGAATAGGTCGAGGTTGGTATAGAAGTCACTCTTATTGTAGTCATTCTTAAGTCGTTGAGAGCTGTAACAAAGTAAATAAAACGTTAATCGAAATATTTCATAGTGAAACCAGAACTCACTTAATACTTATTACCATACAAGCACACAGCCAAATTAACAAGTACTTTGCCTATTTGTGTGGAAGCATTGTTACTATCGTGACTACCGAAGTATTTGCGATATCCTCCGTGTCTTGATTAATTCGTTACCCTTTTACGCCCGATTAACGAAGCATGACGTTCAAACGCAACATTCCTTTGTACTCACTTTACTATTACAAAATATATATCCCAACGCCATGCTCTGTGGGACACACACAAACCTTCGAGCTAACCCAAGCGCTGCCTGCGTAGCAGTATCTATAGCCCCCACTAACAAACACCGAGAAAGATTTCGAAGCACTTGCCCTTGTTGCACGGTAGCAACTTGGCAATGTTAGGGCAAAGAACTCCTTGGGCTCTGAGGTAACATGTGTATGTAAGCAAGAGCAGATATGTTTCTAATTTCAGTACTCATTGGTTTACTTTGAAGAACAATAAAAACAAAAAAAGAAACATGGGAGCTCACTTCAACAAGTTTTTTTATAAATCACCCGGATCAAACCTTCCACTAAAGAAATGAAATCACATTCCTGGTCCGTCACAGCAGGTTATCTAACTGATAAAGCACAGCCATTCTACCATGGGAATACACAAGTTCAGCGGAGCCAGCACAGTGAAGTTGTAAACATTTATAATAACGGTTTTCTGTAATTATAAATGTTTGCAACTTCACTGTGTACGAATTACTAGACAAAATTAACCACGACACGATGTCAGAGTCGTATCAGCGGCTTATTGATATATAATTTGTTTTGAGATAACTTTCGATAACACAGGACTTTCAGCCATTTTCTGTAATCATGGTCCCTCTGTAGCCCGCCATGCTTCACCCTGCAAAACACAATGGGAAAAAAACACCTTACAACGACATTCTAAAGTCGGATTCACCACTAGACACAAGTGCATGGCTGAGAAGAAAGGCCCTATGATTTTGTTTTCTGATTTGGTGACGTTTTTTTTCAAGCTCAGAAGCGTTTTTTGTCGTTTTCGAGTAACCTGCTCCAGAGAGAGCATGACAAAATATGAACAACGAATCTCGCCAGACAGCCGTACAACCATACCTGCTGATAAACGTGTAATCCTACCCATCTTATTCAAAGCAAATGTCATCAAACGAGTTGTTAAGTGGAACTAATATTTTGGGTTGTTTTATTGGCTGTGCCGGAATAGGCGGTTACAATGTAGACACTTTGCAGAGGTGTTATACTATCACTGGTTGCTCTGGGATCCAAACATTACTAGCAGAGCCGCAGTTGATTCCAATAAACGTAGTGCATGTCGGCTTTTGTTGGAAATAGTTTAAATTACAAATCCGCAGTGGCAAGTAGCCTGCGCAAATTACGGGCACCACTAAGGAAAAGGATCCGGTTACAGATTATACAACGTAATAGTTTTTGAAAGATCCAAAAGAAGCAAAGAGAGCACACATCTAGCAGTCAGGCAATGAAAATGCTTACAATTTTCCCATTGAGATGTGGTCTTTACCCGCGCACAGACGCAAGAAACTGCCTGTTTCTGCGAAGTCACCCAAAAATAGGATATTACAATAAACTCCCAATAAGAACTGCGTTAAGCCGAATTCACGGATATGCGAAAAATATGGGTACGTTTGTTTGGTTGGCCACAGATGGAATAAAAAAAAATATCTGCTTAAGACAAACTGCTTGACCTTTACTCTTCCGTTAGGAAGAACTTTCGCGAGACCGCGACCGCTGACGTTTGGCAGTGAATTGACGCGACCAAAAAAAAAACAATAAAAAGAAACAAAAAAGAAGAAACAGTTGGCACGTGAGAGTGGTGGCAATGCAGCCGCGTCACAATCCGTTTTCTTCTCTTGTTGATTTGCTGGCTGTCCTTACAACGTTCGTGGTCATACGTGAGGGAGCGCAATTCGACGCAGGCCCAATGGGTGCAACGGCTGCCGCTTCTGCGCAGTTCCTCTCGAGGCTGAATTCGTCGGAGGCCATACCTGGCTCGTCGACACGAGGCACAATCGGATCTCCCACGCAATGCCCGGCTGAAGCGCCACTTTATGATAGCACGCCAGTTGTGGTGTCTGCTTTCATTCTGTCCTACTCATCGATAATGGCATCAATGTCCCCGGAATATTTAACCGCCTGATTTGACATCAACGCCTTCAGTGGGCACAGAAGAGCGGCAGCAATGCAGCCGTCTGACAATCCGTTTTCTTTTCTTGTTCAGTCGCTGGCTGCCCTTGCGACGTGCGTGGTCATACCTCATGGAGGGTGCTTTGCTTCTCCGCGGGCCCTTTAGGTACAACGGCACCCGCTTGTGCTCAGGTCCTCTCCAGGCTTCTTCGGAAGCGATGCCTGGCTCGTCGACACAAGGCACAATGGGATCACCCACGACGTCGGCTTAGGGACTCGCTCCGCTGTCGTCTGCTACACTCCGCTTGTGAGGCTCAGCAGCGCCTGTGCTAGAAATCGCCCGCTTTGATGCTTTAGTGCATGAAAAAGCGTATTTTTAGTAACTCAGGTATTTTTACCAGCTTCTGACACATATGAATAATTTCAAGCTATATCCCCCACAAGTTTTCAACACAGGAGGAGAAAGAGAAAAGCTTTCTTCAGAGCATCGGTCAGAAGATCGTGTGTAACATGTACTTTCGAGCTTATACACAAAGTTCAGCCCTCACCGCTGCCCGATAAGCATTCAAAGCGCGTAGGCTTCCATACAGTATTTTTGGATGCTCTTATGAACACTGAACAGTGTAATGCTACGTGCCAAGCAAAGGGCCGCTACACGCGCATTGCATAGCAGGAAACAAAGCGGTTGTCTTCTGATCCTTTCGTTGTCGACTAGTATCGGGTTGGTGTTCTTTTTTTTTTTTTTTTTTGCTGTGCCCAACGCATTAATTTTTCCGCACCATCACAGACGTCTTATTAGTAGGTTTTGGGATGTTTGGGAGGATCACAAAGATTGTGTGGGTATTTTCTTCAGGCTGTACAGCATACATTCCCTTCTTCAGAAATTGGCTTTCGTTATGGCTGCGTGCAAGAAGATGCATATTCGTAGCGTCCGTTGTTTATTCACATGCAAATAGAATGAGAAAGCTTGGGCTATGCTACCGCGATCGCGCTCCAGACGACGTACATTGTGCAGAGTCCTCGAAGGCGGCTTTTGTGCTGCGAATTTCTAGCATGACCATCGTTATCATAACGAGTTTACTCTCAACCCAAACAATTGCGACATGATTACGGTGTTGAAGGTGTAGTATACTAGCTAACGAACGCAATAAACAGTATACGTGCACCTAGTACATCAATCGAAAGCGATGAATATTTCCAAACAGCTCTTTATTGGTAGCCAGCGCTTCCAGGTATAAAGAACACATCGTTGTCTACTCGGGATGGCGTTCTTAGAATTGAAGAAAGTTGCTCTCTTGTCCTGTACTGAGAAACCGGCCCAGTAATTAGTTCGATTTTGCTGTTGAAAACCTCCTCCTCTTGAGCGCAGTTTTCCTATAACACATATCTAAATATTGGGGAGATAAGGCTGTGGGGAATTACTGAAATATTCCTCGAGGTCTGAACAAACAATGTGTTACTGTATCTTTACCGTAGACGTCAGTCGTTTTGCTCAATAAACCGGACCCATAATGGTTAGAAGCCTGGTATAAAACCAGCGTGCGCCTATACACACAGTGGGTTATTTGGAACTCAACCTACTCAGTCTTTGCGGCCTCTAGTGCATTTCGGCATACTTTCAAGCTATTACAACGTAAAGTGATGTGATATAATGCTTTCGATGGTTCGGCGAGGTGGCAAAAACTGTTTTCCCTTACATATGATTACCGGATATCGTAATGCCTTCTCCCAAATGCGACAGCCCCAAGGCCTGGTATTTGTTTTGGTCTTGTCATTTCGCTATTACCGGCTCCCTTAGCACTAAAAAGTGCTGAAAACTTAATCTGACGCTTACTCGGACTATTAGCGCTCCGCACAGGGCCGGCTTCGCAAAAACTGGGGCGGCACCGGTAATGTCTCTTCCGGAGCGGTACCGAACACTATACTTTAAATAATTCCTTCAGCTGGTGTATGCGATTTGAAGTTTTGTGATAATAAAAAGTTATGCATACGCAAAATCTTGTGCCGACAAGCATCAGAGGGCAACCGAGCGCAAATAAACAGCCGGGAGAGCGAGCCCGAGTGAAGCAGATGACATATGCGAAAGTCCCTAAGCCGACGTCACGGAGGCACTCGTCGCAGCGCCACCCGTGGTGGCGCTCACCGCCAATACCCTGCTGAAACGCCACTTCCTCATTACACGCCAGTCGTGGTGCCTGCTTTCATCATGTCCTACCTATCGACAATACCATCGATGACACCGGCGTATTTAACCGCCTGTTTTGACATCAACGCCTCCAGTGGGCACAGAAGAGCGGCAGCATTGCAGCCGCCTCACAATGCCTATTTTTTTCTTGTTCCGGTTATTAGATACTCCTACTCCTATTGTCAAACATCGAACAATACTTTCATGCTGCTCTTCCTGTGCCCCAAATTTATTTTTACCATGACTTGCGAATGTTTGTTTTTTGTAAAAACCTTGTTGCTTTGCGGTGAGGTCGAGCTTAATCCTGGTCCTTATGATGTTGCTAACAATCTACCTTGTGGGCAATCGAACGTTGTCAAACCAATTACTGCTCATTTAGACTCGCGCCTTGGCGAATTTCTGAACGTTCTGGGTGAAATTAGGTTGAGCCAAGAAGCACTCAAGCACACGGTGTCCGACTAAACACAAGGCTAGTTGCTGTTAAAGCCCGTGTTAACGCCCTTGATCACAGTAGTAACACAGTGATACAAGCCACAGCTAATGCAGTTCGTTCGGAAAATGCACAGCTTCATTGCCGCCGTGGGGACTTTGAAGATAGAGCTCTCCGTGAAAATTTAATATTCTAAGGTGTGGCTGACAACCCAAAAGAATAAAAGTCGCAGTCGGAGGAGCTAGTACGCACGCTTGTGTTGTCTCATACAACAGTTCAAATTGCGGAGAACGGGATCGAAAGGGCACATCGGCTCGAAACTTTCGTGCGCGATTAATCAAGACCAGTATTTCTAAAGTTGTCGGCGTTCAAAGTAAAGGACACCATTATCGCGCGGGAAGAGAAACTATAATAGACGGGAATTACTATCAGTGAGGACTTCTGTAAGGCAATTTGAAACACGAGGGAAAGCTTCTCGACTTTGGGAAAGCCAGTTGGCAACAGCACTCCTTACGTTGTAACAAGTTACTAATCGGCGCGAAATATTTTGTTTGTTGTACTCGAACTGACAGAATCTGTGTCGCTGATCAGTAACCGTGCTCATCAACCCAACTCCAGCACAAGTACAGTCTTTGTCAAAATTTTGTGGGCCACGGTGACCGTGGCCGGAGCAGACGCGCGGCCGAGCAGGGGCGCTGCGCTTGCCGCTGTCGGCTGGTTGCGTGGGTAAAGACAGCGAGGGGAAGTCTTGCTCTTGCTTTTGTCGCTTTTGTGGTCTGCCCGGCGCGTCAAGCGCTGCGCAAAGTGCCTGCGCTGAAGCGAAGGGCTCCTGCTCTGGGAAACCGGCGCCCCTGCCCTTATCATGCCAGCCATACTACGAGAGAAAGCGCAAAAGTTCCCCTCACTCTCTTTAGCCGCGTAACCAGCCGACAGTGGTAAGCGCAGCGCCCCTGGTTGGCCGCGCATCTGCTCCGGCCACGGTCGCCGTGGCCCACAAATTTTGACAAAGACTGTACATCATAGCAATCCCGCTGTGGCAATCGCAGTCCAGTAGAATGTAAGGTTTATTTTCTTTGTACTAACACACGCTTCGTGATAAGCAAACGTGATGAACTGTCTTCAGTAACCGACGACTGTGATGCTAAATAGTTGTGCTCATGGATACATGGTTGTCCAGCATGGTTCGTGATAAAGTGTTCCACCCTGGCGGCGAATATAGGCTTAACATGTCTGACCGTAACATTAGAAGTGGACCAGGTGCTCCGATTGGTGTTTCTGATTATTTGCACTCGCATCTCGCTCCCACAAGGCCCTCTTTAGATTTTCTTGCACTTGCGTACGTTTCGGTCATAATGACGTTATTTTGTGTGCCTGTCACCGTCCACAAAACTTGTAATCTGATTTTTGTGATACGTTGTACGATGCTTTACACAATATAGTATTTCGCTACCCTGCTGCCCCTATTTTTTTTACTGCGAGTTTTTAATTTTCCTGATATCTCTTCGATCGGTGGTGATAACCATGCTACCTCCCACAAGCCTTAAGAAAATTTGTTTTGTAATCTCTGTAATGACTTTCACTTCACCCAAGTTGTGATGGAACCTACGCGTGTCACTCTTACTTTCTCAACTTTACTGGACCTGATACTTACCGCAACCCCAATAAAATTTGTACTCTTTATTATCTTCTTGCGTTAAGCGATTACAGCATTCCTCATTTTACTTACCATGTCACCGCCGCAAAACAAGAAGCTTCTGCTGAAACCGTAAGACATTATTAATGCGCAGACGTGGCCGGAATCAATGAGGAAATGGAAAGTTTTACTGAGTCCTGTATGCATAGCTTTTCTCTGCGCACCGTGGAAGAAAACTGCAGAGCGTTTCATAATTTCGTTGAATCCATCATTAAAAGATGTATTACCCCACGCACAATCCGATTATCTTTCCGCTCTCTGTGGTTCACCTCCTGTCTTAACCGGCTCGGCAACAAAAAAAAAACGGTTGTACCATGATAGCAGCGAAAGGTTGTCTGTCTATCGAAACGTAAACCTTGAGTATAAGAATGCGCGTCTTACAGCAAAACGTGACTTGTTTTACTAAAACGTTTCCCTAATTGCATACTAACCCTCGATAATTCTGGTCAAGAGTGAATGGTTGTAAAAAGGAAACTATCCAGTTGCGTGATCGTGATGGTAGTGTGACACCACCGGATGAGTGTAGCGTTGCCCTGAAAAATGCCCTCGTTCTTTCTTTTTGTAATCGGGTTTCTACTTTGTTACCCAAGGTTTATATGTGTATTTCCCGCTTATGTACCCACTTTTTGTTGATTGGCTTAGCATTATTAAAACAATTTAATACTTAAAGCTATCCTCCTTCGGTGCTGATGGTATCACTGTGCCGTTCTTCAAGCCAACCGAAACATACTCGTCGCACGTACTGTCCAGGCTGTTTTCGCGATCTTGGCCATTTTCTGTGCTGTCGAGTGACTCGAAGGCGGCAAGGGTGGTGTCAGTTCCGACGCAAGGTGATGCCTCCAAATCTTTAAATTATAGGTCCATTACACTCGCGAGTATCCCCTGCAAACTTCTTGAGAACGCAGTCTATTCCAATTTGATAACTTTCCTCTTAGAGAAGAACTTTTCTAATAACCATCAGCATGGTTTTAAAAAGTATTTTTTATGTGAAAAGCAACTTTTCGTTTTCACAAATGATTTATTTTCCATACCAGACCGTGTAGGCATTGTCAAGTGCATTTTGACATAGACAGCAGCTTACTCGAGTGGATAGTGTTTTTGTCTAACCGAACACAACATGTACGTGCCAAGAATTGTAACTCCTTCTTGCAACACGTAATATCTGGAGTACCGCGAGGTTTGGTGTTAGGTCCCTTACTCGCCCCAATTTATATTAATGACCTTCCGAACAAAATTTCTTCTACAATTAGTCATTTTGCTGATTGCGTGATTTATCATAAAGTAACTAACCCGGAGGATTCCGTCTCTCTCCAATTCGACGTTAATACCTTATCTTCATGGTGCAATAATTGGCTGATCAAACTTAACTTTAACAAATGTAAAATAATGAGTTTATTCTAGTGTAAAGCAGCATAACCCCTCTTACGTATTTCCATGCGGGCTAACCAATGTACATTTTCTTCTGTCTCTCCTTATAAGTATCTTGGCGTCCACATTAGCACTAATCTCCAATAGCATGAACATATGTTACTAATAATGCTAATCGCATGCTTGGCTTTCGAGGCAATTTTGCTCTTGACCCAGTGTCTTTAGAGCTCTTGCTATATAAAACCCTTGTTAGATCAATATTTCAGTATGCATCATCGATTAGGGGCCTTCATATAGTGGTGTTGTTCTCATCCTTGCAAGCCATTTAGAAGCTGGCTGCTCGATTCATTTTGACAAACTACTCACGAACCGCTAGCATCACGTAAATGAAATCTCTTAAACTCTGTGACCTTGCTGCTCGAAAGAAAATTGCGCGCTTGTGCCTTTCCCATAAGATTTACTTAATAACCCCATTTCAAAGAGGCTCTCATTTCTGCTCCATCCTAAAACTCCGCACTTAACAATCACAGGTTCAAGGTAAGCGTTCCGAACTGTCGCCCAAACCACTACTTTTACTCGTTCATTCCCAAGACCTGCGACGACTGGTACCACCTCCCCACCTCCCTTGCCGGCATTCCAGATCATACGTCATTTAAAACGACTCGAACTGATATTGTATGAATTTTTAACCACTCCTCTCACTAACGCGTTCAGGCTTTTGGAGTATTTCAAGAAATAAATAAATAAATAAATACCAATTGGAAAGAGACTGTGCGCCTGCGGTAAACGAAGCGAGACAGAGAGAATAGAGAGAAAGAAAAACCCCCGGAGAAAGCCTCCCCCTTTGCCACCCCCACCCCCCACACGTGGACCCGGTGGTAAAGCAAAAAAAGAAAACAAAAATCCGGTAGTACCGCTGCCGGTCGTGTGCACATCGGGGTCTAAAAAAAAGGAAATACGAAAAGTTAAAACGACGCGTCAATGGACACTCGCCCATTCACCAACCAAAAACAAATCCGGAATAATGGAGTCCCTCTTCCAAAAATTAGGAGTTCGCGTCGCCATCAGCTATTACAAAACCGTCAGAACAGCTATCGGCTGCGGAGTTCGCTACACAACACTGTGTTTACCCTGCAAGGAGTGCTACCTGCCAGGCTTACAAAACGGGCATTCAGCAGAAGCCTATTCCACTTTTCAAAAGCCTACTTCTGGTAAAAGAGTACTGAAACAAAATTGCAAAGCCGAGATAACTATGTAAAAGAAAGATTTCATTTGCAAATTGAGATATCCCCAGGCACGTTTCAATAGTAACCGTCCAGTATAACATATTTTCATCATCATAATCATCATTGCCAGCCTATCTACACCCACTGCAGGGCAAAGGTCTCTCCCAATAACTCCCGGTCCTGCGCTAACTGCCACCAATTTATCCCTGCAAACTTCTTGACCTCATCTGCCCATCTAACTTTCTGCCGCCGCCTGCTGTGCTTGCATTCTCTAGGGATTCACTCTGTTACCCTTAATGACCAACGGTTTTCTTGCCTTCGCCTTACATGCCCTGCCCACGTCCATTTCTTCTTAATTTCTACTAATGTGTCCTTAACACTCGTTGGTTCGCTGACCCACTCTGCTTTCTTCTTGTCCATTAATGTTGCACACATCATCTTCCGTTCAATTGCCCGGTGAGTCATTCCCAAATTAAGTTCAACCCTTTTAGTGAGCCCCCAAGTTTCTGCACCGAAGGTGGGTACCGGTGAGATGCAGTTGTCAAACACTTTCTTCTTCAGGGAAAATGGTAGGCTGCCATTCATTATCTTAGAATATCTTCCATATGCACTCCACCCCATTCTTATCCTTCTAATTATCTCTGCCTCATGGTTGGGATCCGTGGTCGCAACTTGGTCTAAGTAAATATATTTGCTTACCACTTCCACTGCCTCGCCACCTATCTCAAACCGCTGTGCTGTCCCGAGTTTATTGATCATTACTGTGGTTTTCTGCAAATATTAATTTTCAGGCCCACTGTTCTACTTTATCCAGTCCGGAAAGCATGCTTTGCAATTCGTCCCCCGAGTCACATAGCAAGGCAACGTCATCAGAAAATCTGAGGTTACTGAGGTATTCTTCATTAACCCTTACGCCCACCTGTTCCCAATCCAACGTTCTGAATACTTATTTTAAACATGCTGTGAATAACATTGGAGAGATTGTGTCTGCTTGTCAAATGCCCTTCCTGATAGGTATTTTATTGCGCTCCTTATGTAGGATTATGGTAGTTGTGGATGTATTGTAGATATGGTCTAGTATTCTTACATAATGCTCATCTACACCCTGGTTCCGTAATGCCTGAATGACTGCTGAGGTTTCGACCTAGTCAAATGCTTTCTCGTAATCTATGAAGGCTCAGGGGCTCAGTATAGGGGCTCAGTATTCTTAGCGTGCTCCTCTATCACCTGACTGATCGTGTGAATATGGTCCATTGTTGAATTGCCTTTACAAAACCCTGCTTGTTCTTTAGAACAAGCATATTTTACATAAAAATATAACTTTTTTTTATTTTATACTTTGTGCGCAAGATACAGCTCAGAACGAATACACTTTCGCAATCGGAATCAGCATGCGTGATCTACTTCTCCTGGCCTCGAACTGACGACGTAAGCACCCCGTGACGTGGCCAACCCGCTGGCTGCAGTTGGCGCGCGCTGCTCTGGGATGTGTACCCCATAACGGTTTTGCGACTTACGAAATGTTGACCGGGTGCGTGTAGATAGAAAAGACCAAAACAGGCAGTGTTGCGACAGCAACAATGACGTCACGAGCGCCCCCATGTCAAGGCGGCCGCTTCGGTATTTGTTTTTTCGACAACAAAACCGACACAAATAAACAAGGCTGTGGATAATTATTTACACTGTGACCGATCTTGGAATGTGCCATTATCTTATTGGTGGCCTCCTAAGCTCTCATAGCAGAGAAAAAAACGTAATGCGAAACTTTCGTGTCAGCACTCCTTTAAGATGGACTTATGATAAGCTTACCAAGTTTGCATCGTGTTTTGAAAATTTCGTTAACGGGAGTCTAATACATTCTCAAAGGCTGTCCTAATATTAGCGGTGAATATAAAGAACTGGTGCGTCATGGGGCTCATTGGCTTTTAGCCCAAGTTCATTGACTGTGGAGTTTTAACGCGCCGACGCAACGCAACCGATGAGTGGCGCCGTAGTGGAGGGCTCCAGATTAAATTCAACGGAGGATCTTTAACGGGCGCCAAAATCTCGTACACACGAGCGTTTTTACTTCTCGCCTCCATCAGAAAATCGGCCACCGCAGCCGGGAATCGAAACCACGACTTCGGCTTAATTCAAGGCTTTTTTCCATGTTCCCTGTCTTTCTGTGATATCACACGCATCATCGTCATATCCTTTTTTCCAGATCACCGGTATTAGTATATAATAGAGGGGTATTTTCTTGCCCAAAATGCCAGAAACTGTGGTACTGCTTTTTGGAACTGGCCGATAATTTGGTAATTTCCATTTACTTTTTAAAACATCACGAGTGATGAACGCGTAGTATATTTTATCGCAAGCGTCATGTTTTCAATCCAGATTTAGCCTCGGCCAATAATTTTTTGTCCGTTGCACTGCCTGAATGGCGCACAGTGAATAGCATAGGAAGAGCCACCGAATGCGCGGACGTCCATTTAAGGTTCACAGCGAGCGATCGAAAACTATAGAGCATCAGAGTCAATATGCCTTCTTTGCGTTAGGTTGCGGAATCAACAATAGCTGCTGATGAAATTTTTATTGAGTTCGTAACACCGAAACCACTATCATACGAAGATGCTCAGCGTATTTTTTATTCTGGTACTTACTCGATAGCGAAAGAGACTCCAAGCTTGGTTTGGTTCAGTTCGAAAGGATGCACATTGAAATTCTTGAAGTCTTTCATCGTAATTTCGTCTGGTGGAATGAGGGTCACCTTCTCGTTCTTATAAAGCGAATCGTAGAACAGCACGTTGCAGACACCGTCAAAATCGGGAAAGGTGTAGAGGATTTTCACTGTGCACACCAAAGGTCGCACTAGCCTGGGGTTCTGAGCTGCAAATGAGGCGTTAAAATATATTGCGTGACAATGTCAAAAAGGCACAAAATAACGGAACAGCAAGCTGGTTGGGGTAGGAAAAGGCCCGTGGGTTGCAAAGTTGGCACGGAACAACGAAATACAACGGTGAAACTACTGATTTTGCGAACAATGGTTCTATCACCGCAGACGAACAGTAAGCCGTGCCAAGCTTCTTGGAGTTCAACATAGCCGCAGCCTAATAAATCACGGTTGGGACGTGATCATAGATATTCAGTTAAATGGCTTTTGTTATGTTATTACGACTTCATGTCTCGAATGTAGCAACAAAGGTTTCACTTCACCTTCCTGTGCTAAAGTTTATATAGCCTGACACTCAAGGAAGCGATTCCACAAAGCAGGTTCTTGTTGATGTCTATTTCTTTGAGCGTTGCAATACCCCCTGAAACATGAAACTGATACACAATTTGGCATGGGAAATATATTTTCCCACTTAGCATGCTGTTTTGCAACAGATGTACAATCACGGACAATTGAAACGCCAAAACGAAAATACGAACCCCAACATGCAAATAGCGCGATTTCATACAGTTCATGTTAACTTCACGTGCGGACTAATTATAGTGACAAAGCTTGGAAATGTAGCTTTACAAACATGCCAATAGCGTGACATTTCCGAACCACAACAAACAGTATTTTTCAGTTTTTGTGTTTACCGGTGACTACATATTACATATTGAACAAATTTATTACACATAGCCTTACATTTCCACGTCCATCTTTTTTCGCTGTTGTCTTGTGTTCTCCGTCCCCCGTTTTCTATTGCCGCAGTCCTGTCTGCCATCCATCATTTTAGCATTCATTTATCTGTTCCCAAAAGCGGCGCAATCAACCTTTGGGTGACATTAATCTTAGGAGGCACACGAGTTAGACGTAGGCAAGATAGCAGAGGGTCACCTCCTTCACCATTGTCCAAGCGGGCCTGCTTTGAATCCTGGCTCGCCGCTAGTGAATAACATGGGCTTTTTGAGTACGGCGCATCATCTGCCGCACCTACATGTGACCTGATTTATACCAGAAACGCCAGTTGACGTAAGGTGCGTCTAAAGGAAATCACCAGTAAATTACCTGGAATCACACAATGCACAATTGTGTCATTAGCAACCTACGCTCCCGTTACAAATGGGTTCTTAGTGGAGAGCCATTATATTTCGGGGCGTGATGATCCACATGACTCTTCCTGAGAAGCAATGCAAGTTTTATATTCGCACATCACAGGACCCTAATATTATACGGGTGTCTGGTGACTACTTTGGGTAAGAGCTTTGCCAGAAACTGGAACATCGTGGCACAGTGTTCAGTAGGCTCACGCGCCAAATTCTCATTGATTTTGGCGACAGAAGATGAAAACGTTTTGGCCGTGGTGGCTCTGAACGACTTTTGTGTTTAAAAATTAGTAGGTAGGCGATGATGCACAGAGGTCAGATTTGTTCTGTGCGTGCAGTGTTTTGAGCATCTGCGGTTGTTGCCTGAAGGAAGGAGTGGTGGGAAATAAGAGAGTGGTAAGGGCTCAGTGCATTCATTACCTGCCAGTTATTTTGCAGGCCGCCTGAAGCTTAAGCGAGGAGCCCCATGATTGGAGCAAGGTATGTGCAGCGGTCCAAGCCTCGAGTTGAGGAGAAAGAGAGGCAATGTCCTCACGGATTCCTGAAAATTCGCTAATGTAACTTTGGTTCACCGTCCTCTGTTTATTAAGTAAAGCCGTCATGCCACTAGGGAGCAAATGATACAAAATTATATATCCCAAAGGCGCTTGCTCACGCCGCAAGCGGGCCCTAAAGCACACCAGGGCAAACCAGGCTCTTCAAAATCCACAATGTTCGCCAGACAACAGGCTTCCTGCCTTGTAATAGCCTTCCTCCTAGTGCAAAACTGGGCATATTATAATTCAATAGGTATACCATGCAACCAAAAGATGTCGGTTGCATCACTTACTGTCTGGGGTGGTTGCTCCGCTTGTTGTTCCGCTGGTTCCTTCACTTGTTCCTTCGCTTGTTCCTTCGCTTGTTCCTTCGCTTGTTACTTCGCTTGTTCCTTTGCTTGTTCCGTTGCTTGTTCCTTTGCTTGTGGACACGGTGGAGGTTTCGGTGGGCTCCATCAATGGGGTTGCCAGCATGGTATGTTTCGAAGTGCTTTGGTTATGTGGTTTCACCTCCGGAAACGTGTTGGGGACATCATTACTTAGAACAGCACCACCACCGCTTGGTTGGACACCCCCTTCGTTAAAGTCATCTTCCTCTGTAGAGGGGTGAACAGTTCATCACTTTATCACGCTGGAAGTTAGTTCTCCTTACGCGTGAATAAAGAAAGCAAGTAGAAAAAATGTGTTACGAATGTCAGACCCCATTTCGCGACCTCTTGAACGTCGCTTTACTGGAAATATCGCTTTATTCGAAATTTCTTCTGTTCCCAACCCGAACACATGCTTTTTTAGGCCGCATTACTCGAAGCACATGAAGAGCTTGACCCGCTGAGAACGAATTGGAGAGCGGAGGCGTCGCCGAGCAGCGTCGACTCAGCGGAGAGTCAGGCTGTCAACATGGCGGGTCAATGCAAGCTGGTGCTTCCCCGGCTATTCCCTCGGAGCTTGTCATGGTCTATTCGCACCATCTGGCTTTAGACAAACGATGCAAATGCGTGGTAGGGTCATTGACTTATTTCGAGACATTGGTCAATGATGTGGACGAGATAGTGCGCGAACACCGACGCTCGTTCCGTAGAATCAGCAGTGCGTCGACAACAGGCCACCATAAAATTCTTGTGTCGCAAAAACGGCTGCATAGCTCGCAAAAAAATGCTCAGTGATCATACAAAGCGCCTAGTGCGCAACAAGTCAGATTTCATGATTGCGCTGTGTACTTGCAAAGGGCGGTTAGTCGTTTTTTCACTTCAGCAAAAACAACCTTAAACTCGAGCCACTGCGTTTTCGGCGCCGCGAAACTCTCGAATAGTTCCGTGACGCCCGAATGCCCCCCCCCTAAAAGTGGCCACTTCCACTGCCAATTTTATGTGCGGCGACAGCAGCGTCTTGCACTGCTTCGCTAAATTGGAACGGGAGTGACTCGCGCCCAGCAAGAGGTTGAAACAACCGAAACTACCGGCCTTTTTTGCACCTGAATAACGTTTTGCGTCACTGAACACATTGTGCTTTATTCCTATCAGTTGTGGCGCAATGAAAGATCAAAAGCTTTAGCTTTTCTCGAGTTGTCGCTTATATCAAAACACTTCTTATAACAAAAGTTTTGCCCTTCCCGCTGACTTCGTCATAATGAGAGAATACTGTACGTAAATATATATATATATATATATATATATATTGTGAGCGATGTTTTCATACCGATCGCTACAGTGGTCATTCTTCCCATTAATAGCGTCTAGAAACACTCCCATCATCAGCATCATCTTCATTCACGCGCCACAGGCTGCCACCCTGATATCCCGTGCCTGGTGCGACCGTCATCTTCGTCGGAGTCTCGGCGGGTTGTTCCTTTCGCGAATCCGGAATAAACGGTCTGCGCTTCCCCGTGACTTTGCCTTTCAATATATATATATATATATATATATATATATATATATATATATAGTCTGAAACGATAAAAACTCACACAGAGCGCGAAAAAATTGCCCCCACCTCCCGAAAGGGAATCGTGAGGAAGTGCGAATGCATTTCTTGCGCCGAGAGTACACGGCGTAGTAATTCTGACATCGCCTTGAGAGGCGCCCAGCCAGCGAACGGTCTAAACTGGAGCAGAGCGAGCAGGAGACTGTAGCGAGAAAGCGCGCGCGAGCCGACCCATGGAGGTCTGGCGGTTTATCGCTGCATATATAGGGGGGTACGCCGCGCCGAGCCAGGTGGCTGAGAGAGGAGGCGAGCGCAAGAGGAGAGGGACAGAAGCGCACGGCAGCTGCAGCCGAGCGAGGGGAGAGGAGGTGCGGGTGCGTGACGTCACGGCGCGGGGAGGGAGAGTGACACACAGCGGCGCACGGCAGCTGCCGGGGAGAGGAGGTGGAGTATGTGACGTCACGGCGCGGGGAAGGCAGAGGGACGCGCGCGGCCAACGCCGTCGCGCCGCGAGGAGCGGTGAGGGGCGTGTCGTCACGTGGTGAGTAACGTCACTGCGCCGTTGCTACCGACGCTCCTCTCCGCTCCACGCCGTTGCTAGGGGATAGGAGGACTGCGGACGGACGGCGCCGCCGGCGGTGGAAGGTTTGGGGTCGCTTATAAAGTGCATTGCACTTAAAAAAATAAGGTTAGTAGAGACAGAGACAAACGAGAAAGACGTAGGAAATAGAAATAAGTTTACTGACGTTTCAGGAGTCCTCTCCCTGAAACGTCAGTAAACGTTTTTCTATTTCCTACGTCTTTCTCGTTTGTCTCTGTCTCTACTAACCTTATATAAATATTATATATATATATATATATATATATATATATATATATATATATATACTCAATGTCAGTTACCAGCGAATATTTTTCTACCGGCGAGAACTAAGCAATCGTGGATGAGGGAATCAGCCACGAGCAGATGAAAGACCGATGCAGTCGGAGAGAACCCCTTAGCTTTAGCCGACGACGATGTGGATTCTCGACTCTATTGCTGCAGATGATGGTGCTGCTCACACTGATCAACATGACCCATTCTGGGAAATGACGACTCTGATTCCCTTTAACTACATTCGCCCTTCTTCACTACAATCACCCCCAGAAGAATACGGTTGCCAACCTGGTGACTTAAGGTAATGGCGAAACAGGCGGGTCCTAATAATGCTTCAGATGAGCAACATACACTGTGTCGCGCCCACGGCGTCGGAAACCCCGGGAAAGCATTAGCGGGTCGACAAAGCAACTGACAGGGAATGTGCGTTCAACAACATGGTACGGCCTCTGATTTGACAGGAATTTCGACCACAAGCCAGGAGTACTGGTGGATACCAAGAGCCAAACTTGATAACCGCGAGCGAATTTGGCTTCTGTCTTGCCATCAGTGAGAAAATTTTGTCCCCCCTGCACTTTATTGGCAACGAACAGGAAATTCGGCAACATTCTTCAGTGTGTTTGGCAGCCTCAGAAACCCGCGCACGCTCCGATTCCTCGGGGCGGTAGGGAAGGATAGAGTCAAGCATGCACGATGGCTCACCCCCATAGAGAAAGAAAAACAGAGAAAACCCCCTTGGTGTTTTGGATGGCGGTGTTGTAAGCCGGTGGCCACGTAAGAGAGTACCAGTTCCCAGTTTCCATGGTCAGACACAACGTACTTGGACAAAATATCCCGAATGGTACGGGTTAGTCTCTATGTGAGGCTAATAGTTTGTGGATGGGAGGCAGTGGTCGTTAGATGAATGACGCTGCATTTTATAAGAACCGCCGCGATGCCGTCAAGCAGAAGTAGGCGTCCTGTGTTACTGAGCAGCTCCATAGGTACACCGGGACGAGGTATAAAAAAGCGCAGCGCAAACGAAGGCACGTCACATGCCGTAGCAGCTTGTAGAACGGCGTTAGGTCTCAGTATAGCACGTCAAGTGGTCAATGGCAACTATAGCCAAACGGTTGCCGGCGGCTGTGCGTGGTAACAATCCGTACAAATCACTGCCAACACGGTCACCGCTGTCTCATCTCCGTATGAGCAGTCCCGGTGTGACAAACCTATTCATTCTTTTAGTCTTCTAAGTGTTCTTAGTCTTTTTCTGTAACTCAAGAATTTTGAGTTCGTCGGGTTCAGATGTTTATATTTGGAACTAACTACGTCAAAATACGTCAAACACTTTTTGCAGTCAAAATGTAAAGCCACTCTACTTTAACAGGTATATTGCGAGCGCGAAGCTCCTAAGAGTGGAAATTTATTTATTTTCATTTTACATTAACCTCATAATCAAACACTTCGAGAAACTCTTCGTCTACTTCTGGACTGATCATCATTATCGTTCGTTCCTGGAACGGCGTTTGGAGACCACAGTTTCGCAAAATTAACGCGCTACTTTTCCAAGATTCAAGGCCCTTACAAGTGGAGAGGTTGCCATTGATTCCGGCCTAAACGCCTACCAAGCACACCGCTGGAGCTCCGCTCAGGTACGCGATTGCCTCTAGCAGCGATGGAGCGTGGGGCCGGAAGCAGCCAATCTGGCACATCCCTTTCTGCTCCCCTGGCATTTGCTATCACTAGCCGCCAGCGCGACCCTTCGCATTTCGCTGGGCTCCACGATGAAGACGTTGATGAGTGGCTGGACCAGTATACTCGAGTCAGTGCGTTGAACCGTTGGGATGACGTGGAGAAGCTACTCAACGTTGCGTTTTTCTTGGAAAGGGTGTCAAAAACATGTTTTTTTAACAATGACCACCGAATCTCCGACTGGGCCACCATTTGTAAAGAGATGCGCCAGATATTCCGTAAGCCAATGGGTCGGCCGGACAGCGAAAAGGAAGCTGGCCACTCGCCTTTAGCGCTCTGAGGAGACGTATATGTATTAAATAGAGGACGCTCTCGCTCTTTGTCGCCGTGTGGATGCAAGCATGTGAGAGGCCAACAACGTTCGCCGTATCCTGAAGGATATAGCTCCTTCTGCTTTTAATGCCCTTGCAGTTCAAAATCCTTCGACCATCAGCGATATCCGGGCAACCTGTTGGCGCCTGCACGAACTGCTGTGCGTCCGTGTGCAACCCGATGCTCTGCCTATCCAACCACAGGGGACGGGGACGTACGCACCCTTATAGGCTAAATCATCTGCGAAGAGTTTCAGTTCAATGACCACCGTCTCTTCCACGCGATCCCTTTAGCACGGAAGCCCTTCAGGTGCGGCACCCTATGAAGGAGCTGGCTTCCGTGAAAGGTGTGGTGCTGGCGCCACCCCCCGCTGCTACAACGCCCACCCTGTCCTCCTTCGGCGATCGCATCGTGACCGCCCCTGCCACGAGATGTCCCGTTCACACCCGGACATTCAACAGCGATCTCCACAGCGAGCATTCCAAAGGGTGCTACACGATCATGCGAACCCCTCTTCAGGCTTTCCCGAGATACCGACTCATTTGCTACTACTGCGGGATCTGGGGAAGCATATCCCGCTTCTGCCGACGCCGTATGCAAGAAGACTAAGGTACGCACCTCTTGAACGAGGTTTGAAGTATCCTTACGGTTCACAGCGTCGTTTCTATGATTCATCCCCGCGGCGCTCAACGCCACCCTTCCCCTCGCTTGACCCACCTCAGACCAATCGTCCCTCGCGCCGCCGATCCCTCTCAGCGTATCGACGGTCCGTGTGTCCTCTCGTCCGGCAAGCTACGTTCCCGACAACGCTCGCAAAACTAGCGCTGTTCGGAGGTGAATTTGCGTTCCTCGGAAAGTGCACAAGTCATCCTCAACGGCCCTGAAACGTTTTTCTGTTCCCGTGGAAGGAATTTTCGTCAATGCTCTTGTGGAGATTGGTCACAGCCTTATATACAAAACTCACAGATTGCCAGCAGTATCTGCACTTTTAAAGTGACCATCCACGGCATTGCAAGGTGAGCATTGCCTATTCCCAGGCCCACAGATACCGCAGAATTTTCTTTTACAATGCGGACTTTGACCCACAATTCCCAACAACTAAAAAATGCCCTCATTCGTCAAAATTACCCAGCAGCAGTGGTTGATGACTCCATCAACAGAGCTCGTAACCTATATCGCGAGGAAATTCTACATAGAGGGAATCCCAGGAATGAAGGAAACCAGACAAATCTTGTTCTCACCAACTCATCAGCGTTGCCTAAACTTAATAGCCAGACAAATCTTGTTCTCACCAACTCATCAGCGTTGCCTAAACTTAATAACATTCTTTCGAGACATTTAATTATATATCAACAAAGTAGCCGGCTATCTTCAATTTTCCAAAAGCCCTCCCCGAGTTGTTTATCGTCGCGGAAAAAACCTGAAAGATATGTTAGTCGGAGCCAAGACGACTACCATTGAGGGCACTCAACGGGGATGCCAGCCATGCAAGAAAACGCGTTGTAAGGTCTGTTCACACATGACAACCTCGACTACTGCTAAAGCCAGCTCCTCAGATTACGTATTCAAAATAAATGCGCATCTAAATTGTGACAGCCACAATGTCGTCTACATGCTTCACTGTGACATCTGTGGCATGCAGTACATCGCACAAACAGAAACCGCCTTCCGTAAACACTTTAACAACCACCGTTCTCACGCGAAAACACAACCAAACTTGGCCATTTCAAGACATGTCAGCCTCCCAGGACATTCATTCGACCAAATTAAAGTCACTATGCTAGAGACCGGTTTTCACACTAAATGGGACCGCGAACAGAAAGAATCGTATCTTATTTATAAGTTCAAAACGCTGACTCATGGTATCAAGCTGAGCGCTGGCAGCATGACGTGCCCCCGGAGGACCACGGACGTTGATTGACAACAGGACGTGGATGCACATTGTTGCACTCCTTTCCCCTATCATATAAGTTTTTTTTAATTATTCAGGACCAGCCACCATTAGCTCAGACAACGGGCGCATATCTAGGGGGAGCGCCGCCCAAAAAAGCCGCCTAAGCCCCGGACTGGACGTGCTGCGCGATAAATGCTGTCCACGTTGGGACAACTAAGAAGTGTAAGAAGAGAGAGGGAGGTGACGTTGAACGGCAGTGCAAGTCTGGCCGTACCTTGAAATTGTCGCGTTCTGTTAAGACATAGCGGTGACGAAATTCAGTGGTTTTCTGTCTTGGTCCTCCATTGTCGCGCCGTATGTGTGACTTTACATTGCTCTACGCTGCCACCGAGGATGGACGGGGCACTCGTCGCCTACTCCGAACTCGCCGCGCACCTGTGTAACATCATCCCTGTCGCCCCCGCGGTCGGACCGCTGTGCGGCTCGCCGCTGGCTGCCGTTAGTGCCTTTCTCTGTCGCCACGTCGCGGCACTTCAAACGGCAAACAAAGTAGAATTATCACCGGTTTCTTGGTAAAAGCAATGCCTCTCTGTTTGATGGTCTGTCCTGGGTCAAAAAATGCGGGGCCAAGACCGCGTCCTTAATTACAACACTACCGCCCCGCTCTTCCCATCTGTGCACATGCGTTGTCGGTATTTGTTTGTTAGTTCTCTTTCTCCCAGCCGCAGCGCGCCGATTGAAAACTTTGCTCCCGCTCCCTTCCCCCCCCCCCCCCCGTGCCATTTTCTCACTACAACCACCGGCTTTCCTTTTTTCCCCTTAGTCTTTACCCTCTACCACTCAGCACCAAGCCCCGCAAGTGCCGTGTTGTTACCGGATTTTTTACGTTCTCTGGCGTATTCCCCTCCTTGAAGAGTGAGAGGAAGAGAGACTCCCTCGCATGCAGTGTGCATAAGGGTTCTGCGTTCATTGTGGGATTATAACTGAGAAAGGAAGTTCCACTTCCAAATTTGTTGGACTAATTTATAATAAACAATTTAACCGCAAAGTTCTTCTTATCTTTTACCTATATATATATATATATATATATATATATATATATATATATATATATATATATACAGTGTTGTACGGAACGGCGTTCCTGGAACTAGTTCCTTTTTAGAGGAACGGCAGGAACGGCGTTCCTGCCGTTACTTCGCTTGGATTTGGCTGTTTTTGATGCCCAGACTCGAGTACAAAAATTCACTGGTCACTACTGCGTTTCTCTTCCTATAAGCTGGTCAATTTGCCTGCCCTTCAGCCGTAAGTGCTTCCTCGAAAGTCAAAGGCAGAAGAATAACCACGTAGCAGTTCGAAGCTTGTGCTTGCTTTCATGCTGGTTGAACTTGCGCGGCGTTCGGCGGGTGAACAGCGTAGCCGCGAGAATGCTTTTTACCTTTCATCGTTTGCCTGGGGAGGCCAGGATGCGCGTCTGGCCGATAGAATTGGTGCCTGGCGGAGAAAGATTGTGTACTATGGGATCAGGAGATTCCGGTGTCGGACATTTAGGTGCATGACTTTTCGGTGCGGACATTGCTGTGCACGGACATTTTGGTGCACGACGTCTTCGCCCAGACATTTTGAGTCCCGGGATGTCCCAGGCATTCTTTGAACATTTTAGCTTTAATATTGTAATTTGGTGACTTGATATGGTTTTACGTTCGAGACTTGTGCTTGCGCCGCCGTGAGTGGAAACGAACGCAAAACCCTGGCGGAGCATTGCCACGTAAAACCCAATTTCTGTCGTGTAAGTAAGCGCAAAATGGACAAGGACGAACGAAGTGAACGGGACACGGCGTTCGTCCGTGTCCATTTTGCGCTTACTTACACGATGAATGACCAACTCGCCCAAGAAACCACTCCAATTTCTGTATTAGATGGTAAAAACTAACGTTGTTAATTTGCATCCGTTCAACTTTTTTTTGTTTTAACATTCATGTGAATAACCCTACTACTTTAATTGTCACCAAAGCGCTTTGCTTTCACTTCACCCAACGGTGCAAGACACTGCTGCTTTTAATCCATCCTCCCCTACCCCCCCCCATAGCAAAACATCCGCGAAAAAAACACAGAAAAACGAGGTAGATTAAGCGCGTGTGCATTCCGTTTTAATTTTTTTCGCAATCAATCTCATATTCATTGCATTCGGTGTCGGTTCTATTTAAAACTAACCAACCAACGATCGCACTTACCGTGGCGTTACTTAGGGGAGGGGAAGGCTGAGCCCCGCCGGCTATCAGCCCCCTTGGTAGAGAGAGGGGGGTGTCACTTGTGGTTCACCCCTGCGTCAAGTGGACTTCAAAAACTTGAAGACGACTGTTGCCGCTCTCGTCACAGTACCCTATTCAATATTTTGCTCCTTATAATGTGAGAAAGCAATGTATGCCTGGGGGGCCCATAACATGCGCCACTTGAAGAGTCAACTCCCAATGAACATAATAAAGGCGAAGAAAGGGCGATTCCTGGAGTGGGGGCGCCATCGGTATGACCGCGACGCGCGGAAGGGCGTAGCCCGCAAAAGATAGTGGCCATTGTGTTCTCATCGGCTTTTTGGGTGGCTTTTTGTTGCACATTATAGAGGTTTCGTGAGCTCCTGGTGAATGTAAAGCTTTTTCCTGTATGACTGCGGCGAGGCATCGGAGACCGTGACCTCCGCCACGCCTGTAGGTTTTTCAGGGGAAACCGAAAATAATATGACTGAAAAAAAAATCTGGTCGAGATTCGAGCGTGCAGGCGGGAAGGGGGGGGGGGCTAGGACAAAGAATTAAAATGTGGTGAATGTAGGACTGTAAACAAAAAATGAAGGTTGGTTTTCCCGAAGAGGATGGGTGGAATTTGTATGCACAACCCGTACGCGCTTACTCAATATTTAGGACGTTAGAAGCAGCGGCTGTTTTCAAAAAGCGCCGTTCTTCCTCCAGGACAGTATCCTATACCAGTGTTCGCAAATTCATTTTAGCAAGGCAGCCCAGACTACGTAATACCCTTCATAAGCGATCCGGACAGTGTATGAAATGCCGTTTTATCGAACGCCGTTTTATCGAATGCCGTAATATCGACGGACGTTTTATCGAAGCCGTTTTATCGAAAGTGTTTTTCCCGGCATTGTTGTGTAACAAAACTACAAAACTTACAGTACGATTTTTAGTTTTCTCTTCGTTATGTAATTTGCAAATCTTTCCACAGCGAGTCTATGTAACTGAATTTGTAGTCTTTATAGTTGTCTTTTATTTCCTTCCTTTGTGATGCGCGAAATTTGTCTCGACAAATTTTGTTCTGTTCATTGCGCTGGTAATACTGTAAGGAATCCTCTTGTATCTCTATTTCACCATTTGATCCAAAGCATATCACGGCATTGTAGCATATGGACTGGGATGCCTCGATATCCTTCGTACGTTTTTGTATACGCCGCTTTTGTATCTAATCTAATTTAATTATTTTGCCGCGTATGTTCTACTTAATTAAACCACTTCTTGGAGCTTGTGAGTCCAGTGTCAAAAACCTAACTGGAACGCTAGAAAAGTCTCTCCCGATTTCTACATTCCTAATTCTCAATGGGCACTGAGTTCAGTTACTAAGAGGTTTCCAAGCCTTGCCCTACTGCTCTCGATGCCTTGGTCAGAACTGACGAAAAAAAGTTAGTTACAAAATTATCACCATACTACAGATGGGTTCGTTTTCATCTCTCCCCCCCGTTACACCCCAGCATGTATGAGGTTTTTAGCCGGAACTCTTTTACCTCTTTATCATATACAAAAAAACACCAAGATAAAAGTAGCAAACACCAAAAATAGAGAAATCGTGGTCTACTCAATGCAGCGTTGTCAACCGAGTACCTGGAAATAAAAATGCGAAATTGAAAAAAAAATGGGAACGAGCAAAAAAAATCTGATATGGCCTGTCGATTAGCTGAACAAAGCACACACACAAAAATACGCTATCTGGTCTGGCGTGTTCCTCCAAGGCCACCAAGGAAACTCAAGGTTGGTGAATTGTAGGAGCGGCGTGAGAGTGTTGACGCATAAGTAGGGAATTGTACGAAATCCTGCATTTTTTGTTTGTTTGAGCATAATTAACGAAAAACGTAAATTGTGATTGGATGGGCAATCGTCCAGTTGTACTAGGTTACGAGCTTCCCTAGGGCGAGATGACGTACGACGACATGTCATACGCCACAAGTTCACCTATGGCGAGTTGGCTGTGACGGGTTCACTTGTGATGAGCTCTGCTAGACTACACCACCTCTGTTGGGGCCTAACTTTCAATGTCGAAACCCCCCTCCCTGTTCTATTCATATAGCCCTAGTCTTCCCCAAGTTCTGGGCACAATATTTCTCCAGATGCAAAGAATGTGACCACGTGGTCCAAGCGGGGGTCACCAGCAAACCCACATGACTGGAAAAATTGGGGCAGGACAAGACTATGGATCAGGTAACGATGAACCATGGCGCAAATGATATACTTGGTAACCCTAGTCTAAAAACACTGATCTAAGGAATACTGCGCACGGGGTTAGGGCTGCTTCTATAGTGGCAGATTCTGTAATATAAACAAGGGGGACATACATGCTTGAGTGAAATCAATGAAGATGCAAAAAAATAAAAAAATGATAGTAACACAAACGTAATCTAAAACACGTGAAAGACGCGTGAACAGTATAGGCAGGTGTTTTAATGTAACGCGCGGCAGAAGCAATGTAGAATTAAGCAATCTGCAGATTAGGTTAGGGCGATAGCCAGGTAAACAAAATATACTCCGCAAATTACAACGAAGACAATTACAACAAAAACCGCGAAACCACACTTTCGATTAAACGGACGTAGGGGGTTCGATAAAACCGCATTCGATGAAACGGCGTTCGATAAAACGGGCATTTTTTCGATAAAATGGCGTTCGATAAAACGGCGTTCGATAAACTGTCTGGGAACCCCTTCATAAGGTTCTTTTTCCATTCTGGGGGGCCAGCTAACGTTTGTTACGTTTTCGATATTGAGAGTGTGTATGTAAGCTATAGAACTTGAGGGTGTGTATATTTAAAAAAAATCCCCAAAAGGCGTGGGATTACCGTAAACACGGGTAATTGCCATAGCTAAGAAAAGCGAATATAAATTGAAAACCTGTCGTAAATAAAAAAAAACGTGTGCTAAAGAATTCAGTCGGCTGCATAACTTGTATCCCTAGGGATAGGTATTAAACAAAAATATATAAATGTATAATTTCTAAAAATACCTGGCAAAGATCAAACATGGCATCAATCAAAAAATAAATTCACTGCTCCAGATTGTTGTCCATAAGGACCATATCCCCCATTAAGCGGAATTAAAAATATAACGGCTGTCGCAAACAGGCAAGCACCGGATAATTTGGTTGCTGAAAAGTTTGCGCACCGATATGTCCGTACATCGAAATTTCCGCACCGAAACATCCTGCACCGAAAGTCCTAGAGCTGTCTGGAGTTTGTCCGGTGCTCCCTGAAAAAATTCGCCCAGGAGATTTTCTTTTGATTATTTTTATCCCCAGATAATCTGCTGGCGGCGGTGTTAATATTCGTGTAATATACTTAGTTCGATGTGAGTTTTAAATTTCTCATTTAATTTCGCCCCAGGATTATCCGACACTATATTTTATTTTAAAAACTAATTGTAACGCTAATGTAACGAGACGTTCCAATTTTCGAAGTGGAACTGGAACGCGTTCCTTTCGCAATAAATTAGGTTGTAACGGGAACTCGTTTCAAATTTGGGAAGGAACGAGGAACGAGCTTTCGTTCCTATTTTAGAGGAACGTGTACAACACTGTATATATATATATATATATATATATATATATATATATATATATATATATATATGGGAATGTGGGCTCCGCGAAATAAGACAGAAAATAAGGGTTGGCAGTCAAGAAAACCTCGGAAAGCAAAGGGGAGGTTGTGGTGGGTCATAGAAAGAGATGAAGGATTTTTTGAGTCGAAAAGAAAGTGGTGAAAAAATGCCCGCCGGGAGGGATCCGAACCCACGACCTCCAGAATACCGGTCTGGTGCGATAACCTCTACGCTACCGGCGGGGCTATTTCCCCAGCACTTTCTCGGGTATTTATGTTATGTTATGTTTATTTATGTATTTTTGTTTCCTGCACTTGGGGGTGGTAGCCAGCGCCACTCGCCGAATTGGTAAGGCATTCGAGATCTAATCGAAAGGCGTGGGCTCGGTCCCCACTCTGGGCGCGTGTTTTTCTTTCTTTCTTTCTTCCTTACTTATATTTCAAAAATGTTAACGTCACTAACCATAGTAAAAAAAAGAACCTAACAACACCCCTATGCCTCCTTTGGCGTTGTAGACTGCCGAGCTATCTTTCCATATATATATATATATATATATATATATATATATATATATATATATATATATATATATATATATATATATATATATATATATATATATATATATATATATATAAGGTAAGTAGAGTCAGAGACTCACGCGACAGACATTAGAAATAAAAATAAAAGTTTACTGACGTTTCAGCAAGACGACTTGCTTTTTTCAGATTACTCTGAATAAAGACAGTCCTCTCCCTGAAGCGTCGGTAAGCATTGATTTTTTATTGTTAATTTCGTTCTCGTGTGGCTCTGTCTCTACTCACCTTATTTTTTCGCGCTCTGTGTGAGATTTTATGTTTTCTTATATATATATATATATATATATATATATATATATATATATATAGTTCAAAACTGCTGACTCATGGTATCAACGAGAGCGCTGGCAGCATGTCGTGCCTCCGGAGGACCACGGACGTTGATTGACAACAGGAAGTGGATGCACATTGTTCCACCCCCTTTCTCCTAGCATAAAAGGTTTTTTTTTTTTTTTTCAAATTCATTCAGGACCACCCGCCATTAGCTCAGCAGACAACAGGCGCATACCGAGAGGGAGCGCCGCCCAAAAAAGCCGCCTAAGCCCCAACTGCACGTGCTGCGCGATAAATGCTGTCCACATTGGGACAACTAAGAAGAGTAAGAAGAGAGAGGGAGGTGACGTTGAACGGCAGTGCCAATCTGGCCGTACCTTGAGATTGTCGTGTTCTGTTGAGACATAGCGGTGTCGTAATTCAGTGGTTTTCTGTGTCGGCCCTCCATTGAACTTCACGCGTGTCGCGTCGTATGTGTGCCTTTACATTACTCTACGCTGCTGCCAAGGACGGACGGGGTACTCGTCGCCTTCTCCGAACTCGCCGCGCCCCTGTGTAACTTGATCCCTGTCTTCCGCGCGGTCCGACCGCTATGCGGCTCGCCGCTGGCTGCCGCTAGTGCCTTTGTCGCCATGTCGCGGCCCTTCAAAGGGCAAACAAAGTAGACTTATCACCGGTTTCTTGGTAAAAGCAATGATTCTCCGTTTAACGGTCTGTTCTGGGTGAACCCACGAAACAAATGCCGGGCCAAGACCGCGTTCTTCGTTACTACACCACCGCCCCGATCTTCCCATCTGTGCTCATGCGTTGTCTGTATTTTGTTTGTCAGTTCTCTTTCATCCCAGCCGCAGCGGGCCGACAGAAACCTTTGGTCCCGCTCCCTTCCCCCACCAGAGCCGTTTTCTCACTAAAACCACCGCCTTTCCTCTTTTTCTTCCTTTTTTTAATTTAAATCCTCTCCACTCAGCAAGTGCCCTGTTGTTACCCGATTTTTTACGTTCTCTGGCGTATTCCCCTCCTCATGAGGGAGAGGAGGAGAGACTCTCCCTCGCATGCAGTGTGCATAAGGATTCGGTGTTCATTGTGGGATTGTCCCTAAGGAAGGAAGTTCCACTTCCGAAACTGTCGGACTAATTTATAATAAACAAGTTAACCGCAAAGTTGTTCTTATCTTTTACCTGACCCTTTCTTCTGGCCCGTTGCAAAACTCATCGAAATCTATATATATATATATATATATATAGCGAATCAGAATAGGAAATGAGGGGCTCGTAGAAATAACACAGAAATAAGGCTTGGCAGTCAAGAAAACCTCGGAAAGCAAAGGGGAGGTTGTGGTAGGTCATTGAAACAGATAAAGAATTTGGAAAGAAAGAAAGAAAGAAAGCGGTGAAAAAATGCCCGCCAGGTGGGATCCGAACCCACGACCTCCACAATACCGGTCTGGTGCGATAACCACTACGCTACCGGCGGGGCGATCCCCCCCCCCCCCCCGTTTTCTGGGGTATTTACATCAATGTAATTTTTTCCTGTTCTTGGGGGTGGTACCCAGCGCCACTCTGACTTCTCGGGGTTAAGGGGACCTTCTTTTTAATCACCGCGCCATGACTCGAGTGTCTGCGACATGTCGAGAGTGGTCAACCAGCGTTGAACCCTCTTAAGCTCCCTATGGCACCAAGACTGCCAGAACAGAGGCCGCTATACATGTAGCGAATCAGAATAGGAAATGAGGGGCTCGTAGAAATAACACAGAAATAAGGGTTGGCAGTCAAGAAAACCTCGGTTAAGCAAAGGGGAGGTTGTGGTAGGTCATTGAAGCAGATAAAGAATTTGGAAAGAAAGAGAGAAAGCGGAGAAAAAATGCCCAAATCAAGGCATAAATGATAAAACATGCGGGCATTGTACAACATGTGCAGGCAGCAGGTTCCATTCACGTGCTGTTCGGGGGAATAAAAATGAATTTTGGTAAGATTTAGTTTCGCATGCGCAATCGCTGACTTTTTCGGGTGGTGCGAGCGTGTCTGCCGACGAATAAACGGGGTGATGTATGCGCTGGTGTCGATTCGAAATTTGTGGTGATAAAGCAAATAAAATGTTTTTAATCTTAACGGTAGCGTCTAACTGCGAGACATTCTAAATTCGCGGTATGCAAAAGCGCTGTAGGGGACGCGAGTCTACTGTAAGAATTAAAAATAAATCTTGCAGCCTTTCTTTGAACTTTCTCTAGTTTCGAAATGTTGGTTACACTGTGCGGGTCCCATATGACCGAGGCGTACTCAAGTTCTAAGAGGCCTGATGTAAGTTTTAAACGCTAGAAGTTTTATATTATAAGTGCATTTTCCTATAGTTCTTCTTAAATAACCTAGCTTCTGCGTTGCATTTTTCTGAATGTAAGTAACGTGCTGATTCCATTTGAGATCCGGCGTTATCATTCGATATAAGAGGAGGGTTTTACTGTATATGTATATATTTATATATATATATATATATATATATATATATATATATATATATATATATATATATATATAGCGAAACAGAAAATGGGAAATGAGGGGCTCCGTGAAATAAGACAGAAAATAAGGGTTGGCAGTCAAGAAAACCGCGGAAAGCAAAGGGGAGGTTGTGGTGGGTCATAGAAAGAGATGAAGAATTTTTTGAGTCGAAAAGAAGGTCCCCTTCACCCCGAGTAGTCCGAGTGGCGCTGGCTACCACCCCCAAGTGCAGGAAACAAAAATACCTTAACATAAATACCCGAGAAAGTGCTGGGGAAACAGCCCCGCTGGTAGCGTAGTGGTTATCGCACCAGACCGGTATTCTGGAGGTCGTGGGTTCGGATCCCACCCGGCGGGCATTTTTTCACCACTTTCTTTCTGACTCAAAAAAATCTTCATCTCTTTCTATGACCCACCACAACCTCCACTTTGCTTTCCGAGGTTTTCTTGACTGCCAACCCTTATTTTCTGTCTTATTTCACGGAGCCCCTCATTTCCCATTTTCTGATTCGCTACATGCTTAGCGAGGGCCTCTGTTCTGGCAGTCTTGGTCCCAAAGGGAGCTTAAGAGGGTTCCACGCTGGTCGACCACTCTCTACATGTCGTAGACACTCGAGTCACGGCCCAGGGGTTAAAAAGAAGGTCCCCTTCACCCCGAGTTGTCCGAGTGGCGCTGGCTGCCACCCCCAAGTGCAGGAAACAAAAATACCTTAACCTAAATACCCGAGAAAGTGCTGGGGAAACAGCCCCGCCGGTAGCGTAGTGGTTATCGCACCAGACCGGTATTCTGGAGGTCGTGGGTTCGGATCCCACCCGGCGGGCATTTTTTCACCACTTTCTTTTTGACTCAAAATATTCTTCATCTCTTTCTATGACCCACCACAACCTCCCCTTTGCTTTCCGAGGTTTTCTTGACTGCCAACCCTTATTTTCTGTCTTATTTCACGGAGCCCCTCATTTCCCATTTTCTGATTCGCTACATGCTTAGCGAGGGCCTCTGTTCTGGCAGTCTTGGTGCCAAAGGGAGCTTAATAGGGTTCCACGCTGGTCGACCACTCTCGACATGTCGTAGACACTCGAGTCACGGCCCAGGGGTAAAAAAGAAGGTCCCCTTCACCCCGAGTAGTCCGAGTGGCGCTGGCTACCACCCCCAAGTGCAGGAAACAAAAATACCTTAACATAAATACCCGAGAAAGTGCTGGGGAAACAGCCCCGCTGGTAGCGTAGTGGTTATCGCACCAGACCGGTATTCTGGAGGTCGTGGGTTCGGATCCCACCCGGCGGGCATTTTTTCTCCACTTTCTTTTCGACTCAAAATATTCTTCATCTCTTTCTATGACCCTACACAACCTCCCCTTTGCTTTCCGAGGTTTTCTTGACTGCCAACCCTTATTTTCTGTCTTATTTCACGGAGCCCCTCATTTCCCATTTTCTGATTCGCTACATGCTTAGCGAGGGCCTCTGTTCTGGCAGTCTTGGTGCCAAAGGGAGCTTAAGAGGGTTCCACGCTGGTCGACCACTCTCGACATGTCGTAGACACTCGAGTCACGGCCCAGGGGTTAAAAAGAAGGTCCCCTTCACCCCGAGTTGTCCGAGTGGCGCTGACTACCACCCCCAAGTGCAGGAAACAAAAATACCTTAATATAAATACCCGAGAAAGTGCTGGGGAAACAGCCCCGCCGGTAGCGTAGTGGTTATCGCACCAGACCGGTATTCTGGAGGTCGTGGGTTCGGATCCCACCCGGCGGGCATTTTTTCACCACTTTCTTTTCGACTCAAAATATTCTTCATCTCTTTCTATGACCCACCACAACCTCCCCTTCGCTTTCCGAGGTTTTCTTGACTGCCAACCCTTATATATATATATAATATATATATATATATATATATATATATATATATATATATATATATATATATATATATATATATACAAGAAATGAAAACTTTGAACAAGGTAAAAGCACGATTGTTGCCAACGGTTCAGCAAAGAGACTTGCTTTCGTCAGGGCAAGTCTCTATGCTGAAACGTTGGCAACAATCGTGCTTTTACCTTGTTCAAAGTTTTCTTTTCTTGTTTTCTCTACCATCTTCAAAAGTTCAAGTGTTCCCTATATATATATATATTGAACGACCGAGACGCGTCCGAATCCCCGCGCTCTGCCACACTTTAATAGATACGATCACTTCTCGAATATTTAATTTGAGTAACCCCATTAGTATCTCAGTCTAGCAAGCTAGTTTCTCCTGATGAATTCGATAACCCACAATCAGTGTGCACCGCGAGCAAGACAATGCTTCTATTTCTTGTTTCTGGTCCCGCAGATGCGAAGAACCGAGGAAGCTATTATGATGATATTGGCATCGTGCGACCCATATTCATTAGCTACCAACGTCCCAACAATTTTTTTTATACAAACAGAGATTTGCGATGAACGTTTTTGGTGAAAAACATTTCTCAAGATTGTTTTTTTCATTTTTCTATTACTGGGAATTCATCCTGTTTTCAATTTTTTCGCATTGTGGGATGCTGTTGATAAAATGGGCTCAGCTGGATCATGGAACCACATTTGCTAATATTAAAAAGCGATTACTTCGTGTAACGTGTTATCGATAAACTTGCGTGCGTTACAAGTTACCACAGTGCCAAAATAAAACTGAAGGGCTTCGTGAAGAAAAAAACGCGCGAGTCCAAGGAATGCGTAAAAATACTTTCCTTGTTTTCAACGGTACCAATACACAACCTGCATCTACCGCAATAAACTTCATGGGAAATTATCAGTTGAAATTTTATGGCCATCATTAGGACGCTTGAAATACCGCTTCCTTCAGGAAAAATTGACGATTGTTAAGAAGTTTCGGAGAAAGTCTTATGTTAGCTCAAGCTGCTTTTTTTCTCACTGCGGGAAAGTGGCCTTTACCAAATAGCCTAAAGTGTCATCAGGGTACTTTGAAACTATAAAAATTGAAGTAGCACCAAAAGATTAAACCATTTCCGAAAATTGGGAAACTTCCACATTCTACGACAAGCGGAGCTATGGTGACCTTTTGTCGAATGAGATGCAAACGAGCCCGTCAAGCGACAGCACAGCGTCAATTAGGTGCGAATTTCATTACTCGCCCGAATAATTCGACTTCTAAATGTCAACAGCGCGAGGCTCCCTTCAACTGAGTGAGATAGAGAAACCGTTACCTTGGAGTCTGTGGCGCCCTCTATCGGTGGGTCTCGAAACATGACACTACTCCTGCGTGCCGCAATATGTAGAGGAGACGGACGAAAAGTCTCGGCCTAGTAAAACCCCGCTGCGAAAAACGTGTTTTTTTTTCTGAACTAAAACAAAAAAAGGTGTTACGCATCCCTACTGCACCTCAGCTCTGCACCGCGGATATTTCATGTTGGCGGTTGAATGTACTCTAACGAGGCAACATTACGGCTGCCAAAATCTAGAATTCTCGTTTCCCCTCAAATAAGAAAAGTGCCACGAAGACCAGTGATCTACCACTGCCGCATGGCTCAGCTGCAGGATCTACATAACTAGCAAATTTTGGATTATATTTGCCCAAATTATACACCTTATAGTGGTCGCAATTTAAAGACCTTCTAGCTCATAACATACGCGTCTCGTGTCCCATGTCGTTGGAGTTACTCTGACTGTCACGAGTGTTGCCGTGGTACCAGTAATAATAATAGTAATAATAATATTATTGTAATAATAATAATAATAATAATAATAATATTCATAATAACCATAATCTCTCCACTGCCGTCAACGTATACATTTCAATAAATTTCTTAAGGTGCAGCAGCTAGCATATATATTGTGTAATTACTTCTTATTCAGGAGACTGTGTTAAATCTGCACACGCTGCTGCCCTTGCGCATTCTACAGCCGATACCTCATTAGTAATGACGTTATTGAAAGGTTTGCGCTCAACACAAGTGCTCTTTTTTCCGCCCATAATGTAGCGGAGGAGTGTAATTCTGGCATAAAGACGTTTGCACGGATTGGTTCCCCCAGCCATAAAAACAACAGCAACCCACATGTACACTCGGACAGGGTTGAACAATCTTGCGGTTTCAGAAGTGGTCTGCGTACGCGCTACTCACAAACTTAGCATTTCACCAAGGGTTTGGTGTAACCTAATACCGCTACTCTCATTACAAAAAACAGACATAATTAGGCACGCGCCTTTGCCTACATTAATGTTTAGAGCATTCGGTGTCTTCCGGTAAGTATTCGCTATTACCTCACACAGCCGCCGCGGCAGCTCAGTGTCTAAAGCGATGCGATGATCAGTCGAAGGACGCCGCTTCTCTCCTGGCCGCGGTGGCTGGTTTTCCGATGGAGGCGTGAAATAAAAACATCCTTGTGTCGAGATTTGGGCCTACGTTAGGTATACCGAAGTGGTCGTAGGTAACCCCGAGCACTTCACTATGGCGCGTTTATGCCCCACGTGTGTCTACGGCGCGTTAAAACCGACTTTCAAAGAGCTATTACCTCGCAGGCGTGCTACATAACGATCCCAGGAATGTTGTAGGCGAAAACTTCTTGCGCTCTGACTCAGTTAGGGCTGTGCGTGCTTGTGCGTGCCCGTGTATTTTTTACACGTGGATGCAAGGCTCGTCACTCTAGCGCCGATGGTTATATCGTATGAGAACCGAATAGTTAGGGTATGCCTAAAATCAAATTAGATTTACCTGTGCAAAGGGGTAAAAGCAACAGAAATTTGTCGCATAGAAACAGCCGTGCTATCATCTCCACTCCACTACAGGCTTACCCGTCGAGCGGAAGTAGTCATTCGGTAGGCACAAACATGTACACAAGCCACGCCCACTCTGTTCCATCTATGCCAAGACACACCGAGAGTTCTGTCCCACTCTGTCCCCACTGGTTATTGCCCTGCTCAGGACCACATTCTGTGTGGAGTGCCCCCAGAACACTACCTAACCACACATTTAAACCGGAGAGTGGATGGCTGTTGTGGCGAAACGCCAAGAGCAACGGGAACTGGCGGCCTACATCATCAGAGTTCTCAGCGGCTGCCTGGACCAACGCGGCTGAATCTTCCCCACCATCCCACGACCAATAATATTTCTATCTATCTACCTATCTATCTATCCGTATATCTATCCATATATCACTCCATATATCTATCTATATATCTATCTATGTATACTTACCCGTTGACGCCATGGTCAGGAATCCGACCGTCAACAAAACAGACAACAGCGCGACGCAACAGCAGCACGCGATGAACACGGAAGGAGATGAACAACCGGTGCCTCTGAAAAACAGGCAACTTTGAATAACTCAATCTCATTTGGGCTCCTTGACGACCGCTTTTCAAAGTGCTTTTTTCAAAGTACCGCCAACCATCCAAATAAGACATCGTGCCTATTGTAACGCTACCGAGTGGTCATCACCTCAACAGTAGCGTTAACGTTTTGCCTCCACAAGTGTAGCAGTAGCAGCCAGAGTGGTTACTGGAAGACCTTATATTATATTAGAGATACGCTAATCACATCTCAGAGAAGGACGAGACTTTTGAGAGGTAAACAGCAGCAGGAATTTCACATTCTTCCATATATTTCCTCATGCCATCCAGGTGTACTTTGCATAGACGTTATTTTTTTTAAAGTTTGCATAGAAAACAAAACTTTTCTCTTTCCCACACTTTTGCCTGTAACGACTGAAGTGCCCAGAGAACCCGGTACCGTTACTCTTTCGAGTTTAAGCTGAAAAATATTGTCGCGGGATATAGCGCTGGTCAATACCCCTCAGCGACATTACAAAGCACTAGCGACAACGATGACCCCGAAGAACGTGCAGGCGGACCCTGGGCTGGCTGCATCACCGCCGCCATGTAAATACTTTAAATAGATTGTTCACCCTCTTCGTGGTTCTTCTCATCTGCTCTGGTGCAAGGTTACAATATTTTTACAGGATATACAATCGTAAGTACGTTGCGCGGGAAAAAAAGTACTCTTTTGGCCGATGGCTTACAACAACACGATAAATAAAATTTTCTTTATTTTTGCAATGGAAGTGGCGAGAAAACCCGAACAAAAAGTGGCAGCAGATTGTTCATGGCGCATAATTTCTTTTCCGCATTGGTGCCAGTGGTGCGGTTGGTATACAGTAGAACGGTAAATATGCTTCTTTGTGCCGTAAAGGTGTGCTGAGACAGCAGCAAATGTACACTTCGTGGAAATTCGTCTTCGCATACAGCCTTATTGCCGCTCTTTGAATGTGCAGGTAATGGCGTCTAGGCAGGATAGAAGCCCACAACGCTGGAATACTGGGGCTGATAATTCTTACTGGCATGGACTTTACGCTATGTAGACACAAAAGCTAACCGAGTAACTACAACAGAATATACCTATAACGACTGCTCCGTACACGTTGGGTCTGGTGCAAATGTCTTCCAAAAATGACTGCGCTTCAGTGAGGCCACACATGCACCTTTTTAACCGCACAGCGGTTTAGCCCGAGCTTTCTCCATCCGTCGCACCAAAAAACTTCGAAGCCTCAGGAAAGAAACGTGGTTATAGAATCCCCGGGAATTGAAACCGCGAATTCAGCGCAATAATGGTCCTCCGGTCTGTATAGATAATTATTTTCCCTTCCGGTACCCCAGACTTTGGGGGTCTTTTGTGTGTGTGTGTGCGCGTGTGCGTGCGTGCGTGCGTGTGCGTGTGCGTGTGTGTGTGTGTGTGTGTGTGTGTGTGTGTGTGTGTGTGTGTGTGTGTGTGTGTGTGTGTGTGTGTGTGTGTGTGTGTGTGTGTGTGTGTGTGTGTGTGTGTGTGTGTGTGTGTGTCAGTCAATAAAGTTTACGAACAACAACAACAACCGGCACCTAACCACTGGGCCACCTAGCCACTTGGCCACAAAACAAATAAACATTATTAGAACCTGCTCCGCTGCAATCACTGTGTTGTCATTTTTTTTAGTTTTTTCAGTTTTATGAATACTGCTGTCGTAATACTAATGCTCGCACTGACTATCGAAGTAAGAAAATAATTAAAGCCTATTGTGCACAGACAAAACCTTTTGAGTGAAGCCCGTGGCTCAATCGAACATACAATATATAAATCGTAATAGCCGCCCAAGTTTCGCGGAGCCATTTTGTTTCTTGATAAGAGAGTATACAGTTCACAGAGTAACGTAAAAAGTGTGAAGGGAAAACGAACAAAATAAAGGCGTTTATCTTACTCTTGTGCGTCAGGGTCTGCAGATAAATATTTCCAAATATTAGCTAAACACCGACACTAGTTATAAGACTATAGTATCTTCTGTTTTTATCTTTAGAAAAGCAAGACCTATTTTGACTTACCGTACGCAACTAATGATTGCTCTGCAAAGAAAAAAAACGTGCGGGCCTCGTTACGACCGAAACAGGAATATTAAATGACAGCATTAAAAGCACAAAAATGGCGGATTCTTTAATTCGAGAGTGGAGATGGTTGTGTTTTTTTTTTCTCATCGTTCTTTCAGCGCTAACACAAAAATAAATTACGTTGCCTAAACAAGATATATTCGTGAAACGTTCTGCAGGTGCGCTAAAAATGAAACGACTGTTTCCACTGCCGTTACTGCGATGCGAGCCACTTCACTTTTTTGTCATGGGTTCAAAAAGAAAAAGCAATCCGAAGAAAGCAGATTGATTCAGGGGTGGCAGCGGAGGCACAGCGGTAGTGAAAACAGGGTGCAAGCATGGTTCATAAAGTGACTACTTCGTCCCGGTAACAGTAATGCAGGTTTTAAACAATGTCTAGAGGAGATAACGAAGAAAATAGATGCAGTAGTGCCGACTCCGCGCAGACAGTTCCCAACGATTATTTGGGACGTCACACCACGCACAACGCAACTGCTAAGAAACACGGCTGGGCGATCATATACGAGACTCTTGCTTCGTTTGATTATCTCACTCAGACCAACCGATAAATTGCAGTTAACTCAGTGATGCTTTCTTTTTTTTTTGTGTCCGATAGTACGTGCCAGGCGATATTACAGTTTCCGAGAAAACGTATCGGACGCAAAAAAATGCGGTGGTCTCAAGAATACGTAGCCGGCTTTTCTTCTGTTCATTTGATTGCCCGCAAATCACCCGCCGCGGTGGCTCAGTAGCTAAGTCGTTATGCTGATGAGCAGCTGGACGCGTGTTCAATTCCTGCCCGCAGAGGCCGCTTTTTAGATAGAGGCGAAAAGCAAATACACCAGTCTGTACGACATCTCGGTGCAGCTTAAAACTCGCCGGGTGGTCAAAATTATCCGGAGCCGTCCACTACGGCTGGCCTCATCGATTGCGTTGCTTTGGCGCATTCAAACATAAATCAGTCAATCTTGTCCACAACCACCAACTGCGTACTATGGACTAGCTATCAAATTTAACGCGATGTCAATATTCATCGAGAGGTGTTAGGCTTGGCATATCACGGGGAATTTTTGACACGACAGGATACAGTGGTATAGGTCACAGACAAATTCGTCATTATGCTTAGCCCTTATTGAGGAATTATTCAGTGTGCACTGCTTGAAAGCCTTACCAACAAATACGAGCCCGTTGCACGACTTCTTGCCTTTGGTACCTTTTGCCGGCACATCGTTTAAAACAAGCTGGTAAGACTCGACTATTAACAAACCGGACGTACGGTTGCAATCAGAGAGTCTGCTTTGAGTGTTGTAATGGCGTCAACTTGTAACCTTAAATAAAATGATTGCTCTAAAAAGGGGCACACGGACGGAGTGAGGACAGACACACACGGCGTCCGTGCCCCCCGTTTTAGCGCAATAATTTTATTTAACAATGGAGTACCAACGTGCCCAGGACGCTACCCTTATAACCTTAGCCTCGGTGACCATTCTGGGGTTAAGTGAGAAGTCGAAAAGAGCGTCACTCCATGAATAGCGCAACAATGTCCCACCCGCAATTTCTTGCCCATCATTCCGTCATCTTGTATGAGCACAGCGGCCAGTGAAGTTGCTTAGTATGTATATCTATGGGCGTCAAAACTTACTGACAAGCACTATACTGTGAGGATGTTTCCAATAAAACAGCTCGCCTGGGTGTCGGCTCTGGATTGATTGATCGATTGATTGATCGACTTATTGGATTTATTTATTTATTTATTTATTTATTTTTTTATTTATTTATTTATTTATTTATTTATTTATTTATTTATTGATTGATTGATTGATTGATTGATTGATTGATTGATTGATTGATTGATTGATTGATTGATTGATTGATTGATTGATTGATTGATTGATTGATTGATTGATTGATTGATTGATTGCAGGGTTTAACGCGCGCACACAAAGCAAACGATGACGCGCGCCGTACTGCAGGGCTCCGAATTATTTTGACCAACTGGGGATTTTCAACGAGCGGCGAAATCTCGTAAACACGGGCGTTTTTTGGGTTTTGGCAATCCCTAACGATTTTCGCATGATGAAGGAATGGCTACAACTACTGTTTGATGAGAGAGTTTCGAATGAATACAGGGTAAAATGAAGAACTGTGAGAATTTTCAACAATCGTGTTTATTTAACTGCAGAACCATTGGCCAACAATATATTTTTTTAGTGTGCCCAGCTTTCGACATGCTTTGAATAGCTTGCGTAGCCGTGACCTCCACTACAAAAACAGGCGGTGACTGAGTGTTCTGTAAGTTAGTCGTAAATTATTAATGAGAGATTGCGCAAATTATTTTTACACCGAGAGCCCTCCAGCAGAAATTACCCACCCCTAAAGCACTCATTTCGCAATGCCATTAACAGAAAGTGAATTTGTGAATCACATTTGTTAGCAATAAAACGTTACTCTTCTGCACTGCTTTATCAAAATTCTACCAAGAATATTCAAATTGTATAGCTGCCGTCACTTGTTTCATGTGGTCGCAGGAAAAAAAAACTACTGTAGTGAACGAAAAGGCTTACCGTCGGCGATACTCCCCTCCACTGGAAAAAAGTGATTCTAGTTTACCGAACAGCGGAAACAACGCTTTGTTTGTACAGACCAGACGTGGCATTCGAACACACGTGCTTAAAAGCATTGCCCCGCCTGTCACAAAGAATTGAATGAATAGCCAGAGCACGGTAAAGTGCTCTGCAAGTGGTGTCATAAAGTATAGCGCAGGTTGGTTCATAATGTTTGTTGATAATGAATGCTCTATCTTGTCCTGCGTTTCACTGGCTGGCCCCACCTCCCCTGCAGGAATCACAGTGCCCACTAGTCGCATGAAAGACGAGCCACCCAACAGAGAATTCTGCACTTTACTTCCTAAAAAATATCAATTAAAGTGGTAAACGTTTATAGGACAACGGGCGGTACTTTGCATCCCAATCTTATACAGGGAATGATGGACCAGCCAAGTGAAGGCATTACTGATCGCCGAGCAAGTCAGCCAGCCACCCAGCCTGCGGCAGCCAACCGACGAACTGACCAACTTTGTTCGGGGTAAGCGCCCCTTCTCCAACCATTGCCTCCAGGCTAGGTATTTTAGAAGCACATCCTTTCTTAGAACACCGGCCTCTGATGCCACCATTTTAGAAACTGCTGACTTAAGTGTTACTCAAAACGGTATTAGGTATTCCCCAGTGCAAACATGAATTTTGATAATGTTTGCGAGAAATTTCATTTTTTTTCCCACTACCCACTATAATTATGATAGCGTTTCCGAGACATTTTGCGGACACAAATGGGGTGACAACAATCTGATGATTCGCACAAATTCGGCTCCTACGGAGGTTAAACAACTAACGTGAGGCTGGACGGTTCCTGTACAAATGAAATATTGTCATCGAGTTTTCATCAAATAAAACAGCGTTGTAACGGTTTCTTGGACCGAATGAAGAGAATTGCTACATCTAAGAAGTGCCGCCAGTGCCACACCTTCAGGAGAGTAATTACTCGCATTAAACGCGCGTATAACTTGCCAATAATAACTCGGTACCTGCCTGTTCCACTTTCAGTTGCGGGAAGCTTATAACCCACCGACCACAGGACCATACCAGGTAAATTCTCTGAATGTAGAAATATCGCGACGGATTAGGGCAGACTCTTTTTCTTGCGTTGTAATTACTTTTGTACCGGAGAACAATGTCGAACAAGTTACTTTTACACTTACCCGAAGTTGTATCCTGAGGCTGGGGCCGGGCTGGGTGACGTGGGAAATTAGGAATGAACAATCTATCACTCCACCAAACATCACACTGCTTTTTACTGGTGAGACACCACTAACGCACGGGAATGTGTAACTGCAGAGACGGGGATAGTTGAAACATCGCGAAGAATCCCCCAGGCTATTTCTGAGCTCAACATAATTTATCGACAATGCCTGAGTGCCTAATACGTTTTTTTGGCAAAAGGTTTACTTGGAATTCTGCAACCATGTTCAGGACGTACTGCATTTACAGCCGAAGACATCTATGTAGAGATGGGGAAAGCTGTGGTCATTGGTTTTCAGCCTGAGACACATCACGATGCGATGACTCATTTATTTCCAGCCAGTGATAATATTTGTCATCTGTATTCACCCTATTGCATAGTTTAGAGCTACAGTACACGACACAGATTGAGCATTTTGCGAATTCTTCGTAATTATTTCTGCTGCGCGTTGAGCCAAACTGCTTTTGCCGTGTCACTATACCGAAGGACTGACTATTGCCGTTGTGTAGATGGTAGAACCGCAAACGCGCCTATTGTTCATTTGAAATCGGTCGCAGTCAGTATCAGCCCCTTGCTGCGACTCGACCTTTCCAACCATTCCCAGGAGTGTTTACTTATCCAGCGTTGTGGTCGGGTTGCTGTCCCTTGTCCAAACAGTTTCGTCACAATGGTTGTACAGGACTGAGTGAGAGTCAATAAAGGCACATGGTCTTCCAGTAGCTCCAGAAAAGACCAGGAAATAACCAGCACGTGCGCTCTACAAATAGCGCGACGCAAATGGAATACAGCTACCTCTTCCGCTTCTTCATGAGGATACGATCGGCTTTGTATCAGTCGCCCTGTCTATAATATCTGCATAGTTCGTGGAGGCCTCAAAAGCCGCCCTGGTTTACAAAATTACGCCCATCTTCCCGCGATGGAACCTTGGTGTGATGCGACGCATCGGGGGGTTCAATTGGCGTTTTCACTGGGTTTGTTCTCTAAATCGGGTGAAACCTGTTGTGAACGCGTATGATGCATTCCATCACATGCGGGTATTCTCATACGCGGGAAGATGGGCGTAATTTTACTTTTCATGAAGGGACCATCGCTTCCATAACGTCTTCATCGGAAGAATCAAGTCAAGCACGCAGTCTTTAAGCAAAGTGACGTGAAGTCGAACGAGAGCGAGCGCTGACTGAACCACCGCAGCGCGATACCCGTTTTATATTCACAGCGCCTCAAGGAGAGGAGACAATGGAGGAGAGTCGCGCATGCGCACGCTTGCGCGACGGGAGCGGAGCGGAGCGAAGCGCGCGCACACAGCTGTTGTTTATGATAATGAGGCGGAGTGAGAGCGTTGCGCGCACAGCTGTCGGAGAGAAGACAGGAGTAGAGTCGCGCATGCGCAGCTGGCGTGCGGACGCCGGACAACGCCGACGCAGGAGGGACATGCCTCAGAGCACGAGATGCGTCGCATCTAAAAACAAAGGGTGGGCTGCGTTTTAGACCTTGTTTTGCCACGTACAGTAGCAAGCTCCTCATCTTAATGCGGGCAACCATGATTTGAACGGAGATTTCTTGAATAGAATGGTGTTCGCGTCACACCACTAAATGCTCAACAAAAAAGGCTTTATTCTATTATGTTGCTCTCACCTCGGGTTTTCAGTAAGGAACTTCTCATCCTTACAAGTGTGACATTTGCAGCCTTGCACTGAACAAAGCATTGTTTTTTACCTGTGTTTAGCGAGTGAGGAGGCTTCTTTTTATTACTTGAGAGTTTAACTGGGAAGCCTGACCATAAATCTGTCACAGTTCTCTTTATTAGGACTTTTTTGATCCACAGTCATTCATGGCACACTTATGGTATATACGAGCTGGATCGCTTCGCTTTTGACCATTTTTTATACAAAAGGGTTCCAAGGACTCTTATCGGAACTACGCCAAATGATCCCTGTTTGAGATCCTATTCTAAGAGTCTAACGGTAAGCAGATTGAGCTGACCATAATCACCCTTACAAGTGCGTGCGCTTTTTGTGGTGCCGCACCATGCAAAGAACACTCCGCCGGAGGTACCTGACGATATAGCACCGCTTTCGTGTATTTACCTTCACCGAAAAACGCAAGGCGTGTGGTATAGACCGTTTACAGTGAGCAGTTGGGCCAACCTCCAACACGTGACGCTGGCGCCGCACTATCCGTGAGTGGCCTTTAGCATGCGCCGGTTTCCGTTTCCGCCATAGCCTGCCATAGCCTGCCATGGTTCTTAGCTAAGTTGGCAGTTACAAAGTGTAAAGGTCAGTTGGGAAAACGTGGGCCGTAGCCGGATATACCAACTGCGATCGCTACGTCAAGGTTTGGGAAGACTCGCCATGCGAGCCTTCCTGGCCGGAACTTCACAAAGAATGTCCGTGTGTGCGGCTTTTCGCAATGCGCCGCTTCCCGCACAGTGAGTACTATGCGGAGAGTAGGATGCGCTGGATCACCATTCTCCAATGAAAGAATTTTGTTCTAATAAAATTGCCAAGGGTGACTTTTTCAGACAGTACCCGTAGGATGCCGCCCAGCGTACTGTGGTGCGCTCAGATCTGCCTTAGCGCGCTTCTTCAAAACAACGCCTTCTGTTGTGTTCACGCGGTGCGTGCATGTCGCCGCGACGAAACGAGTCAGCCTGGCAGTTTAAACCGATTGTAGCGGTGACTCCCACATGATTTTCTCGTTTTTGATAGCGAATATTCTATTTATCTCTGAGTAGAATATCAAATCTCGCGTTTATTTAAGCGCGCCAAACGCCTTTCATGACAACGGCACCGTCCTCGGTGCACCGCCCCATTTTTCACTCGTGATGACGCAGAAACGTGGCTTCAGTAAGCACTGAAAGCGTTTGGTTGCGCTGCAAGACTGTACTATGAACGTTGGTAAAAACAAGGCTGCTAAAGTGGGTGCTAGTTGGTTTGCATCTTCTTGAACCGCGGTGTTTTAAAACAACACAAGGAAATAGCACACAGGACGAGACGAAGCACGAACTAACAACTGGTTTATTTGTCACAATACACACACTTATACATAAAAAGACACTGGTCCGAATCAACAATATAAATTGATAACAAAGAGATTTCAACCCGTCAAAAATACCCTCTTGTCTCAGCGACTCTGCGCCTTTTCTCAGCGCTCTCGTCTCACCGCCTCAGTGCACTTGCGCAGAGGCGCTGAGACGTTAGTGTGTTAGTTAGTGTTAGAGTTAGTGTGTTGCGAAAAATAAATCAGTTGTTAGTTCGTGTTCGTCTCGTCCTGTGTGCTATTTCTTTGTCTTGTTTTAAAACAGCGCGGTTCAAGAAGGTGCTAACAGAGTTCAGTCGTAGCGGCAGTTGCCGTGCGGTGGCGGTTTAGCTTCGACATTATTTGAAACTTTTAATCCGCGTGCTAACGAAACCATACATGCTCATGAGACAACAGTGATCCCAAAAGCGCCTCAAAGCCGTTTTAAATTATATCAGGGGTCGACAACCTTTCAAGATGGGCGAGTTGCATTAAGCCGGCACGGCAAGGTCCAGGAGGCCGATCGCGGTCGTAGGTGGGAATAGGGGGTTCGACCGGTGCGAAGAAAGGAAGTGAAGACATTATCTGGCAAAGTGTAAATATACGTGACAATGCCAACTGGAAGCCATCTGCTTTGTTCCGCTCGAACTCCATTGGACTTTGCAATTGCCATGTCAGCATTCAGATAGGAAGTTACAAGGGTGGGCGGTTCTGACTTCCTGCAAGGCGCCCCATAACACTTCGTTGCGGGCCAGAGGTTGGTGAACCCTGGTATACCTGGTTGGTGTGAACTTAGAAATACAAACAATGCCTCCAAAGAGCTATAAAACAGCGCTTTAAGAAGCTTTATCGGCTGTTATACGGGATAAAGTAGTCTCTCAAGGTTATCACACAATATCTAGCGGTACGATAAGTGCCCATATACAGCGACAGTAGAAAACAGTTTGGAAATTCGGTCATAAAGCCGCTGAGGAGCTCGCCAGCGCGCACCTGTCCCATGGAAAGCGACGCCGAAAACCGCGTTCGGCTAAGTTTACGTGTTGGTATTCGTGGAGACCCCGCCACATTCTCTTCATGGTTATGCTTAGAGACTCGGCCAAGTTTTCATCATGTCGGCGTAAGCCCCAAGACAGCAATGTGTACGTACACGTGCCCACCGGTTTTGTGGTGAAGCTCCAAGAGCATCGGCATGCGCCGCGTGATGAGCGTTTGTTCACAATTTGTAACTCGTTTGGTGGCCACACCTCGGCTTGCGTGCTCTGGCATGTTGGACGCTAATTAACAAGTTGATTAACGTTATCGCTTCTGGCACTTTTGGGCCATTTCATTTTGGCGTTAATTATCTTCGCAAAGTCACAGCTGCACCACTCATCGTGACAAGCAATGGAGCAAGCCACCCGGTGACGTATAATAAAATCCTAACTTCTATCGAAAGCTGTCGGAACAAGGAATGTACTGCCACCAGCGTACAACGCGCCGCCAAATGTTGGTGTTGTGGCCAGATTTGGGCCAGCGCTGCGGGCCCGTCGTCTGCTTCGCGTAGAAATCTCCGCTCGCGTGTTTGAGATCTTTTCTACAGCTGACTTTTTGATGTGTTATTTGAGAATTCCGTGTAATTTACGAACGAAATAAGAAACAGGCTATGAAACCCTATTTTGTTTTTGTTACACGGTAACGATATCACAGGGTTTCAGTATATCGTACGAAGAACTACGTAAAAAAAAAGCGTGCGTTACTTCATAAGGTGACTTCACTGTGCATGCGATACGCTACGTTATTTTAACGCGTTGCTTACGTTCGTGATACGTACGCGATTTCCGCAAAATAGCGAGCGTAGGTTGAGCGATTGCGTGTCCCTGTATTTACAACATGGCAGCCGGTATATCGGTGCACCACAACGCCTTAGAACCTCTCTGAGCAGCAATTCGATTCTAACATAAATGTTTTTTGCTCCCGTTTTCTTAAAAGGGTTCCGTGCTTTCCCCTTCGCTCTCGCGGTGACCGAGACTAACCTGGCATCGCTGACTGCGCGAAGAAAGACCCTGCAGGATGGGGTTCTATGCTAGGTGTGTGCTGCTGACGCGTTCGCCTCACGGTGCCAGGCAACGGTCCGCTCCTGCGAGTCCGGAAATAGTTATCACTAGTGACGCCTCAACCCAGAGTGCTGTTAAAAGCCTTCTCGGCTTGCACCACAGTGAAGTGGCTTGCTGTTCGACCCCGCAACTCTCGTAAATTGAGTGCGATGTTTACAACAGGCTGGAGGGAAAAGATAGAATTTCATTTTTGTGGGTGCGCATCGCAGTGCAACAGTTACTTCGTTACATCGCGTGGTATGAAACAAAATTCTGGATTGTTTCGTAGTCGAATAAAATGTATACGTAAAACCGAGTACTTCGGTTGTGCGCGTTGTGTGCCATCGCTAATACAAGTGACCTCGGGGAATCAATGCTTCCGCTATAAATGTGCTGATGTGGGAGAATATTTCTACCACGCTGTGCACATTTTTCGTTCAATACTAAACGGACGGCATTTGGTTACGTTGTTTGGGAAGCCATGCAGAAATCCGGGTGCTCGTTGGGCCAGATGATTGTCGCTTCGGATGAGGCTCAACAGATGGCGCTGTAAGCGTTAGCGGTCCTCAAACTAAAACCGACGAAGCGCTCTCCGCTTTTAACGCTTAACGTACGCGAAGGCAGAACACGCTCTACTACAACTCCCTGTTAACGCCAAGGGCAAGTAACACGCTCATCCTTAAGCCTAAAGTCACGGGAATTCGTGTGCAGTACAGCTGCGCGATATTGGTATCACGAGCGCCTAAAACTGCGCGCACTGTTCCGGTAAACATCATCTTTATAACCAGATAGTTGTTTTTTCTGAATTGTGCCAAGTCCCGCCAATACTTCTGGGAAAGTTTTCAAAAATGGAGTGGCGCCTATGGCACATATCAGCAAACACCTACGCAATGAGTACGCGTCAGTAGCGAACAGAGGTTTTCTTTCCTAGTTTCCGGGCGCACGCCAGCGAACATTTTTGTTATGAGTACACGTAAGTGGCGTGCACTGAATTTCTTTCCAGGTTTCCGGGCGAACAGGGCGCTTACAAAATTGTAAAATACAAGGATAGCAAATGTAAGCCCAAATTAGAAATATATATTAATACTGAAAACTTTAACAAGCGCTATACCCAACATTTTCTGCCACAGTTGGCCCCGATCGAATGTACACCCAGCGTCAAAATAAGCCGGGGCACGCGAGCGCGTGGCAAAATGCATTGCCGCGACATCTGACGTTGCACTTCTGGTGTCGAGACATCGATGTGCGCGTGCGCGTCTAACCACGCTCGCTAGCCTGTCTTTTACTTCGCTTCAAACGGTAGCGCTGATCACATTCAGAGCTTGGCGCAAGGAGTCACTTTGTTTGCTCCACATGTCTTGCTCGTACACGCTTCAGCGGCCGAGGGTGCGAGTGAAGATGCGTTGCTCGCCCTGCCCTGCTATGACAGATAATTATTCTTGCCCGTCTCTCGGTGACAAAATTGTGTCCCACATGTGCTCTTTCACTTCGGTATTTCTAACAGCGACGCTGTTCTTGGGCTGGGCTTGACTACAACCTGTCCTTGTATCGTTTTACGCTCACTCCGGAGTTCCCAGCAAAGCGTTTGTGTTTACAGGTAAAGCCGACTTTATGAAGATCGGCAGAAGCTTGGTCTTTGTAAGCTGGCCTTCCGACACTGCCTATTGCGCAGGGAAGCATGGAAATCTACGGAGGGAGTATTATTAAAGAAAACGGCTTTAGCTCATGTGTTATTAAATGTACAAGTTCTATGAAACAGTGCTGATAGGAAGATTATACCTCTATGCCGAGTTTCGTTTACTTGTAGTAATTAGGTAGTGAAGTTGTAAACGTTAGAGAATTAGTTTGTTGTCATTATAAGGCAATATACGGAGAGATATTGCCATGTATTGGAGAAAATGGTCGTAACTGCGGCTCCGTGCTGTTTCAGTAGATATAAATCACAGTCAGCTGAACGAGTTTTAATATTTTTTTCGTAAAACATGCAATTGGTTGTAAACTAAGAATGAGCACACAAACAGAATACGAACTGAAGCGAGAAACATTCTATTTTATGAAGGTGTGATGAGACTTCACCTTGCACACGTTCTGAAACAATTAAAAAAGGGGAAACGAGGGAAGAGTTTGGTGTGGTCGTGGGTTTGAAAAATTTACAAAATATTCAGTGCCCTTCCACTCTGTGAAGAAGGCTGACCATGAAAGCTGCGGTGCCGAGCCTCAGCGTGAGCTTTGACTGGGTCCAAGGGGTGCACGAAGAAAAACACGTTAGTTTGTAATTTGCGATTCAGCATAGTTCCTCGTTAATAAACTGAATGAACTTTTGATTAACTAGAGTTTTCTTCCGGTGGCCAAACATGGGGCTGTCCGTTTCCCTCCTCTAAAATGTTATATGTACTGACAGCGGACGAGAATAAACAGTATTTACAATTTCACTCTGAGCCATGCAATTTTAAAAAAATATGAAACCCGGCTTTATGTTAGATTCGTCTTAGCGGCTAATTGTCATATAATTTGTTTCGGTATAGTTTCAATGAAACAAGCGTTAGAGCCACTTTATGTGATGGTATTCTCTCCGAAGATTGACTTGATTAACTGTTCAACAGTCAATGTGGGAAAGCCATCCCACAAAGATCAAGCTTACAACGATCCCCTAATGTCTGCTTTCCCTCCTAAAACACATTAATTGCTGGGAAGACATTTTAAGGAACAGCCCTTTGGCGCCCTTCTCCGGGCTCAGCCGCGTCGGTGTCGTCGTGACCGAGCGTACGACGGAAAGACCGACGAGTGAACGAAAGCAAAGCAAAGAATGTCGCGAAATTGGGAGGGGATTAGGTTCGCCGTGGTGGCGCGAGCCAGCGCTCTCCGAAAGTGTGCGGTGGGGGAAGGGAAGGGGCAGTATGCTGTGCCCGCACGAGGCGCTCGTCGCTTAGAGAAAACGTAAGGGAGGCGTTCACGCGACAATGATGTGCGTTCGCTTAATGCTATGTTCAGACTAAATACGTAACAGCCGTCTCGTGCGCTGTGGACGTAACAAAACGGCCTTTTGCACAATTCGGTTGGCTGAGACGCCAAATGACGTTATTACTTAAAGATATTACGACAATTGCGACAACACTGAACCCGGCCTAAGACGCAGTTCTTGTCTACATCTTGTCTATATTCTTGTCTACATGTCTCTATTACCGGAGACGCTCTGCTGGATCCTAGCCATAGACAGCTTTCCAATAAAAAAGAACGCAGTATTTAAAACTAAGATAGCAGTCCCGTTTCCATGTGTCCTTTGTCAGAGCAGCGCAGAGCGAGCAATGCATCTTCACCCTCGCCCTCGGCCGCTGAAGCGTGTGCGAGCAAGAGGAGTTGCCCAAAGAAAGTGGCCCCAGGCGCCAAGCGCTGAATGTGACAAGCGTTGCCGTCTGAAGCGAATGAAAAGACAGGCTAGCGAACGTGGTTCGACGCGCACGTGCACATCGGTGTCTGGACGTGCAACTTCAGATGTCGCGGCGATGCATTTTGCCACGCGCTCGCCTGCCCCGGCTTATTTTGACGCCGGGTGTATATAACACCCCTTGGCAAAGCAATAGCAGAAGTTGAAGTGCGTGCGGGGGCCGCGGGGGGAGGAGGGGGTGGAATGCACTTGCCTTTCCCATTCGCGTACACACGGTTCATTTCCGGGGCATAGCTAATTTTTCAAGCGTATTCATGTTATATTAGTTTGTACACAATGTTTCCATGAGCATAGCGGCAAGGTGGAATTGGTATTCCGGTTTTCATAGCGCGCATTTTGTAAAATTGTTCCTAGAGAGAATTGCCTATAACCATTTGCATTATTAAGGGGCACTGCTATGTCGACTTTAGAATGCCCAGCCCATTCCATCATGACTCCCTCGAAGTTTAGCGTCATTACTTTCAAAAGTTCCGATTGAACAAGGAATGTCAAACCCGTTTACAGCGAACTGCAATACGCACTTCGATTAGTTCTATATATTAAATAGTTCGATATAGCCGAACCCGCCTATAACGAGCTGATTGTTACGAGTTCGCAATCCGTGGGAGCCCTCCCCTCTCCCCAACTCCACCATCCCGCATGCAGAAACGAACACAGTAAAGTAGCCATTACCACAGCCAAAGTAATCCATTTATTGCAAGTAATAAAGCTACTTTCTGTCACAATTTAGAACTTTTTAAAAAAGCGGTGATTTTTGTTTTCACTCCGTTTTGGCGGCTTCAACTAGCATAGCATTCTCTACACGAATCATTGTTTGCACCAGTTCGAGTCCGCGTCCTCCAAAATCGAAAAAGCGTAGGCGGAGCACATCGACTGCCGAAAGCGCTTCATTATAAGCGTCGGACGGCTCTCACTCGGGACCTCATCGGGAACATTGGCGAGCTCTTCCCACAGTTCACCAATGCTGCTGTCTTGGCCCGGACTCGCTGACTGGGCGGGTTTCATCGTGAGTCCCGCGCGTCGGAAACAGTTACGGAAAGTGTCGGGCGTCACGTCGCTCCCTGCGACGGGCAATGTCTCAGTCGCGGCTCTTGCTCCGTGGTCGTGGCCAATCCACATCTCAATCGCCGCTTCGAGACCATGCCTTTCGGTGGCCATTCTAGGCGCACAGAGTTGGATATATCCGATGTGAACTTGGTTATAAGGAATATGTTTCCCATGTATTTCGGTAACTGAAATTTTTTTGTTCGATAAATAACATAATTCGCTCTATCCGGGTTCGTTATAGCCGGGTTTGACTGTATACTCGTCGCAACTTATTGCGTTTGTGTTATTTTTGGAAAGTACTGGTAGGTCCAGAATACAAACAAGGTCGTCGCTCGAATGAAACATATAAAACAAGTAAAATGGGTACGAAGTTATTTAATGCGCCTCGACGAAATGCTGTGTAACCGACTTAGTAGAACACCACGTAACGGATGCGCCTTTGAACGCTTCAACTGTCCAGTTTCGTCACGAGCGCAGTCGCGGCCCAAAGCGGTGCGAATAAAAAAGAAACAATTATAGTGCCCTCGCGCAGTCTGATATCTTCTTCGGTGACACATATGTACACCCGCCCAATTTTTTATCAAAAATTACGCCCACCTCCCCTCGCGGCAACCCTGTGTAGATGCGACGCATCGTGGGTTTCACTCGGCGTTTCCGTTGGGTTGATTCTCCCATCGCGTGAAAGTGCCGTGAACGCGTACGATGCATTTCCGTCTACTACGGGGTTCCCGCGAGGGGAGGTGGGCGTAATTTGTTGTTGTTAGCCTCCATTCAAAGCAGCGTTGGGCATCGGAGCACCGGCGCTGGACCGACGGAGCGTAGCGGCGCAGGTACCGCGTTTTATACCGCCGTATAACGGTGAGGGGAATGAGAGAGAGCAGCGCATGCGCATGCGTTAACCGAGCGCTAGCGCGCGCCGACGCACAGCTTGCATTTCGAGGAGCGAGCGCTAACCCGCAGATAACGCTGCGGTGAGAGCGGCGGAGAGCGCAGCTGGCGCGGCGAGGAGAATGTGGGAAGGCGCGGACAACGACGACGCCGGACGGACGGAAGGATGCATGCATGCATGGACAAGGCGGGTGAATGAGATGCGTTGCATCTAATATCATGGGAGCGTCGACCGTTCAGTCGATCAGCGCCGTATGATGGAGCGATACGACAAACCCGGCGAGAGTAGCCGCATGCGCATTAAGTAAAGCCGCTGCTGTCGTCATCTGCTGAGCTGCTCCAAGAGCAGACGGCCGCCCCTGATTTTAAGTGCGAATGCACTTCTTAAGCGAGCCTGAAGCGTCCGCCGCCGTCCGCATTCCGCCGCCGTCCGCATAGCAACAGCTGCTGGTGCGCGCGCTCCTCGTCTTCCTTGGCAACGGGGGGAGATGGGCGCGCGCTGCCTGGCCGCTGACATGGCACATACCCACGTGGGGGATTGGCCAGGAATCGGGCGTGAGAAGGGCTAATGCACCCGCTTAAAGGAGTACTGACACGAAATTTCAAAGCTGAGATCCGCTCTAGCAATCAAGTACAACGACAACACATATAGGTGTCTGTGAATGAATGCATCTTTCTTTCTTTGTAGTTGTGTGTGTGTGATCTCTCTTTCGCGAAGATTACCGAACCGCGCAAATTCAACTCGTGCATTCGCACTTTCACATTCTTCCCCTCGGGGAAATGCGGGGAATTTTTTTTTTATTCGCTGATCGCACTGCCCTCCAACCAGCCGTTAACGGTAAGAAGAGGGCAAGTGAAAGCGGTTGGTAACATGGCTACGGGGTGGCTGTCTGCTCTTGGAACAGCCTAGCAGACGACGGCAGCAGCGGCCTCCGCACGCGTCTACTCTCGCCGAGTTTGTCGTATCGCCCCCTCGTACGGCGCTGATCGACGGAACGGTCGCCCCTCCACTGACATTGGTAAAAAAATTGGGCGGCTGCACTACCGTCGAAACCTGTGTATCCATATCGCTGGTTGATTCGCATCTATCTTGCCTCTCGGAATCGAAAAAATGCCTTTTCAGACTCCCTTCTGTTGCTCCAGCCAAAACCACAACACCCCAGCATTCTGCTAACCTTTACAGTGCGCTGTAACACGTAATGTTATGAAAAAAAAAAGGAAACACGCATGAAAGCGATGGCGGAACCCGATAGCAGTGATGCCCCATCCGTCCCCACCCCCCCACCACTCACTCGGAGAACTGAGTAGATGGACCGGTAGCGGCCGTCAGCAACCACGGGTCGTATGTCTACTGTTTTCTTCATTATCTAGTACTCTTCTGTTGCATATACGCTGCTGATTATCATTTGATGACACCATATAGGTTTGTTATGGGACGATCAGAACGCACGAACCTTAAAAGGGTAACCACATGCAGCAACTGCGGCAAGCGACGCGAAAGACGGAGCTCACTGCGTAAACAAACAGATAGTGTGGGCGGCAGCGACACTAGAAAAAACATCCCCCTCGCGAGGGGCACGATCAAATGCAGAGCATTTCTGCGGGGGGGCGCGCCTGCAAGTCGTATGGATTACGTATTCGTTGTTGTTGTTGTAATTGTTGTCTTCCAGCGTAGACATTGTCGATGAAGTCGATGGTGAAACGTGCCGTGAACCCCCTGCCGCGGCTATGACGCAACGTGGAGCGGCTATGACGCAACGTGGCGCGGTTATGACGCAACACAATCCAACACAATCCACTTTAATCCAATCCAATCCAAATCCAAGCCAATCCAATCGAATCCAATCCAATGCCCCTCGCGAGAGAGTGTTATAGCGCCGAAATAGCCACCACGCGAACGCGTGATGCTGACGTCACGATCAGGCCACAGATGTTAGCGACCGCAGCGCCCGCGAACGACATATGTGGTTTAAGCGCGAACCGACCGGGGAGAGAGCGCGATGCGAGCGCCCCACCTGTTCTTGCGCGCGAACCTAACGCGCGAGAGAGGGTGTTGCGCACGTCCCCACCTGTTGTGCGCCCGAACCGAACGCGGCGAGAGAGGGCGTTGCGAGCGGAGAGAAGGCGAGGAGGACGCGGGGGAGAGGGCGCACCTCTGGCCGACGGTTGAATGAGTCAAGGATATAAGGCACGTTCGTAACCTTCTGTTCTGTGTCGGCTTTGTGGCTCAGTTGGTAGAGTACCGTGCACCTTGCGTTCCGCCCGCAGAGTCGTAGGATCGAAACCTGGCGCCGGCAAGTATTATTCTTTTATATAGTGTAGGGGGAGCGATGCGGACGAGGACTACGGACGCCAACGCGGGTGACATCGTGAGTTACTGAAATGCTCTGCATTTAAAATTTAATATATTGCCGGCAATGCCCTCTGTCGTCAGAACTAGTCCCTGCAGCTCGCATGTGGGTTCGTTTCTGGCCGGGGAAAAGCCTGCGACGGCGACGTCCCCGCCTGCAGCCATCGCCACCGCCGGCGGCGTGTGTATACATTTTTGCGCTCCTCTGTGTCGCCCACAATACCTGTTTGCTGTACAGTGGTGATCTCGCTAAGGGTGAACACGGGAGCGCGTGGCCGCCGGTATTATCAGAGCAGCCTACCATGCCCAGCGCGAACCATCACGCATGCGCTGTGCGGGCCGAGCGATATTTTGCTTTCAGCGCGCGCATCGCGTCATCGGTGCGTCTGCTCGTCGTCTGCTATGTTGCGTCTCGTCTGCTAATGGTACCTTGCTTTTATCCACGATTCCTGGATTCTTGCATGAAAAAGCCCCCATGTAAAAATGTAAAAGATGACAGTTTTCTCCCGTATATTTATTGAAGGTCGTAGCACATGCGCGCCCCCTTTGAGTGACCACCTTCGAAGCCTTGAATTGCGTGCTTCTATGTGCATTTAAAAGACTTTTTGTAAGCACTTGCAAAAATTAGGTTCTGTTAAAAGGTGCGTGATCTTTTGATTGAGTCTGTTTGAAAAAAGTTGGTGAGTTACGATGCTGTGCCGAAACTATTGTATTGGAGCTGAAGAACGAATTACTGCTCACACGGAAACATTTTTCGCGTGGATTCTAGTATCCACTCATTCATACAGTCGCTGATAGCTCCAGCGCTACACACGCGATAAACATAGCAGACGACGCGCAGACGCTCCGATGACGCAGTGCGCGCGCTGAAAGCATAGTCTCGGTCGGCACGTACAGCGCATGCGTAATGCTTCGCGCTGGGCACGGTAGGCTGCTCTGGTAGTACCGGCGGCCATGCGCTCCCGGTTTCACCCTTAGCGAGATCACCACTGTACCCTTTGAGTGAGGTTTCTCGCATCGCTCATCGACGTAGACGTACGTAGTTACCCCTTAACAGTGTGGGGAGTACGCCCCGAAAAGTCCCGTTTCCGTCCATTGTGCTCTCAATCGAAACGCAAAAATCCTGTCTGGACAGCATATCACTGTGATGCTGTACGCACGGCAGTTATTAAAATCATTGTAATTTAGGTGACTGTCACATGCTACATGCGCGCATGTCACTCAAACTATTGATCACAATTTTTTACAGCCATGCAGTTAGTTACAGCCGATGCATGGCAGCCACGCGAATCTTAGCCACCGAGCTAAGAGTACCGGATAGCGTTGCCACTATTCGCACGACCGTGCTTTTTACCGGCTAGAACATTCGGCTAGCAAAACATCAGGCTATGATACCAGCACTACACAAAACAAAGAGATTCAGCTGGTGCAAGAATTGATGCTGCTTGCACACGGGCACAAAAGCCGCCCTTCAAATCTATGGAACGGTCAAAATGACCCAGAGAAAGATCAGGGCAGACCGCTTACGGGGACCGAAATTAGGGAGCAAATCTGCATCGTTAAATGCCTAAGACATGAAAACGAGGTAAAATACTGACTTACTTCTACTTCTCGGCAGCATTTCTTCGTACAATAGATAAATCGAGGGTAGTCATAGCAGCCAAAGGACCCAAGCGTGGTCCGAAGTTTAAGACGCGAACGGCTCAAATGTACTCCGGCCAGTTGCGGGCGCATCGCTCCACAGTGCACGTAGTCCGGGATTTGGCGTCGGTGCTACAGCGGCTGCCAAGTTGGTCCGAACGAAAAAGTAGTTCTACGCGCGTACGCATACACGCACGTACGCACAAATAAACGGCTTGCTCGCGTGTTCATGCTGTAGCGCGGACGCACAGGTATGTGCAAGCATTAACGAGCGCATGTGGTACTCTGTCAAAGCAAGTATGATGATAAGGGCTGGTCCAACTTTGCATGTTGCATGAAGCGATGGTTTCACTCTACGTACTGTGTACATTGCAATCAAACCGCAGCCCTGTATTCTGCGTTGGCGGTACGTCGTGGTTTTGCGAGATCAGTCAGTCACCCGCCTGATTCACCACCTGTGTGGGTTTTCTCCGTAGCCGCGAGAGATTGACCCATCACGGCTGGCGTCTTACGGAGCCACGCATGTTTGGCATGCATGGTGCCAACGTGAGTCTAAATTGCCGCCAGCTCTGTTGAAATCTCTGCGCCCGTTTAAGGATACATGATCTGACTCCTTATAACATGTCGCTAACGATTTCATGACACAGAAAAAAAAAACAATCGGGAGGCGTTTGATTTTTTTAATTTTAGTCAAGCTTGCTTACATCATGGCACTGAACTCTGCGGGCAATCGTTAGACGCATTAATTTAATATGCTTGCACATTTATAACGCGCAGCGGAAATAATGGTGCGATTTTTTATACAACTGCATTATTAATATATCTATATGTATGCAAAAAAAATCATCTCTGATGAACTGGTGTGTTTGTGCATGGCAGGAACGCATCTTTATGCTTAGTCCACACTGAACAAGAATTAAATTGCAATTTTACTCTTCATACTAGAGACAGTGCGACAATCTGCAGGTTCAGCCCTCACGTGCGCAGAAATAGAACTGGGGCTGCACTCCTTCCATCACCACAAGAGTACGCGCTTAGCTTTACTCTTCCTCTTCATGCCGACCGAACATCGGATCCAAATCCTTGCAGATATCGAGGGGAGTGCGCAACGCTCACAAGAGTACAATTACAGTTGCACCTTTAAACACTCCCCCGATTTTATAGAGTATGCACGTCATCTGTCGGGGCAGCTGGAACCTTTTTTTGTTTCTTTTTTTTCTGTCGTTTAAAATGACACGTTGAACATATTTTCTGTTTGCATTATCTCTCCTCTGTTGGATACTGTATACAGCGCAATCTTTTTTGTATGATATTGTGCAAAAAGGTGTACTCTTAATTTGGAGTTTGTATTTTCAGAAATATATTTACATGTTTTCTTATGTAGCCGCGAAATTTTTCCCTGAATTGCGCCTATGTAAGAGTGGTGCCAGAAGTACTTGTAGTAGAAACGGTCCTGTCTATTTACACCTTGTTCTCAGGTACTCTATCACTTTGTCGGGGCAGCTGAATTCAGTCGTCACAAAGGATGTACGCGCTTGAAAAAAGCAAGCCAAACGACAGAAAACGGAGAAGGCGGGTGCTCATCCTGTCCATTTTCTGTCGCCCATCCTATCCGTTTTCTGTCGTTTGCATGGTTTCAATTAGGCGCTAACCACCTTTGAGACGACTAGGTATGAACCAAATACTCCAGCAGCAAGTCTGGTCTTATTAAGCTGAATGGAGACCCAGAATATTGACAAATAGCATATGAACCAGCCACATTTAACTCACAGATAGCCTACAAAAACGTATCGGCTTCACAAATTGCGTTCGAACCGCTGTGTAGATGGCGCTATACAATCAAAAGAGCAGTGTTTCCTCACTGCCATCTCACTCCGCTTTAGCGTAGCGGAAAAGCATGACTACAGGTCCGTCCGACGGCGTTGAAATTTTTATGAATGGGCGGCTGTGGTTTGGAGTGCGTGCCGTAAAGGGGCCATGTTACGCCTTAGCAACGTCTTTTGAGAGGCGTCAGTACGAGGGCCTAGTGCTTGCATAGTTCAATATTACTGTTTTCATTGTTTAGGCTTAAGTAATCATCTTGAAAGTTGTGTTAGTTATCGACGCATTATTTTATTATTTTCTTTGTGTATAGCCCAGTTACGTTACACTACAGGCAGAAGAAGTACTGCCAGACTCCGTATTTACAAGACTACGGAGTCTGCCGCCCTTGAGTGGAGTTCTTATTGTATCGTCGGACGGTGCTCTTGCTTTACCGAATTGAGAATTCAGGTACTTCACATGGTGGCTTACCAAGCAAAGCCAAAAGAATTATTCAAATCTAATTCAGCAGCTTCACACAACATTAGGTATGCTGGAGAACCACGACAAAGGCCATACGGCAGAAGGACAGCCATATAAGCATGTGACAACCCTGTGTAACCGTAAATCACCCTTATCCATTCTGTTGTACAAACAGGCACGCCGGCTTTGTTTTGATAAATCATGAACGACTGATCAATATTCTAAAAGCGCTGCTGAGTAAGAAAATGCTGTCCTTGTGTTTAAAGGCAGCTAGGGCACACGCCCTGAGAACCCCTAAAATAGTGGAGAAAAGCTTACCCATGACCACAAAGATTTCCTGGAGGGGTTCCCAAAAAATCTGCTTCTTCTCTGTCTTCGTCGGTTTGTTTCTTGAATGTCTCTGCAGTGTACGTTGAGTTCTCTCTGTGTGAAGTATATATTGTTTTATATTTGCACTGGTTTCATGAATTTAAACTAAAAAAGTATTTTGTGTTGCGTTGTCATTTGTAAATGAAATGAATTTTCAGGGCAAAATATCTGATTCGCTCATTGAGCTCTCCAGCACTGAGCACAAAAATTGTTTTTTCTCTCTGTTCCCCTACAATTGCCCACAGTGTGACATCCCACTCTCAACTTACCACCTAGTATACTCCTGTCCCCACCACCCTCACCCCATCCCATCCCCATCCCCTGAGCAGTGGGAGTCTGCGCTGACCAGCTCGGCGCCGGAGCGTCAACTCGCGCTGGTGCAACGAGCCACGGATGCAGCGCAGGCCCGCGGCCTCCTGGACGAAGGAGGCTGACCACACCCCTTTCCCTACCCATTGAGCTCAGTAAAGAACGTTTTTCACCACCATCTCTAAGAATGGTGCTATCAGGGAATTGACCAGTAACGGGCGAAAGATAAAACAGAAATCTCGACTCTCGTGCTTGTCGGTGCGTGATTGGATTTTGACTTGAAGACATTCTTCGCTGTGATTGACCAAGCTTGTACTTTGAGTCTCAGGTTCGCACTTTGATCGTTAAAGCTTTGTCATTGGCTGCAGCGACTTTGACTTTGGCGCTTGGCCATTAGCTTTTTCAATGCACGAAAGCTTCGGTTTTCAACCATCGTCGACGGTAGGCAGGGAGAATTTGATTTTCATGAAACTTCCTACCCTCTTAGCATGAACAAAAGTTACGAACAAAGGCAACAACATCTTCTCTTACAACAGTTTCAACCATTGTTCTGTTAAATAAAAGTGATTTAGCTGTCTTTAAGGGGAGTATATTTGCGGAGCTAAGCGTATCACTCCAATTTAAACAGAGGAGCTTTCGAGGTTTCGGCTTTGACGGTTCTGCCACCAGGGGGGTAACCCCAGTGTATATATGTGACGTCAATCCGAATAAAAAACTGTTAGGCTTAACTCCTAATGTCCTGTGTACGTCTGTTTTCTCGCCCCTTGGTGGCCATCGCCGACGGGACATCACAATAGCGCAGCCGACTCCAGAACCAACTGAAAAGTGAGCGCATCGCATCCATCGAATAATGTCTAAGCCGCCGAACAGGCCGCATGTTTTATTTTCACGTTGTGAGTGCCGAAACGTTCAGCCGAGGGCGATAAAGGGTTAGGCCTACGCGGATGACCACACCGGCGAGGAGACGGCGTCTAACATCACAGTCACAAAATCGCCCTGCATCGAGCTTGAACCAGAAAATAGGTCAAGGAAAAAATAGAGGGGAAGCGAGGCTGTAAAACATCCAGAAGTTGAAACATGTGTTTCCGGTGAGCAAGAAAAGCTCGCGCAATGCAGTTCAGTAGTTCGTGAGCGCTGCTTCATCCACTAGACACAACATGACTGACACAGCAGCAAGGCCACATCAATTTTTGTCGGTGTGTGGTTGGCCGACCATTCTATGGGGCGAGTGGCACCGCTCATTCAAAACATCTTATCGCAGCAGGATGCGACAATTTCTCACCGGAAAAGCAAGCGATGGTTCTGCAGACGTTTTTAACGCAGCAGATGCAAAATCGCATTGCTCACACGATCGAGTAAACAGGACCGGCGGGCGGACACGCTGTCAACAAATACGACTCCCTGGTCCAAGGCCTTGCCCCGCACTTCGACGTCGGGACATCACAGCGGGTCAACCGCATACAATTTCGAAGCGTACGCTAAGAAGACACTAATTCGGGGATCGAGTTAGCGCGCCGAGTTCAATATTTGGGTTCACAATTCGACCTTGGATCCGAAGAAACCTGTTTACTCGTCGATCAACTGACCGTGGTACTTACGTCAGGTCGCACCAGGGAACGCTGTTCGAGTAAGGCCTGGCACTGACGTTTGACAAAGCTATTTCGATTATCCAAGACATAACCGAAGTCGAGGATTTACTTCGCCATTATCGCGCATATAAAGAAGAAATAGTTCAAGAAATCAACGGGAAACGCGGAACTCGGCAACTTCAATTTCCACGTCCCAAATTTCCAACCGCTACCTTCAGAACCAGCCACCGAAGTTCACCGCTAACATGTGGCCGTTGTAACACGACATGGCATTCACTTCAACAGTTCCAAGCTTTCGGAAAAACGTGCTTAATTTATGGTAAACGAGGTCACTTCAGGAATGGTGGCCGTACGTTACGTCCTGTAGCCGGGCATCCTTAGTAACCTCATGTGCAACGACACACCCTGCCACCGGTGCGAAGTATCGGGACCCCACCCGACGACAAGAAAATAGTCATGAATCAGGGGCTGCAACACGCACATTGATCACGACAAGCATTCTACGCCTATGTCAAGGTGAAGGGCACTTTACTTTTTATTCTGGTGGAGACCTGCTCAACTATCTCAATTTTATCCGAAGAATTTTTTCAACATCCCTTTGCTACGCAGATAGCACTTGAAGCACAGGACACATGTACGATTGGTACACGCGTTTCGCATGCGACTGATCGTTACGACTGTCGCCACGACTCGTCGTCCGCGTGAATTTGAGACACATGACCCGATGCCCGAACACGATGCGTCGTCGGCGTCGCTCCGCCCACTGTTAGGGGCGAAGCTCCTAAAGCCATGGGTCTGTCCATCCCTTGTGTCTCGTGGTACGTGACCGCCGCATGCTTTCGGAGATGTCGCAAAGTGGGCCGCGTTGCACGCGCAAGAACCGGCTGCAACCGGCAGCGCAAACTCGGCACCGGGAGCGCGAGCTTGTCTGTGTTCGCCAACGGATGCGCGAGCGCACGTGCACTGCGAGGGGGAGATCACGCAAGAGATTACGCCACGAACGCAGGCAGTCGTTCTCGGAGATCGAACGAAACGCAAGGACCTTTGCTCGTTTCCTCTCGTCTTGTTCGGGCACAAGTTCGTCCTAAATAAAAGTTCTTTCTTTACCGTTGTATCCCATCCTACGTGACAAATTGTGGTGGAGGTACGGGGTAGTCCTCGATGGCGCGGGGTCTTTACCAGGTCTGGGCCTGGGAGCATTGACTCCGAAAATAAAAGTTGATTTGTAGAATGTACGCACACAGTCTTACGTCTTTCTTAATGATGTAATGGGCGAACTTTCACGGGAGAGTTACGGTTACCGCTGGTCTCCCCCTCTCGAGCTTCGCCCAACTTATCATCATTCATTCCGTGGATATGGCGTGATTTTTTTGCTCCATGGTCAACTACGACGATCACTGAGCTGAATTTGTAGATTCCGCGCGTTTGTTCGCATGAAATGGATAGCAGGCAATCGTGAAGCGTTTTCTGCCTTCGGAAACAGTCCGCGCACACGCCGGCCGCGCCTGCCAGCTCGGCACACTCCGCGGCTCGAACCTGCGCAGACCACGGTAGCAACCGCTTGTCGCTGCTTTTCTGAATCAATCTGATCGTTGAAATGAAGTTCCAGATGCGAGAAAGTAGGTGTTAGTGTGGTGAAAAATTATGCTAGGGATCGTTGTCAGGGCTTATTGTAAAAGCGGCGATCAGATATCTGCCGCGATGCAAGCCTCCGCTGACCGGTCAACGCGGCGCGTGGCGCGTGGTGCGCCGACCAGCCAAGAGATGGCAATACCTGCGCGGAAGCATCGAAACAGGATACACAGATGTCTTGGTCACCGATCGCTCAAACGGCAGTTATAGCTTAAATAAAGTTTCACATGCGAGAAAGGGGATGATAGTGTGGTGAAAAGTTGTGTTACAGATTGTCATTCGCAGCTGCACAGATAGCGGCGATCAAATATCCGCTAAGATGCTAAGCCTAAAGTTCCCATCCCCCGAGCCGGCCTGAGCGCCCGAGCAACGCAAGCCGGTTGCGGGCTCAGCGGGCTCTCATTGGCTGTGGCCTCACGACGATCTCAACGACGGCACGACTACATCTGGCTTGCCAGCCGCACGTCGTGAGCCTCCTCCGACCAGCGATCGAAGCCAAAACGGGTCCTAACGGTCAATCGTACCGATCAGTCACATGCGAATCGCGTGCACTAGTCGTACGTGTCCAGGGCTTGAAGCTCCACAACGACTTCTTAAAAATTACTCAGGCGCTATCATACCGGTGTCAGGATGTTTTCAAATATTCAGCGACCCCTGTTATTTTATGTTTTGCCAAAAGGCAGATCCCTACTGGGTTAGATGCAATTTATGCTCTCCGTCTGATACTCGCAGCAGACGAAACCCGGATGCTGTAAATAGTTACACCACCTCTGAACCACAACCAAATGGAAGATTACTGCAGCACTTATGTAGAGCGAAGCAAGATACAAGAAAATGTTATCGAAAACACCAGGCGCCTTGCCGAACGCAGGCAAAATGAAGTTGACAAACTCAGAAAAATTGTTCAATAACTCCATCCAGCGCTGGGGGCTCATGCATCCGGGATAAAAAAATACAAAGAAAATCACAGCTTTTTCGGGTGGTTGCAGTAATAAAGACTCAAATAAATACCCGACGTGGGGTGACAGCACCATATAAACCGTTGGATAGCAACGTAAAAGTACGTAAACTGACTTCTGATGCCAGTGATCCTGATGAGGAAGATCAGACAGAGTACCTGAAGGAGCGACACATCAAATATGTCAGGAATCACTCACAGTTGATCGGCTACCCGATCGAACTTCTTGTATACAGGGAAGGAGGGAAAGAAGCTGACAAGCCAGACGGAGACACCCAGAAGGTCAACTAAGAGGGCAAGCCCATGATCGAGGACGTGGAGTATGACGACGAGCCCGGCGACAATGATTAGGAAAGGAAGAAAAACAGCAGTCAAAAAGGGTGCGTGTGAGCAGAGTGTGTGCGGTAAAGGTAAAGGGCAATAGCTGTTACCCGGGACCAGGGTACTTGTTCGCGCTGTTGTGACGGTGGGGTTAAGAGCTCCACCCAGTGAACTTTAAAAAATAATTTCGCTTCAAGGGGAGAAGAAAGTGGTATCCGGGGGTTTCGGTTTCGGTTTCGATGTCGGTGGTTCTACCGCAAGAGGGATAACCCCAGGGTACATATTTGACGTTAGTTTGAATAAAGAATTCTTTGGCTTGACTCTTTAACCCCTCTGCGCGCCCGTCCTCTGCGCCCTTCAGAGCCGTCGCCGACGCGACACCACAGGAAGCTCGCAATAACGCGTCAGACTTGGTAGCGAAGCTGTACCTAACCTTCCCAACCATCACGACGGTTTAGGTTCATGATCGCAGCCGATTTGCTTCTTCTTCGCTGCCAGAACGACCGTTACTCCCTCATTGTTGCTAAAAGTGTTGGCTGCTTTCATTTTTCGGAATAAGTAACTATTGGAGATGTGTACGCAATGGCGCGTCCTCATTGCGAGCAGGTGTAACCACGATTACGGCGAACGCTCGAGAATTTCACGTTCCCAGCAAGTGTTGCCAGGATTAGGGCGAACGATGGAGGTTTTTTGGCCAATCTTGGCTAATTTCCCTAAGTGTGTATGCTTGGCTTGACGAACGTGCGCCGGAGACGTTGGGAGGTCGCCGCGAGGCACACGCACACACGAGCGTTCCATTTTCTTCTGTTTTTTAACTGCTGGGCGGTAGCTGCGAGGAACGCACACGCAAGCTCTCGGTGGTGACCGCAACCATGGCCAATCTTCCCAATTGGGTGTTATTGGGTTGACAAAGGTGTGCAAAGGACGCTGGGCGGTCACCAAAAATCGCGCACACACGAGCGCTCGGCATTTTCGTGTGGTTTTATGCAGAAATGCATTATAGTCGGGGGTTGTCGTGCGTCCCTTGGCCGGCGTGTGCAGCGCGTCTGATGATGATTGTGGCATGATGCCCCTAGGGATTGGCCAACCAAACAATCCATCACGAGATAGCTTCGCGTTCAACCACCATCGTCATCTTCCCGTAGGGGAACCGCTGAAGAAGAAGAAGGAGAAGAAGACAAAGCTGCGAAGAGGAGGGCTGGGTGAGTTTTGGCTACCGTTATCCTCCTCGGCCGGCGCATCTTCCCATCTGAACCCGGTCGAAGAGCGGCTCATCACGCTTCGACTCCCCTTCATGAGCATCAGGCGGCTGACTCGAGGCAACGGGCAGTTTGGAATCAAGGGACAGGCGGTGAACGTGCCCATCTACGTATCGAAGGTTGTGCGGTGCCTTCCTCGCATGGTACCCGAGGACGTTGCGTTCGACGTTCGCATTTCTGCATCCTCACAATCCCCCTCGGGAAGGTGCGGGGGAATTTTTTAACTTCCGGGCTGCTGCCGCAAGGCTCGCATTGACAAGCGGTCGGTGGGCACAGAAATCTTGGCTAATCAGCCTGAGCAGCATCACGCGGTTGACAAACGAGCGTCAGGAACGCCGAGCGGTCGCCGCGAGGTACACACACATAAGCGCTCGGTATTGTCTTGCGTCTTTTAACTGCCAGGAGGTGACCGCTAGGAACGCACATGTGGGCACTCGGGTGTTTTTTTTTGCTGTTTTTAACTACAGGCACCAAAGATAACGATTTGATAAGCAGCTTCTCTGTTAAAAGACTTGCGCATAACAGAGGAACTGACCGAGTTCTGTTTACGTGGAAATGCAATATTGCGTAACCTTGGTGAACGGAGGCCTTAGTTTTGCTTGTTTCAGGAACGTGGAACGCAGAAGGAACGCACCGGAACCTGCGAGCGGATGGTATACAACTCGACTGCAAAACAAAGGCGGGTCTTTGTATTTTATTTCCTCTAAGACATTCCGGAAATATTCAGTCTCCATAGTCCCACCATTTTAACGTAAATACCAGCTCCATTACAATGCCGGAACCAAGTTTGTAGGAGTTTTATTAAAACATAGTTTGATAACTTTCTACACGCGAGCTTCGCTTAGAAATTTCTGCTTAATGTTACCTGTGCAGAGTAGCGGCAAACCCTAGGTCGACGCTATGCCCGCATCACGGCGTGTAAAAACCGCTGATTTGCAGTCATCAATAAAGTCATACCTAACCTAACCCTGATGCTCGCGTTAGCTCACCTGATTTCTAAGGCGTTGCGCTGCTGAGCACGAGGTCGCGGGTTCGTTTCCGGGCCGCGGCGGCCGCTTTTCTGATGGAGGCGAAAAGCAAAAACGCCCGTGTGTACGAGATTTCGGCGCACGATAAAAATCCCCAGGTGGTCAAAATTAATCCGGAGCCCTCCACTACGGCGCGCCTCATCGCCTGCGTTGCGTCGGCGCGTTAAACCGTACAATCAATCAAGCTCACCTGATTTTTATCATTTGTGTCATCAGCCACCATCTATATTTTCTATCTGTAGTCCAGTTTGTTCGCCGTCTTTATTCCAGAGCCGCTGAATTTTGAAGTAGCAAGTTAACTAGTGCGCTCGCATTTAAAATCCTATGGCAATAAATGCATAGCAAAGCTTTTTTTTGGCCGCAATGCATAGTATATACGGTTATAATCAGAGCAAAGAACCCCACTATTACCAGAGCGCCAAAAAACACAAGTCTGATGGAGCGTGGCCTTTCGTGGGTTCCCAGTTACCGCATTAAAATCCGAAGTGCGTCTACCGTGTCGGAATGGCGTAATTCACTAGACGTCGGCTTCATAACGCGAGAGACGCCGGTTGGATTCCAACTAATCAAAGACTTTTATTTGTCTTGATCGTTATCATAATCATCATGTGCTCTGCCACTGTGTGAAGGTGGCTTTCCTGCCGTGCGTTTCAAGTAACAGCATGCAATGGGAGAGTCTACAAAAGCTTCCCTTTCAAAGCACGAAAACTAAAGCCATGAAGGGCAAACAAACAACATGTGGTCAACTCGTGTCACAGACCTCGTCATGTTAGTAAAGGTTATTCATTGCTCTGCTTCACGCACTTGGTTTATGAGATTGCCGACTCATTCGTTATGTAGCGGGGGCACACCTACGAGGAGCACTGCTCGCCTGAAGTCCCCTCAAGAAAGAAGCAGCACTTTTTTTTATCACGGGACAACTTCAGCTCATGCAAATTCATAAGTACCATAGGAACGTGTTCAAAGTTTTTTTTAAAAAGTGCATTGAACAACATTAACAGCTTCACAGTAAACCACCTAACAAAAACGTAAGTAGAACTTGCCGTTACGTACAGACATCCTAGCTGAAATTATCATGTTATTGAGGCATAGTTTTGATAAAGCAAACTGCCCAGAACTGTTTCTGTAGCCTTACTCTTCTCATAGATGTCACTGCATTCATATCTGGAAGGAGTTTTGTAACATTCAAAACTTTGCTGTGAACAGAATATCACTAAATACATGTTCTTAGATTGTTTTGGCAGTGCCCACGTCTCTGTCGGCAGAAATCTACGCATGAGTGGAGAATAGGGAATCATGATTATCTGATGGACGAACAAATACGCCGCTGCTGTTCATGCCGCCTCCCTACTCTGAGCGGGAAGGTGCGAAAGTGGACGCAGGACTGGGCTGCAGTTCGGCCGCGTTCCGCAAAGCATCAGCCATGCTTATTGGGGGCGAAGCACCTTAGCACCTCGCTTTGTCCGGGGCTTCGAGTCCATGTGCACAGTGTTGCGCATGCGCGAGGAGCACTGGATTGGATTGGAATAAATGAAATTGTATCGGATTGGATTGGATTGGAAATGTATATACTGTACAAACGCGTTGACACTCATTTAAATGCGCGAGTGGGCAATACTACGGGTGATTTACGGTAACAACTATCCCCAGTGCTTCCTCAACTAGTCATGATTCACTTCGTGAAGATGCCTGAATGTTTTTACTGCTTCGGCTGTTGGAGAGACAGACAAGTCTTTGCGGCAGTTGCTCGTGTCCAACACACTTCTCACAATCGCCACCTTCTGTCTCTGCGTCTTCTTCATCTCACCATTATTATGCTTTAGGAGTTTGACGAGTCATCCCAGTGATATATACTTACTATTAAGGTATATCACCGTTAACAAGCAACCTAAATAGGTGTCAGTCAACGTCTGCCTCGTTGTACATCTATCAGAGAGTTGCCATTTACGACATTCGACGCCGTATCACAAAGTTACGCCTAATGTCTGGAGGTGCTCTTCTGCCATGCTGAGTGACCAAATCCATGTCGCAGTGTTTCTGCTTATCTTTGCTGGAATACACCGCCTTCTAGTCAGTGGCTTTTCCAAACCAACGCATGCCTTTTTTACGAGCAATGCACGCACGGCTTTGTTAATATTTGGGCACACACTAAGAAATGAGTAGGAGACAAAGAAAGTTCACAAGCCAACGCCTTAATTCGGAAAACGCCTACAACCAACGCTGTATTTGTCGCTCAATGGGCTTCTCATTGCTTTTGGATTGGTGCTTTACGAAGTGAAACGTGTTTCTTGCTTTCCTTTTCTTGGTCATACTGGCACTACATTTGGTACATTTCTGCGCTTTTTCTCATTCTGACGCCATTTTGTAATACCCGGCATGCTCGCCAACGTAAACGAAAAGGAGATAAGGCCGGTAACGAAGCCTATGCAGCGTTGTATTTCTTGCACCTATTCCAATCTACGCGGTATGGTGCGCGCCACAGCTAACGGTTATTCAGGGGCATCTTACATAACTGGACAGCATTACCACCGGTTCATGGTTTTTTTGCGCATTGGGTTATTCGAAACCTTCACCATACAGCACTTAACCTGCCCAGGCATTAGTTGAAATACGTGAGTTGTATGCGTCGAATAGAAAAACAATAATGTAGCATTTTGATGTAATAAATAAAATTTGCTTTAAGTTTTTTTTTCTCCGTGGTCTAGATCAAAATGATTCAGAAGTAGGTAAGTTCGACGAGGCTTTTTATTACGCGCGTGTCATTGGGTCTTACGCTGCTACTCACGCTAGACACCGTTACTCTTTCGCCTAACCTCTGAAAATATTTGTCCGGCAGGAGACGCCGAAGAAAAGAAGACAAAAATTTCTTGTCGGCTTTTTTGTAGTTGCATTTTCGCCGCTTGTGTCAGAGCTCTTTTATATGACTCAATCGCTAAGCCAGCTACGAAAATGAATACGGAAGCTTGAGCACACGCTCAGTCAACATGCATTGAGAGAAAAAAAAAACTTACTGTTTAATGCCCCAGGGCTACAATCGGGCCACGGAATGCGATGTATTCTAGGGCTACGCAGTACACTTGACCACATGGGAGGTCCTTCAGGCGAATGACATATCCGCGAACAGGCATCTTTTTTTTGGTTTTCACCTCTATCTGACAAGCGTCCTCGGCGGAAGCAATAGCCCGTGTCTGCTTGGACTTTGCAGCACAGCGCGTCAATCACTCAGGTTCCGCGTTGGTAGCGGTGAGGTACACATTTTACACTTTTTGTACAAATATGTGTCCCCATTGATCACGTACACAAAGAAGTGAGGTTTAATAAAAAGCCACAAAATTTGTCTTCTAAATGATTTTCTGTTAAGCAATGTGAGAACAAGCGCGTCAAGGAGCCATATTTTATAGATTTTTCGTTCGTATTTTACTTTCTCTGCCCGGCAACAGAGCCTAATATGTTATAATCTTAAAGCGAGCAAGACCTATTTCTTCCTTGCAAAACTTATCACGGCTATATTATTCGTTTAAGCTCCATTTTTGTCTGGATTTATTCACACCATTCAAGCTCTGTGGACACTGTGATGGTGTGAGTACATTATAGTCAAGTAGACGGCTTTAACTAAGAAGTGCACGACAGCCAAAATAACGCAGCGTTTACCTTTCTACTCGCGAAAGTAGAAGTCAATTTTAATGACATGTAGTGCGAGTGATTTTTTTGTTGGTCATCTTTGGGTACAATTTCTCGAGCCAGAATGGCCGGCCCAAATTCGTTGCACGGGGTGATGCGCCGACAGTGGGGCCGATTCAACCCTCGTCCGAACCAGACCAAACCACCCGCGGCCGACGTGCTCAAACATGCACCGCCGCAGAGTCGCCTCGTCCTTCTTTGTCGCCGCGGCTCGGCCGAATCATGCATCGCGTGAACGACGGGCAACCGAGAGGCTGCTACATTCTTTCCTCCATGGGCTACTATTTGCCTGGAGGCGGCATCGCGGAGACGGTGTGGGCATGCCCTCCCTTTCCCTATCCACCAGGGTGGCCACTGGTGGCTACTTTTCGCCAAATTGGCGACTTTGAGAAGCTCGTCGTGACCTAAAATCATGAATGGCGACATGGCGAATTTCTGGCGATGTTTGGCTGAGGACTCTCCCCCTAATTCGCTTCCCTTTCTCTATCTCTCTCGGCGGCAGTGCACAGCTTGGGGCCATATTCTGTTGTTCCGATGCGCTTCGGACGATCTTGACGTCAGAATGACGTAAAAAATGGCCATCCCCCCCCTCCCTCCTCGGAGGTCGCGGGTACTACGTCATGTCACGGAAATGCGTGTCAACTGTTTTTGGGGACCATCTCATAACTTTGAAATTCTGCCAGAGCAAAATTAATAAAATTATTTAGATATAACAAAATGATTTCTGTTTACCTATTTTCCTGGGCAATATGGTTAGCGAATATATCAAGTTAACGTATTTATTATCCAACTTTGTTTACTTTTCCGGCGCCAAGCGGCGCCGCGTGTGGTACAAGTTTGCACGCGCAATATTTCAACGTCTTTATTTGGCGGTTCAGTACAGACTGAAGGGGAAACTGCACCATGTCGTCGCATAAGGGCGTCACTTTGGGTCCTAACGTGACGCAGGCGCAGGTGCATTTTCTTTTCCAGTTTGTAGAAGAACATGCTGCCATGATAGTGGAATCCTGCTAAAGGGGCACGGTGGAGAGGAAACGACGGCTGGGGCAGGAGGACCCCCGCCTCCTCAACAACGAAGGCCCTGCCATGAAAACCGTGGGGCAGTGGAAGTCCGTGTGGAGGCGGGAGAAAGCAGGCGCTAAAAAGGCATTGGTGGCCTACCAGGGGACCATGGGGTGAGTCTCTAGTTTTTCACTGATGTCCTAATATGATGCCGTTATTGCGGTACTTTAACAGAAATGCTACCTTTCATAGGTATGGAAGGGGTATTTTCTTCCTGAATATATGGCTGCATACGAGCAGCAACACCAATTTTGTACGCAAATAAATTAAACTGTAGCGAGTGTGTTTTAGCTTTCACCAAGGTGGAAGAGGCATTTTTTTTTTCAACAATTGTTTTCCTGAAGTTATACCCAGCCTTCCACTCCTTTTCAGACGCACGGGTGCCGGGCCGGTGCCGGACAGAGCAGGGCAAATACTTAGCCTGCTTGTGGTGGAAGAAGGGGACATCAACGAGCTCACCGAGTATTTTTATGGGGACAGCAATCAGGTGTGCCAACAGTGCCAACTCCTAACTGCCACACTGATTTCACTGAAACCATTCGAGAGACCGAGACGTACATTCTTCTTAGCCGCAACTCATACATAGCAGACGTAATTTGTGTAGCTTGTGTAGAACACCCCCCACCCCCCCTTCGCGCCGAGGACTCCCCTTCTCCGTTGTCCCCTTCCCAGGCCTTCCCTTCTCCGTCCTCCCCTGCTCAGCCCTCCACCGCACAGCCCTCCACTGCCCAGCAACCCAAGCCAGGCTGAGCCTTCCCGAGCCAGGCGAGCCCTCCCTCCAGCAGTTCGACTCCTGAACCTCCTGCACCAGGGCAGGTCTGCAGCCGTACGAGTGGGTAGTGTACTTACACAACCCACAACGAAAACATGCACTCTTGGCTGAGCTAGACTTACTGCCAGTTGTGTAACGGACTCCACTTGCTAACGAAAAAAATTGCGCCAATCTGCCCTCTGGATGTGGTTGGAAAGCAAAACTGTAAACGACGCCCCCAAAGATTACCCACGCGACGTCCCTTAAGTTCAGTCACGTCGCTCTACAAATAGTGAAACCAGAGAGAAATGAAATGCACTTACCCACACGCTTTATTACTTCAAAGAGATATTCTTGGTAAGGTTAAATCAATGATGATGCATGAACTGTGGTTGGTTGAGTTATACTGGTGTAGCACATAGCGGCAACAATTTTTTATAAAATTAAACAAAGCTGGGACCCCGTGTTAGGTGATCTCACTTGTCCATCTCTGCCGCCGCGGATGGAGGCACGAGATCGGTGGCAGAGACAGCGGAAGAGGACGAGAAGAAGAAAGAGGAGGAGAAGAAAGGAAGGGGAGGAAGTACTTCTGTTCGGATTTCTGAATGGCCCACAGTGCGGCCCAGGGGAGTGGTTCTTTCTTCACTGAGCTCATATACAGTCCGCGCCGCCTGTGCTCTGTCCGCCAACTGAAGCTGGGTAGGCAGACAGGGGCGGAACAGCAGCATCTCCCATTTCTCTTGTTGGGTAGTTGACGGAAAGAGAGGAGCATACTCAGGGCGGAAGTCGCAGATTCAGATTACGTGGCGGAGTGTTCATACTTCTGAGCAAAATTTACATTAAGCGTCGTAGCGATTCGGGTGCATATAGTGAAGCCACGTCGGGTGTGGGAAGGAGCTGGATTGTATGTGCCGTAGGGAAGTTGGTTTTTCTCCGGAAAAGTAAGGGTAAGGCAAAGGTATGGCCTTTCTGTCAAGGCAATAATGCTGGGTTATGAGCCTGAACGAGACAAGCGGGTGAATGTCCTCATGCAGCTTGCGCAGGGTTGTTGGTGGGCGTATTCGTTGCCCTCCATGGAAGCGTGAGCGGGTCTCCAGATGAGCTGAATAGAACCGTTTGGTGTGTGGGTTTTTAGCACACGGAGTGCAGGTAGGGACACCAAACCCCACTGGCTATTCCGGTAGGCTTGTTGGCAATCGCTTATTACCTTCCGAACGCCTGGTTTAGTGAGAGCCAAGGCGATAGCTGCCTCTGCTGCTGCCATCATGTCTTGGGACTTGAGTAAGGCACACGCAAGGAGGTTGGTTCTGGAGGTAGCCACGTTGATGGCGTACAACTGCCCTCGATGTTGGCAGGCGTCAGTGTAGATAACTGCATGATCCCCACAGAGGGTGGTGTTGAGCGCTTGAGCCCGTGTTTGTCGGCGACCCTCGTCGTGTGCTAGGTTCATATTTCTAAGCAAAGGGATCATCGTTAGTTCTTGTCGCCAAGAGGTCAGGAGTAGATCAAGCGGAGTGACATTCTATGCTGCCCAGCCAATCTGGTGAGGGATGCGGTGGCCCACAGCAGTTCTGCTCATTCGGAGCTTCTGGTTAGAGAGATGGCGGTCTACCAGCTCTTCCACCGTGTTGTGAAGCCCCGTGCTAAGCAGCCTCTTTGTGGACGCACTCTGGGGAAGAGCAATGGCCTGCTCAACCGCCTTTCTTATAATTATATGAAGCATCTTTATGTCCTCCTTGCTGCGGAGAAGACACGGGATTGAAACGATTCTCGAGAGGGCAACAGTTTGAATGAATCGAAAGGTATCGGATTCCTTGAGACTGGCCTGATCATGTGTATGATTTGATTGATGCTGTGTCTGAGGCGCTGCAACGATAAATCACTCTTGGTGTTGGCCTGGAGATGTAGGCCCTGAATTTTGATGCTGGGGCATTCAGTGATGGCCTGTCCATCAAGGAGTATTTGAATGTGTTCCTTGATGTGTCGTTCGGCGTGAGGGCGGACAACAAGGAGCTGTGATTTTTTACGTGAACACTGGAGGCCACAGGCTTTAGCACATTGGCGTACTAGAAGTGAGATACCGTGCGTTGGTGTGAGCTTCCTTTATTTTTTGTAACTCCTAGCCCACGCGCAAGGGCGGCGAGGCGTGCCGTGTACGGTGCGCACAGCGGCGCGTGAGGTCGGGTGACGCTATCACGTCGCAATCCGCGAGAATGCAGGGCGTAAACCCGTAGATGTGTTTGGTGAGTCCACCACCTGTTTTCCCGGTCTCCGCATGGGCTCGTAGCTAAATTAGGAAGACAATGCACTCTCGCTTTGTTATGCTATTAGTTCCGGGTTCGATTCCTGGCAGTGTCAGTAAATTCTTCTATTTGTCGCGGGAGGTTTGTGTTGACACCAATGGTCGCGAAAGAACCAATGGGGGGTAGAGGTATAAAGCTTTGCTTTAAAACAGATGTTATGTACGTTCTTCGCTAAACACTTCATGACATCCTACAGGGACCCTGTCAGGCGTGTTTTAAGGCAGAACCTGGAGTTCCTCAAGCGCATTTCTGCATGCTACGCCCGCATTGTTAAGCTGGAGGAGGAGAAAAAACATTGATTGATTGATTGATTGATTGATTGATTGATTGATTGATTGATTGATTGATTGATTGATTGATTGATTGATTGATTGATTGATTGATTGATTGATTGTAGGGTTTTAACGCGCCGACGCAACGCAGGCGATGAGGCGAAGCAAGCTGTAATACTTGTAGGTTCTATAAAAAGTTGAGGAATCCCTTGTAATGGAGCATAGGTGAAATGCTTGCTGCGTATGCACTGCTGCGCAGGAGACTGCACGCCACCACAGGGCTCCGGAGGAAGGTGCGGGCCAAGCTTGTTGCGACAGTTTACGGTGCGTGTGTGCTGAAAAAACTGTTTCTTATAGGGGCCCTGACATGGACTTCAAAGGGTTTTTGTTTGTGTCAGAAATCTACTCTATAGTTCTTGTAGAAGGAAGTCCAAAAACAGTAAGCATGTTCGCACACGCTAACAAAAGTTATTACGCCGAACAGACAGAACTATTTGTTGGCTCGGCGGCTTGCGATGACGTAACAGTCCGACCTCGTCCGAGGCGAAGCACTCATTTCATGGTTGGCCGCCGGAATTCTCTTCTATGTCCGACATTTTTGACAGCGGTGGTTCTACCCGCGTTGGTTTACAGCGTCGTCGTTACCATGGTTACTTCAGCGAGTGGGTCGCACATATGAGACAACAACGCCATTTTTTTAAAGTACGTTTTCAGTCCTTCGGGCTTTGAGCAGGAGGTACTGGTGATTGCGGAAGTCGACCTTGCATGCGAGACAGTTTCCGTGAACGTTAACTAACTTTTACGGTCGCTACATAGCGATGCAGTTGATAGAATTTCTAGCAACTGTAATAGCCAGCTCCCTGCTTCGGCGAAGTGTACGCTCGTGTCTTGAAAGATTACCATCAAGTTCCCAGAGAACGCCAACCTCCGAATTATCGCCAACCTCTTTTACGGGTTAAATATTCAATTTACTGAAAGACGCACCCACCCCGTAACATTGATGGCTTTAGCGCCAATGAGTGAACAACATAAACCCGAATCATCTCATGTGTAGATGCGGTCACTTAATCGTCCTTTCTGCGCTTGAACCAAAAGTTCGCCCGTCTCGAACTTTTTCTTGATATCTCCGCAGTTTTGGTTGGCGGTGCGCCCACCTTTTCGTAGTTTTTCGCACCTGAACCGAAAGTTCGCCCATCTCGTATTTTTCACTTCATATCACTGTAGTTTGGGTGGGCGGTCTTTCGGAACTTTACTGCAAAGCAAATGCACTGCCCTCGGCGCTTCATACAAGGAATCTTAGTTGATGTTGCTAAATTCTTGCTAAATGATGATCAGGGGTATGATAAATGACAATTTTTTTCAGAAGACCGAGCAAAATCTCCGCTCCTACTCCAGCCTCTCCCGCTTTCAATGGTTCAGATGCGCTTATTAACTATTATCTCTCTTATTCTATTAAAATCGTCTTGGGCAAGGTAATATAGGTTACTGCGGAATCATTACAATATATCTTACTCATTTTATATCGACATATTGAGCGGAGGCATGAATTCTGGTTGATGCAATACCTGGTGCGAATTTTTCTCACTAGATGGCGGTGTCAACGTCGTGTTTTCTATTTTTTTAAGCTCTACAGCAGAAGTATATGGCTCTTTTAAGCGGAAGTTATTCTATTTTGAGAGTTTAATCTAAAACGCCCAAGATTCAAGCAATTTCAAGCGTAAGCGGACAGCTCTGGGCAAGAAACTTTTGTGTCATTTGCTTTGCGACGAATTGGCCTGATGTCGCTACTTGACAGCCGGTAAGCCGGAATGCAGGAACCGCAGAGTGCAATCCTTTCGTTTTCAGCAGCAAACGGCTTTTCTTGGTTGAATTAACACATTAAACGGTAAAGAGCGCTCAGGACACTAGGCAACACGGTTTACTCAGAAGGCCGGACGCACCAAAACCACACTTTCCGGCGATTATGACTTCATTAAAAGCAATAAAATGAAACTTTTGCAAGAGTTGTCGTTACGGGATGCGCATGCTATTCCCCTTGTCGCGACCGGCACAGAGAATGAGCTGCGACAGCGTTTGGGCTTGGATTGACTTATTCAGCCCGCGTGAGCGCACTTGAGCGTGCCCCTTGTGATCACGAGCTGTGCCCGGCGTCGTTCAAGCGCTGCGTGAGGAGTTCCCGCCTTTGTCGTGGTCGCAGCGCTCCCTTGACGCGCCGTTCGTTACAACCTCATAACTGAAACAACGTCGAGGCTACGCTCCAAACACAGATGGTGCAAAGAATTCTTTCGGGTACAGCATCCAAGAAAACAAATGCAAAGAAAACTGACGGAACTCTTATACCAGACACGGAGCGCTGAGCGATCACGCTGCGAGCGTCGTTGCTCCTGCCCTCACTGTATCCTTTCGCCGAGAACGGAGGAGCGTCAAGCCCGGTCTGGCCCGGTGTGTAAGTGCTTTCCACTCCTGTATAAAACAAATATTTGCGACTGTGTAAACGCACACACACACACAAAAGATGTTTTTTGTAGCTTTCTGATGTTTTTACGCTCGTAAAAAATTGCTTAAATCAAGAGCGCACTAGTACGTCACGATTAGTTCAAGAAATAGCCGTTGCGCTCCGATACCATCGACCCCCCAAAAACCTCATCTCAGAGTCCATTTAAGACATTTTACATTCGTCACGTGGTTATTTACAGCGCAGAGGTTGACATGCGGTGCTCGCGTACAATATTCTTTAAGGTATTTTTCGTTGTTTACGGTGTGCGTGCGCAATCAAAACATTAGTTAAGCATTTTGCATTGCTTAAGTGTTCATTTATTACATACCTCCGACGCTCACGTGGAGATTATTTGTACACATTGAGGAGGTATGACTCTCTTGCTCGTATCCTGTAAGACTGCTGTCGTGCAACCTTCTATGCACTCTCTAATAACGCCTTAATGACAAGAATAGGCGCAAAAAAGAGATTCAAATACGGGAAACTCAACGCTTTCAGCGGTAGCGCTGAAGGTTAAGGTGAGGCTTCGGCGTGGTTATTTTAATGTTTATTATTATTATTAATTAGGTCTTTCCTGCAACTGTTGCTACCTTACCCTTTACCCTGCAGTATTAGCCTTCCCAGTCACAAAGGAAAAAAACTTAAACGAGGTTTTGGGTAAAATCATTGAAGGGACTTTATTTATGATGATAACTGGGCTTGCCTTGCTGCGCCATCCAACGGCTTGTCGAAGAACCGGGAATTTGGAAATAAACAATATGACTGGCGTTGAAAAACGTCAATATAACGGAAATGTTTTGAACAGTGCTGATTATTAAGGGGTTATACAAAATTAGAAGCGTGTATTTTTAGGTGCTGCCAAGGATATCTTGCGCGGCGACATTTTTGGCTAAATCTTAAGAGAAATGGCTACGCTTGGCGACTTCTTGCTCGTCGTCTGGCAGAATTGACTCGAAACTCAGTGGCAACCTTGCCATCTACGGCCTGGGTAGAGCGGTGGCGTGCGCGCGCGCGCCGCCGCTTTTGCCCGGCCGTACGTGAACATCGAGGCGGGTCGGCTGACGCAACCACTTCGCTTCAATTATTTGGACTTCAAAGTGCGGCCAGCGAGAATCCTGATTGGAGCGATTCAAACTTCTCAGGGCTCCAACGAACTTCCGCGGGTATAAAAACCCGCCCGGAGGCACTTATCGTCGGTATTTCTCGACGGCATTCTCCGGCGGCACTTTTCGGAAGCACCGAGTGGAGAGGTGCTATCGCCTTTGTGCGAGCTATGTAGCGCTGTTGTTACCACTGTACACACTGTATATAAATGTTGCTTCAACCTTTCGTAGGCTCGAGAACTTCATCGCTCTCCTCCGCGCCGCGTTGATAGCGGACGGAGCAAGGCAGCGCCGCTACACCGGTAACTACGCTCGGATGGCCAGTCCCAACTGTGGTGGCTGCGGTGGGAAACCCAGATCCAACATCGGAAACCGCGGTGGGATGACCAGTTCCAACATTGCATGGCAGCTGCCGGATCAACCTGCAACCCCCACTACCTAGTGTGGTAAGCGCTGAACGTCTTCTTTCAGTTCACCAGACTTCTGTAGCCCGGGTATGGTAGTTTAGAGAAGGGCTGTGTGAAGCACTGTGAAAGCTTTGATTGTTTCAAGCCTAGAGAAAGTGTGTTGAAACTAGAACTAGAGCCGAGGGTGTAAACAAAGGAGCATACGGAATTACTTGCGCGTGCCTTACTAGTAGCTCGGTAGTATAGGAACGGCAAGGGAATTCTAACGTGGGCAAGTAGCAAGACGCTAGTGCAAACGATGGAGCACCCTAAAGTGAAGGAACTCATCGAAATTTACGGGGAGCTAGGCCTTGACTTAGGCCCTGCGAAACGGAAGCATGCGATCCATGAGATCATGCGGAAAGAGAGCGCAACGGCTGAGGAAATGGATGAGGCCAGGGTTGAAATCAAAGAGCGCCGTGAACGCGAGGAAGCCGAAAAACAGAACTCCGTGACCGCGAAGAGGCGCATTGGCAGAAGTGGAGGCAGGAAGCCAAAAAACAGAAACGGGGGAAGGAAGCCGAAAGGCAGCAACGGAGAGAGCTAGCCGAAATTGAGCTCGAGTTGATGAGGCTAGATATGAAGCTTTGGGAGCGCTCGCCAGCGTGAGCGTGACTTGTCCAATGGACCAAGCTGGGCGAGTTGGTATTGGTTCATGGTGATAGAAAATAGCCAGCGCAAGGAAGACGAGGACGAGGACAGACACAGCGCGGCTGTGTCTGTTACCTCCCTCGTCCTCGTCTTCCTTGCGCTGGCTATTTTCTATCACCATTGTCCAATGGTCTGCCGTTCGTTGTTGAGAGGCCAGGGCCGGAAGACGGAGCGTCCCAGGGCAAACGCGAAGCGCCCACAATCGTATTTTTGGACAGAGAAACGAGCCAGAAAAACGAGAAGGGTGCAGAGGCAGAGGAGCCGCGCGAAAAGAAAGATTTCGAAACGCGCAGTCCGTCCGCGGGTAGTGGCGAGTGCATGACACTCGCGAGTTCGCAAGCGGGGAAGCTGACGCAGAAACTTGACTCTTCCCCGGCGAGCGAGAAGCTAAAAGATGCCGAGCAGCGTAGGCCGAACTACGAGACGACGGAAAAACCTCGTGTTAGCCTAGTCGCGCCGCCAGCGGCTGAACGCGGTTGCGTGATATCGTTCGGTGGAGAAACGAAGCCGGGCGAGACGAACAGTACGTTGTCACCGGTTTCCGATCAGCTGTTGCTTGAAAACGAGTTCAAGGTCGAAGCGCTGCCGAGACAGACATCCAGTGAGCTCGTAGCAAACGACTACAACAGAGAGCCGTCTCGGGGAGCAAAGGGGCACCTCAAAGAGATAACGAACTTGCTGAGACGTCCGATAGAGCGCCGTACGAGTCCGCTGATCGCGTTCATGTGTCGGCCTCGGGTTCAATGATCTCGGCAGAATGCTCAGAATCGGGGAAGGCCTTGAGACGGCTCAGTTTGATCAGTGAGGCTAGCAAGACGAAGCCGCGCTAGCCCTCTTGAAGCAGAAGGTATTCCTTCGGGTGCGAGCTCTAAGTCGGGTAATATTGTGGCAAAGCGTGTGAGCGAGACACGAAAGACGCCCGAGAAACGAAGCGGCGAGCGGACCGAAAGCTCTGGCAGTAGCTTAGTGGCGCCGCCGACGGCCGAAGCGGGTTGCATCATTCCCATTGGCGGAGAAAGTCAGCTGGTGGCGCGTTGCGAGGCGAACTCGACGTTGTCCCCAGTTCTCTATGACTTGCTTGACATCAAGGTGGCGAAATTTCTCCCGCATTCCATATCAATGGAGCGAAGGCACTCAGTCCGAAAGTTAAAAGTTGAAAGCTCTCTGCGTTGAGCTAAAACGCCATTGGTAGGCATGGGTGCCTCCCGCTATGTTGGCCTTGAAGTCAGGTCCGCACGAGATTACGGGCGTCAGCTCTGCGAGGCTTGTGTATGATCGGAGAAAGAGAACGCGCCTTAAATGACGAGACGACGCAAGGGGGGCGAAGAGCTAGTTCTAACGCTGCCTTCGCTTCCCCGTTCGGAAAACTCCGTCCCGTCATGTTCAGCTTCGGTCTCAAAAACGCGCCGTATTCTTCTAGAAACTAACTGATCGCGTGTTTGTTGGCTTCTCGGAGTACGCGCTCCTTTACCTCAACGATGTCGCCAGCTTTTCAGCACATAGTAGGAGCATGCACAGCACTTAGAGTCGTGGTGAGCAGGCTCAAAAAAGCAGGCCTAGCAGTCAAACTGTCTAAGGGTCACCTAGGTTGCGCTGAAGTGACATAACTAAGGCAGGTGGTCGTAGTGCGGCCTACGAAGACCGTCAGAAATCAAAGTAGCCGCAGTCATAAACTATCACCGATGAACGACTAAGTCAGAGATAAGGGCTTATTTTAGTTTGGCTGGATACGGCTAGACTTATGTGAAAGATTACCTCACACTGGCTAGTGATTTAACTGACGCTCTTAGAAGACGGAGCCAGTGAAGTTGGAATGGGCCACAAAGGAGAACCCGTTGCAAGCGCTTAAACGAGCCTTGAGCGAGGAGGAAGTTGTAATGGGCCCCGACTTTCAAAAGGTTTGTTTTTCAGTGCGATGCAAGCGATCGTGAAATGGGAGCAGTACTATGCCAAGAGGATGCGAACGGCCGAGAACGACCGGTTTTGCACTTTAGGCCGCAAGCTAACTTGCGCGGAAGTGGCATACAGTACATCCGAAAAGGAATGTGGCTGCGTCTTGTGGGCAGCGCAGAAGTTTGCGTGCTATGTAGCCGGTAACGCTAACGCAGACGCACTAAGCCGTGCGTTCTAAGTAGGGCTGCCTTCGTCCTGCCCGTGTATTTCGTTTCGCCTCTTCATGAACAACTTTAGCTTAGCAGGTATATGGGAGCAAAAGTATTGCCCTCATTTGCTACCTGAGTTGATTGTTTCCGCACCACGGGATTTCAAGTAATCAATCTTAGTTATGATCATTTCATGTCGTGTTTTATCTTCGGAACATAGTGTAATTTCTTAGTTTAAGAGTCTTAGGTCCCACATGGTCCTCTTGGTGTAGAGTGTCCAAATTTTGGATAGACATTTAACTAGTAGACTTTATCAAGCTTTTTGGAGTCTGGTGTTCTGATGGAGGACAAAGGGTGCTTGCTTGCGCTGGGTGTTGCTGTTGTCGGTCGGCTCTTTGCAAGCTGCAGAAAGAAGACCAACCAGTGCTGAGAAACTACACTGGACGATGCGGTCGAAGCTGGTCGAGACACCTGGGCAGCACAGCGATGTACCTGTGACCTGGACCTGGCAGGTGGTACCTGTTCCTGGAGAGGAGTGTGGTGGAGCCGCCCTATTCGTGGAGCACTAGAGGTGAACCTGGATGAGCCTCGCGAACCAGTTCGCCCGGCATCGGAGCCACGTGGAGAGAGCTCGTCTTCCTGGCGCATTTTCTGGCGGCGGGGGTGCTGATGTGTCAGAGCGCCCGGCCAAATTCGTTGCACGGGGCGACACGCCGACAGCGGGGCCGATTGACGCCTCGTCCAAACCAGACCAAACCGCCCGCGGCCGACGAGCTGAAACATGCACCACCGCAGAGTCGCCTCATCCTTCTGCGTCGAGGCTAGCCCGCATCATGCATCGGGTGAACGACCGGCAACCGACAGGCTGCAACTTGCCTGGAGGCGGCGTCGCGGGGACAGCGTAGCCGTCGGCCTCCCTTGCAAACGCTTCGCTTCCATTGGTCGGTTTTAAACTTCGACCAGCCAGATTCCTGTATGGAGCGATTCAAACTTCTCGGGGCTCCAACGAACTTCCGTGGGTATAAAAACCCGCCCGGAGACAATTATCGTCGGCATTCTCCGGCGGCACTTTTCGGAGGCACCGAGTGGAGAGTAGCTGTCGCCTTTGTGCGAGCCATGTAAAGCATACACTATGTAAATGTTGCTTCAACTTTTCGTCGGCTCGAGAACTTCATCGCTCGTCTCTGCGCCGCGTCGATAGCGGACGGAGCAAGGCAGCGTCGCTACGCCGGTGACTGCGCTCTGATAGCCAGTCCCAACCGTTGGTGACAGCATCGGGATGGCTGATTCCCAACATCGGTGACAAGCTGGGATGCGAGTCACAACCCTGGTGACTGTTGTGAGATGCCCATTCGCTACAAATGTTAATGTAATGTACATAATCAGCCCAGAGATTTTAGTCGGTCTGCTCTACATAAATTCACAAAAGCTGGAGGAAAGACAACCTTTTTTATAGAGGAGCTTGCAGGCTCCATCTTAAAATGTCCGTCAAGGATAACTCAATGCACAAAAGCCAACGTTCTTTGATGATGACGACAATTGTGGGTAAATCGTTAAAAAAACATATGGCTTCCCTACGAAGCGTGACGAAAGTTTCTTTAGGCTCTCCCACTAAACGTTGGTGTCCAGCAGTCTGAGGCGATGACGCAGGTGTGCGACGGCATGAAGTATAAAAGCCAAACGTCACGTTTTAAGGTGAATGACGATAAACGTTACCCACGGCTAAAGGTAACAAGTGAATGACGATGCTCTGCAAGTCGGGAGGCTGAGACACGGAGGACATTAAACCCAGCTTCACAACTGGAAGTTTCAAACGTTACGCCATTGTCACACTTTCAGATTTTTTAACATCTTCAACTGGCAGCAACTCAAAAAAGCAGTTATTGTATACAAAACAGCAGGTACCCAACAATGCCGCATAACCCAATTAGAACCGTTAGGCCTACGGAGTGCATGCTTTATAGTTGCTGCGTTCTTAGTGAAAAGCGGTGTATTCCTTCAGGGTAAAGGATACTCGCACTGCGACGAAAGTGCTGGGACTGTGACGGCGCTTGTGCCACTCACATGTTTTCCGATCCATGGTGGTATGAAGTGAAATTTAAAGTGAACCTTCTAGTTTGAACTAATACTCTAGGTGGCAAGGACTTTTCAACAACAGCGGGTCAAAAAAGATCAGTGACGCAATCGGCGATGACCGTGCTTTAAAAGGGACACTGAAGTGATTTGTAAACATTGCTGGAATTATTGGCGCAAATGTGTAGTCCAGAGTCTTTAGGCCATGTTGCGACCATTCTGAGCGCGTTTATGCGAATTTATTTACTAGAAAAATCAATTCGGAAATGCTGTTCTCCTCTCTGCATCCTCGCCCATTTTCTGTGGCGTTTTCGTGCGACGTCAATAGGAGATGAGCTGGCAATTGGGTGCGCTACTGCACGGCTTCTACTAGTCGGCCCCGCGTTTAGTACAAAGGCCGCCGACGTTTCGTCGCAATTCGTTCGCTCAGTTGAAACGAAGCCTCCACACCTTTGTGCATCGAAGAACGCGCCTTTCTTTACTTTGTTAGTTTGTACACTGTATCTAGCTCTAAGCCAAGGTCGCTCCACACAAGCCCTGCACAAGTGCACATGCAACACTTCGCTAACTGGTACCCTAGTAGGAAAATCGAAGGCCGCTTGAAGGCGTGAGAAAAGTCAGCGAAGTAAATATAGGGACTAAGGAAATAAAATCAACTCACACTTTTACCGTACAGCGTAAAACTAAGAAGCACGAAGCACTTTTTTGCGCTGGAAGAACAAGCACAGTGTTCAGCAGCACGACCACACATCTGTGAACGCTTTTCGTCCATGAAATGTAATTGCTAGAAGTGAAAACTTCCATAAATTTGGGGGACGCTTACTGCACGAGCCCTATGCACCAAATAGGCACCTAAGCTGCTTGAAATGATAAAAATAAATGAAAGTGTAAACTGGATGTCAATTATTTATCTTATCTATCCAACGCTGACATCGCTGGCCCGTGGCCGAGTGGTCTGAAGCGCTAGTAACAATATTTTGCAAGTAACAAGTTTGAATTCCCGAAGGAACGATGTCCTTGTTTTCAAGTTCACTTTTTTTTTGTTTTTCGGCCGATGTTTTCTATACTGAGTTCATCATTTTTGGGCCGTAACATTCACTGCTGTGCGAACTAGTTCACAGAACACGCGCAGGCTGACACTGACGCGCTAACAAGTTCTCGATCGCGTGCTGTTGCCATAAGCACCGTCTGCATGCGAGCAGTAGGCACAGGCCGGAATCAGCAGACCCTTGGCCTGGTGCAAGCCGGTTTTTACGATAGAGGCATTATTGAAACAAGCTCCAAATATGGGGGAAACTCGCATGGCATTTGAGCGTCGGCGGCGACACGGAGGCCGTTCATCCAATACGTAGGCATCGGCTAATGATTGGTACGATACCAAGCCGTCCTTGGAGGTTTATCTAAGGCATTGTACAGCTGACAACATTGCAGAAGCGCGGTACGACGATTACTGAGATATCGAGAATGCCCATCCAACGATGCCGTTTGACGTCAAGCATGTTGTTTTACAGAACTGAAACCAAAACGTGTTTGAATGCAAACCTTGGACATCGTCCAATCAAGCTGCATGTCCTCCTTTCGTCACACCTCACGTTCAGGAACGGTGGACGAGCCTTACTGCGCATGCGCCAACTAGACATAAAAAACCAAGGAAGCGACCTTTTCTTTTCGCCGGATGTGACATCATGGTTTAAGAAAAAGGGCAGCTGTTATGCGGTTATTTTGCTACGCTTTTCTCGTCGTGATTTTTGTCTGCCCTTTCAGCGATGCATAGGTGTTTGGCTTGCGATTTTGATAAGGGCGCTCTCAAAGACATTCTAGAGAGCACTTGCGGTGGTGTGCAACGTGTATTTGGGACGCTGAGTGTGTGCGACTGCCTAATTTGCGCGTAGTACGTTGCGACAGTGACCTCGGGCGCTCTACATCAGTTCTGCCGCCTCGATTTGCGAGAGTGATGAGTGCGTTCCCGAACGTCTGTGCTGTGTTTTATTACAGCGCCGTGCCGAGGCCGCTGGGCTTTTCGTCGCCTACGTGCCGTGGTGAGAGGCAGCAACGCCGGTCACACGAGGGCACTGGGACGGCGCATGACCACTCCCATCGTAACCAAGCTAGCCCCTGCAAACGATTCTGCGCGCATAACTTAATTCGCACCGGACTTCTACCTAGACCACAGGGCAGAGTTTTTATAACGGAGTTAACCTGTGCGACGTAAGGTATAATTGTGTGTTCGGAGTGTTGAGGCAGGCAGGTTGTGTTCACCATTGCGAAGGTGTAGTAACTACCATGCTGAATAATCCGTCTGCTAATCACTTCGTTGGTCTGAAACCTTAAGCCAGCTGATAATAGGACATGCAGCCCGGTGGGAGGTAGGGCTGCGTACAGGACAGGTTTTTAAATGCATAGCATTTTAGTAACTCACAATGTCACGCGGCGTTGGCGTGCCTTGTCGTAGTCCGCATGCGCGCCTTGTCGTAGTCCGCAGGCGCGCCTTGTCGTAGTCCGCAGCCAGGCCACTACACTATGAAAAAAATAACTGTTTCCGGCGCCCGGTTTCGAACCCCTGACGCCACGGGCGGAACGCAAGGTGCCCGGCGTACTACTGACCGAGCCACAAAACCGACACTGATTTCGATGTACCGAACGCGCCTTATATCCGTCACTCATTTCTCGTTTGTTTCGAAAGCGCCACAAGTTGTCCCGCGCCTCCAAAAGATGGCGACACGGGTCCCGCGATCGAGAGATACGACTTGCCGGCGCACCCCCTCGGAAATGCTGTGCATTTGATCGTGTCCCTCGCGAGGGGGATGTCATTTTCTTTTTTGGTATTGTTGTTACCAGCTGTAGGAACCAAGCCTCAAAATACATTTTGAAATCAATTACCAACACTCCCAAGCTTCCGCTCTACTCACTTATTATTACACATCGAGGCTTCAAGTAGTGAATGAGAAAATGTTAACTAGTTGCGCTTAGCCCTGGTGCCAAGCATTTTCCTTTATGTGGGGCCTCTGAAGTTACCGTTTTTAAAATTATCCCATCTGGGGCACGTTCAAGATGGTATAATGCCATGCATTCAACAGATGCTGAACAGTTCACGTGTGCTGTCACATTCCGCAGGACAATATTGTACTTCAATTGGTACTTTTAGCTACAGATCTTAAGATGTGCAATGCTTTCAAATTCATTTGTTCTGTGTTTAGCAAGACTGAAGACTTGTCTGCAGCAATCTTACCACAGATAAGTTATTGCTGGTCAAGCAGCACAAAAGTACTGCTTACGTAAACTGAAATTAGGCAGGGATGATTTTTTGCTTGTCAGTTTTCTCTCTCCAGCAGTGATGGCAATGACAGCTGGGTGTTTTTTTCGTTGGTACAAGGAGAGAGAGAGAGAGAGAACAACTTTTATTAGTAGCATTGATCCGACGATCATGCGGTAGTGGTTCCATAATCACGGGAATACATTGGCCGTCTTGACCATGGCAGCCCTTTTGACGAGGATGAGCTGATCCGGGAGGGACGAGCTAGACAGCATTGTCTCCCACTGCTCTTGGGGGTGGGGGGAAGGGAATATAAGGCGCGGCGATCCCGGCGTAACTTTAGATTCTAGAATATTATGGCTGACTGTCCCTGACTGCTGGCAGAATTTGCATCTGGCTGAATATTGGCTTGGGTACATTAGGTTACGTCGGGTGGCATGAGGATGTGTGTTGGATAGAAGAAGTCGTCGCAGAGTTATTTCCTGATCCTTTGCGAGGCTTGGATGTCGGAGTGGGAATGTTCTCTTACGAAGCCTGTAGTGCTGAGTAATCTTTTGGAATGCAGTGAGTGGGATAGGCTGTACCGTACTCTCTAGGGCCTGGTTGGTCGGTACGCTGGAATGTTGGTGAGCAATTTCGTTGCCCTCTATGGAGGGGTGGGCAGGCGTCCACAGAATTTGCACCTTCTGTTGGGGGATTTACTTGATAATATTCGATGTGTTAGAGGGGCCACCCAACCCAATTGGTAACTTCAGTACGCTTCTAGAGAGTTCGTGATGATTGTACGGGCGGTGGTCTGCGTGAGCGCAAGCGAGATGGCTAATTCTTCCGCTTCTTTCATTGAACTTGCTTTTGCAGTAGGACTTGTGTTCAGATCGTGCTTGGTCGTCACTACTGCTATCTTGGCCTCTCGTAAAGGGAGAGCTCCTGCGTCACTATAGGTCGTGTTTTAGACTGCTCCATTTACCTTGTTCAAGGCTTTACCTCTTGCGGACCGCCGGCCTGTGGGGTGGACGGGATGCATATTCCTGGGTAGAGGACGAAAAGTGGCTTGCGCTCTCCAATGGTCAGGAAATTTTAATTCTTGATTTGCACTGTCGCAAGCCCATTTTATTTTCTCGAGGACTTTGCTTCCCGCTTGAGTCTTGTCTAGTATTGACTTTTGGCTTGAAAGATTGCCTTTCACTAACTCGTCCAGCATATTGTGCAGGCCCATTCTCAACATCCTGTCGGTGGACATGCTCATGGGAATCCTTAGGGCGTGGTTTGATGCTTGCCGTATGAGGGTGTTAACTTTGTCGCCGTCTTTCTTGCTTAAAATCAAATACATTATGATGTAGGTGATTCTCGAGAGCACAAATGTCTGAACAAGGCAAAGGCTGTCTGTTTCTTTGAGTCTCCCTTGTCTATTTGCCACTTTGCGTATCATGTGAATGACCTGTTCAGAGGTCTTCGTGAGGCATTGCAACACGACGTTACTTTGACCATCAGCTTGAATGTGGAGGGATTGGCAGGGCTTGAATGGATGTCCCCCCAAGACGACGTAGATGTCTTCGGGGTCCTTTTTCACCACAAGGCGACGAAATCAATAGCTCACTTTTCGGGCGAGCAGGTGAGGCCGCACGTTTTCGCATATTGGCTGACGACATCTGTTGCTTGTTGTAGTGTGTCGCGTATCTCTTCTATCGAGTCCGTGCCCGTCCAGAGGGTTATATCATCGGCATAGAGGGCATGGTTTAGGCGAGGTATACTGGCCGAGGAAGACCAATTAGGGTAATAATTAATAAAAAATGGGATAAGACAGATCCTCGAGGCGTGCCGCAACTCCCTAGGATGACAGGACTGGAGGTGGCGTCAGCCATTTTTAGTGTTGCTGTGCGGTCTGAGAGGAAGTCTGTTATATAGTCGCAGGTCCTCTGACCGCACCTTGTGTCGTTGAGGTTTTTGAGGATGGTCTCGTGGCCGACGTTGTCGAACGCTCCTTTTAAGTCCAGAGCTAGTACCGGTCTAGGGGAGCATTGCATGGCGGGGTTAAAAACCTCCTCTTTGAGTTGCAGAAGAACATCTTGAGTGCTGATGTGTTTGCGAAAGCCAAATATTGTGTCGGGAATTTGTTGGGTTTTGTCTAGGTACTTTTTCAGGTGCTTGAGTACTATTCATTGCATGATCTTCCCCACGCAGGATGTGAGAGAGATTGGTCGCAGGTTTCCAATATAAGGTGACTTGGCGGATTTCGGGATTAATCTTACTTCCGCTGCCTTCCATTGGAAGGGAAGTTTTCCTGTGGCCCAAATTTCGTTGAAGTGCTGAAGTAGAATTTCGAGAGCTTTGTCACCTAGGTTATGAAGTAGTTTATAGGTGATGACATATGGCCCCGATGCACTGTTTTTCTTGCTTTCGGCCATTGCTGATCGTAGTTCATGAAGTTCAATAGGTTGGTCTAGGTTTACGGTGCACGGTGGAAGGTTTGGTCCGTTTTGAGATATTTTGTCTGTAGGTCCTGTAGAAGCTGATCAGTGCTTCCTCTGTGGTGGTTCATAGTGCGGGCTATGTTGGTCTCACATCTCGCTAGTCAAGGAGTCGATGAGATGAAGTAGCGTCCAGGTCTTTCGGGTAGACAGGATTCCGTGTAGGCCATCACATGGCTGAATCGAATTATCTGTACACAGTGACAGCATACTCAGCTGCTTTCTTGTTGATCTCCGCTGTTCGTATGCGTAGCTTTTGGTTATGTCGTAACATTTTCTATCGTTCCGTGAGGCTACGCCTGGCATCACGAAGGTGTAGTAGGCAAGAGTCCGCTTAGAGAGTGGAGTATGTGGTTGCGATTGATTGAGTATGCCGTTTGAGGTCTTCCATTGTTTTTGTGACCCAGGTGTCATAGGGTGTCTCCGGATTAAATTCTTTCGCAGCTTGAGCTTCCCTTAATTGGTCCCAGTTGATAAGTCTGGACCAGCCGATATGGGTCTAGTAGTTTTGAAGTAGTTTTGTCCTTTAATTGTTATTCGAAGCATGTCGTGGTTTGAGCCAACATTGGTGTTCGTATTAAAATTGGTGTTCGTATTAACGTCGAGGAACCCAGCCAGTATTGAGAGGTCTGGAGCTGTGTCCCTCGCCATACTGTTGCCCAGTCTTGTGGGGACATGAGGATCATTTAGTAAAGTGATCCCATTCTGGTCTACGATATGGGCTACCTGCCGTCTTGCTTTGAATTGTACTTGTAGCTCCACATCTGATGAGGGGCATTAAAGTCCCCAAGGATGAGAACTGGTTGGTCCGTGGTTAGGTTTATGGTTTCTTGGATGGTGTCTTGTAGGTACCAGCCTGTTTAGCAGAAGTTTGGCAATACACGTTCAAGATAACCAGATTGCGTTTTTTTTCTTGTAGCAAGGGAGTGAATTTCAACCAATGTGTGCTCACAACCCTTCCGAGCCGCGAGATGTTGCGTAGCTGCTATATTATTTTTGATTACGGTGGCTGTTGCTTTTTCTGAAGGGTCTGCGTAGGTGTAGACAGGAAGGTGAGTTTTGTCATTGATCTCCTGCAGAGCTAATATATTTGGTTGCGGATCTAAAGTTCTGATATATGGCTGAAGTTATCCCATCTTCGCCCTGAACACATGGCAGTGTCATTGTAGGACTGCCTTCAGGTCTCTGTTTATTGTGGGGAGCCATCTTGAGAAAAAGTAGGGTTGGGTTTCCAGACATCTGAGTTGGTTTTACCGTACGGGGTGGCACGGCCGGTCGAGCGGTGAGTTAGCAGAGCTTCGTTTATATTGGCTTCCAACGTTGAAAATCTAGCGGCCTGGTTAAGTTTATCCTCCTGATTGGCTTTGCGAATGGCTTCTATGATCTCATAGATACGCATGATGGCTTCTTGAAGTTGTTTATTTGTATCATGTGGCGCTGTGTTCTGTGCTGAGCTGAGATCTTAGAGCATACCTCTTTCCATGTCTTCTTGATGCTGCGAATGATTCTTAGGAAGGACTGGCTGCTCCTCCTGGCCCTCTTTTTTTGCCTTTTTGCGCTTGCCGGAAGGGTCGCGTGGTTGCGGCTGCTCCACTGCCTCCAGGCAAGGACAACTTACCTTTTGTATACATATTTAGGTGTGTCTGATTATCAACATTGCGTCTGAATGAAATACAAGAAGTTAAACTTGGCTGTGAATTGAATAACATTTTAATACGAATAGTAAAAGGTGGATGCGAATTGAATATTTTCAAACCACTATTTTTGTTTTGGTGTTTCTATATTGTATAAAACATCACTGCATAAAAAGACAGCTCAGGCAGTCAGAACTAGACACATTTCAGGTACTTGTGCTTGACATGCAAAAAATTTATTGTAACAGAGAAAATAAAAAAAGACATGCAAAGCAGTACAACAAGAATTTTCAAGAATTTTGCATACATTGCCAAGGAGAAATATGGGTTCTCCAAAATACTATGAACACAGTAGTATATATAGTATGATTGGATGCAGTAACCCTCCTCAATCATTGAAAGGAGGCTGGGCATGCTAGTTTCTGGTGAGACCTCACCAACAAGCCAGCAATGACACTTGATTTCACCTTCGTGCTAATCTATTTACAGGAAGCCTATTTTAGATTATAAATTTTGCTTCCGCAGTGTTGCACTTGACCTAATATACACCACAGTTAGCGAACACTTGTTTGGTGCAAGGCTTCTACATTGGGATTTTGGCACGGCTTCGGTGTCATGCAGAAAACCAACCTGTAAGGTCTGTCCATGTGGTGAAGCTTGCAAATCTTGCGAAAGAGCAAACATTTCTTGCTCCACTATTTGTAAATTTCAGATATGTATTTAAAACAGAGCTGCGAATCGAACATCAAAAACTTCACAAAGTATTCTAAGTTGTGAATGTTCACACACCTTCAAATATATTGCCTGGTCACTTCAGTATAAGCGTATAATAAGTTTATACAAATAATTTTATCAATGCAAGCTAAAAATGCCGTAAGGTGTTCATTATGCAAGATTGACGCATTTATTTGAAAACTATGATAAGCATTGGGTGCAGTCGATTGAATGGTTAACCACTCTGTTTTCCCTGTACTATCTCCTTCCACCCTTTACAGGGTAGGCATTCATAGGGCGCCCGTGTTGGGTAATATGTTGCGTAGTAGTATCTTTGGGTTTGTAGGCATCTGTACAACAGCTTTGGACTTAAAGGTTGGTGAGGGAATCTGGCGGGTCTTTTCTTCTTTCTACAAATCCTTGGCTAGTACATTTGAGGGCAGCAGTACATACCGCCTCATTACCTTATAGTTTAATAAGGTGTGATGTCCAGATGAAATAGATGATGGCTAGCTTTGGTATGCGTCGTAGTGTATTTGAGGTGTGATGCATCCTTCTTGATAGTCTAGACAAGGTTACTTGGAAGCATTGTGGTAGAGGTGAGTGTGGCAGGCATCAAGGGTTTCTTATGAGTAATTAATGGCAGGCCTACCCGGGATTTGTGCTGAAATATGCATCAAAAGAGTGAACTGAATGAAGGTGGCTGCGCAGGCTAGTTGGGACCTCTTCGCGAAAATTTTGGTCAAATGTGAAGCATGACTCATGCAAAGGAGTAACGAGCTTCATCAAGAAAGCTTCATTTCCCTCTGAGAGTGATTACAAAGTAAATAAAACCCTCATGTGACAGTGGTTTAACACCTGATGTAAAAAGCAATTACAGCTGCGGCACAATTCACACTAATCATCAGTAATCTGTAGTGGATCTGTCTCCCATCTTTATCACATATGCTTCAAAGATTTCTCTTTCCTGTTTTGTGCAATACAAGTTCAGCACTCTCATCGCATCAAATTCTGGCATGCAGCCACCTGGCACGCATTGAGTCTTGGAGTGAAGCACTAAATCGGTTTCTCTTCCATTCGTCAGCAATGCGGCATGCTCCCGCAACCACCACCTTTTAGGGCAGTGCCTTGTCTGCCCTATGTATCATCAAGATACATTCAAATACGAACAACAAAGCATGTGAATTTAAGTACATGCTTTGCATCATGGTGACGGGCTGTGTAGCCACAGTAGGAACAAGTTACAAGAATTAATGTCCAACGTTTCTATGTAAATCGCATTTGCGAATGTTAACTGCCGCATTTGCTGCGGGGTCCGCTACGGTTATCAAAATTTGTAGCTGTTTAGGATCTAACAGAACACGATGAAGGCTAATAGCAGAAGCAAGAACGGGCACCAAATATAGTTGTGGGCGAAATCAATATTTTCACAGACCGAACGGTGCCTTCTCAAAACCCACGTGCAAGTTGGTGTAACTGGGAGTACACAATACCTTAGATAAGTTGCACGAAGCTTATCATCACTTCCAAACCTCCCGCCTCAACCACCTACCAGACGAGACACCCTTTAACTCCTCGGATATCCAGTACCGACCCAAGAACAGCGACAACGTGTGCCCCTCCACATCCGTCAACACATTTGTGCAGCTCCCATGCCGCGATATACGCATCAATACGCTCGTCAGGAAAGTAAAACGCACTGAAGGCCAACGAAACTAACGTTAATAATTACAAACTTTTCATTACTGCGTGCCAAGAGCCCTCTGCAATGATTTAACAAGAATATGCAGCAGGACCATGATCTCCTGAAAATAATCTTCCGGAGCTTGTGACAGCACGCAGCGATTACAAGACCCGAGGTTCGACGAACCAAAGAGACGCGCAGAAATCACCTTTGTAGGTCGAAATGGTCTTCTCTTGTTATTTCGTAGTCAACGACAGTGTGGTGTGCGATAAGAGTTTATACAACAGCTGCTATTTTCTTAAAGCATAGCATCACATCCGGCGAAAACAGTTGCTTTCTTTGCTTTTTGATGTCTAGTTGGCGCATGCATAGTGGGGCTCATCCACCGTTCCTGAACGTCAGGGTGTCGCCACAGTCTAGTTGGAGCGGCCGAGGCAAACCGTGCATGGCAGTTTTTCTTCTTTCGCGGTTTATAAAATAATTACCGACTCATCAACGGGATAAACGATGAAAAGTGTGTGACTTTGAGCTAGTCTACGCAGTGCAAGCAAATACCGGAGCTTGACAAATTCACCTCAGTGTCCCATTAAAAAGCCAGCGAGCCCGGCGGACCGCAGGCTAGCTGCGGTTCGCCGCTTATTTGCGTGCCTGAGCACTATGCGTGCACTTTCATTAAACAGTGGTTGTTTGCGTCGCCGTTACGAATACATGGTGCAGCGTTAGTTTCCTGTTCTGTTGCGTGTCTCGGTGATAAAGTGCAGCGAGCGTCAGAAACGTGAAACCTGTTTGGGTATTCCGAAATTAGTGGCCGTAAAACAAAGTGGTCGGGTGCAGTGAGAGGCCGCTCGCTTTCTTTGTTTTATATCACTTTACCTAATTACGCTATTGCAATATATATTCCCAGTTCGCACTTATTAGGCTAGAATTAGGGTCAACAACGTACGTTTTGAAGTGTAGGGCCCAGTAGCATGCAGCCGGCACGGCGGAGGTCTGGACGGCAAATCGGGTGGGAGCGGCATGGAGGATTTGAATCCAAAGAGAAAAAATTCAGCGAATTCCCAAGAATTTTTGACAATAACCTGGCAAAGTGTGAAGATAGAGGACAATTCAACTGTAAGCCATCCATTCTCTGTTCTTGTCTCACTGTGTAACTCCATTTGAGGACAAAACTGGCGTGTCGGGGTTCAGTGTTAGCGATCACCCACTAGACGATAACCAACAGACTCAGTGATGATCGTATGGAAATATTGGCGGCCTTGCGCCATGTATGCGGCTGTTATGTTATGCAAATATCGAAGAAGACATCTCTGCAGGCAGCGGGCGTGCGATTTGGTGCTTCTTTTGCGTCCTTTAATGGCGCTTGATTTGTTTATTTAGCACTATTGCCTGACGTACTCGGTAGTATACATGTACCCTGCTTTTCGTAAACTGTGTGGTGCAAAACGTTACGAAGAATTATTTAGTTTGCCTAAATACAAAACAGCATTTCCACTCATTTTTAAGGCGGTGCCAGTTAGCAGTGTCAGCTGACCTTTCGCAGTTACCTCAGGCTACAGAATGAGCAGCGTTCCGTGTTTATGATACACGTGAACTATCCTTTGTCGACAGTACGCAAGAAGAACGAACGATAATTGTCGTCAGGAAGTTAGACCACCCGCCCTGGCAGAGACGTACCCAGAGGGCCCCCCCCCCCCCCCCCCCGAAATTTTTTGGCCCATCCCCCTCCCCCGCGCCACCTCTCCTCTCCCCTCGCACATATTCGAAAGCGCTGCCATATGAATCCTGGGCTTGATAGCTATTTGAGGCGTTTTTTTCGAAATGAGCCATATCCACCTAGGGAATTTGAGGGGAAAAAAACGGAAGCTTAGAATCGGACCTAAATGCAGAGCTGTCAAAACTATTAAATGACATTTTTCACATGTGAGCTAGGGGAAATTTATAGCGGCAAGTAATTAAAAATTATGCGGAGAATTTGAGCAATATTAGGATAAGTTTAGATTTGGCTCGTACTCAGTTGAAACAGACAAGTTGGTGCGGCATTCTTATGAAAACTTTATTTGAATGGACTTTCAAGAACGGTACATAGTTTTAAGCAAAAAAGGCAATAAACAAGCAACAGAACTTAATGAACAGTAAAAATATGCATGAAGAGCCGGTGCGTCCTCTTGGCAGCATTAGCAGCTCTTTTCGAAAGGCTTCGTAGGGTAGTTTTTAGGGCACGCCTGAAAACACTCATGAAGCTCTTCGTTGTCTTGCCATAAATTTTCAAAACGCTTTACAAGAAGCCTGCTCATATCATCTTCCACGCCTTGCGGTAGCTTGTAAGATGCAGCTAATTTGTTATGTACGTAAATGGGAAATATGGGAGTAATAACAATAATAATAACCAGATTTACTCCGTAAGGACGAGGGAGACGAGATAAAATGATAGTACCACACCTCTCAGTTTCATTTCGTTCACTTCCGTTCACGTTATCGTAGACGTGTGGCAGAAGGTCATTTGCTGACCTCCTCATTGCTCTCTCAACTCATGATAAGCCAGCTCTCAAAAGCAAACAAAAATTGATGCAAAAACGCACAAAACAGCCCAAAACGTCGAACCAAATGCGAAATCCCATTCGGCAAATGAATTTTGCTCATTTTGATTCGTGCCACAGCAGTGTCTGGCTTATTTTCCACACGAATTAAGATCTTCGTACACGTTTGCAGGGAATTGTCTCAACTATTTATTTGCCGCATTTTTTAGGGGAAAGTTGTCGGGATTTTCTTGGCAGTGGAGTTTTATCTGACTTAGTTTTGGTTTGTGAATTAAGTTTATTTTGATAAAAAAGACGCCTCCTTTGGTGGTCAATGTGGAATTAAAAAAGAACAACAGGCGAGGTTTGTTTGCTCCGTTTACACGGAAGCCAGTACCGCTGTACACTGGCTTTGTGCTCTGCTGCCGGCGTGCCACTTGCTATTCGCTGCACCCCCTTTACCCTGTCCGTCTGCAATCGGTGCTTCCGTTCTCTCGACGGCAGTACTTATCGCTTGTTTCCCCGGGGTGGCGGTTTCAGCGGCTCGGGTCGCATATGTGTTGGTGTGGAAGAAAATGTTTGTCTTTAAACATTCAACAAATCCCTTCATCCTACCGCGCCGTGGTGTCGGCGGATACTGTCGCCCATGCCCGGTGTTTGTGGCTCAATCGTTTCCTTCCCTGAGCCGAACTCACAGCGCGTTTTTCACTAGTTTTCGTGGAAATGCTGCTTTTGCGTTTGTCGGTAAGAATGGTAAGACGTCTGCTTGCACGCAGAGAATCCCGCTGTAGGGTTTCTCTACGCAATGCCTTCCAACGTCCGGCTCGCGCACGTGTGCAGTGTCCGCCGAACCAGCAAAGGGGACACAAGGGCTTAGAATCGAACGGCGACGAGCGGATTGGCGCGAGGGGATGCTTGACCCCATCGCACGGCGCCTCTAACATTACGCCCGCTTAGGCAAAGCTACCGTGGGAGTACAAATGCCCTGTTCCACAGTCGGCGCGTCCATTGGGACAAGAAGGATCGCTCAAAAAGGAAGCACAAGAACGTTACTAAGCCCGGCGACGGCAGGGTGACAAAGTGAATGCACGCATCGCAGTTCTACAGCGGCAAGAGACACCAGCGGCATTCCTTTGGACAACTAAAGGCAGTGACAGCGTCACTGTTGATTGACAGCCATTTTCGGTAATGGCTGCTATGCACAACGGCGGTGTAGTGATGCCAGCGCCGGTGGACCCCGTCAGGTTGATGACCCTCCTCCCTTCTCGTCGCTTTGCCGTGTCCCCCAGGCCGCGTATTCCCAAACTATATCCCGTAAGGGCCCAGGCCGACCACATTCCCTAAGCAGGGGCGCAGCCAAAGAGATTAAAAAAATTGCAATTTTTTAACCTCCTTGGACGCAGCACCTTGACGTCTCTACCTATATGTGCGCGACTTTATGCGAGGTGGATTTTTTCTTTTTTTCCTCTCCCCTCGTTTCGACTGCTTGGCAAGGCGGCCGATGGATTCGCTCCGTGGCGGGGCTGGCCTGCGGCGCTGTGGAAGCTGACGCACATGTGGTAGAAGCTAACCTTTTGTACCTGAGCCCCTGATCTCTCCGCGCTCTTCTTGCGCACCTGCAAGTTGACGCTGGACCTTCGATAGTGTTCCTAAATAAGCGCTCGACTCGGTGCTCGAAGTGCGCGCGCGCGGATAGACGCTTTAACGCGCATGTGGCAATTATACACGGTCCGGAAAGCAAACACCCTCATTGAAAGCTCATTCTACAGCACACAAAAGGGTATACAATTGAGTTGGGTGCTCTTTCACTATATACACAGCTCAAAACACGATTCGGTGCTGCAGGTTAGGATTACAAGAAAGGCAGCCCATGACTACATTTACAAACTGTCCTACTCTTGCGAAATATTACAGCTGCATGAGCTGCTACATTTTGGCACTTTCATAAGCACTATTACATTGAATTTCGTTAACATTAACTTCATTGCATTATTCTTTATCAGGAACAGTGCCACTAAGGAAAACATTGACATTTTGTTAACTGCAATGGAAGGTGTGAACACGTTTTACACTCGGTCATGAATTCTGCATAATTTACACTGCTGGTCGTAACAATTTAGGGAAACAATATCGAAAATATATACCAACCAAGGGCTAAGTAATAGTTGGATTGTACAGCAACTGAAGTACTCGAGGAGTTTGATATATGTCTTCTGTACAGGGCTATTGACCACAGTCTCTTCACTGAAGCCACCAGGCCGAGTTTGATATCAGTAATCCTGCATGCTACCACTCACGCTGTTGCCAATGTCGATTAGTTATTTTTAACAATTTGTGCTTCATGCACACAGAGATTTTGCTGCATAAGATACGTTATTTATAAATAGAAAGCTCCAGCAGGATCCAAATGGCGCTGATGCCCCCCCCTGTAATCGGGAAGGCACACCAAATCGTTACCACTTAATTTGGCTCTGTCCATTATTCGACCGTAATCGCCACCAGCTTTTACCTCTAGGACCCGCCCCTGCGACTGAACAGGAGCATGTCAGTCGGGTCGGTGACGATCCCACCGCACTAGAAGCAATTACCGAGGACGCCCTTGAAAACAGACTCTACAAATTGGTGTAGCCTGGCCGACTTTTCCGTTCGGTATACAATGTGAACTGTCTGCAGCGTGCACTGTTTTCAGTGTTAACCGCATTGTCCACAGTGTGAACTGTACATTTAAGTGTGAACTGTGCTTTTTGCTGCCACTGACTGACTTTAATGTGTTCATTTTGCGATTAGGACCCCAAGACTGCAACTGTGTTGATTGTGCGAATTGTGACCTTCCCCTTTTCTCCTCATCCTTGCTCCCCCAGGGCCCCATGGCCTCTCAATTAATGCAGTGTTACACTCACTCAGATACGTATATGAGCTCGAAGTTACGGTAGTCGCACAGAGATAAAACTAAGTAAAAAAGTTATCTCCTTGGCGCACTATTTTTTACGATAGTGATCTCGGAGTCCAAGTAGCGGCAAAAAATTGTCACTTTTAGAGATCCACTGATGGGTATAGATGACCAGTTAGTGTCTGTTTCCTGCGACGCATTTTTAGCTACCACAGATATATATTTCTGTAGTGTCTGGCCTTTTAATTCGCCAGCATTGTGTCACAGCTCGTGCCTCAACTGTAAGCCACACACACACAAAAAAGTATACAAATGTATAAACAAGAAATAGCAGGAATAAAAATATAAATAGTACAACACAAGTTGCCCGCGGAGCGAAAACATCGGCCACCCGCAAAGCAGCCGAAACGAGGGGAGGGGAAAAAAGAAAAAATCCACCTCGCATGAAGTCGCGCACATATAGGTAGAGATGTCACGGTGCTGCGTCCAAGGAGGTTAAAAAATTGCAATTTTTTAACCTCATTGGCTGCGCCCCTGCTTAGGGGGTGTGGTCGGCCTGGGCCCCTACGGGATATGGTTTGGGGATACGCCCCCAGGCCATCGGTGGAGTGGCAGCCCTTTGGGACAGCCTTGCCGGCGACCTTCTACGCGGCTTTTGGGAAGTCTCGTTTCCTCCCGACTTTCTGGGTCGGCGGACAGGGGGAAGCGGGGGTCAATATCCTAATTGGTACGTGTGTTGCTGTGTGGAGGCTGCCTCGCTTGCGACTGCATGCGCAATTTTGCTGAGTTTGTCCGGCACTGCGCCCAAGAGCGGTCGCATCAAGACTTGCTCTCGTGGCAGTTTCTTGGCGCCAGAGCCCCACGAATTTCTCGCCAACTGGGCGGCTTTCGGCATCCTTTTTGGCCCCTGGGCCCCATCAGGGATCATGCCACGATACCCTTTTTGTGCGCTGCGGCACCTTTTATTGTAACTAGTTTTCATTGTCTTGTGTTATATTATGTTCATGCTTCGTCGTCTCCTGTAAATAAGTGTAAATAAACTTTTTCTTCATCATCTACTTGCCTCGTCTCAACATCGGATCCTTCAACATTCTCCACGACGACACCACCCACCTCAACAACAAACCAAACTTTACTGGCGAGTTTACGGACCACGAGCTGCTTTCCTATGAACAGACCTCGAGAACACCGGGCTTCAGCGGGGAAGGGCACGGAGTCAAGGTGGCCAATGGTCAACATGAGAGAGACGGGTGTGCTGCAGGTGATTGGTAAAAATGAACCCGGCCCGGACATCTCGACGGACACCAACCAGACTATTGGCCGAGAGAAATTTCGGCTTAAAAATTCGACTGCGAACTGGGTCTTTGTATTAGAGAGGTTATAAAACCCCGGGTACATATGATAGCTGAGTCTCGCGATGTTGGAGTATCGTCAAGGTGTCGGCAGAGAGCAATGAGTTTACTTCACCAACTGGCCGAACGAGAGGACAGAGGAGAAGCTCATTCCCGCCTTGCAGGACAAGCCATGCTGTGACGCCGAGGAAGCCACAAGGCGCATCCCTGGATATAACAAGGTTCTTTACAAAACTGCCATAGGTAAGCGATGACGGGCTGGCGCTTGACACCGTTTTTTATCTACATTTAATGCAGTCCAGTGCGTCTCGATACTGCAATATCTGAGGCCTGAATCATTGGTGCTTTGAATGGCAGACCACTAGCGTCGAACTACGAGGGTGTTTAGGGTAATACCACACGGAATTAGGCGTATGCCATATCCAATTTACCTGGCATTTTGTTTCCTTCCTTCATAACTAGTAGCCACAGGTTTTGTTTGGAGAAAAATATGGAAGCGCAGAGGTTTGCCACGGAGATCTGAACTCTCGAGTGCCTACATTGCCTACATGCACTTCCGTTTCTGCCGACTTCGATTGTATATAACGAGTAGGATGCTCCGGAAATATGCCTTAACATTAGCAGAGAGAATGTATAGTTACTGGGCAGCACGCGTATTGATTCCTGTAGATATTGTAATTACTGCGGTTTTTTTTTAATTTTGCAAACTTTGCGTAGGGATCTTTAACGTGCGCAGAAATCTCGAATATACGAGTGTTTTCGCTTTTCGCCTCGACCACAAGGGCGGATACACTGAATTTCATTTCTCTATGCAGGTTTACTCGCCTTTATGGTAAACGCTGGGCGTTCATCGTGTTTGTACTAGTAAAGACGGGCAACCTCACCTTCTTCCCTAATTTGCATTTAAAAGTTACCTTCGGTTGCACCCCCACCCCCCCGAAAACAAATTTTGGGTACGTGCCTGCGCCCTGATCATACTGTCCCACGCCGCGATAACCGCGACAGCTCGCTCAAAAGACAGCCGTAAAATGGTTTGTTTTAGCGGATATTATTTTGGTTAGCCTGTACACCTACTTTAACGGCTCTCTCATACAGTATGCAGTCATATGGAGGGCGCTGAGGGTCGTCTGCGTTTGTACTACCCAAACGTGTCGGACACGAGGGGGTGCTGAATGCCGCCAAACTCCTGCGCAGGGGCCCTATATTGGTGTAGCCTAATGTACACCCGCCCATTATTTTACCAATATCACTGGAGCGTCGCCCGCTCGGTCAATCAGTGCCGTATGATGGAGCGATACGGCAGACTCGGCGAGAGTATCCGCTTGCGCACTAAGCAAAGGACGCTGCTGCCGTCATCTGCTAGACTATTCCAGGAGCAGACAGCCGTCCTCGAGTTTTTATTCACTTATCACACTTGCTTCACAACTCGCAGTTTTTCTGCAAGACAAGGTACGTGGCGCCAGCTGAACACAGCGTAGTCGCCGTTACCGAATGAACTTGCGATCAGTGTATCGTTTGTTCATATTACGCTTGCAAATGTCTGTTGAAATGGTAACCACACAACTGTTTTTATAAATGCACGAAAACGCAAAGAAGAAATCCGAAAATGAATTCCGCACAATACGCCGCGTGTCCTTTCCCTCGAGCTTGTGTTACGGCAGTGCTTGGTTGAGTCAGTTTGCCTGCACGCATGAACCGTAGGTCTACACGAAGTCACGCAAGTGTTCATTATCTAAATCACCACATTCCAGCCACTTTCAAACAATATGGTTACCTCGACAGTTAATAGGGCTCGTTCTCACTGCAAGACCGATAAACAAACAACTGTGACTGCCTTCATTTTCAGGAAGTGTTGCCTATTAATTATAGTGTCTAGTCGGGTGCCTTAAGAAAGAAGACGAAACGTTGGAAAAATGTGTTACGGAGGTGTGGCACAGAGGAAAATAGCCATCGCCGTTAAGACTACGCAGTGAACTGTCAACATAATAATTCAGGCATTTCGATACAAAGGGCGTGTTTCGACAGAGCAAGAAAATATGTGCGCAAAACTACCTAAGACGATGTTTCCGGCATGTGATTGCTGCCGCCTTTCGCAAGTGTTCATTACCGCAGGACAAATATGGCAGAGTACCGGCATCGATTTCTTCGACGAGGTGGTGCAGCCGAGGCTTCGCGAAGCTGGGTAATGAAGCAGGACCGCTGGCCAAAAACCCCTTGTTTCAGCAACTGGTTTTATTTGATTGATTGTGGGGTTTAACGCGCTGACGCAACGCAGGCGTTGAGGCGGGTCGTAGTGGAGGGCACCGGATTAATTTTGACCACCTGGGGATTTTTAACGTGCGCCGAAATCTCGCAAACACGGGCGTTTTTGCTTTTCGGCTCCATCAGAAAAGCGGCCAACGCGGCCGGGAATCGAACCGGCGGCCTTGTGCTCATCAGCACAACGCCTTAGCCACGTTTTAGCAACTGCAAAAGCCATGCTGACTGGTATGCAGAAGACCGGCAGAATGTGGTTTTCAGCGACGAATATGAAGTATGCTTTTATTGGGGCTAAGGGCGCAGAGGGTATCGTCCGGAATGCACAATGTTAGTCTCTTTTTATTGGGCTCGTCCTTATATTTATAGGGTGTTGTTTTTACCTTTAGGTGTTTCTATGTTCGACTTCGATTGCCGCCGTCAGCTTTCTGTTTTTGCTTCTCCTCCACTCTTGCTTTAATTTATCACCTCAATTACGGCTGCTTCTTTATTGTAACGGTACGAGCTAGCCTACGTACAGCACGTCAGAGCTACCGGGCACAAATGGGTGAATATTGCGGGCCTCAATAATAAAGACGGCCTGGGAACACTACACAGGATTGAAGGCAGATTTCCCAGGGCGTCATACGTGGCCATCATAGACCACCAACTCCTTCCTCATTTCCCTGATGGACCAATTCCGGACGAATGTTTCATTCTGCAGCACGACCTCTGCACAGTGCACACAGCATCTGCCCTGAGAACTCATCTTCAAGATTTTGGCGTGATGAGATTGGAATGGCCGCCCCAGGGTGCCGACAGGAACATTATTGAAAATATGCGAGGCATTTCGAAAACAGACATTTCAAAAATTGGTCTGCGCCACGCGACTTGCGATGAACTCTGGGAAAACGGCCAAGCCGAGTGGCAGACATTGATAGAACTCAGATCTTGTAGCGGCCCAATATGGTTTCTCTCCCCGTCGCGTCGCTGTGGTTGTGGAGTCTCGAATTATTAAATTGGATGACGAGGGCATTAGCCCTGACAACGGTCACCTTAAGTGCTTATATCCGCTATGCTCTTTGGAAAAGATTTCTGTGAATAAATCCCGCAATAAGCTCAGAACGAATTGTTCGTACAAGTTACATTTTGTTCTTTGTGCCTTTCACATGAACCCTTTCAGAAACCACGATTCAGATCTCATAGCTTCAGTGTGAAAACAGCAGCTTTCTGCCGCTCTTAGTTTTCGCTTCGTAGGCTATATTTTAGAAACCGCCAAACCCCCCGCAAATTATGAGATTTGAAGTTGATTTTTTTTAATTTGATGGCTCTGTTTATTCAAACCAAAATATAAAGGATACATAATCAACCGACAAATGCACCGAACAATGTTGTCAAATGGTCCCTGGGATGCTTGCGCTGCTGTTATCACTCGCTTTCATTTGCCATCTTCACACTATTAAGAGCGGGTTGGAGGGCAGTGTTATAAGAAAATAAAAAACTCGGGGGCGATTGTCTGCCCCTGCAGAAGTCTACCAGGCAACGGCACCAGGGTCATTTGCTTGGTGCCCCTGTGGCTACTCTTGCCGAATTTGCGGCATCGCTCCATCATACGGCACTGATCGACCGAACGGTCGACGCTCCGGTGATATTGGAAAAAATACACGCACCTGCATGAAGTGAATCATGACGAGTGGGCGATGCACTAGTGATGGTTCTTACGGTAAATCACCCGTGGCAGTGCCCACTCGTGCTTGTAAATAAGTGACAACGCATGTGTAAAGTATATACAATTCCAATCCAATCCCATTCGATACAATTTAATTTATTCCAATCGAATACAATGTAATCCAAATCCTATCGAATCCAATGCTTCTCGCGCATGCGAAGCACTGTGTACACAGACGCAAAGGGACAAGCCACGGTCAAAGCGGGGCCCTAAAGTTCTTCGCACTATAAAGTGTGAAGGTGTACAACACATCAGCACCATGAAGCCACATGAAGGCCAACGACGCGACATTTGCTTTTAACGAGTAGCTCATTCTTACTTTTCTATCCGCTGGCGCCTGCGATAAAGACGGCTCTGAGGCTGCCCGTCCAAACACGGCAACGTACCGCGGCATTGTTAAAGTCCTCACACGGCGACCCAGCCGTGAAGAGGGCACACAAAAAAGGGCAGAGCATCACGTTACTTCTCTGCTGGCCAATAGAGAACGGCGCTGGCCGGCCAAAAAGAAAAAACGGGGCAGGGAAGGAGCGCGGGTGAGGGCGAAAGGCGGCTAGATAATAAAATGACGCAACCTTACTTATTTTAGAGACCTCACCCGTCACTATAGTTCTGGACTACCCCGTACCACGAGTTGCGCGTCTGATTGCCACATGCCGCGGGTTACAGTTCTACAGGAAATCGCGCTTTCAGTGCTTAGCACAAGTACAGTGGCTGGAATAGCCCTATTCCAGCCACTGTAGCACAAGTTCCCGATTCCCGTATTCAATCAGTTGTGCTCAACTGCGCATGTCTGGTTGGGGAAGGGGCGGCAGAACCGCTCCTCGCCACTTTCCTCACCGCTGCCGCTGGCGCGGCGGCCCGGCGGCAGCTCGTACAGGTGAGACGGGTGGATTCCCGTTTGACCTGGAACTCAAGATGGCGGATGGACGCACCCATGAAGTAAAGATTACTTTTCTCTCCTCTATGGACGCACCAATCTTTTCTTCCCTCCATGGACCAGCCAATCTGCCCCTATGGTTCCTAGAGCGATTTGCTCGTCCGCCGTCTGCCGGCTGCGAAGGAGGCTTCTCTTGATTCATGCAGCGGCGGCGCTGCAGCACTCGGAGCGCGGCCGCCCAGTGCCGGCACGGGGAGCAGTGCGGCGGACAGCGCTAAGCCGTACTGCCTTCCTAATTCTGGGAGGTCTCAGCCGCTTTTAACAGCGCGTTTTCGTTGTCTCTCCGTTTCTGTCTACACAAAAGATTAGCCTTGGTGCCTACGAATACGAAGAGTTTTTCTTCCGAAGCACTAATTGATGCGAGTACGTTTTCGCGTATTATAAACGATCGAGCCAAACCAAGAAATCGTATCGCTCCGGTATATCTTTTATATCCTCTTGCGGACAAAAGGTTTGCACACAAACTAGGGGGCATCGGACACACTGTCGGCACGGCATCTTTTGCTAGCTGGGGTACATCACGCGCAATTCCGACTATGTTTCCTCACAAAGAAGCGTTTTTGTGTATACCCCCAACGTCCACTGCTATAGATATGAAAACGCGTTAAAATATTTGTGTGGTGTGCGGGCGCTCCGCAAAATCTTTAGTGGCCCTTTGGAGCCATCCTGACTTTGCTCTGTTTGCGAGTCAAATATATGCTTGAACAGGATATGACAAATTTGCGTTGTTCTTTAATTAGACACCATCGCACGTCTTCCTCCTCATTTGTGAATACCTGTGAATTATAAATGCCGAATAAAAATATTACTTCTGTACGCATGCATTAGGTGTGTTTTTGGCACTTTCATTTAACAGGCAGAAACTGGGGTGCTATGAAATATTTTATTTTGCGCGTTGAATTCACAAATATTTGTGAATTCGACGTTTTGCAAAATCCGCAAACTAATGAAGGGGCACGTGAAACTTGTTTTTAATTAAAACAGGCTGCCAAACAGTAACTGCACTTACATTCTTCATGGTCCAGGTTTTCTTTTTTGTAATATTTTCATCACCCGCATATTCGGAGTGAATCGCGAGACGCATGCTGGGAAAGCAACAAGGGAGAATATGCGTTATGGCCAATCATTTTCTTTGTGGCTGTTTGAAATTACGAAGAACAATTCTTGAGGCTTATGTAGTCCGCTGAGCATATGCTTTTCTTCCCCCCCTCCCCCTTCCCGAAGCATTAGGAGCAGGGTTTTTTGGTAAAGCATTTCACCACAGCTTTTTCGCATTTTTTCTCGGGCTAGCCTGGCCGGCTACATGCCCACCACCCTCAATGCACGACGTTCGGGGATAACCCAGTAGTTTTCACAATAACTGGAAAAAACACTGAGTCTAGCGCCGCTAGGCTATCTTTGAATGTGATCTCACGGTCTCAACATTGCGCGAAATAATGAATTCAGCGGCGCGGCGAAACGGCTAGTTTCATTGCGGCAGTTTTATTGCGGCTAGCGCAACGGCTAGTCTCATTGCGGCTGCACATCCTTCGGTCTCACTCCCGAAGGTGAGCGGCTGCAAATAGGCTCCGTAGCCTAATTCTCCAGAAATTCCAGTGGCGAAATTAAAGGATTGTATAGTATTTCTACGGTAGCTTCAATTGTGAACTTATGTACCTCGAGCCGTTGGATTTCAGCGCTGTAGCTGGCCGACAAACCGCAATATTCGTCCGCTCTCCGCGGCAATAGCGCGCGGCTTTGGCCGGCCGGAGGCCGCTCTCGCTCCGGCGGCACCCGGGCCGCTCCCTTGCACGTGCAGTGCTCTAAGAGGCACCGAAAATTCGTTGGCTCATTTGGCAGCCGGCCGCTATACTCGGTTACAACTTAAGAACGGCAACGGAAGTTGCCACTGTTCCTCATCACCGCAGCCGGACGTTACACCGCGCGGCGCAAATAGTGCGTTACTGGGAATATTTTAAACATGGCTCGATTTGTCCCCGTGATTTTTTGAACCTAATATGCTTATAAACTACTGCAGCGACGACAAACAAACTATGTAAGAACAGGCAGACGATATCAAGCATTCACAGCAATCTTCTTTCAAACGCGCGCGCCCATCGACATCCGGGTCCAGCGCTTAGGCGGAGTGATGCCGTACATGAGCTATGGCCGTTCTTGAATTTTCCCGAGTAACCCGCCGCGGTGGCTCAGTGGCTAAGGCGTTGCGCTGCTGAGCACGAGGTCGCGGGTTCGATTCCCGGCCGCAGCGGCCGCTTTTCTGATGGAGGCGAAAAGAAAAAACGCCCGTGTGTACGAGATTTCGGCGCACGATAAAGATTCCCAGGTGGTCGAAATTAATCCGGAGCCCTCCACTACGGCGCGCCTCATCGCCTGCGTTGCGTCGGCGCGTTAAACCCCACAATCAATCAATCAATCGACTTTTCCCGAGTATACCTAAGTTCTACTGCGATTCCAGGATACTATTTTTATTGCTTTTATCTCGCACTGGACGCCAAAACGCACCGCGAAAACAAAATGCGCACTGCGCGAGCGGCGGCGTCGCTGCTCAGGCGGCGGCCACGGCCGCGAAGTGGCGCAGGGCAGCCCAGGTAGCGCGAGTGATAGCTTGTCACCGCTGCACAAAATAGGACTCAAGTCGCCAACAAAGAAGCACATCTGAGAGAGGAGTTAGTGATGCGATATTGCACTCCATTGAAAATCGTCATCTGCATCGCTTACGAGCACAGCAGTCAAATATCCGCCGCGTTGTTAATCCTAACACGTCTGTAAGCGGAACTGTACGCAGACCGGTCGGCTGCTTTCGGCGCGCGTCGTCCCACCCACTGTCGCGAGCATCGCGCGTCGTTCGATGCCGCGGCAGCCGCGGCAGCAGTTTGCACACGCAGCTCCTGCGTCACGTCCACGGTCGCTTTTTAATTTAGCGGCTGACGAGATCTGTACGTAGGCGCATTCGCAGAAAATGCCGGCGACGCGGATTCGACAGTGCTACGGCAGCTCTGCTCTTATATCCGTCCGCGGTCACGTAGACAGTTTTGTTTATAGAAAGGCTGTGGCTAGCGTTCCGTCCAAAGGGAACGATATACAAGTGCTAAAGGGCCGTCTAGACGGAATACAACTGAGAGCTTAGCATTCCGTCCAGACGGAGCCGGCGTACAATTTGTACTGTACCGTCCAGACGAAAGTAAAACCGACTGACCAGACGCTATCTTGAGTATTCATATTTGGAGTAGGGGTTGCGCCTCGGATAATGGCACTACCGTAGCGGGTTCGATTCCTTCCGGGTATGCTTTTTTTTGCGTGGTTCTGTAAGCGTTTAGCAACAGCTAACTTCGCGCCCACTTTACAATTGACGCGGTGAGAGCGGTCGGTCTACATTTTGTACTCAACAGAGCCAAGGCCGACGTAGCCATCGCTAGTTACGCCCGATCTCCTGTAATTTTACCAGTGGTTAACAGTGAGTCAGGCTAGCCAGTGAACGGAAACGGTTTGGCCGGTTGGGTAAAGGTGAAAAAAGACTGCTCTCAACGCGAGTTACGTTTCTTCTGGACAGAACTTTAGTGACAGTTGCCATTCCGTCTGGACAGAACACGAAGAGAAATGTGTCGAGTTCCGTCCAGACGGAAAGGAAACTGTCACTAAAGTTCCGTCCAGAGGAAACAACTCGCGTTGACAGCAGTCTTTTTTTTATTTTTACCCAACCTGCCAAAACGCTTCCGCTCACTGACTAGAATCACTGCTTATTATTAATCATTATTAATAATCACAGATGATCGGACTAACTCTACCTCAATTAGAACGGATCACCAAGCCGCCATCCGCCGCCCGCTTCACAATATTTCAGTGAGAGCAGTCTTTTTTTTACCTTTACCCCACCGGCCAAACGGTTTCCGCTCACTGACTATAGCCTGACTCACTGTTAATCACTGGTAATAATTACAGGAGATCGGGCGTAACTAGCGATGGCTGCGTCGGCCTTGGCTCTGTTGAGTACAAAGTTCAGACCGACCGCTCTCACCGCGTCAATTGTAAAGTGAGCGCGAAGATAGCTGTTACAAAACGCTGGCACAACAACGCAAGAAAAAGCACGCCCGGCGGGAATCGAACCCCGTACGATAGTGCCATTATCCGAGGCGCCACCCCTACACCAAATATGAACACTCCAGACGGCGTCTAATCAGCCGGTTTTACTTTCGTCTGGACGGAACTGCACAAATTTTACGCCGGCTCCATCTGAACGGAACGCTAAGCTCTCAGTTGTATTCCGTCTGGACGGAAGGATTACCTGCAGCGCTCCGTTCCCTCTGGACGGAACTTTAGCACTTGTATATCGTTGCGTCTGGACGAAACACTAGCCACAGCCTTATAGAAAACCCCACGTTTCGCGCAGGCGCTGAAACTGAAGTGCGACTGGCCGCATTAAAAACTTCTCTAAATGGACAACCGTAGCACGCTGAAGCTAATGAGGTATCCACAGATGATAAGTAGGTCATTAGATACTTATCGCAAAAAAAGAACCAAGATGCTAAATTTTTGTGTCGGTGGCCTTTCAAACAAGCGGAGCCTGCGGGTAAGCAGCCAAAAAGAATATAATATTGTGGCCAGCATGCCGGATCAGGGCTGCTGCACAACCTTTTGTGCGAAATGGTGGGCCAAGATTAGTAGGGTTCCAGTTTTCAGGGCCACTATGTGCTGGATGGTAACTTCAATATCTGCTGCGGGGACCGCGGGTGCGACACCATGTCGGAAAGAGGGTTCCTGCTTGTCATCTGCGAACATTTTGAACTGTTACATATGTGCGTCCACCTCAACTAGATCAATCAATATTTCGAAACCGAGTCTTTTATAAAACTGCGAGTGTATAGAAGGAAGGGTTTTAATTGAAGAATGTGAGAAAATGCACTAAAAATGTTTTTCGTTGCATGGGAACGCATGAAAAGTGCGCACGCATAAAACGTGCGTACAGTTTCAGTTTTTATGATAGCAAATATTAACCAAAAATATTTTTATAGAGGCATAAAAATTCCACAAAAATGCTGTACGTATTCTGACTTCAGCATTTGACATTGACACTTGTGCTTCGCGGGTACACAAATTTTAGTAGATCAGCGAGGCTACTTATTACCGAGAACTTGAAGCAATTTTGGCGGACGTAAAGTTATTTGAGAGGACCGAAAAGTCGCTGTTCCGGCAAACTGTAGCCAGCAACTGATTTTTTTTTGTTGCCTAGTAGCACACGATATGCACACTAAACACCAGGCCATCAAAATGTCTGCGAAACCTTGTTCGTAATCTATTTACCTGTCACCAGGGAGCTAAAAGTGACCCCTGGCAGTACTTACCGAGCTTTGGAGAAGTCTGTAGACTCCTCTAATGTATTGTGAACGTGCGGTATTTACTTTATTTGCAAGGTTTGCAGTCTATAGGAGGAAGCGGTGCTTAGCAGAAATGAGAGCTAGAGAATCTAATTATACATTATTGAAGTGTAAAATGCAAAAGAAAACAAAAAAACACAATACACATGTAGCCCAATTAGAAAATATCAAGGAAACACAATAGACCAAGCCCATATTAAAACATTTTAACTGAGCAGCTGTTTAACAGAATGACAGATTTTTATGTTAACCGAACGTTTTCGGGTATCCTTCATTTCAACGTATTATAAAAATAATTTCAACCCCGAAATATGAACCACAAACAAGAAATGGCAGACTTGTCTTTGACGATTTTATCTACCAAGTCTCAGATGCCTCACACTCTTCAATACTCCTTCATGTTGCGAAAAATCTAATTACAATATGGCAAGTAAAACTTATATGTGGAATATCCACGCAGGCACTCGGATGTTGAATAATTCAGGACAAGCGTCGTTTCAGCTCTCTAATTTCTATAAACTATAATATTTCTAGCATTTTTTTCTCGCACGCACGATGGTGTCTCTAGGAATAAATCGAATCCACAGCCGGCAAATATTATACACAGTCACGCAAGCACTTACCGATCTGCATGTGAGCACTTTAACACAGTGCCGAGTCCGTAAAACGGCGAAATAACAGGTAACTGAATTGTGTGTGTGACACCGATGGCATAACAAACATATTGCGTGCCCGCCTCGTGCCCCAACGCCGCCATAAGTAGTGACGACAATGATGATGTCGCAAGTATGTGTAAATGAAAAAAATCACTGGTGTGGAACACCTGGAGGAGGATGCCTAGTATCAGTCGCGCAGAAAGCCTCCTCTGCAACGGCAGGATTTGTTGAACATACCACATTCCCGATCAGACCTTTGCGTTCAATTCTAAAACGGCAGTACCAATCCGACAAAAGCGGCTTTTCGCAGGGAAGCTACCGAACGAAAAATGCCCGCGTATCTGCTCTCATCGCAGGAATTGTAGCAAGGCGATGGTCTCCTGTGGCCCCTGTCAAATAAGTGCCCACATCTCACCTCCCATCTCTAAGGTCCTCCGGTCTAAGTCGCCCGGTGATAAACACTAAAAATTTCCGAAGTTCAATTGAATACCCCCGCATTCACATTGCTGCTAAGCCATCTGTTCGTACCTTTTGTTACTGCTACGAGCCACGAGCCCACGCGTGCAGCGCAAGACCTAATTCTACGCCCTTTTAAGTGTTTGGCTTTAACACGTTCTTTTATTTGCTGTCGCGGAAAGCCCACCCACGGCAATTGTTACTGAAAAGAACCCCGCTCGTATCAGATATGTGATATTGTTGTGCCTCAAACATGCCTTATGTGTTTTCTGCTAAACAATGTTGACCCCATAATGTTTTCTTCAGTCGTTTGGAGATTGTTTTGACTGTGCAGTTCTCTCGCTCAAGTTGTTTAAGCCTCGGCCAGGCGGCTGTATGGCGAGAGCGACAGAGGGACACACATAGCAAACTATTCGCTGTTAGGTAGCCCAAACAACCTTAGTAGTTAAAACAGCATGCTGACAAGAACACCTGAGGATAATCAACAAAGATTATTGCCAGTCTAGAATTGCGCGCGGACCCTTTATGGGTACCTGCGGCAGGCTCAGGGTAAAGGAGGTAGCGCAAGTCTTAGTAGAGGTCCTTTAGTGAGCAGGCTATTTTACTTCAGCTGTCCTCTGCCACAATAATATATTTTGATGAATAAGATGAGAACCCAAATGAGTCCTTGCCGGTCTTACCGCTGATATGAACGGTGTTTTCAGGGCGCTCCAGCATCGGCTTGCGTGGGACAGCTTTCAACCTTGTCCGCAAACTGGACAAGAAGTTTAAACATTTCTTATTGCGTCATACCTCATGCGCATGCAGTAGTAGAACTCCCTGACAACCTTCAAAGACGGCGGCTTAGACAGCAACTGCAAAGCTAAGCGCAGACCAATTGATCCAGTACATGAGCTCTCAACTGGCTCTACGTTCTACCTCGCAATATCTCTCCTACTGACCACGGTGCCGCTAGACGTCCACTACCAACGCTACCTCGTTGCCAGCAAACCCCGTTCGGCTTGTGGTGGTAGAGCAAAATCGGAAGGTCTTATGCCACCATAGTAAAATTGGTGAAATTTGGCACAATTTTATGGATTTTAATCAGAGCTTTGCAACAGCTATTGTGTGGCGCAATTTGGAGCCTCCGTCATATGAGTGGAATAACCATCAACTGTTACTATATGTGAATCCACAAAGAACGTATTAAACTTTGATATAGTAATTTACCCTATATTTTACACTATAAACCTGCACTACTTATGTGCAGCTTTAAAAAGTTCTAAACGAGCAAAAAGAATTACCCAAAAGGAGGTTGTTCTGGCCACCTATAGGGTAATGTGTCAACAGACCACGTCCCGTTATGGTTCCCGTCATGTTTCTTGACAACTCCACAGAAGGTAAAATTGAAATTTAAGGTAATGTAAACTATTGTCTCTACGGTACAAGTTACTGGTATGCGGCCGTTCACGTGCTTATTAGTAGCACTATTTCTGGTTGTGCTTCGAAAAGTTTTTTAACCTAAATTTAATTATCAGTTCAAAAGTAATTCAACGTGTAATTTGCTTTTTCATTGAGGGGAAGCACCTTTTTTTGAGGTTTTTCGGACTACCATTACTTACTGAAGCCAGTGAAGCCATCTTAATTTGTATCCGCTTCATCGTTATCGAAAGAATTGCTCTGTGGTTTGAAAGAAGCAAATATATACAGTAAGAAGTGCTTTTGCACGTTCAGTTTCTGAATTTATGTTTTGAAATACCTAGTGCTTCAGAACAGCCTTATTGCCTGGCTCTGGGAAATGCAAAAGGAACATTATTTTTGAATGACAAATTATGTTACCAGCACTCCATGATAAAGTTGATTCCTTGTTGCTTCTTAAAGGGGAATTCGCTGGTTTATCTGCGCAAGTCCACGATTTGGAAGGTTCAGTTTCTTTCATGTCTTCGCAATATGACACTGTCCTTGCTCAGAGTAAGGGCTGTCATGAACAAGTCTCCCGGTGTTCTAAGGAGGTCGATGACTTGAAAACTGTTGTCCATGAACAAGCAGCCCAGATAGAACGTCTGCACGATCAACTGAATGACACTGAACAATACAGTCGGAGGGCAAACCTAGAGATCCATGGTATGCCGGTTGAGCAGGAAGAGGACTTGCAGCAGAAACTCTCTCATCTCGCTGATAAACTCAACTTATCACATTTTTCCGCTTCTGATGTGCTCAGCGTGCACAGGCTTCCCAGCAAACGTGACACAACGCCTACCATTCTTGTTCGGTTTGCGTCTGTCCGCTGCACGGAAATGTGGTTGGGAGCACGCGGCCAACTACGTGTGTTACATCAGTCAGGCGCGTTGCCGAAATTGTTTTGCAATGAAAACTTGACCAAGCGGAACCGCGACTTGTTCTGGCACGCCAGAACGGCAGCTACAGCTAACGACTACGATTTCTGTTGGGTCAAGAGCGGCAAAATCTACGCAAAAAAAAACCGAGAACGCGCCCCTCCTTCGAATTGTCAAAATCGCTGACATTGCTAAAATTGCCTAACGGACATGTCAGTTCACTTCCTTGAATTTTCTGACTTCAACACATTTCGGCACTCCTTAAAGGGGCCCTGAAAGGCATTTTGAGCACACTAAATGAAGTAGCGCAATCGTTAGATTGGGTCGTCAAGGTCATCTGGGCCAAGTATTACTCTTTTACGCGCCGCGGAAAGCTCACACTTTTGTTGCAAAGTTTGTCGCTTTTTTCTCACCCTTTCCTTCATGTTTTTGGGCGCCGCCATCTTCACATGTGTACATCATCGATTCCCAGATGTTCGTCATGAGCTAGACATCCTGCTATTGGGCGGCTTTTTCACGCACTTCCGGCAAAGAGATGAGTCGTCTGCTCAGCATCGACTCGCCGGCTGATCTGCCAGGGGAGTGTCCGAGTGCTTGAACATTTTACGACAAACGAAACAGGTGTAAACAAACGCTTAACCGTTCGTATTGAATGCAACACGGCCATAACACGACATGGATATTCTCTTACCGGAGTACGTTCCATACAGACAGCGTTGAAGCCCCGTGGCACTTCTTTCGTGCAATCGCAGAGAACGCCCTGAGCCGAATGCCCGGGTTTGACAATTACATTTTTTCCACTTTAAAACAATCCAGAGATGCGTTTCGAACGAACACAACGCCACAACATGCGTTGCAAGTCTGACCCGCGATTGACAGACGATGGGTTGCCTCCTCCTGCGCGTCGTAAATTCGGCACTCACCTCCCGCGCGGTTTGCGAGGACGAACAGCAAGTCACTTACTCTGGCGCGCAAGCCATGGCCACGCACACTGCACATACCCCATGCGAAGTTGAGTCGTACGTCGCTCAAGAAAGATAATCCAGACCATGGGAAGCACTATCCACCCGCAGAAACACAACGTCGCATTTCATCGCGAAACAAAGGCGTCCACAACACACACACCATCGCCTTCTGTAATTCCAAACGCATCTCACACTTCCTAATCAGAGTGAGTGGTACGCCTGCAGTGCCCACATGTCGCGAGGTGGGGCCCCGAGCTCAACGGGGATCACGCAACCGTAACTGACTTCTGGGGCGGTTTGTGCCTTGTTGCCAAGGCAACCGATGTTTGAGATCGCCAAAGAAAGGCGCTCGCTCCAGCGCTAGAAAGCTCAGAGCCACGCCGGAGCATGTTTTGCCAACGTTGCCGCTCTCCACCACGCGTCGCCCCAAGCTGAACTGGTCACATGATTGAAGCGTTCTGTGCACGGGTTCTGTATCGGTTTAAAATGTCTTTTTCACATGGCGCCGGCAGGAATTACCACCACCGCAAAATAAGACCCGGCACCAGCGGGGCCACATCTCATACGGCGCTTTTTGGATAAACAGTGCGCGGTGCATCAAAGGGACCGAGCGCAAGATCCTCCCCAGCGGCTGCGAGTTCGCCGCCGATTAAAAGTCACGTGCTGCATTGCAGCAACGCACACCGCGAAAGGGCAAGGCCAGGCCACCGCACACATGCGGCCAGATTTTTCGTTCGCTTATCCATCCTTGAGCGGAGTGCGGAATTCATGGTGTCAACAAAACTTGCCCGTAGCAGACGGCAGTCGGAGGAGCGTAATGCGGAAGTACGTCACCGCTGACTAGCGCAGCATCATGGGAGGGAGTGCTCGCGCGCCGTCAACAGTTGAAAAGAGGAGGAAACGCGGCGCGACGATAATGCGCGGTTTTTGATTTACGATTTCTCAGCTTACACTCATCGCTGTAACAAAATTCTTGTGGGAGGAGATTGCTAATACATTGTCTTATTTGGTTACATGTACATCCATGCATCGGTGGAAGGTATTTTAGGACCCCTTTAAGTAATAGGCCTGAGCAGGATCTAATAATTGTTAACATTAATATTCGCAGTCTGAGAAAGTACTGGGACGAATTCAGCAGTCTTGCAGAATCCGCAGCTGATTTCATTGATATTTTTGTTCTCACGGAAATAAATATCAACACACCTACTGGTTTTTTTGAACTGCAGGGTTTCAGCTCGCGTTTTTTCACTCGTTCATTTTGTTTAGGGGGGCGGCATTGCCATTTTCATTCGCCAGCACTTTGTAGTGACACCTCTGGGTGCAACTTAGTATTTCAATGGTGCTATTAGCAATTTATCGCCCTCCCTCTAATAGTACTGCCAGATTTTTAATTGAATTCGATACCTTACTTAAAAGTTTTGGTGCAGCTGATCAATTGTGCTTAACGGGGGAGTTGAATATAAATTTACTACAGCCCGCCCAATCTACACTGGCAGATTATTTTGGAGTGCTTTGTTCATCTGGCCTTGAAAGTTTAGTCAATTTCGTCACTCGCGAAGAGGTTCTCCGCAGGAAACTGGTTCAATCTTGTTTAGATCATATCGCTTTAAGCGCCCAAAATCGCTCTTTTTCGTTTTGTTTCATCGCTCAAAGGTTGGCGGACCAATACATTGTGGCATGTCGAATATCTGATAGTTCTTCTGCTCCTACTTATCAGGTAGACAGAGTACCGGTTTTTCAAGATATCCGTTTTTTTCGTAAATAAAAATATGTTTGACCGCTTGATTTCTAATTTTGACTGGTCGTCTCTGATAGCGGATAAACCGTCTCCTGGAACCGTGTACGCAAGCTTATGCGAGCATCTCAAACGGTTCCAGGTTTCAAGTACTGTTTCCGTGATTAGTAAGCGGCGTAAAGATTACAGTTGGCTAACCGCGGGCGTGATGCAAGCTATTTCGTATAGGGATTGCCTATGGAAGCGTGTAAAGCGCGCACCTAAAGATGAGACTCTGCGCGTGCAATACAAAAGTGCTCGCAACAGAGTTGTGGCTCTTTTAAGATCTGCCAAGCGTGCACATTTCTTTCAGAAATTCAGCCAGTGCGCAAAAAATCCAGCGAAGACATGGCATTTAATTACCAGCTTGCGTGGAAAGACTAGTAATCCCCCAGTCTTTAGAGATTTTTCGGATGGGGCGGAAACTGTGGCGGACGCTTTTAACCATGCATTCCGTATCACTCCTGATAATACTTCACCTTTACTTGATTCTTGCTCGCTGGATAAATATGTTCCTTCTTCGGCGTTTCTGCCTTGCCTCTTTAAATCCGAGCTGAGGTCCATACTCTTCAGTTTCCGGAATAATAAGCCTCCGGGTTATGATGGAATAAGGGTAGAGACGCTTTGTAGGAACTTCGACGTTTTATCGGACGTTCTTCTTTTCATTCTTAATGGATTTATTAATGGCGCAGACATTCCTAACAATTTAAAACCTGCTATCGTTAAGCCTCTCTATAAAGGAGGTCCGAAGGATAAAGTCGACTCGTATAAGCCCATATCAATACTCCCCATTCTTTCTCAAATTCTGGACAAATACCTTTTACAAATTATGTCTTCTTTTCTGGAAAAATTTTCGGTTATGTCGCCTCGGCAGTATGGTTTCGTGTCTGGCCGTGGCACAATTGCTCTATTAGAAGAATTTGCTGATGACCTGTTCAATTCTGTTGATAATAACTTATTTGCATGTGCTTTATTTATTGATGTTTCTAAAGCTTTCGATTCTGGTGTCATAATCTATTGCTAAGGAAACTCTACTTATTGGGATTCCGTGGCCCGTTTTTTGCTCTTCTGTATAAGTATCTCTCGGAGCTCTCTCAGGTTGTTGCTACTGATGATCATTTTCATTTCAGTAGACCACTATCTCTATTTGCTGGTGTTCCACAAGGTTCCATTTTGTCGCCCTTGCTCTTTAACATTTACATGAATGATTTTTCTATGTCAATTTTTAAATGTATAGTTTACCAGTACGCTGATGACAGTCTTGGTTGCTAAACATGTGAATTATGAAAAGGCGAAAAACATGCTTCAAAATGACATTTGTATTGCTGTGCATTGGTTCTCCGAAAATTGCCTTAAAATCAATTCCCGTAAAACAAAACTAATCTGTTTCCGTAATCCGTTGAAAACTACTGTGATTAACGCTCCTGTTAATATTCATGATCACCAGTACACCACCTGCGAGTGTGCAGTTGTAAATTATGTTGATTCTATTAAATATTTAGGCATTACTTTTGATTCCGCACTCGCTTGGCATGAACACTTAGCGTTTATCTGTGGGAAGCTCCGAAGTGCGGCTTGTGTGCTTTACAACATTAAATCGTTCGTTCCCTTTCACGTCAAGAAAAGTATTGCGCATGCCCTCGCCTATAGTGTGCTAAGGTATGGGATTACCATCTTTTATTTTTGTTCATCCCGTTGGAAAGCTCGCGTGAACAGCCTATTGAAAAATATATTGATGTCTATCACTTATGGATTGCCGTTGACAGATGTACAGGATATATTCAAAACTTTTAATTTGCCGTCATTTGATGCTTTATTTATTGAAACAGTGGTTGTTAAACATTTTTGGTTGCCTGATTTTAGGCATCAAGTCAAGTCTGCCCGGCCTGTAAGAAATCAGCCCCGCTTTTCAGTCCCCCGCTCCCGTACATCGTATGGTATGGCACGTAGAAGTGTTTATGCCCCAAAATTATTTACTGATTTACCCCAAGAAGTCCTTGCTGCACAATCAAAACAACAACTTGAAAAAGCCCTGTTGACCTTTTGTTAATTCATGTGCCTGACATTTTGTTTGACATATACAAGTATTATATATGCGTCTTGTATTTATGGAAGTGTGTACTAATATGGATTCTGATATCTTTTCTGTGATGATTTTGTTATGTTCTGCTTACGCTCTGTTTAGTCAATTGATTTCGTAAATATTGTTGTTCGCATGTTGGTAATTCCATGTACTCTATTCCCTTCTTTTTTCGCTTCGCCGGCTTGCCAGCACACAATCCTATATTGGCTTCGACAGGCCTGCCATTTTACTTTGTAAAGAGAAGGACAATAAAGAATATTATTATTATTATTATTATTATTATTATTATTATTATTATTATTATTATTATTATTTATGTTTGTGCTTTCCAAGAGTATATGTACCACTGAAAATAGTTTTACCTTTACGATCCTCAATAGTGCATATATCATACAATATAGCTTTCCCTTTACCTTTTACGTATTAGAACTAGGCATGGCTAAGTCTGCATAGTTTAAACACTGAATTGAACCGTATTCACTCAGACAACCAGCACACAGCCTTCTGTGCCTGGCATTGAAAATAACTGGCAGCAGTTTTAATGACATCCCTGCCCCTAAAAAAACGTTTAGAAGGCATATTGGGCCATTTCTTTTACCTCCGGCTGAAAGCTCACCCTTATTTATGATGCAAGCCCCATAAAGTGGATGTAACAGAAAAATTTTGAATCTAATTGTTTATTACGACTATAAATCATGGAAATGCTCGGCAAGAATGAACATAAAAAGAAAGGCACAATCTTTATTATTCAAAACTACACGAATGCCAAACCACTGAGAAACTAGCAACATCAGTTGAATTTTTTACAGCTTCCGGAGAAAAACCTTGTCTCCAAACTACAGCGCATACACGCATTCTGTTTGCTCCGAATACACAGAATGCTCCTGCAAAAACGAACATTTAGTGTTGTAGTAAAACAAGAAAACTACTTATTTTACTGCACGAATTAGGTACCAACACTCTAGCAATTGTCACCCTTCAAATGTCAATACTTAGTTGACTAACCGGTTAACACTCCTCCACAATGGCGAATAATAGAAGAGCTGTAACTGATTTTATACTGTTTAAATATCTGAGATATGATTTTTAAATCTTGTAGGCAAAAACTACCGTTGCCCTAAATATAGTTTGTATTTGCACCATCAAAATCCGGTGTTCAAAATGAAGCCCTAAACAAGAGAACACCTTTTGCAAAGTTTCCATAAGATGGGAACTCTCCAAATATTGCTCTTAGCACAGCTTCCGTCTTTGATTCAGTACTTGCAAGATCAACAGCTCTGTCATGGCTTTATTGCCACAGATTTTTGCAACCTTCCGTTATCCTGTCTGGTAAACTAAGGCTGCATTTCGAACAAGCTCTTGGCCCGCTGATTTCACACATTTCGTTTTTTTGCTGAGCAGACAAAAACTGGCAATCGAACATATTTTGAGGCGGCTGACAGCAGCGGAGATTTTTTATCTAACACTGAAAAATGTAGCTTGATTGACAACCTACAACCGCCTAAGTGTTAGTTTTACGGTCTCGAGGGACGGCGAGGCGTTTTAATGTTGCTGAAACCATCTGGAACAGGGATGCAGCCAGGATCCAAGATATTAGTTAGCAATGCAACTGCCTCGGAGTCCTTTAAAATACCCCAAGCAATAGGGCCACGGATCAACTCCACCGCTGTCAGTGCGAGAAACCGAAGCTGCGCGAAGAAGGGCCGCATTAGCAGTGCACAACTGTTCGGGGCATTTCCCTCCGCAGGTGCGCCTTCCAAGGTTCTCTCCTCGCACCACTCGTACGCGGCCTTGACGACGGATATTTCAGGAACATTGGCCACATGGGCGAGCACGTAACTAACTGTTTCCTTGTGACAGCGCACAAAATCCACCGACGAGATAACAGATAAACCTGTAACGAAATGTAGTAAAGAAATTGCTCAAAAAACAATTACACAGCCGGCATAGTGGGTGCTCGAAAAACAATTGATGCCATTTGACTACTTAGTATCCAAAACAAATGCTGTGTTTCAGCTACAGGAACCCCCCAAAACATTTACTCGATTCTAAGAACCCAATTTTGTCGATCGCGATGCCAAAAGTGAGGGGAGTGCTAATTTGAAAAACCGAAATTACAGCCCCACACCGGGACTTCTTTACGCGGCCATATGTCGGCGAGACGGGCCAAACAAAAATATAATATTTGGCAAACAGTTAAAACACAAATAGGTAGCGACAGCCAACCCACCACTTAGCTCTCATACTAAGTCACTCTCACTACCATTCGAGTCCGTTGTGCTGCTCAAAACACTGGCCTTAGTACACCACAGCAGGTTCATTTCTGTTACGTTGAAATGGTTTGTAATTGAAAACTTTATAAATTACTTGGAGGCAACATCAACTGGGGCCCGCCTCCATTTCTCTTAGCTCCACCTTGCGATGGTTGCTTACAAAAGGGGGTGCTTAGACTCCCATGCAATCTTTTTTTCAATTGGTTTTTCCGGAAGTAGGGGAGGGTGCTTAGAATCGGGTGTCTTAAAATTTAAAAAAATATGGTAATACATGCAAATTTCCACGTAGCAAAATACGCTAAAATTTGCAGAAAAACTTCTAGAAGTAGACCCACACCAAATGTGCAGTTTAAGCAGTTTTACCTCCCTTATATTCTGAAGGATTTTAAAGGTTCTATGGTTCTGAGAGCGTTGATATCATTACCACTCCCGTTGCTCTTTATACATTGCCCTCGGAAAGTATGAGAAGTAAAACACAAGGTAAAACGAATACAGAAATCGTTTACTACCGCGCAATTAAATATTTAAATACATTAGTTTTTACACAATAGTAATCAGATTGTATTTGCAAACAGTTATGACCTCTTCTCCTTCCAAAAATATATGTAAAAGTTTGTGTTAGACGAATTAAAAAAATGCTGATGTTCAATAAAGGAGGAATTGTTATTTATTTTTCTATAAAACCAACAAAAGGGTAATTTTCTGATACAGTCAACTGCTGTGGCCAAAAAGCCCAATACGCCTTCGCAGTATGCATTTGACAAAAGACTACTGGTTGCATGAGTTTAATTGACCTATATAGGAGAGATATTGGCTAATTGTACAGGCTGCAGGTGGTATTGCTTATAATAAGCACACTGCATTGCTTAAAAAAAACAATATACAGTAAAACTCAAAGTTGCTTTAACCCCTACATACTTATACTACCCATTCATCAGCCACATACCACCATTTTGTTTTAATACAAACATGTCTTTACAAGTCAGGAGTGACGCTTCTCAGCAATGATGCTACATTTACTCTTACCCAGAACTCTTTCATCTACATTACCGGTTAAAATTTAGCGGCACACCAGCTCTCGTCTCCTGAAACCCACATTATACTCTGAAAAGAAGCATATGAATCATGTAGCAAGCAAGCATTCGCCGGAAATAAGTCCCCGAGGAGTGACGTAGCTCATCTCGAGATCAGGTTCATGCTGCTGAGGTGTATAAAACGTGAAATAGGTACTTCCTCATGAAATACTTTGTCAACCTGCAGGAAACATGCGCAAACGCTTCGGTGTCAATTTTTATATGACTTCAGTAAAGTAGAAAGGACTCACCATCTTTAACGAGGAGGGAGAGGGCAGAAGTGTCGACAGAATCCTCACCCGCCGTGACGAGCACGTGATCCAGCAACGCGCAGACATCTTCACTCTTTATGTGCAAATTAATGTATTCAGTGCACTGTGATGCCAGGCTGGGAACGATATATTTCTCTGCTGCTGTTCTTGTACGAAAGGCCTCTTTAACGCTTTTTGATTGCAGCCGGCCACTGTAGAAGTACCTGCATAGTGTCACATTGCAGGAGTAAAAAATAGGTGCTTTATTTAAAAAGGGAGAGGAATCGGCAAAATGATATCAACGGAACCAACGAAAACCACTAAAATTTTGTCCAACTGTAGTAAAAAAAACACATACAGCAGTGTAGTTTTCAAGACCGAGTTTCTGTTACATCAGCACAAATAAACTGTCTCTAACCATCACAATACATTTCCCTTAATACTAGGTAACTTTCAAGCAAGTGTTTTTGGTCTACCAAGGCGGTGTTTTGCGGGAATTAGTAAGTGGCATTTTGAGAGACTCAAGAGTAGCGCCATCTTTATTAAAAGTTACTCATCACGTTTATACAGGCAATGCAGAGTTTACTCAACTATTATTGTTGCTCCACTTGACATCTTCAAGAGGCTTTGGACGTAAGGGAAAAACATCACTGAATACCAAGCTACAAAACAAACACACCTTTTGTAAATACTCTCAAATTAAGCTTCATGGAACCTCTTTTCACCAACGTGTCTGTTTTAACATTTGTGCACACCAAACAATTTTGCAGATGCCCCTCAATGCATCATTGCACATTAAAAGCTAGGGCTTGAAATGTTTTTTAACAGGCTACAAATAACAGCATGTCATTCAAAATATCATGGCAAAAAATATTAAATCACATCTCTCATTGCACATTGGGTGACTTTTTTGTAAACCATTCATCAGAGTAATGCCGAGTTGGCTGTAAGTATTCTCAGGTTTCCTCATTCGCCTTTTTTGTGTTCTTTAATTTGTTTTACTTGCTCTTTCCTCTTGCCATGTCCTCACAAGCAGGGCTTCTTGCATTCCAACACTTCTCTTTGAGTAAATGAACCATAATAATATTTCAACATACTACAAATAAAATCCTTGGACTCCTTGAACTCTTACTCTGTTACTGCTCCCTGCTGAGCTTTCGAAAAAACCACATAATTTTAGAAGGGTTAAGTCCTCAGCATGATTTCCTTAAAAAACCTTGTTCTTCAATGATTGCATATAAGCTTTTCCAATTTTGTACCTGATTTACTTCGTAACATTTTATCCCGTTTTATCAAATACGCTCGATCCACTGGAATACAATGTAAAAAAGTAGTAGAAAAAGGCTGCAAGCACAAGCTCTTTATTATTTCAGTTTGAGGGCTAACCATCCTTTCGTGGTTTTTTTAGTACTCAGTTGAGAAATACTCGTAAAGCGGTTTGGTATTAGTCGTTTTAATGCCGATGTGCCTGCCATTTATCGTAACCCATTCTATTGCACATTGTTGCTAACTGTAGTATTCATACATGCATCCTACAGAAAGTTTAAAGGCGTGAATTAAACAGGCAAGCCTAGAGTTTTTTATAGGTGCACAAATTTTAGGGTTTAGCTGGCATCTTTTGCAAAGGGAGATTTACACCCCTGTTGCCGTGCATCTTGCATGTATTTGAACCAAATGTCATCACACCCAAAGGCGAATGCTGTGCTGCTGCTACAAGTTGTTAAAACGCAATTGGTTCCAATGTGATTTGAGCTCCGTGAAGCCAAATGCTCACCCTAAATGAAATTTAGGGTGGGCATTTGCCCACCCTGAGCAACATTCGGATCAATAATATTGGGCAGAGCGTAGGTAATTACCATCCATTTTTTTAAAGTAGTGCTTCATGTAATTGAGTTTTTCTGAAGTTGCAATACTGTTCACGCATTCCCAGCAAGCAGAGAGCAAGGACTAAAAGTGGTTCACACTTTGTGATAAAAAATGTTAACTTTTCATTCACCAGCAAATTTAAAACGACAGAAAGATTTCTCTATTTTAGAAGTACCTATGAGTGTAATTGTAGCTGTGCTGTATGGAAAAGAAATTTGATGGAAGCTTTCTACTTGCATTCCTAATGTGGTGTAGCACGGGGATATAGCGCAACTTTGAACGACACCCCATTTGTTTGATGAGCTTCACTTCCAATGTGGTTGAAACACGACAGGAGCCCGGTAATAGCCGCCTTTTTATTGTAAACTTTTCAAAAATTGATGCCCTTTATAGAGCAACATGAACGCGAAGCTAAACGCTTCTCCAGCACTGAATGAAATACATTGTTCAAGACGCAGGACAACAGCTGGGTGTTTAAGTCCTATTCTTATTTTCGCCATTGTCGTTTATATGTACATACCGCAGTAGTCCATGAAATCCATCAGGGTGCAGGTCGGTGATAACGACCTTTTCTTCTTTCTCGAAATTTCCGTAAAACATGGCCTTGAAAACGTCACTTTGTAAAGCCAGAATCATACGGTGCGCCTTGAAGGAACGCACCTCGGTCGCAAACTGTTCCCAGTTTACCACAAACTCCACGTCGCTAAGGTCGCTGTCGCAGTCAAGGAATCTATCAAGACAGAACTGAAGAACAGGATGAAGAAAAAACGTCCTCTTAGATTCAGATGCTCTCTCTTGACTACACGAACTTTGCCTTTGTGTAAACAAATGTGGTTGCCCTTTTACTTTGTAAGCAATTGCTTACACAACCGCCCGCTCTTTAACATGTCAAAAATAACTCCTACAGGAATAAAACAACATCAAATGAGAAAATTTTCATCACAATTTGTATTCTACTTATCAGAAGTGAAAGAAAGGGTACAGTAACCACAGGGCCACACAATCGGTTTCGGACATTCGAAATAGAGCAGTTCGGCCGTTACCATTCTGCTGTGAATAAAAACTTCCAAGTAAAGATCTAAGATTGGCGATTTGCGAACTTTCAACCAATCTGCATATTCTTTCCATTTTCTGTCAGAATTATTTCCCAAAAAACACATATGCGCAAACAAATGTCATGACAAGGCACCAGTATTTCGGATCCAATGCAAAAAAATTTTCTGCCCCTAATAAATTGACGTACAAGGTATTACAAGTTTTCTGATAAAATAAATTTATGTATACGTAGATTACGTGCGTACAAACAGATGTAAATATACACGGTGTCCCAGTTATCATCACGAAGATTTCAAAAAACAGCAACGGCATTCTTCGAAGGAAACCTAGTGCATATTGTCATGGGACATGGAAGACGATGACCCATGAAGTCATGGCCCACCATCCACAATGATGACAATGACAACGGCGACGAAGCAGCGGCTGGTATGCAGCCTACGTGTGCTCGCTGATTGCCGCTTGCACATAATGTAAATAGATCATTTATCATCTGCCATGGGTCCTCTCACCTATGCCCTGCCATTGCAGGACATAGGTGAGACATGTCCTGACCTGCCATTGCAAGACATTTTCGTTGCAGTCAATGAGTGGGTGCGGTGAATATCCGAATGCAAGAGAGGAGAATACTGGTGGAAAAGTTATTGCCACCACGGGAGACGATAGAGAGTTGCGTCAGCAGCGGCTCCAGAACAGCCATACTGCCTTATGCAACAAGGCAGTGTCCATAAGCCCTTCCAGTCACGCCAGAGAACTGGGCAGGAGAACGGCACCGGCTTGTTGGGGCGCGGCTGGTCAGTTTGGCAAGTCTCAGCGGATCATTGGCTGGGGAAACAGCTGGAGATTATCATGTCTATGGCTCAACGCGGCTGGGGCGTGCCGACGGGATTCAAGAGCTTGGTGTGTTCGCTTCAGGAGCCCAGACCACGCTTGTCTGGGGCCACGATGGGAATGGACACCGCGCACCTCACCAAAACGTTACGTTACAGCAGGACACAAGAGAGATTAACCATGGCTGATGATGGATGATCTATTTATATTAAGTGAAGGCGGCGATGACAGAGCGCACGTAAGCTGCCCACCAGCCACTCATTCGTCGTCATCGTAGTCATCGTGGTCGTAGATAGTGTGCCATGACTCAATGGGGCATTTGCAACATTGTACTGTGACAATACAGTTTACAGTTCAGTGAAGTAGCGGCCCGTAATTCTATCGTTAATGAAATTTAATTACTAATTGTAATAGTTATTTAGGTCGAGAAGTACTGTCCCAGTCACAAAAGTGTCAATAAGACAGTTGTAGGTTCCCACGACAGGTATCTAACTGCAGTATTCTAAGTAACAAAATAAATGCGTACTCCTTTATTCTGCCTGAAAAACAAACCCAGCGAAATACAAAAAATACAACTAGGCCGGCTCACGGTGTTACTAAAAATACCCCGTGACCGCGCTCCCACCCACATGGTAATCCAGCGCCCTGAAATAAGCTGATTGAAAAGCAACTAGTTCGCCGGTCACACGTCCGAAGAGGAAGTTCATAGCCTTAATAATGGCATGGAAGGAGCAGCTACAGAAAGTTTAGCGGGGCACGTGCGGCACATCAGGATACAACTACGTCTCTCTTTCTTTTATACTTGTTTTCTGTGTTTCATCCTCGCTAACTCAGAGGCAGCCAGTTTGAGGCAACTGGTTTATGGTGCGGGCGGAAGCGCGTAACGTGTTATTTTGATATTTCGCCTGGTTTCATCAAGTAGAATAAATGAGTACGCAATTCGTCGCTGAAAATACCTCAGATATCTCTTGGTATCTACAAGTGCCCCATTTACGATTTATTGATTGGGACAGTACTATACGAGTAGTTACTTAAATTATTCAAATTGCAATTACAAAAACCTACTCAATGCTACTCCACTGTAGTGGAAACATTATACACAAGTTCTTTTGAGTAATGTCAATTCTCTTTTTTAAAGCCTTGGTGCATCATAGCTGGGACAGCCTGTATATACATACACACACACACACCTGCACACATATGTATGTATGTATATATATATATAATATATATTATCACACCGTAATGAAGGCAATAGGCAATGGTATCACAGATTGCTCCACGGTAATCTGAACTGAAGAATGTTTGAATGAAACTTTTATTGCTAGAGCCTGTGACAGTAGTGACGTGGAACACGTCATAACTTTAGCAGCCGACCTGGGTTCGCCATTGCCTGGCATAAGTCTATATGAGTATTTGACTCGACTCCAGCTTCGGCTCTGATGCAAGAATCGCACCAGTGAGTTCTTTTAGGCATTAAAGGGCAAAGACTCGGTGCGGCTGAGAATTTGATGCTTAAGCAAAGGAAATCAAAGCAAACTCCTCCTCTCAAGAACGACTGCGAGAGCAAATCCCATTCGTGGTCCATGGAGAGCTCTGATTTGCTATGGCAGCGGGACCAAGCCATGTTCAGCAAAAAAGGTGATCTAATGTACCAGAGTCCTAGACGCGAGTTGGCTCTGCAGCATCGGTGACAAGGTGAAGCGGAATAATTACTTGACTAGCGTCCCATTCTTACGCTCTCCCCACCACAAAGGTGACATGTCGACATAATCGTTGTTCAGTTAGAGCTACCTTTAGTAAAACTTTCGAATATCCTACAGTACAAACATTTCGCGGGGAGTAGCGGCAGCAGGGCGTGTCCTACTGACCGGTGAAAATTTCACTAGTGATATAAAAATGGCATCATGGTTGTAGCAGCATGAACGCAGCCAAGCCGAAGATGAAAAAGTTTGCCACATCCTCAAAGGAATTTCCGAAGCCATGTTTGAAATGCTGCCTGCAGGGTCCCGGAACCATCTGCGACAGCCTTACTATTTGCCAATTTGACGACGAGCTCCAAAAGAGCATACTCAATGAACGATCCTGTGCAAAAGACGAGACCTTGTAAAGAATAGCCGCTTGTTGTGTTAGCACTGCCGAGTTTTCAAGAGCCCAGCAGCTCATTCGCAAAAGAGTCACTCGCTAGTGCTCACTTGGCTGATGTGCACCGACGCCGGAGTACACACTCACGTTCTCAAGAAGCTAGTAGGAAATACATCCTTTTCTGTTAACCATCCTCCTGTGTCGGCGGGTTTTTTCTAGTGGACATAATTACACGGCCGGCTATGTTACCCACTCCTCTGACATACGCAGATTCCGCGAATAATGTCTTTTGCCCGCTTACTGACCTCTGCTGCCGCTGTTGCAAGACTGCTCGCCGATCTCAACACTTTCGTTACCACCCCTATTCAAATTGATCACCAGTGATCGATGATTCATATAGCCTATTGCGACATGTTGTAGTTGTTTCTTGTACACCTAATGCGGCCAGTGGTTAGTCTAGACACTGCGCTTTTAGAATCGGTTTGAATTTTCCCGCTCCGGCGAAATTCATATTTTTGAAGGAGTTTTTAGCGAGCTAAGTGCGTACGTTTCTGAGGAAGGGGGCGTGGCTGCTGCACTTGACAAAAAAGAATGCAGATCGTGGTTAGGACACATTACCACAATATTTTTTGCCAAAAGGCTTCTGGCAAGTCAAGTACGAAATAATGTCAGCTTTGTAACCCGACTGCATTGAGATGTGATAATTACTTGAAAATGACACCACGTATTCACTAGTGATCTTCGGTTCGGAGAAAGGGCAGGTTTGCTGTCAGAGCGTACTTCTGATGGTCCCCCAAATGTCTTAGCAAGTGTACCTCGCATTTTCAGCCACTTTCCAGCAAGATCGCTTTCGTTTTTGCGTTGCGAAAGTCATATTTGACACTACTACGCAGTTACCCAACTACGAATGGCGCCTTCATTGCCCGCTACTGTTCCTCAAAACAAGCATGCTGCTCGTGCTTCCACTTTAGCTACACCCTATTTCAGCGATACAGCTTCCAATGAAAGTCAAATGATAACAAAAAGTCGTCGGGTACCATTCACACGAGGAGAATGCTTCCAATTGGCCTTTAACATAACCAGCTGTTTACCGGCCCATTTCAGTTTCATATTAGGGTATTTCCGGAGGTCTAGTGTCGATGCTATAAGAACTGTCTTTTCTGACAGTCTCCAACAGCCTTGTATTTGTTTTTTTTTTCGAAATTGTTAGGTGCCGCTGCAATGTACTACGCACGTAGTGCTGAACTTGCATCATAGAACGACGGGGGTTTGGTGAAAGCTCGCAGGGCACGATTCTAGCACATCGTACCTTATTCCTGCAAGCCGGCTACCATAGTGAGTAAGAACATGATAATAAACCGCAAATGAAAGTTCTCAATGATAAGTAACGATCAGAACGCCAACAAGCATCCGACAAAGAGTTTCGCAACTCCAAGCGGACTTTTACACATTGTTTGCTTGCCTTCAATATTGTGCTGGTCATAATCAATGACAAGGTGTTTTTACATCACGCGGAGGCTAAGTGGGGCCTTTAATAATGTCAAACCACCAGATTTCTTCTAGAGAACCATCAAAAATAGCAACATTTGGAATAGTGGTTGGGCTTCACCACAAGGCACAGGCACCACGCAGGCTAACATTTTTTTACATCTGACAAATTGTACCGCGCAACTGAATTTTTTTCGGAGGGTTTTCAAAATGTTTACGTACAAAATGTATTCTAAATTTGTCCTAGTACTGGTGGTTTATTATACACAATTTACTTTTTGTTATTTTTTTCGACGCCTGGACAAAAACCTGGAATTTAATACTTTTTTTCGCAATCATTATTTATCAAAACATTATTAAAACTGGTGTAGTCTGAAAACGAGTGGAATCATCTGGAATTTGCGGCACTGCAATGTGTGCCTAACCAATATGTATAGCAGAGAAAAAAATGTTTTGTTAGACCCCTCAAAATTGGTTAATTTCCCGCGGTAACGAAAGAGTTAAGGCCCGGACTTAGGCGGAACATCAATGCCTTAGTACAAGAGCTCTCGCATGTCCATCCCACCTCACTTGTAACAGCGCCGGCATGTACAGCATTATCGCCACTGAAACAGTCCAGTACATGTCAGGAATTTCGTGCACAATACCCCTAAATGTCGTGCGTTATTGACGCCACAGCGCGATGACCACACTATCGCTTTGCTTGAAAGCTTCAGACAGTTTCCAGCATGTCAAAAGAGCGCAGAAGCTTGTTCACCAGTGACGTCTCCCCTGCCAACCATCATAACTTCTCAGCCGTAGGTCCTCAAACACCCGTACAGGTTGCTATCTTCAGGGCACGGCAGACAAGTCGCCCTTGAAGCAGGAAACAAGGTGCCACCGTACCACTTTTCCACAGTTTATTTTCCCTGAACCCTCCCCTAAGATATTTCCAAACACAGTAAGGATGCTCACCGGTTCATAATCAATCTGCGTTGAAGCGTCGGCTTTTAGGCAGCTGCTATAATACCCGTGGCGACAATAGGCTGAAACATTTGAAACACATTGTTTAATGTCAAATGACTGCAAATAAAAGAGTCTGTCACTACAACACTTGCTTGCCCCGTATTTTGCCCTGCTTTACAAGATTTATTTAGAGGCTCTGAGAGGAAGATCGCCCCTTACTGCCATAATGCTGGCACTTCAAGTGAACCAAGTTGCAAGGTTTAAAGTTTTTGATTGATATAAAAACTGTACTAGCTAGAAGTGCCAAAACAAAACAGTTACGTTTCAAATACTTGCCTAGCAACCGTACTTATGCTCCTGCTCAGCCAGACTGAATACTAATTAGACGATATGCAAAACAAAGCTTCATTTGTTGTATTATAAGGTTGAATATCACTTTCACAGTTTTTATTACCTTCCAGCTACGAAGTCCGCGTTTTGTATCACACCTTCTTGTTTCATATTACTAGCAGGAGAATGCATCGCGTAGGTTAAGGTTAAGTGCTTCGACTGCGAAAAAATTATGGCTTATGCCTGTTTGCCGCGGCGGCCTGAGTTGTCCACTCCCGGTCTTTTATATTTTTTGACACCCTTTTGCGCCCATTAAAATTATCCTGAAAGACGTGTTTTAAGTAGCCCAATTGTACAGTAGTACGTTTTCTCACTTTTAGCAGTCAAAGCTATTAGTAACACTATTTTTATTCAGATGACTGCACGTTGCACGTACATTTTTCAGTTGTATGATGCTGTCATGCTGACAACGCGGAATCGTTTGCATGCGAAGCATCACATTTCGCAATAAAAATCTGTACAAACCGAAAGAAACACCCGTTTGAGGGCATTTTAAGTCTTACTCCAACTTTTCTCGTTGTGTTTATTGCATCATGAAACTCCAAACGTCCAATTTCTTGAATTATTACGTATTATAGATAACCCACTGTTCTCCACTACGAACGGTACAATACAGAACAAAAACTGATCCAACGTTCCTCTTATGGAAGTGTTTCTTTTAGTGGGCTGTAAAGGTTCCATGAAATGCACTTCGTTTAAGAAGCGACCGATAAATTACTACCAGACTAGTAGTAGAAAAGCTGCCCCAAGAACGAAATTATATGTAGCATAAAGCTTTCTATTCTTCACTTATCGCGCTGTTCTCGCAAAAAATTAAAACAGTACGAAAACAGGATAAAAGCCCCAAAAAATTAGTCTTAAAAACAATAAATTCTAATAGCGGGCGTTTGTAGCGCAATTCATAAAGCGGGCATTTATTTATTTATAAATCGAACAAAATTTTAAAGACGCACAATCCTATAACCCCATATGCCAGATTTTAATTGTAACACGCAGAAATTTTCGATATATTGTTACATCAGCCGAGCCGAAAGTCTTGAATGTGACTTATAAGATTTCTAGACTATGTTGACAGCACGGAGTTTTTTGCGGTGACGTAATTCTCAAAGTAGCCTCTCACACGCTTAGTACTTGTATTTTATCATGTGCTTGTTTTTTAATTGTCATAATTTTTTTAAAATGTTAGCCGCCCTGTCGTTCTGGTAATAAGGGTATGAAATTACTCTTAAATACCTACTGAAATGAAGAGTAACATTTCAGCTGCATCCTTTAGTGCCTTCTCCACAAAAAGGAAATTCCTTCTTACACAACAATTCCTGTTTATATTAAACTGTGCCTTTCGTGTAAAGAACCTGTAAAACGTGCCCGTGTTATAAACCAGTACACGAGCACTTGAAGCAGAAAATATGCACCTTGAAGCCCATGCCCATCCATTGTGCTGGAATTTTATTGGCTGCATAATGTCAACAGAAGAGCAAATTTTACTACAAAAAGAAATTGCAGCTGCATAGAGAACTTGAAACAGCCAGAAACAAGTCGCTATTCACTCGCCCTTAGTGTTTTCTGTGGACAGAATTTGTTTCGGCAGCACAGGATTACAATAATCAGCGCCTTAGGTATTTTCGAGAAAGCGCCTCAAAATAAGTATAGCTAGCGTAAATTAAAATTACCTCAGTAACGCTTACACTGCTATATTTTTCATAGGGTGTTGAAAAAGACAGCGTAGATGTTTATAATCAATGTTCTGCAAAACCGTACAAAAAAATGCCCCTACGCAGTTGCTGAAATTAAAGCAGCCTTTCCTCAACCAGTTTTCCCAACGTTAAAGCACCACCTCTGAGAAAACGTGTAGGGTACAAGTCAAGCATACTACATGTTGCAGAGCGCATAGAGTGAATGGTAAGAAAAATCAACAAATTTCATCATTCCAAGCTAAGGATATGCCAAACTACCTCGACTAGAAACTTTGCCTGTTGAGTTTCATGTTAACAAACTTAAACCTGAGTTCACAATACACATTTTTGTTCCGTACAAAATGTTGTTATACATTTTGCACAGAAACGAAGGGTTACAATGAAAAATATACTCACACATGATGGCTTTATAACTTGTTTCCTGGAACGTGATTAGCCAATACGATGGAAATGTCGTGTTGCTAAGGCTTTATTAAGACGTTCTGAAATAAGAAGTGGCAGTAGATTTGGGTTTTCTTTACTCTAGGAGTGAATATATAAATGAAACTTTCTGGATCGGGCCGATTGAAATAAAGTTTGCCAATTTGGTTTCGGTCTTTTATATTTGAGGGTACCATGCGCGAAAGAGGCACATAGGCTAGGAGCGTCACTGCAATCAAGCCCTTCAGAATAAATCTAAACAACCTTAACGTTCAGAAAGAACCACCATTGCACAAAGCGAACTCCCATACTCTCCTCAGAGGCACATTAGCGACTGCAGCTTCGCTACAGCTTCACTTTTCTTTATATTAAAGCCCATGCTAAAGCCCATTTCGAGGACACCAGGCAGGCTTCTGCTGTTGTGCAGTTGTCGGGAGAGCACCAAGGTGTATAAAATGAATGTTAAAACACAAGAAATGCACTTTTAAGCTTTAGAAAACGTTGAAAAATTATTTCGTTGCTCTGCTCTGAGTACAGATATTTCTGCACAACTAAGTAATGAATGAACTAAGTGAAGTAATGAATTCTGTACTTCCATTTATTAAAATTAAGAATCCTTTGAATTCATAAGACTTCAAGAAGGTAGGGAGTTTCGCAATTTTGTAATGACGGCACTGGTACTGGGTACACCTGAAAATGCTGCAAATTTTGCTGAGGTAGCAGCGATAGTGTTGGCACTTTCGTAGCACTGATTGAAGGAAACAAAAATAAGGCGGGTTAGGCGAAAGGGATAAAAATGTCAAAACTACACCGATATTTCTTTACATAAAAAGATGAGATATTAAAAAACTGCAACACAACTGCAACACAACTGCAACTGCAACACGCCCTGTCTGTGTGCCCTTTCTGTAGCCCTGTTTCTAGCGCTGTTTTATAAGTTAGATATTAAAAACGGTGCGCGCTTTGCAGTATGAGAACAAATTTAGTATTGATGAGGAAAACACAAAGTACACATAATCCTGCCTCTTGCAGACAGATTCTTGTATGAAACGAAACGCTTTTACATAAACCTAACCAATATGCAAGGTTATGTAGCGTCCCCTTAACCAGAATATTTTTATTACGTTCTTTATCAGCTAAAAAAATTAGAAGAGAACTCTACACCTGCCCTTTCCTCAGATTAGGGATCCACAGAATACCCTATCCAAATCTTTTTCTCAAACTCTCCCTGCCTACAGGATTATGTCGTTCACCGAATATTTAAATTAGCAGCATTCTAGTGCCAACATGGTGTTACAAAATAAATATACCAGCTAATTTCTGATTTCGGTTATCTTGCAGAAATTAAAGCAGTTTACTTTTGGTTGGGCAAAACTCAACAAAAACAAAGCTCGTACCATAAGCGGCATCTATTGTGAAGGCTGAAGCATAAATTGTCATTTCCCGCTCGCAATAGCAAATCTTTCAGTGTGCTTTAACACATAGAGCAACCTGCTGCTTGGATTTTATTTTCTGCTTTCTTTTCCTCAATGGACCCTTCATATCAGCCTGTTTGCTAGCACAGCATCATGATGCCAGTGAATACTACGCGTTTTTTGCCCACTCAATCAATCAAGCAGAAATTTGCCTTTTGACATGGTAAGCCTAATGTTCATATCGTAAAATCATTCTTAGAACTGTCACATGACAGATGGCTAAAAAAAGATTGAGCACATGCATCAAACAGAATTTTTACCTCAAATAAAAGCTTGGGACAGGCAAGTCTGCGCATCATCAGATATTAGTGAGTAGCAGCAGTATCAACAAAAGAAAAAGAAAGGAACTGCTGCAGAGTCGAATTCTACACCATGTATGCAATTAATGATGTTTTCTTTTGACGAAAATTGTAATGCTTACCTGTGTTTGGAACTAGTGTTTTGTGTAGTATATATGCATTGACAAAGATTGAAAAGCAACTCACAAATAATGGAAGCGGAGATGCGGAACACGAAAACGCCGGTGTGTTGAGATTTCATCGCATGTAAAGATCCCCTGGAGGGCAAAACTGATCCGGAGCCCTCTACTACGGCGCGCCTCGTGGCCCAGCTATCGTCGGCTCGTTCAACGTGACACTTATTCAAGAGAAACGCCGGAGGGCGTCTTCTACGATTCGGGGAAGGCATAAAAACACCGGCCTAATACGGCTCTTAAAAGGCAAAGAAAAAACAGTGACCACAAAGTTTATGCCTCTCAGCAAGACACTTCTTGAGGCTTTCACAGCTTCATCGTGTAGAATTAGTATATTTGACCCAACAAATGTACTGGAACTCTAATCTTCTCGTAAGCGAACAGCATGAAATACCAGTGTGTTTGTGTAGTAAAAAGCATTGCTTTTAAATTAGAGGGTATCCTAGAACACCCTGTAACGGGCCACATAACTTTCCACCTCAACGATGCAGAACAACTCTCGCACACGATGTTTGGCTTTCTAACGCATTTATCAGCAAATATATTCTCCTACGACTGCAAGAAGATATCGATAACCTCAGCAAGACGCTCACAAGCACCACATTGGCATTGTAGATTAAAGGAGCGTTCGACAACGTGTCACACCATAATTCCCAATAGAGTACAAACAGCACGCTGCCGCCAGTACATTTGCAGTTACGTCCATACTTGCCTAACCGATGGTACGGCCACAATAAACATTGGCTCCTATCGATCCGATCGCTTTAGAACACCTGCCATAGGCACGCACGGGTCAGTCATCTCCCCCTGTCATTTATTAATGCTACAGCCCCACTCTCGCCAGTGGTCTCAAACATACCAGATATATCCCACGCATTCAATGCAGACGATATTACAATTAGGACCAGAAACGACTCTCCGGGCGTCCAACAAGGCAATCTTCACCAATCTACTGACACCATCACCTAATATCTCTGCACATGTTGACTTCACTGTGCACCAGCCAAGTCGGCCCTCGCAATATTCGGAACAAGAACGTTGGTACCTTTAAGACTTTTTGCCAAAGGGCATACTATCCCAATTATAAAAAAAGAACCTGGGGCCACCCCCTACAACAAAGACCACATCCTGAAATGCCAATCGACGGCTAACCAATCCCCACAACACACATACTACGTGTCCTCGAGGCGCAATACCACCACGATGGATCGGGGGCAGCATTGCTCCTACGCCTGCACAAAACGGTGGCTCAACTCCCACACCTAATAGAACAAGTCTGCTCTCGCCGCCCTATCTGGCATTGAACCCAGATGAAGAAAGAAAGATCGACAACCTAATACGGAAAAATACAGAACTAGGCATCCAGCCTACGCATCCACAGGGTACCTCCTCCAACTCGGGCTGCACAGTACGCTGGCGGAAGTGATTGAAGCCCACACAAACAGCCAGCTTCAACGATTTCAAATTACCGCTACTGGCCACCTTCGGCTCCAACCTCCGAAACCTAATGTGGCATCTCAATTCCAGCCCACGTTGTCAATCGTGTCGTACCAATACCCAAGCGTATGCACCCCATTTACAACGCAGGTTGCCGCCAGCATAGAGATCGCCTACTGTTCATGGATTGCGGCGCCAATCCCTATGCCTATCACACAAACAACGCAAAAAAATGCACATACCAGGCCCACGCTGTGCATCAATACACTCAACTAACGCCATCACAGCTTCTGCTACAATACCGACGACACCCCTTTATGCCGACGCAGAGACTCCAAACCCTTTGCCCAACAGTAACGCACCTTCATCGGACACCACAATGCTGACCGCCCGCCGCTATGCCACACCACGCGTTAGCTCCAACATCTTAGAAACCGAGCAGCGCTCCCAACGCCCCCAAAGATTGGATTCCTGGTGACATCTCTCATCCTCCGAACGAGGGGGCACGCGCCACCGCGCGCGTGCCACCTTACTCGGCATTCCCAGAAGTCACAAACGAAGTACCGCCTATGATGACCTAACCCTCCACCCCCTTCCCGCAAACTGCCCCGACATCTTAGTGAACTACTGGAACCACCGACGACTCTAACCACCGATGCCCCCCTCCCTCACAACCACTGGTGCCCGCATCTGGCGCCGCCAAACAACAGAGGTACTATTACAATCACACTCGCCTACACTGTCTTCAGCACCGTCTATCCATTCAAGTGTTTATCCTGCTACTCGCACAACACGAGCCGACACCCAACACAAGCAGACACCTAGCAGACATCTAAACCCCGATCCTCATGCCTCCCTCGCCCTCTCCTGATCATTGGGAGCGCGCGCTGGGATGCAGCCAGCTGGAAGGACCGGAAGCTCTAATTTTCCGGAAGCCACGGCCCGCGAACTACCTAATGGGGATGGCTACCCTGGCCACCAACCTTTAACTCCAGTCCCTTCCCTTTTTCCACCCTACATATTTTCAACAGCGTCCCCCTCTGAAGAGCTACCTAAAATAGGCACTTTTGTATTACGGCTCCTTACCCGAGAGGAGCACAGCATCCCATTGTACATATATTTTAAATGAAGGAACGATTCATGCTGTCACTTACATTTTTTCAACGTACCCCCTGCATTTATTTTGTCAAGTTTTTGGTGTTTCCAGAACATCATTTATATTGCCAAAATAATCAATAATCTTTTTTTCCTCTTTTACCAGAGAGGCCAGCAATAGCATTATACTAACAGAGTTATTATTCAATTTATCGAGCTGTCAATAGTATATGAAAAGATTAACGGCGAAGGGGTAACAGAACGGCTTGTCCCTATCATTCTTTCGCCATTTTATTACTGCACTTCGCATTTCGCATGAACTCTCACGGAGGCCTAGGCTCTAGAGAAAGTGGTAGCTGGTCCCAGCTGGTTTATGGCGAAATTCACAGCTGCACCCTCTGGACCCAGCAGGGCCCAGCTGGGAATTTGTCCATAAACCACCTGGAATCGGTTAAGTTAGCATATTCAATGGGGCCTACTTTCTGCGCACAAACATCACACACTTCAAGCAGCGATTAAAAGGAGAAGACCGCCAGGTAACTGCACGTTTTCAGTATGACCTAAAATCCCGAACCCAATTATGACTGAGTAAAGACGGCCGGGAAACGTGCTGAAGGCTCCAAACACCCAACAATCGTAAAGCTAATGCTTAAACTAAAAGCCGTGCCACAGGACACCGCATCCAGCCAATCGGAGAGATCATAGCGATTTTTCGGCGTTCGACGCAGGGTTCTACGATGACGCTCGCAAGATGACGCTTAGCACTGGCGGAAGATATTTCGCTGCTCCTAAACGCTGACCGCCGCCCAAACGCTACATAAACCACTTTTGGTTACACGAGTGATATGTTGAGAAAGGCGACCGCCCAACAGTAACAAAGGGCGCCGCGCCGCATCGGCTGTGCCTGCAGCCGCGGTGTCATGGTGCGTGCATACTGCGCAGTTCGCCGGAAAGCTCCCAATCTCGCCGTTTGTATTAGCAAAGAACGACTCTTTTCACATGCGCAAAAACATTACTTACAAATGCACTGTCCTGCGCTGAGAATATTGCGGAAGGTGAATTTCACGTTCTTTGCAACAGCACGCCTAAGAGCCAGAATTTCCTCGCCAACGAAGAAGAAGGAACGCACGCCGTCAGTCTGCCGAACAGCTAACTGCGTTGTCGCTTGGCGCGTAGCGCCATCTGCCAACTAGATGTGAAAACGTACTCCGCAGGTTCGCGCAACTGGAGACACCACGGCAGTGCTCGAATTCCTCACACCATGAAACTCCACAATTGGATGTCTCTTTCGGCTTTCTGCAACCATTTATCGCCCATGGGACTAGTTTTCAGAGCTACGGCAACCGCTTCTTACTGTTGTAGAGTCGATAAGACGGCCAGCAAAGTTTTACTCACAGTTATTCCTGCGGATATCCTGGGGTATCTGAAGGCGGGAATGATGTCTGCGGCCAGAGTTACTCAATATGTATACAGTTGTGCAATTCCGCTTCAGAATCCGGGCGGCGCTAGCCCGCCAGCTCCGTGGAAGCTAAGGGACCATTCGACACGCGCGGCACCTAGGAGACAAAAACTGAACTTCTATTAACAACTAATATTTAATTTTTTTGTAAAATAAAGATTGCCTTTTAAATTAGAATACATTAATTAGGTGAAATTTACTTGCGTTTTTGCTGTTTTTCTTTTTGTTACTTATGGCAGCAGCCCCAATCACTTGAATACTACTCGAACGCTCTGCCGAGAGACGACAGGCTAGTCAACTTGCCCCGTTCTTGCCCAGGCGCAGGGGGTCAACCAAAGACCTGCTACTGATACGTGGGGGTTACGGGGAGTTTCGCAACTGGTATAAACGCCTCGAGCGCAGCCTGTAGGGGCGCCACTGAAATCCCACTAGCGGCTCGTATCGAAAGCAGCCGCGGGAGACGCCGGCCCTCTCCCTACTGCCACCGTTGCTTTCGGGGCCCGTTCATGACAGATTTACCGTTTGTAGGCGTTGGAAATACATATTTATGTGGAGCAGTCACTCTGTTCGCAAATGTGGTGTGTTTGCGAGAGTGTAAATGTGTGTGACGCGATCTTAGTCTGGTACATTCGGTCAGTAGAAGCGCTAAGTGTGCGTCACAGGTCGGCGTCGCGAAACCGGGATAGCCCTCCTGCGCTGGAGTTTTGGCGACATGCAGCGCCCCTAGCGCCCGACGCCTCTGGGTAGTACAAAAGCAGACGACCCTCGCCGCCCTCCATGTGTTTTCAATTACAACCCAGAGTGAAAGTTGGTTGTGGCGCTTTGTGGCGTGTTTAAATGACTGCATACTGTATGAAATATCCCTGAAAGTAGTTGCAGAGGCTGAACAAAATAATATCCGCTAAAAGAAGCCGATTTGTCCGCTTTCTTTTGAGCGAGCTGTCGCGGTGGTCGTGGCGTGGGACAGTATCGCCAGGTCGGGTGGTTTAACTGTTTGACGACAGTTACAGCCCTCATTCTAGGCTATTAAGTGCGAACTGGGAATGTACGCTGCAAGAGCGTAACTAAAAAGTGAGAGCACACAAGGAAAGCGAGCGGCCTCTTAGTTCGCCCGACCACTTAGTTTTACGGCCACTAATTTCGGAATCGCAAAACAGATTTCACGCTTCTGACGGTCGCGGCAATTTGTCACTGAGACACGCAACAAAGCGGCGTAACGGCGACGCAAACGAGCACTGTTTGCACAAAGTGCGCGCATATATTGTGCAGGTAAAAGAGCGGCGCACCGCAGCAGGCGAGCCTGCGGTCCGCCGGATTCGCTGGCGCGATCATCGCCGATTGCGTCACTCTTCTTTTTTGATCAGCTGTTTTTGAGAAGTCTTTGTCACCTAAAGTATTAGTTTAAACTAGAAATTTCACTTAAAATTTCACTTCGTACGACCATCGATCGGTGAACCTGCGAGTAGCAGACGCCGTCACGGTCCCTGGACTTTCGTCGGAGCTGTAAACGTGTTTAGCGCTGCAAAACTTTTCCCCCTAATGCCAAGTTGATCGATGAAATAGATTGGACCGCGTCGGGAATGAGCTGGTGACCACGTCGCTAAATAATCGGGAGCGTCGAGCTCATTTTGCTTCTGTCAACACGGGATCCTATGGGACCCGCGCAGCTTTGTACTACCCGTAAGTACTGCCCGGAAGCCGCTTGCTCAGCGCCCCCTGGGCAGCGCAGGAGGGCTATATGCATATGGAGATGATTGTGATTCCACTGCCATGAAATTTACTAACAGTGTCTCCGTAAGCATAATATCCCCAGATGTTCATGCCATGGCTATATACACTTCGATGTAAATCAGTTTTGTGCGCTTATATAACCTAGTGGAGCGCTCATACCTGACAGCACGCCAGTTATGCTTGCCAATATCATACCTCAAATATTCATCACTACCCTGGAGATAAATTTCATGAACATTCTACGAAATAAGTGTGATGGTCCTATGAATAATCCAAAATTATACCCGGGATCAGCGCACGACAAAAAAAAATGCTGGGGCGTCTTGTCGTGAGCTGAGCGCCCGCAAACATTCACACATGTTACATATATCCTCCGCGAGCAGGCCGGAGAAGGGCTTCTACAGTAACGCCCGTTCGCGACTAAACGTTTCTTCGAAGCATAGTCTAATGACGCAGGAACCTGCAGAATCTTGCACGAACGGAAATAAGGAGGCTTTATCCTTTTATCAGTTTTGAACTTGTATACATCTAAAAATGCGTACGCCGAGGGATCAGCTGTTAGTTGAAGTCATAAAACTAGAGTGACGTGGACGAGTAGCTTCTGTGTGTGATTACTAAAACGTTATTTCCTCGATTTCGCTCCGCAATTGTACACAACAATACGTAAGCGTCCCCCTCTTCTCCCCCCTCCCCATGCCCCGGGAAATATCAGTGCATTTCGCACACTAGTTGTTCTCGTAACTCCTACCCGGCTTAAGTTTATACGAGCGTCTTTAGCATTTCAGAAGCTGCACTGAGTTTTTTTTTTAATTTCTGTACGAGCTATTTTATTTCTTCCGGACTGGCAGGCCATTAATTTTTCAGTGGTTTATTACAGTTTTGTTGGTTCTTGCTATAAGACCTGAGTGCACATCTTTCACGACGCAGAGCCTTGGAATATACTTAACATTTTCGCGTGGCTTATATTCTTATATACGGCACAAGTTATTATCAGGTATTGGGTAATTGCATCCCCGAAATGTATTTTTCTACGACGCATATATCCGTAATGAGACCGTATTCGTTGTCCGCGCTTCAAAACAAAACACACCTCTCACTGTGCCAGTATCAGGTATAAACGAGGCGACAATAAAATTCACTTGTGCCGGACGTATTCGAAGGTGACAGTGGTGGTATGCTCCTGCAATTCGCCGACGCCCGTAACAGCGGCCGAGAAGGACGCAGAGCCGCTTTCCCGGATAGCTATTGTTGGTGTTTGAGCACCCTACAAAGACGCAGTGGCTTTTGAAGTGGCCTACACGTACTGTTTATTTACAGACTTCACCATAACAAGTTTTTTTAGCGCTTGGAAGGGCAAAAAAAAAAGCGACAGAGACCCAAAACACTGCATGAGTCCCTATGGGTCGCGCAGTGCTAATCCCGTCAACTCCGCGGAGAAGCGGCGGCAGGCGGCGCAGCGATCGCAAAGCTCGAGGCGTATACGCCTCGAGCACATCGAGCGCGGCCTGTAGGAGCGCCACTGAAATCCCCCAAGCGGCCGGTTTCGAAAGCAGGCGCGGGAGTCCCCGTCCCGCTCCTCACTGTCGCCGCTGCTTTTGCGGCATGTTCACGACTGAGATTTATTGTTTGCGGACGTTAGAAATCTATGTTTATGTGGAGCAGTCACTCTGTTCGCAAATGGGGTGTGTTTACAAGAGTGTAAATGTTTCTGACGCGATCTTAGTGTGGTATATTCGGTCTGTATAAGCGCCAGGTGTGTGTCACACGCCAGCGTCGCGGAACCGGCGTATGCATCGACCTGATTGTAGTTACACTGCCCTGAATTTAAATAGCAGTGTCTCCGTAACCGCCGGTTCGTCAGATGTTCATGCTACGGGTATACACTACGATGTAAATCAGTTTTGTGCGCTTACATATTCAGCGGAACACTGATACCTGACAGCACGCCAGTTACGTTTGCCAATATTATACCTCAGATATTTATCACCACCATTTACAATCCAGTGTGTGTTAATTTCGGGAATATTAAACGTAAGTACGACGGATAAAGCAGAGTTATACTCGGGGATCAGCATAAGACTAAGAAGGTGAGCGCCCGCAAACATTCATCTGCTACGTATATCCTCTGCGAGCAGCGCGAAGACGGGCTTCGGCGTCCGCGACTAAACGATTCTTCGAAATATCGTCACATGGCCCAGGGAGCCTGCAGAATAAAGGATAAACTCAAATCAGAGGGCCTTATTACATACCACACTCTTCCAACGACACCTTTCATCGCTTGTGAACTGCAAGCCTATACCCTGTATACTTTCAAAAATGCGTCCGCCGAACGATCAGCTGTTCGTTCAAGTCGAAAAACAAAACGACAGTGAACGCGAGATTAGTGTGTGTGATTACTAAAACGTTCATTGCTTGATTCCGCTCTGCATTTGTACACAGCGTCCCCCTCCTCTACCCCCACCTATGTCTCGCGAAATAGCAGTACATTTCGCGTATGGTTTAGTGAGCCCTACCTATCTTAAGTTTCGACGAGCGTCTTTAGCATGTCAGAAGCTGCACTGGTTTTATTTTTTTTTTTATTTGCGTTAGAGCTATTATGTTTCTTCCGCACTTGCACAGCATGTATTTTTCCGTGGTTTCATATTAGATTGCCTTGATTCTTGCTATAAGGCATGTGTGCATATTTAACGACGTACAGGCTTGGGATATACTTAACATTTTAGCATGGTTTATATTCTTATAAAAGGCATAAGTTATTGTCCGGGATTGGTTAATCACATCCCCGAAACATATTTTTCTGCGACATATATATTCGAAACGAAGCCGCATTCGTTGTCCACGCTGCAAAATGAAGCCAATTAACCTCTCCCTGTGCTAGTATCAGGTCTAAACGAGGCAACAGTAGAATTCACTTGTGCCTGACGTATTTGGAGGTGAAAGGGGTGATATGCTGCTACCATCGCGGACGTCCTTAAGAGCGGCGACGATGCGCGCAGAACCGCGTCCCCGCGGTTGGCTCTTGCAGGCGATCGCGTGCTCAACGAAGACTCAGCTGCTTTTTAGGTGACCTAAACGCACTCTTTGCTTATAGACGTCATCATAACAAGTTTTTTTAGGGCACCGAAAGGCGAAAAGAAGCGAAACAGAACCAAAACACTGCACGAGCCCCTGTCAGCCACGCAGCGCACATCCCGTCAACGCCGCGGAGAAGCGGCGGCAGGCGGCGCAGCGATCGCGAAGCTCGAGGCGTATAGTCAGTAACTATGGTTTGCGACCCTTGGTCTGCGCCGAGACAGATGAAATCACGTTGTCTAGAGTTCCGTCGGACAGCACTCTAGCGGGCTTTGGAAGCGCTCTGAGACGGCGCTGCAAGCGTACAATCCCTAATGCTCAGGAACTTTGAGACTGCCGTTCTTTTCCTTACTGCCGCAGCGCAATTATGAGGCACCATTAGTCCATTTCGGTCACGTGTTCGGGGACGACCAAATTCGGTAAAACAGGTCGCTTCTCCCCGCAAGAGGCAGCTAAGATCGTGATGATATCGCATATCATCCTCGCTTTCATGCGTTCTTTTTTTCTTGATTGATTTGATTGATTTCGGGGTTTAACGCGACGAAACTACAGTGGCGATAGGACACGCCGTAATGGGTGGCTCAGGATTAATTTTCAGCACATGGGGTTTTTTAAATCCCGCCAGAATCTCGAACACACTGGCGTTTCCCCTTTTCGCCTGGATGAAAAAAGCTGTGCTTTCTCTTTATTCGTTACTTTGTGTGCTAAAACGCGAAGTAACCGGTTACCTAATGAAAGTATGCTCTGGTTTTGGCTGCAGCAACAAAAGGAAGCCTTAATAGGAACTTTTATCCAAATCCAAGGGGCAAAGCGAGGATTCCACACAGGTTTCAATGGGACACATTTTTCCCTGCATGAGATATCACACTCTGCGAGAAAAGGGCTTCACAATTGCGTCTTTTTGTATTGACATCGCGTTAACCGAGATTGCTTTTACTGACGAAACGGGACGGTTTAGGCGTACACAGCCGCCAACACTACGTGTTTTTGTGCGGAGTCGATTGCGCAGTTTACGCCAGTTTTGTTGGAGGCTCAATGAAGAACCTCTAAACAATTTTACTTTTTTTATATTTCTCATTCGTCCCCTATCCTTTTTTGTATTGGGGGCATCCCAGTGCTTGCCTAAAATTAACGCAGACGCATAATTTTTCGGTGAGTATACTTCCTAGATAAGAAATTTTAAAATGCCGCTACGCTAAAACTCGGGAGCGGCGTGATGAAAGCGGCAGTGCATTTGAAGGCCCACAGAGCGAAAGCCCTTTAATGAGGCTAACAACTATAGTTTACAGAACGCGCGCAGAGTACATAAGCAGACCAAAAGAATCGTGCGGTTAGTGATGATGCAAATTTTGTTCACTGTTTAAATATAATGTAAGTAACTTTGTATGTATTGCGATGGATTGTAAATAAACTGGACACACGGTTTATTTGCGGTTCATTTACCCTTGCCTTTCCAACCTATGGGCGGATGGGAAATGCGGGCGCCGCCTGCCACGCCTCACCCCGATCATTGTTTTGATACAGAGCGTGCGGATAGTCGAGGCTTTGTAGCGTGGATCATGTCAATAAGAGTGCCTATGGTGGATATCAGTGTTTTATTGCTTTGAACACTATAACGCATTTTAACTTCACGTTACATTTGCTCTCCTTCTGTGTTCACTTTTTTGTGGGCATCATCTACCTTGCAAACTCGGAAAGATATTCAACGTTAAGCCAATGGCGCATACTTATAACGTACATATTCGTTAATACGCGCCCTACCAATCCGTGCATGATAAAAACTGTTTGGATAGAAGTGCTGGGATGATATTTTTTGGCAGAATTCGGTAAAAACAATCAGCTTGTGTTTGAGATGATTCTCAACCAAACAAGGCTTTGGCTTCATGCATGCATGCATGTGGCGAACATTTCATGGCAGCTGTTACGAGAGAGCGGACGTCTCACGTTTCCAGAATTACGGAAGGGACGGAACTGTTGTCTGTACAAAACGGGCACTGTTGTAATGCAAGTTACGGAGCTTCCGTTAACAAGAACATAAACGGACACCTTAGGCATAGCTTGCGCGGAATGTCTGTAGCAAAAAAAAACCGAGACTTTACGCAGAATTCACACAAATCTCCGTAACAATAAAATGGACACTTTACGTTAAGCTTACACGGAGTGTCCGCAATTTAGGTGAAGGAGTCCGTATGACGGAGTCTGTTTCTAAATCGCGGAAATTGGTCGGCAATACGTTACCTCCGGGCTATTCCGTAAACCAGAAACTTTTTTTTACAGTGTGGTCCCACAAGTTCTGTCGTTACTGTTTCGAGCCTTTTAGTATCTTCACGAATATTTTATAGTCAAAATTGGTTAAATTGATCGGCCTATATGATGTCGAATGAGGCAGCATTGCGGCGTCTTTCATTTTAGGGCGTCATCAGAAAACCTGGCATCATAATCCCGGCGTTTAAGCACACGTGAGCACGCGCCTAACGAGTAGCATGCGGCCCCTTGCAGGCTTACACGTGGTCCTTGAAGAAAATACCAAGAAAACAGTTCACGTGCATTCACGCCTCAAGGGAGCGTACAAGACAGCTCTCGCTACAGCGCCCAGTACTCAAAACCGGTCGCCACCGGCTCTAACGTGGGCTGATGTGTTTCATTTTGTGAGTACTGTGAAATCCTGCTCACAAAATATTCCGGGCCTGCCATTCATGCTTGATGAACACAATGATAGAGATGATACGATGAAGACTACTAGTACCACAGTAAAAGGCTTCGCCGGAACATCGCAATAAACAATTTCGAACCAAATGCTGTGTTGTTCGGTGTGTCGTTCACTGTGTCGTTTTGGTGTGTCGTTCACTGTTTACAAGGAAAAAAATCCTCCGGTTTACTATGGTTCAAGTCTTGCGCGACTGAGTGCAAGTTTCGCCAATATTTGTTGATTTTCAAGCTAAAGGCTATTACATGTTGGGCACTACTAAGGACTCGTAAGCATTCAAATATAATGTTGGCCATTTTTCTACAAAATGAGAACTCTGCAGATGTTTTCTTTTAAAGAAAAATTACTACTATAAACTAGGTGCGCCATTTTTTGTTGTCAAATATTGGGGTGTAAAAACAAGGTTTATACCTAAACAACAACTCGTTTGTTAAGAGCCTGAACATTACACCGCAAGGTACAATTTGATACTGAAATAAATACAATGAATCATTTACGTGTCACAAAATATACTAAAGGTTAGAATTCCTGACTTCTGGCTACTGCTGTTCGATTTTTGCCCTCAGGAAATAGTCCTTCACTTCGAACAAGAACGCAGACTGCCTAATATTTGTTTTACCCGCTGAGTCCTGCAAAGCTAGCTTCTAGGTGGATATATATGTATTTGTCAACTACTACGACAAGCTTACAAGATCGCCTTACGACTACCATCAAAGAAATGAACGGAAAAGTTTCTCGAACTTGGAATGCATAAAACGTGGCAGGTGATAGAAGCATACCGCCTCTCTCCTCCCAAAGGACTGAAAATAGCCACAATGGGAAGGACTACATTGGGAGAAGTAGGATATGCGACGCCACACAGGGAAGACCACAAGACACCTGTTTTATTGTTCATAACAAGGCACAAAGCATCGCTAGAGCGAAAGCGATGAATTAAAAGCATGAAAACAACCCAACGACAAGATATAGTGACGCAGCTTTTCATCCCAATCAACCAGAACACGTCGTTTGCGTTGTTAACGCGGCGGGTGAAGAAATGACATCTGTGACTGTGCGCACAACTTCAAATAAGGATGCAAAGGAAGTCACGACTACACTGGCTGCCACGCCAAGCAAAGACTTCATCACAACATGAACTGGCTCACAAGCGGCTGGTCGAAGTTATATACAGGATAGCATCACTACGCCAGCAATGAACATTCTCAAAACAATTGCCGAACTACGTGACATCCTGTGGTTCCCGGGGATGAATCTCTGAACAGGAATGAGGCGGCTCAGGCCGCTTCCCACGCGCACTTTTACTTTATCATTACCTGGACGGAACGTTCTCCGCTGCCATCCAAACGCACCTACTTCTCCCGTATTCTGACATCCTGGCGTATTATAACCTCTACCATAAAAAGATCTTGCCACCTCATTGTCGGTTAACCAGACAAGAAGCCTCCACTCTCTGGCTAGTGTAGAAAAATTCATTGCCCTACAGTTACCTCCTCCACTCTATCTACCCACTCATTCTCCCTTATTTGCAATTTCTGTCCCATGACCGGCGCCCTGTACCGCCAGGTACAGGAGTGCCAACAAACTTCACAAGTACCTGCTACCCACTATTCAGGTTTAGAGCAGTGGATGGCTCGACTATTGGATCCGGATATTGGGAATCAGCAAGACTTGGAAAAGGGGGCCTGGACTGCAAGTCACAGCCCAAAAGTATTCCCGAATAAGGATGCCAACCACCGGAAGAGCTCCCCATGTCAGCACTTACGCTTATCAATAAAAGTTTATTCTCTCATTCAGCACTTCCGTGGACACAGTCTCAGGCTTACAAGGATAGTACTTATTTAGTCGTGTTTTTACTCCTTACACAGCCACACTATGGCGTGTATTAAAAACGTTACGCAAGTATTTTTGTTTCTTTATTCAACGTGGTGGCCACATAAAGCGGTATGATGGTATTCAAAGCAAACATAGCTAGACATTGTATCCCACGGTACAGCCGTCTTTCTGGTTTTCAAACCCATTCTTTATTACCAGAACTTTTAGTATATAAATTATTTTAAATGAGGATCCTCTCGCAACATTCCATTTCATACATTGATAGAAAAATGACGGACGCCGACCACAATATAAACCCCTATGTTTAAACATTGGGCTCCTCGAAAGAAAGCTGCGTTCCCTATCCTGGATGTGAATGGCAGTCTCCTCAAATGTGGGCTGTGTGGATATTTTAGGAAACACGCATTTCCGGGGAGCTGAAAATTTAACTCATTGTTGCCATTTTCTGTTTGCACCCTAGTTTGTTTTAATAAGCCATATCCGCTGACCAGATATGTATCCGTTGAAGTTTTCATTATAGAGCGCAACTTTTTAGGCAAGTCATTCCGCAGCAGACTCCTGATGGTCCAGTTTTGTTCTGAAAAGAGGTAACCGACAGTGACTATGTTATTTATTCTACAATCCGACCGTTGGTAATTTTCTAACCGCGGTATGTGCTTACTGTGTGGACATGTTATGCACACCCATGTTGCTATAGTCTGCCCATGTAGGACAGGTTATTACGCAATGTAATAAAACACAGGTCGTGTCCAGTGCTAGTTGTTCACTGTGAGAAAGAACTAAATTTTACAGATTTCAGGATCCGTTGGATACCAGGCACTGGCGCTTGCTTGGGAAAACAAAAATGCTTCCAAAATTTTAAGAAGGCAGCCTACCTTAAAGAAAAGAGCCTGATACCATCTCGGCCTGCATATTTGGGCCCCTTCAGTGTGAGTGCTTGTTACGTTTCATTCCTTTTATTTGCTATAGATAATTTACGGTTGATTTACACAGTCCTCTGAACTGCGAATATTGTATTTTATTTGCTGGCTGTGCAACCAACGCCTTTAGAAAGAATTCGCCTCATACCCCTCTCACACGGGAACATTAAATCGCGAATAAGTCTTTCCAAATCAAGGTAATACCGGATTACGTTGAGATATTTCGCCAGTTCAAATCGTTCTCAAGGTCGATCCCTCTCGAAGTGAAAGCTGGTTTTCCAAGCCCGAATAAGGTTTTCAAGCGCGATCGCAAGGCAGCGGTTATACTCTCACCAGCTGAGTTATGCAGTGAAAGGTAACACTTGAAATAACGCCAAAAGTTGCATCAAATAACGTCGCAAACACTCGTGCGATTATATTTATGTAATTAAGTGCACCTATTTTCAGAAAAGTGCATTTCTACACACTGAACGCCATGGGTAACCCAACCTGAAAACAGAAATGTCGTCGCACGACTGCTAGCGGCTGTTATATAGGTTTATCAAATACAGCAGTTTTTGCTAGCCCATCTTGCATTATTCTCGCAAATAAGAGAAATACGCAACAAAAACTTAATGAAAGCCAGCTGTCATCACAAAACAAGTGCTTAAAGACCGCAACACGAAGGGTCACACCCACTGCTAAAAACAACCACGATACAACGAATGACTTTGGAGAACCGCGAATTCGGCTGATTTTTGGTCACAGCAACGAAGGATTGACGGCCGCTCCAAATTACCTCGACTGGCCTTTTGACGCACGCGAGTGCTATTCCTAGATTGGGATTGAAACGTAACATGCGTGGCAGTAGCGGTGCGCCGTGTTGCAGATGTGTAAAATGTTCGTTTTTCATATTTCTCGTTACGAAACAGCGCAACGGATGTCCGGTAACTACTTTGTGTTGTAAACTAAACCTCGCATTTGGCTTAACATTTATCTCTTCAGGATCGGCTAACAAAGGCACGGATAAAAGTTTTCTGCGGTTTCTTCTTTTTCTTTATTTTTGGAGGGGGGGGGGGGTCTGCCAACTTTCAAAGCGCAGCGAGAATAGAACGCAGGTAACTCGAGAAGCCAAACGTTGGTTATCAGTATTACTTGAAATTGAAAGCATGCTCGGCGTCGTGTTCCACGTAACAATGAAAAAGCAGTACTTCAACAAGTAGACGCCGGTATTTTCAAAACTGATTAACCACATTTTTGCCCGAGATTTTCCATGAATTGCGGATCGCCTTTTTCTGAATTGTATTGAAAGGGAGCATTGCGGGAAAAAGAAAAAAAAAGTCCAGCGAGTCGCGGCACAGGGTGTGGCAAATGCACGGGCATTCACAGGTCTTTCACTTCTTACCGGTTTCGTGTATTAAACTTTTACACATCACATAACCACCACGCCACCGTCAAAAAGCGCCTTTTCACTTTCCTGAAACGGCAGGCGACTGCACTCATCAATAAGGAAAGTGCAGTGTGACGCAGCACGTGTGTCGAAGCATGTTCGAAGCATGTTATAACACGTTTCACAGCGGCGAAGATGTTTCGCGGAATTAAACCAGCGCATTGACTCGCAAAGGCCGGTGATTATTGGGTTTCTAGGAGAAATGCGGAAGTAGACGTAACGATGTCACTGCTTACTGCAAAACAAGTGCACATATTGGCTGTTTTATCGTGTGCAGCACGCGTATTGTGCCGCACGCAATGTGAACGAGCAGACCACGGGAGAGCGCCATCCACACTAAGAGCAGTTCGTCCCGCCGCCACCAGGGGCCATCTGTGTTCGATCTCAGGGCGAATACGCGACGCAAAAGTGGTGGGCCACTGTCACATTGCGCCTGTCGGCATTCGTCACCACTAATGACGCCACCCCCGCTGTCGCGACCGCGATCAAGGATGTTCACAAGGCTACAGACCGACAGCTGATACCGCTGTATGCACTCGCCACCACTGGGCCTTCCTGACCTTGCATTCTAGGGTGCGTTTGATGAAACTTTTGTGCCCAGGCAACCTTTCTCAAATGTTCACACCTGCCATCTTTTCCTAGCCATTCCCGCGTGCCCACGGCATCTCCGACTTGTGACTTCTTCGCAGAAAAAGACCTTATACTACCCTCGAAGAACAACACGCCGTCCTCAGAAAAAAAACGACTGGATAACTGGTTGTGCAACAGTTAAACCTCCGTCCTCCACCTTCATTCCCACTGAACTAATCATTGTGGGCACTGAACTGCCTCCAGGCACATTCACTACTAAATGTACTTCTTTAAGTCTTGCTTGTCATTATCTCCTCTGCTCCACTACCAGTGAACAGAAAGCCCTTCAGGTCAAGCCGACTCAAAGCTTCGTGTTTTCAGAAAGTTATCATCTTCTCAACACTCATGTCCTTATCTTTCACCCATGTTTGGTATGGCTGTGAAACCATCACGGTCAACTTCTGCGCTCCCAGTACTGCGATCTCTTGCCTGGGTGCCATCCATAGCATCGTCAGCGAGTTCCCGCCCTCAACTCATTCGCGAAATAAATTCATTGGCCCCGAATATACTGCCTGCACGCATGCTGGGGTGCACACAATACGTGCTCCTCATTTTCGCGGCCACTGACATCCCCGGCGAGAAATATTTCAAACGTGTTGCTTTTCAATGCCACCCCTATGAACCACAACGCCTTATATGCACCCGCTGTCTTTTTGTGAGGCACCGGCTTACCAGTGCCCCCAGCACAGTGCTCCGTCCAAGTTGCGCCGTTCTACGGATCCTTTGCCTATAGACCCTGGCGCGCACATGCGTGGCCAGCATTGGTGAATTCATTTGCAGGTAAATATCCACCTCTCTGTGGACCATGCAATAAACTTTGAGGTGCAATAAACCTGACCTGTAATACACTGCACAAGTTTTCATTCTGATCCAAAGGAGACATAGCCGCTTTCCTCCAGAATCGGCGCCCTACAAGCCGAGATATTTGCTCATTAGGCTACCCTAAAACGTTCTCGATGAAGTGATGGTAGTGACAAAGCTTTGCACTTAAACACCTCGCCCAGGCACTAGCGCAACCCTTCAATCACTTTTGCTAAAGGTCATGCTCAGACTACACCCTCCAAAGTGTTTTACCAGCTAGTCGCGAGCTCCGGCCCTTCTTTCTACGTCCTAGCTGGACTACTCGGCTAAGCCTAATTCCTGATAATCAGAACCGCCCTTGAGCTCTTACAAAGCTCGAATGCGCTCTGGTTTTAAATTCCATTCGTTCGGCTCCCACTTAACACGCCATTCATATACACAGCACATCCTTCGCAACCATGGGAACGAATTTCTCCCCGACATTTCACGTCCGGCCTGAGACAATTGGGGCCCACAAAGCTTTTTGACTTCCTCCCTGATATCTACAATTTTGAAGCAAGTAAGGTATCTTCCCTCTCCAACCTTTTTCGTATATGTTTCGCGTCACACAATGGCAGGACACCCGAGTGAATGACTCTCGCTCGCCTCTTAAATGTTCTCGAAAAGAAGGCCCCCACAACAGCACTTTCCGCTCCAATAAACGTTTCTCTTATCTTCCTCCGCCCATTCTCTCATCCAATTCTGCCGCAGCATCCATGGTAATAGTATGGTTCTACTTCACATAACACCTTTCGCTCACGAAACCTCACACATGTTCTCGTTCTGTTGACTGTCGATGCATAGAAGTCATTTGATAATGCCTAGCAAGGCGACATCCTATCCAGCTTGCCTCTCTGCCTGCTCCTCCCGGATGTTTCATAAACGCCGCTTTTGCCACATTTTGACCTGCTTTTGTGGGAACACCAGTCTCTCTGATTTGGACTACATCTCCCGAGACACCCATCAAAGTTGTCTTCTTTCTTTCGCCCTTTTAAATCCTGCTATGGCCCATCTTCTTTGTCAATTCGTCGAGTTCTTGACTTATCCTCACAGCTTTTAGGCCAGCTAAATCACCCATTACTATTCGCATGACTCGTGGCGGCACTTTCAGGACGCCATAGAGCTCGACCTAGATCTTATTGAGTCGTTGCTCACCACGGTTAATTTCTCTCCTACAAGCAAACCAGGAGCTTCTTCTTATTAAAGATTCCTCATATTTGAAGGATATCAGCTTCTCCGGTATGCAGCGACAAACATACAATCCGTAGACCATGCCGTCGGTATATGTCACACTGTAACCCACCTCCTACATCGTTTGGTCACTCGGCTGAGCGGGTCTTGAAGCTAATGCTTCCCGGGTTCCCCCGCTCTCGCTTCCAACAAGAGCTCGTACTTTATCTCTTGCATCTCCTTCACAACTGCTCAACCCACACTTTCAAAACCAACCCTTTAGGACTTTGCAAGGAAGCTCCATATTTTTCATCACCACCTGTGCGGGTAAACTCTTGGCCATGGGCCTCGTTCCTTCCCTCTGCTTTCTCTTCATTCTTCGCCGTTCACCCAGCTGCCTTTAGCCTCCCTTACCTGGCAGCATGAGGGTTTTCTCGCTCTGGTTGGAATATCTCCGATTCCCACCTCTACCTATACCCCCGGAAGATAATAGGGGCGAAGCTCCTCTTGCTCGGGCCCCGACCCGTCCCTCGTTGCTGCTGTACACGGAACAATGATGATGATTGTGGCAGGATCCCCCTAGGGATTGGCCAACTAAAGATTGGCCAAAAAGGTCAAAACGTTCAACGCGTTTGTTGCTACCCAACAAGGAAGAGAGGAAGAACAGGTTGTCGTTCGTCGCCTGCTAGCTCAAGACACGTACCGGGGATACGCGACACAAGACGCTCTGCAGAAGGTGACGGCCGAGGTGGCTAAAATGTTACACACCGAATTCGCCAACTTAGCCATGGAGATTGTCATCGTCCCAAACAAGCCCTACATAATCACCACAAACATCGACGTCGTCGACGGGCTTGTCAACGGAGCGGTGGAAAGCTTGACGTGTCGAGTCTTTCTATGATGTGTGGGCGAATGTTTCACGGTTTTACCGATAAGCATTTTAGCTTCGCCCCTCTCATCATCATTCAATTCGTAAAAATTGAGGGATTTTTTTTTTGTTCGAGGCCCTCGTATTTTCCTTTGTCATGCAACATGTCTCCTTCGCTTTACGCAGGTCCTCGACATGCGAAAGAACAGTGTTTTTTTCAAAGACAAATTTGACATCCTTCTGAAATTCAGCCATACGACAACGAAGAACATCTATACGGTTTTCTCAGAAATTTTTCAGTTGAAAAAGATGGTTGCGGCTTCCAGCTGGATATGCAAAGCAAAAGCTTGGCTGAGTCTGGTTCAGCCTTGGTTTCGATTTATTAAACTTGACATAGCTGTAATGTCGACCACGGCTCAAAGCCGTTCGGTCCCGTGCAACGCTTATAAAAGAAGGCGCCACCTCGCTTTTATTTTCGACGAAGGCGCCGCAAGATGAGACATCCTCCTAGACGACCCAGCGGCGCACGCGTGGGAGGCTGCGGGCTTGTGCTTCAGATCAGCTGAGCGGCCGCTTATGTCGCGGCCGCCGCAACGTTAGCAGAACGACTAAAAGCGGGGCTTTTTAAGTAGCACCAAAAGCGCGCCCGGGACAATGATACGCTTGGAGTGGTGTCTCGCCAGGGGTGTGTTTCCGGTAAAAAAGTGAATTTCCGCATCCGCGGGAGACCACTGTACAAAAGCAGTAAAGCTTTGCTTTAAAATTTTTCCTGGTGCCGGATTCGAACCGCGACCACGGCTTAACTAGGGCACTCGCTCTATTACCTGAGCTAACCAGGAGGCTAGCTGTTTGTAGCGCGAGAGGGAACTGACCAACAACTAAGGGGTGTGAAGGCGTTTATCAGTGAGATTTGGGGGAAATCCTTAAAGTGGAATATTTAAGCAACGAAAAATTTCAAATCCACCTGATATGAAACCGTACAGCTACAACAGAAAGCTGTAGAGTTTCCGCAGAAATTACGCAGTTGAAAAATCTCTCCTGGTTCAGGCTTCGGAAACAGGACAACAGCCAAACTGATTCTGTAGCTGTAACAACTGAGCTATTTAGGAGGCTAGCGGTGTGTATCTAGAGATCAAATTGACAAGAACTCGAAGAGGAGAAAGTTATTATTCAGCAAGATTTAGGTAAAATATTACTTCCCACAAACTAACTTATCCTTGAGGATTTCCCCTAAATCGGGTTGATTAATACTTTCCCCCACTTTGAGTTGCTCAATTCACTTTCCCGCTACAAACACCCATTTTCCTGGTTAGTTCAGTTGGTAGAGCGGCTGCCCCAATTAGGGCGTGGTCCCTGCTTTGATTGCTGAAACCAAACACATCTTTTTTAAACTTGTCAGTTTCCGAGAAAGCTGCAGGCGAACGGCTGCATTTTAGGTGCATATCAAATTTTCCTTCGTAGACAATTACCGCCCCTTCAGAATGTCCACTAAATATTCTTCAGTAACTGACCCTTCTCGTGCGGCGTCGCGGTTTTATTCCGCTTTTTTGCAACCCATGAAATTGGCTACACAGGTAGATCCTATTTGGCTCCTAGAGGTAACTGCGGCTATGCTCGGTGTTACTCTGCCTCATCCCGAAGCTGATACCAACGTTGTACAAAACTGAGTGATAAGCGCGATGGAGGCGTTGTCGAAATGAAAGCCTTCGGATACCAAAATGAAGAGTTAGAAGCAGCGACCAAAGCGCTTACTGAACGTTGCACCGGCTGAGAACACAGGCAAACGACACTGCACTCTTAGGCAAAAAGGACTAAAATAGGGACTAAAATACACCCGTTAGTGTTCGCGGGCGACCGTTCATCTTCAAGGGGAGTATCTGCGGCAGAGTATGTGTCGTGTGCACGAATGCGGACTAACTGTTCGTTCCCGCCGATCTATAAGGAGTAAGGGGCAGATGAAACGCATGCAGTTATTCTTTGCTGCGTCGTCAATTCACTGTAATGGCGTCGTCGTTGCCCTTTCGCGCATATGTCTGCGAACAGTTTTAGATTAACAAAACACCAGTGATTGCTGTCAGTGGGTCCTTTAATAGGTGCCACGGGATGAAATATGGATGTTAATTATAAGAAATTTCCCTAGGGTTAATAGAGCGGCGGGTAATGGAAGGAGCGGCGAAGCGCGATTGCCAGCCTTTTTTCGGTGAGGTTATTTTGGTACGCTGTGTTGCATACAATTCGTGCGAGGTAATAAAGTCCGATGAAAGATTTCAAGCGCGTCAACAGCCACAAAAAGTATTGACAACAGCAAACGTTGATTCCAAATCGCAATGCATATGCATATGTTTAACAGACGAGAAAAACCAACTAGGTGCTGAGAACAAGTGCAAAATAAAAATGCTCGCTACAAGTAAGCGTCTCGAAGTTATCTTTTGCACTTCGTACTCGGCCTTGTGCACCAAAGCTCTGACCATGCTGCAACTGCTGTAAAACCCGGTTGCATTTCCCAGTCGCAATCGTCTAGCGACACGAACTTGAAGAATTCAGGCTAAGCAACACCGAATTTGGTTTCGCCGATGCATGAAAATATGTTCTGTTTCCCTATTCTGACAATCACACAAACGACCCCTTTCACATACGTTACATAGAGCACTTAGCATATCTATCGAACACTAAGAAAACACTTAGTATACACTAATGTGTGCGGAAACAAAAGAGTCGTCCGATCACCCAGCTACGTATATCACCTAGGCGACGACGAGTGGATTGCTATTTACGAGAGAAAACTATGGTTGTGAGGCTCTACTTCGAATCGAACTGAGCAATAGTCCCTAAACTTAGCATAGCGCTAAGCGCAAGGCTGAAATCGCGGGCACGTTTGCTTTCACGGATAGAAATTCGGGCACCAGTTGCAATGAATCTGTCGCGTTATGCACAGAACTACACGCTGTACACTAGAATAATATCTACCGCAGCTACCACCCGGCGGCGTGGTCCAGCGGATAGCGCGTCGGGTTCCTTGTGTACATTTCTGGCCGGCGGCGGTTCGATCCCTGCCGGTGCCAGAGTTTTTTTTTTCTGCACTCTCAGCAGTTCGTCCCTAGGGAGTATCGGAAGGGACAATCTGTGGTGGGGTACTAACTGTTAGTCCCCTTGCAGTTAGTCCCCAAAGGGACTAATAATTGTGGCAGAGGCAGTCAGTCCCATAAAGGACGATCTGTTAGTCCTTTTTGCCTAAGAGTGTGATGAAAGAGTAGTGGCCCTGATACAACACACTATAAAGAGGAAGGGAGAAATAAAATAGCGTTCCACACACTTCTAACGAAAATCTCGCAGGCTTTCAAAAAATTGAGCATGCTGTTGCGGAACCAATCAAACATGAGGATACTGAAATGTGTCATCGTGAACCAACCAAAAACGTGATATCTGTCCCGAGCGCTCTCCTACACTGCAAGCGTAAATGAGCACAGTTAACATTGGTCACACTACTAGAGCCGCAGGTTTGGTCAATAAACCTCTTTGCCCTTATTTTCAAACACTGGTTAGCATGACAGGGTCACAAAAAATAGGTAGTTGTAAGCATGCCTGCCATCGGAACGGAGAGTTTGCGAAGAAATAAGATAACTTCAAGAAGATTTGCATCAGAAGTGACCTGGACTTGGCGGAAATTGCGTAAGATAGCGTGGAAGCAAAACCATTAACATTTAAAATTGTTTTGAAACAGCGTGAATAAACCATGACAAGAAGTTCCAATGAAGCAGCTCATCGTAGGGGATACGGCATTTCGTGGCGTGAAGCATCAGACCGGCGGTTATGAGTTCCTGTGAGACCTCTCGAAGGGGTTTCAAATGTTTTTCAAACCTTTGAGAAAAGGTGACGACAGCGTGTAAATACGCAAGAAAAGTGTCATTTCAGCCCATTGAGAACACCGCCCATCACACGCTTGATTGTGGCAATCACAGTACAGATTCATAACGGCATGACTTTAAATTCGTAAGGACCGTCGGGGTTATAAACGCTGTTTTTCTATGTCCCGCTCATCCACCTCTATTTGCCGATATCCGCTGTTGAGATCTATTTACAAGAAATAGCGGGCGTGATGACGACCATTCTGGGTGTCTATTCCGGTTAGAAGATACAGATCTGTTTTGGTTATTTTATTTAGTCGCCGATAGTCAACGCAAAATTGCACAGTACCATCTTTTTACAAGGACCATTGGTGTCGCAGCCCAGGGACTGTTGGCAGGCTGAATGACGTCGTATTTCAGCAGGTCTCGCACCTGAGACTCTATGGCTTGTCGCTCATTCGGTGAAACTCAGTATGGGGACTACCGGGTTGGGTGCGTAGCCTCGTCTATTAGTATTCTGTGTTTGACGATTCCCGTGCGGCCGACACCAGAAGACGTTGCAAAGAGCCCCAAAAACTCGGCTAGCAGATGTAAGAACTCGCGCCTTTGCTGTGATGAATTCTTCCAGTCACCGTCGAGTTCTATTGGTGATGCTGCTGCTTGTTTAAGCGAACCTATCGTCTCTGATATCTTAGCAACGGTGGCGGTTTCTGAATACGACTCAGGAATTGTCCACATAGGCTACTTCGCGCTCTAGTAATGATATGGGCGGGCAACCAATACGATCTTCAGAATTCTTTATTTACAAAAAAAGGCTTTAGTAATTCCTCTGGGCCGTGTGTCACTGTGTGCCCCCAAAACAGTGGTACGTTAAGCACAGGGCGGCATGTTTTGGAACGGGACAATAAATGCGACGTGAACGTGCCCTTTAGGGGTTTTTGATGCGCGCGGAAGGGCTCGTTGACAAATCGCCGCAACACCCCAATATTCAGTGGAACACCGTTTAATCGTTTCTCACCGGACCGGGTAAGCAAAACGTAACCACCAGAAAAACGAAGTAGAGAGGAAACCTTTGAAAATAACCGAAAGCAATGTAGCTTTGACATGCAATCTTCTACTTCTGTTAATTTGGCTTTCGAATCTTAAAATGCACGGGAATGTAGCATGGCCGCTTTTTGCCATCTCCGGAAAACACCACCCAAGGCAATGCAATGTCTCTAATGATGTCGACTCTCTTCCGCGCTGGCTGCTTGACTGTATACTGCGTTTAGTACGTCAAGTGTTTCCTGGAGGGAAAGCGCCTGCCGTTTTCGCGATGCTACTGAAGGCACGACAAATTTTGCGGCTGCAAGTTCAACGGTGTTCTTAAAGCTTGAAGCGCACGATGACGACGAGAGCGCGTGAAATTTTTGCGGTAGTTCTTTATGGCTAACACGCATTTCCGGGAATCCGCAGCGAAACTTCCGTTATATGCGCAGTGATAACGCTCATCGGATAGACTAACATAGGACCATGTAGTAGTGACGAATCGCACGCGTGTTCGGCTTCATACAGTCGGTTCCGTAGTAGCCAAGCCTGGCCAACGCTCGTCAAACGTCAAAATGGCTGTACTGAAATGTTGACCGGGCGTCTTTGGAGTGTCAGGTAGCGACGAATAGTCCGGGAACGTACTATGGGCCACGACGTAAGTGTGAAGATTTTAATACCTGGGTCGTTATGTGTGGTGCGCCGGGTCTAGAAAAAAAAACGATCGAGCATCAGGGAACATATTGCACTGAGGAACGAAAGAGCGGGTTTCTAAAGTAAATCCTTTGGCATTTTATGGTTATACAGTTCACCACATTGCATCTTCAATCTACAAATTGAGACTGGTGTTTGACACCATAACACTCTCTTTGCGGATGCACTTTTATAGACAAACCACTGCACTAACATTATCACCTCAGTATTTGGCCCTGTAACACAAGCGTAATGAGCCTAAAACACGCACATGACAAACCCAATCTTAGCGAATTAAGTCCGATCCGTGACTGAGCTCAAAAATTCACACATAATTTTCGCGATCTTTTTAGTATTGTACAAGCTTTCGCCGCTTGCACATTTCCCTAGTGAAGGAAAGAATTCTTTTCAAACTAGGTTTTTCCAACTTACTTCAATTAAGAGGTAGGGAACTTTGGAGGAAAACTATAAATAACATTTCGGTATGAATTCGTCGTCACACGCATATTCCATTTCCCCATTTTTGTCAGTTTTACGTACGTATAAGTAGAAAATAAGAAAGCCTACTTTACCTCAAAAGTGCCGCAGTATATTATGTATAACGAAGGCATCATTGCAATAAACAAAAAAACAACATGGGTAAATATAGCTCCTATGCAGAATTTCGCTTTCAAAATAACATACGACAAAAATATAGTGTCTGTATAATACGCCAAAGATATCAGCCTTGCAAGATGGCAGGCTTTCTACGCACGATATGGATATAAATACAAAATCCACAAACTTACGTGGCAAGTAGTGTTGTGCGGATACATGTTGAGGCAATCCCACCGATCCAAAAAGGAGCAGCAGGGTACTGAGTGGCCAGCCTATAGCACACAAAAAATAAAATGCGTTGGCATAAATTCACCCATCCTTCAGTTAGAAGCGCTAACTTGGGGCTACCACTATTGCCTTATACGTTTAAGCGCTCTCCTCATTATTGGCTAATCCAGTTAACAGGACAGGAGAAGCCTTGAAGCAAATCATCAGAAGCACAAAAGATGTTGCCAACGGCGTGGTTGAAAAAATATCGTTGCCTGGTCGCATTTTTTCTACCTATTTACGCACAGAAAACGTGGTAAACTAACTGCAGTACAGTGAAATACGGAATTGTTTTTTCAACTTTCTAGACTTGTCTATATTTGCAGTGCCACACTGTGTCGTAATTATCAAGGCATAGAGAATAGCATGTTCTGCTTTTTTAGCAATCAGAAAGCATTCCGTACTTTATTCGACTTTTCGTTTTTGGTCATTTTGGCCATATATCGTGTTCTACTACATTTGCATAAAAGCTTCAAAATAAAATACCGAATTTGAAAGTTCATAATGTGCAGCTGTAATGGTGCGCCTACCATAATGCATTAGTGCAGATTCTTTCGTGGCTGAGTTAGTGTCGCGAACCAGTGCTTTTTTGCGATGTTAGAAATTTACGAAGAATCAGCGCGGATCCTCGCAAAGATAGCTGCGATAATTAAAGAGTTCATTTAAATTCGCAGCCCCTTAAAAGCCCGCCAATGGTTATTTCTTCAAAAGCATGTTAAACTAGACTCTCGTAAAGGCAAAATCGAAAGAACATAAAATTTGTTGTTATTAGCACAAATTCGTTTTAAGGGGAGGTGTCTTGCATTTTTGACGCTACAGAATAACAAGAGTGTTGTTTCACTTAACTGGTGTTTATCCGGAATTCATCTTTGTCGGAGTGAACGGTAGGTCTACTTTACAGTTACTGTACTGAACCAAACATTTTTAGGGTATGCTGGTGCGTTCGCATTTACAACACAATGAGAAAACAGAAATTTGTAAAACCCCGTAAAAGGGAAGCTTTAAACTTGTGCCTGTGCAATTATGTAAAAACATTGCTGTGTTGTCACAAATGTCTCACGGAAGAGTCGTAGCCGTGTTATCTACCCCTAACGTGTTCTTTACTCATGCCTCGGCAAACCAGAAGTCACTTTCTCGCGCTTAGTCAAAAAGTATAAAAATTACCTAAAGCACTCCCTGACGCTCACGTTCACCACTCAACCTGAGGACTCGTACTCACTCGCGCTCACGCTCGGCTCTCAGCGTCACCACACGTAGTCACTTCAGCTCACGCTCATCACTCGACCTCATCACTCACAAACACCCGCTTGCACGCTCACCCCTCGATGTCACCACCCGCACCTAATTACACTTACCTCACCACTCGCCCTCACCATGCGCCCTCACTCGCAATCACGCTCACAAATCAAACCTACCACTCACACTCATTTTAGCTCGCGCTCACCACCGCCGTTCCCCACTCACAATCACTCGCACTCGTTCTGCCCACTTGCATTAGCCAATCTTACTAACTCACACCACCCACTTGCATTGGCCAATTATCCTCAACCAAAACTCGAAGCTACAACTAACGCTTATTCGCATTCACACTCGCTTTGCTTATTTCTTGACAGCATGGTAATTTCTACTCCCTTGATGTTTGTATACCGCTTGAATCTTTCTTTTTTGTGGAAGTGTTATGCGTGGCCCTATTGAAGTCCACCTTGCCAATAGAAAATGAACGCAGGGGTAGATGAAGTACAATCTTTATTTCTTTTTTCTCTTTGAATGCATCTCTAATTGCCCAAATGATGAATATTCCGGTTATCGGTGCCCTTTTCATTAAAGGAGTTCTCATCTTTATATACCAATTGCGATCTTGAATAATGATCTCATCAGGCAACTGTAGAATCTCTTAAATTAAAAAATAGGCCTAAACCAGGCATGTATTGAAATCGACTCGTCCGATGTGTGTTTTGTAGGTTTCAAAACAAAGAAATAGTATGATAGCATCATGTCGATTTGAAGTATGACTCCTTGCTTCCACCTGACGTAGTCTAAAGGATATGCACTTTGGCCTTTTGATCCCCATATTTTAGCACACCTAATGCTTTCGAAAGCGTTAATGCTTAACGCTTAACGCTCTCGAACGACTTCGATCTGTCTCGTACTTGCTGCACCGCTCCTGGTTCCTGCGGCCGTTAAGGGGAGAGTTAACTGCGAAGATGCGCTCCTTCCCTGAACACCCGGCGGCTACATTCTTTTGCTCTGTTTTCTGCGGTGCACCGGCATGACGGCCACCTCGCGCTAAACCCGGGATTAAGAGTGCCCTATGCAACTCTCTCTGCGTCAAACACGGCCTAGAATGCATCGCTTCCCAGTGGACCTTTTCCTTGTTGCGGACGCCAACACTCGACGCCCGCTCTTTTGGTCAGCAGCAATTTCAAGCTTTCGTCTTTACATAAGACACAGAAACAAGAATGCGTCAAGCCTGCTACAAGATGACACACGGAAGTAAGTGCCGCTCAAAGCCCAAAGCGAAATAGAAGCTGCCAACTCAGTTGCGGAAGGAGAAGGATGCGAGCGATATCTCACACGCAGCAGCCCAGTGTGGCACAAAAGAGACCACCACTCTGAAGCGATTGCGCAATGTATTGGGCAGGAAGTAAAGATTTCGTTAGCCCATTCGGTTAGCACGCGAAGTTAAAAAACTTCAAGCTGAGCAAAGCTTAGAAGTCGAATATTTTGTGTTCGATGAATTCCAATATAGACGCGCACTGGGTAAAAGATAAACGTGCTGCCAAAAAGAAGAGGACCGACACGATTAGTCGTAACCATCTCAGTAATCGTAATTTCTTTCCCCAGTAATTTAGCACATCGTTGGATTACCCATAGCATTTGTTTTCTGCGAAATGTAGGCTGATGCGGCACTGACGCTGATACGTGTAGCAAAGAAAAAAATTGAATGTTTTACGAGTGAAGCTGCGGATTGGCTATGAAGCCTGCAGTAGTGAAGGGTTAGGAAATTATTTCGAAGCCCTCAAGATTGCTAGCATGCGCTCAAATCTCCACCTTTTCGATTTTATTTTTCGCTTCCGTCACAAAAACGGCTTCCGCTAGCGAAGTTGAACCCACATGCTCGTGTTCAGACGTTCAATACCTTAGCAACTGCAGTAGTGCGGCGACAAAAACTGAGGGCTTTGCATATCGATGCATCCCGCGAATCTGTATGACGTTACTTACAAGAAAAGCGGCCAGAGGGCATGATCGCTTCATTATCAGCATCTGCCGAACTTCCCCTCATCAAACCACGCAATCAACCACGCCGCCATACTAGCAATACAAGTACATGCTGCCGAAGCTTCCCCTAAAGTAAATAGAGGAAGTACTCCTAAACCACTACCGCGACCACCATGTTTAGGAACCAACGTCATCGTTTCCTCCGCGAGAAATAAATGTCGCGCTGACGATGGCATGTTTTCAGAGCAATCATAACAAAATTTACAGGCGAGACTACGCCCCCATTGCTGTCAGTGCCAACTTACTACCCGCTATGCAGATATCTAGCCGAAACATCAAAAAATCGCTTGACCGAACACTGACTTGCAAAAAAACATATGCTAAACACGTGGGGTAATCGCTTTGTGGGTGTTCTCGGCAAGTGGCATTCATGAAGGCGAGCAGCCTCTCTGAGTAACTCGCTATCACACAGGCGGGTGGCCGGTCTAGGTGAGTGGCGCTCAGGAATGCGAGTGGCCACTCCGTAGGAGTGGCGCTCACACTTGCGAAACGGCGGATCGGCATGTCTTTTTTTTGGTGTGTGCGCACTCCAACCTACCACAACGACTATTGTCCGCAATTACCCGTGGCATTGGGAGAAGGGACCGTCATTTGGGCTGTTTCACCGAATGATCAATTCAAAAGAATATGTCATTTATGCCAAACGGAACTTTGTAATATTTGGTTTAAGAATATGGTTTACTTCCTGAGTGTAAACCCGCATGAACTCACACAAGAGCATTTGGAAATCTCAATAAAATTGCACCTTTAGCTGTGGGAAGATACGAACACCTTTTATTGCTTTGTTGCGTCATCAGCAATGCACACAAAAACAATCGAATGTTGTTAGGGCCCCAACAGAGAGGAAGATTTGGAGTATAACACAAAAGTTATGAGGAAGTATACTTTGAAAGCGGGCACATTTTCCGCGCCTTCACGATAAAGACATTCTCGGAGGTAACGCTACTAAATTGTGCCCGCGCGTCGCAAAAAAAAACGTTACATACAGGGAAGGCTGAATTAATGACAAATACCAGATGAAATCTATAATCGGAAGTTACTAGTACACAACCTACCAAACCAGAGGCACCAAACACGACAGCTGCCGTCATGAGTTATAGGCACAAACTAAGAGAAACATTTACCTACTGGAAAACGTAGTTTACAAGCTTAGACACATCACCTCAAAAAGACCGAAACGCTTCCAAAGTGATTTTTCCGTAACTTGAATGTTCGCTTAAGAATCCAAATATTTCATCCAGTGGGACTCTCAGAATGTTCTATATAACGCAAAGGGTACTTTCACATCAACGGGCGACATCTTAACAATTCGTGCGGACTGCAAACGAGCAGCTCCTGGCTTCCACGCTAAATTTTTTGTTGGCGTTGGTGTCTTATATATTTAAACCAATCTGTGCATAGAAATACGTGTTCCCAAACACTATTATAGCTCCAATAACGTGATCCAACAGATTAACTCGTAATACCGTAAAAGAACTGGGACTGCGGCAGCAAAATCGAACAGCACAAAACCAATTTCGCCTTCCAACGGTGCCAATGGTTGCAATGGTGCCTTTTAGCTGTAACAGACTCCAGGCAGCCGAGTGCGCTACTTTCGTGGAACGAATAATTATTATTACCGAGAACCAACCACCGCCGCCGGTGTGTAAACTTGGGACCGCATGTTGTATACCTACACAATGCAACCTGCGCTTGGATGCTCCTGATCACCCGAAGGTTAGTGGCGCATGAACTGGATATCGCTGGCAGGCTGTAACGAAAAACTCCTGGGAAAAGTGCTGGGTGCAGCTGCAGCATTCTTTTGACCGATGTGCCCAACGTCGTTCCAGTGAGTAATCAGAAAATGGGGGCGATGGTGATGAGTTTCGTGAATTACAATTCACTTACAATTCGTCCCGTCACGACACTGAAGGGTTGTCGCAATTCTACTAGCTCTACAGCCACGAGATAGCTTCGTCCATGTACACCCTTCCACCGGCTTCTCAGCCCATAACTGAGTATGCCAAAGCCGACATTGCTCCACCGACCTTGCTCGTTTAGTAGACCGCTATAGCCTCCTCCTACCACACGTCTCCCATAACGGGCGTCCCGTCTCCCTACACCGAAACCTACTGTTTCGGCCGGGATCCCTTGTCCTGGTGTGGTCGGCGTCGCGTCGCGGTGCGTGTTACTTTCTGAGAAACTCATCTTTGCCTATTCTAGACCTGAGTGTGCGATCACTCAAGGTACAGATGCCACGTACGAAATATCTCCTGTCATTCCATAGCCAACTCCCTATTATTGAACAATGGACATTGTTTCCAAATCCAGGCTAAAACTATACCACCGTTCCCGCCACGCGTCGCTATAATTATTACCTAGACGAAGCTTTCCACCACGGGAGATATGCTGCAGTGTCTCATCCGAAGATGCTAAGCAGAACAAGAGTTAGTACATAGCCTATGTACAACATTGGGACATGTGTCGGGTGGCAGCTGTAAGAAGATAACGGTAGAGCGCTCGGACTCGGGGACAGACCTAGAAATAGAAGTAGAAGAAGATTTTGCGTTTGGCCAGCGTGTTGCTCTCTGGCTCGTAAATACACTACGTGAATACCCCTTGGTTCACGTCTTCCTTATTAACACGAGCCGGCTTTTGTTAAATTAAACCCGATTAAACAGTGGCTGGCGTCCTAACTGTAAGCCGTATATTCACCCTGCAAAGGTAGAGAAAAAGATGTCACAGCGTTGTTTTTCAGACGTAGCGACATCGCGATAAAGCTGCTTCCATTCCATTCAAGATTGGTACGAAAATAATAATTCACGACATTTTCATAGCAGAAATTGTTGTTAGTTTGTACCCGTCAAAACGCTCACAAAAACGCGTGTACTTTTGAATCCGATTGCTACGAAGGCGCACACAGTCGTATTTTCATTATATTCCCAGTAAAAAAGTCGGCAGAGATTCGCGGAAACGTGGTTTTAAAAGCTAATAGGTTTTCTTGTGCTCCTTAAACGCGAAATGTTTTCTGTCTGTCGGTCCGTCCTTCGGTTCACCCGCCCGGTACAAAGATCTCGAACGGCACGTTTATATATGCAAAGCAGTTTCCGAACTACTACATGTGGTTGCAATGTTCAAACTTTACAAAATTGTTTGGCAAAAAAAAAAAAACATTAGGCATAATTCAGGCAAAAGATCGCTACATAAGCCACGTTTGCATTGTTCGTTTGTATAGAAATACAGGAGATTCTGGATAAACGGAAATCGCTTAAACGGAATTGCCGCCTAAACGGAACAGTTGCTTGTAATTTCGTTGGTTTTGTATTCAGATAACGTAATAAAACTCTCGGTAATCGGAACTAAAATTTCCGCATTAGCCTGTAAACGGAACCAGAAATGGAACTTCTTGTGAAATCCAATGGTATGAGAAACAGCTTTTTACGGTTCCGGCTGTATCGTTCTTGTTTTTTTTTGTTCCTCCATTCTTTTTAGCCTTGTTGGCCTCGTAAGCCTTGTCTCGTAAGTGGTTAGCCGTGTTAGCGCAACGAATGCAACATTGCAGTTCTGGTTCCAATCGTTCGGTCTCGATTCTAGCGCCGAGGCTACAGGGCTTACCTCCTGTCGCCTGGTTTGTGCCATCGTTGTGCTCTTCGTCCTTCATTACCACGTTGCCGTCTTCTAAATTCAGTGGCTCGTAAGCACTCGCGAAGTTGATGCCTCTAGCCTCTATGAAGATGCAGTGGCAAGAACTCAAACAAAAATAATTGACGCATTTTGTAGGGCACAGCGACTCATTGTTTCTGTTGTGTGTACGCACATAAATTTCACATTAGAACATCTCTCTCAGTAAACGGAGCTCCTATAAAACAGAACTAATTTTTCCGGTCCCTTGAAGTTCCATTGATCAAGAGTCTACTCTACATGTGTGCTTGATCTTTGGTATACAAAAATTAAAAAAATACGCCCTGAAATTAACTGTGTGACCGAAAAACACAAAAGCACTCGTGGGCAATACTAGACCTTCTAGCAGCATTTCATGAATTCGAACCCTGGCGGAAAGCGCCAGTCGGTGGCGAGAAAGAAGTGGTGCGCAATGAAATTTATTTGATTGAAGCAAACCTCTAACGCTCGAGGAGCGAGACGTGAGGGGAAAAGCGTGACAGGGTGGCAGACAGAGAATAAGCTTTTATTTGGCGTCTGCGTTCCCACCGCACGCCACACCATGTGAAGTTTTTGCGGCACATCGGAAAAATAACGCTGTTTCTTATAGGTGGATTCAAAATGTTGGTGACATAGCCACATCCTGGATGGATGCGATTTTTTTTTTTTCAAATTACGGGCGAATTTCGCCTAGATTTTTGGTGAGGGCCACCCTTAATATATATAGCATTGTCATTGTTGACTCCGCACGAATGCACTGATGACTAAATTACGAACAAGCCAGAGTAATTCCAACATATTGCAAGAACTCCCCGGGATACAAAAGTCTACTTTATAGATAAAATATTACATACCAAGTGCCATCGCATATAACAACGAAACGTTGTGTAGTAGCGTATATTTGCTGAGGTCAGATTTTGTGTAGTATTTTCGGTAGGGACGTTTAGAACTTCCTATTTTCATATGACGTTTGTTTAAAACGATTTCCATTTGGAATGTCTTGGTTCGTAGGCGTTTCGGAAATGGTCTCAATTCTGTCGCAAACTCCACTTACGCTCAATAAATGTTTATCCTCTCTGTGTATTCCACAAACTGTGCAGTTTGTGCCCAATATATTGACGTTTTGTTTCTTTTTGTTTTTTCTGGATGTGTGTCCTCAAACATGCGAGAGCTATATTGGCCCATGCAGCCACTAGGGCTTCCTATTTGTCTTTTAAATGTCTACAAACCTTACCAGAATATGTATTTATGATAACACCAAAAGCAAAGAGATTGGTCGTGAAATTTTAAAGTACACGCGAAAAATGCTTTTAAAATGTAAGGCCAGGGACATCATTATATACATGATGGGCATAAGCCTGTGACCCTTGTCACAAAAAATTCGCAATAAGCTATTCAATGTTTACATATTACGTTGCCTTGAATTGCGAAATGCATGTGGGGTTCGGTGCATCGATTCTTCAGAAAACTAGCGAAGAATAAGACAAAGACATAAGGCGACGAAAAGACAACCCACGTTCTGAACTAGCGACTGACATATAACTTAAGAACGATTCGTCTAGACAATGACACGGCAGCCTATGGCTACCGTAAGCATTTTACAGGCCACAGTGTGTCTTGGGCTACTTAAAAGATGATAGTTTCTGTCCGGCTAATTAAACGAGAACATTTTGGTCTGTATATATATATATATATATCCGTGTGTTCCGACATTCAGCCATAAGATGAAAATTTAAAGTGAACTATTGAAGAAGTTTTCCGACAGAACGAGACCTGGAAGCATCCTTTATTCCTGTCAACATTTTTCAGAACAAAGAAAACAGGGGGATTATTTGAGGTAAAACATAAATACAGATGTGTCATTTGCAGTGTTTTTGTAATATAAATATACATCGCTCCTTCATTTTTGCTATACCGAATAATAAAATGTACGTTAAAACCGTATTTTTAACCAATAATACAAAGTGAGATGCGTCATTTCTGGACCACGTGACGGCGCGTCAAGTTTTACAGAAGCGAAGTTGTCATTGAATGGCGCACGAGCAGTGGAACGCACGAAAACTGTATTGACTGTAGCGAATCTCCTAGTTGGTTTTCTTTTTTGGGGGGGAATGAAAAGGGGAAGGGCGTGGGATGTGGGTGGGAGAGGCGAGATGACTATACGTGGCAGGGACGGCGAGAAATTGTCATCTTTTGAGGACGTTTGGAGAGAGTTGTGGAGATACGATGCAAATGTGTTTCACCTGAAAGTTTGTCACCCAAAATCATGTACTTCAGTAAAAGAATTGTGCATCCATTGGCGATTGGGTGTTCCTACATCGCAGCTAGTGTCACTAGATAAGGTATCAGAGTAACCCACAGAGACTCGCAAGTCAACAACAGCGTCCATTTTGCTGTTTATCAGTTTTGCGACATTCCCTTTCCCCCCGCCTCGCCGCTAACTCGACAAGGTCGCTTGTTAGAACACTGCCGAAGATTTAGAAAAAAAGCATTTTCGGACACATTCTGCTGCTGAAATGCTGCTACACGTGTTATCTTTTATGCGCGTTCGACACGACGTCAGCTGCGCGCAGCCACACAGGAGGAAGGACAAGATAAGCCTACCAGAGTTGACTGATTAAATCACATAAAAAATAAAACCGTGATGACCTACACTCGTGCCAGTGTACACAATATTCACGTGATGCAAAGTGACCAATGATCATCGGGTAAATAGTGCCGATAGAAGAAAAGAGTGCCGATGCATTGTAAACTAATCTAGTGACACTAGATAAAACTTTGTTCAATGATGTGTGCTTTGCTACTCAGCGCAAGGGTTGTCTTTTGTTTGCCTTCCGTATTAGTCTATTCTTTGCTGGTTTTCGGAAGTTTCACCTTAAAACAACTGGCGCAGCAAGCTACACTTCTGTAAGGGTGAGTCGACTTGTCAAAGTACTGTAGTTTGAGTATTTTCAATATCACACTGAAAGCTTTATTTCGAGCTTGTTACCCTTTCCTGAAGTTGTCCTGATAGCTGGGCGAATAACTTTGTGGAGGAAGTTTCTGTATACCCCACAGGCCCAAGCCTCTGTTAAAATATGTTTTTTTTCTGAGCTGAAGATTATTATTTTTGTATATATTTTTCCACAGTAGAACACCGCTATATTATATTTTTTCCTTGCAACAAGTAGAGTAAAGAACTTGCATGTTCCTTTGCTTTCTAGTTCTCATTCAAAAGGCAGACCCATTTGTCTATTGGAGGGCAAATACACAGCCGTAGAAGTCATACACAGAAAAGGGCATTCGCAGCCTGAAACCGTTCTTGAAGTACAGGCGGAAATTCAAGAATGAGAATCCGACCATCACAAATGTTCTGTCGGTATTACCTCCCGAACGGGTTATAAAAAGGCACGCAAAATGTGGCTGTCGTCGGGGGCAGACATGTCCTTGTGCGTGAGCCAGCAGATCTGTGTACGTTAAAGCACACCGTGCAATTTCTATGCCACTGCTTGCGATTTACAACAGAGCAAAGCGGCACTTACCGAAACGCTTTTTCTTTTGAATACCGTATACCACTCTTTCTTTCTTACCATTTTCTTTAATATGTAGCATAAGAAAGCTGAATCTAAACGCAATCCTGGTCTGTTACTAAAAAGTAGTGAAGTAGTGTCAAGGCATTGTTTTGCAAAACGCTGCAAAAAAGGTATCCAAAACTCGCCACTTTTTTAAATTTGCGGACAGCAAAGAACAAAGGCCTATTTCGTTAAAAAAAGTTAGAATTTTATTATAGAAATTGCAGCACAGGTTTTGTTATAACTTTGTTTTGCTGCAGCAGAAAAGTTTGTACTTGCTCCAAATAAAAGAGGCTAAGCCTTCCATAAACTTTGTTGCTGCAAAGCCACGAAAAATGATTTCAACAGAAAAGATGGTATTAAAACGGGGTTCTACGCTTCGAAAAAACACTTTGAATAAACAATAAGAAAAACAGCGCAGTTTAGGAGGCTAAACAACACAGTACGACCGGGCCTTCTACTGTTGTGGGAACGTGCTGGGCGTGGAAAACGTTTTGATGCTCCGAAAAACTTGGGGAGGCTTTTTGCTGAAAAAAATTGTGGTTGATCCCTCTTTCATAGGAATTCATAAAACACGAAATTGGAAGGGGTCTTCACAGGAGGAGTTGAATGTTAAAGGAACCTCCTTCATATACGAAGGGTGATCGAACCTCACACCGCCAGACGAATTGTAGCCGACACGCAAGAAACAAAAAATAATCGGTTTATTCCGGGACAACAAAGCCAAAAATAACATGCAGAGAAACAGGACGTTGAAGCACCTAACGGTCATGGGAACAACGTGGCAGCGGAGCGTTCTTCAATTCAAGCGCGTCCCCCTTACACGAAGGCGCTGACATCGAAGCGCCAACGGTCGGCACTCATTAGCATCATTTGAATATTTTAGTATTTGATTTTTATTTCTTGGCAAAACCAAGAAGAGGCTTTGATTAAAGGCGGACGTGGCGTCGCAGGGTCCTCCGCCACTCGATATACAGCGTACATAATAACACGACTGTGCAAAAATTTATGCATAATAGCACAATCGTAATAGAGAAATAGCACAAAGCAAAGTCATTACTACATTGCCTATGTGTTATGCAAATCATAGGTCTAAAATTCAGAGAAGGATCACAGTATACACATAAACGCAGTGATTTGTACGTGAGCCCTACTTGATGATGCCCTACTTCGCTTCGCATCTCCTAGACGGCAGCAGCATCTGGACGAGCCAAAGGGAAGGAAATAACGCGCGTTTATTGAGCTGCTCACGCCTCGGTTCATACCGCAGTGGGCAGAGCGCCACGTACGTACCGTTATGGCGAGAAACGAGAGAGTTCGTGAGCTCGAATCCAGGCGCCGCCGCATCAATGGCACTTTTTCTTGCGACGTTCCTTCCTTGACGGTTATAACGTCCCTGAGATATTGGTGTACCCCGGCATAAAACCCTTTCGTGGTAAAATTTTCTTCGTGTCTGATCACATCCAAAGTAGGACGTAAAAAAATTATATCCCAAGAAATATCGTCATACACCTTTTCGCAAGCATCCATTTAATACTCAAGTTATCACGCTGCCTGCTTGATTGTGCGAGCGCAAGCGGGACGTCTCCATATTTGTAGCCGGAGACACTCGGCCATTTTTTACACATAATGATTTCATCCCCTCCGTTTCACCACAAGAATGCGTTCCAGTGAGAGTTTCAGGTGTGTAACATAAGTTATCGTTTACTGGCACAGAAATGTGGCCGCAAGCAGTGGAAGACACTAATGTCTGGATAGCTGGCTGAGACAAGAATGCGCTGACATCTTAGATCGTGTTAGCAGCAATCGTTCGAGCCCTTGCCTCCTGCTTTCGTGCGTCATTGTAAATTTAGTTGGCGCTACGCTACGCGCTCTCGTTCTCTGTGTACCAGTGGACAACTTTGATAGTACAACATCGCACGCACCTACGAACCAACCACCGCTCGATGATGCGTCACGCTGAAGAGAATCGTTTCGCTCTCACGTAGTTGCGTGGTATATTTTAGAACACACATGGCGAACCCAGCTCTAACAAAATCCCACTAAAAACGAACAAATGTTCGTTTCCCCTTACATTTTCTATAGACACATGTTATGTTCAGATATAGCGAAAAACGAATATAGTGAAATTCTTTCCGTTTCCTGATGTGTGTGTAAAAGAGGGCTTGACTGTACTGCCGCGGTGAAGTACCGAGCAGCGAAGCGATAAGTAGATGGCACATTGGGGAGAAAGTAAGGCCCTGCTTGTACGCCAGCGGCTGAATGCCATTGAAGCGCAATAAATGTCGTTAAAAGAAGTAGCATAGCAGACCTTTTGCTTCAAGAATATAAAGAATAAACAGAAATAAAGGTATCTCAAATGCGCGCTTCCCCAAACATGATTTCCGTAGCAGGTGACTTTTCCTTAGTTTGAATAATCAAGGAGTGCATAAAGGAAAATCCCATTTCCAGACTTGACAATTTCGATGCAAGATACTTTAAATATCAGGGAGTTTTTTGTGGAAGAAGCCAAATCAGGCACCAAGGCAAGCCCCTTCATTTCTTGTTAAAACTACAAGTTGGGGGTGAATGTCTGAAGCTAGCGAATTGTAAAAAATATTCACAAAACGTGAAAGCTTTGAACAAATTGCGTGAACACTAGGCAAACAGCAAGCTTCTGGCCCAACATAGCTTATTTTTTGCTTTGCTAAGTGTACGCCTGGTTATGCTTCGCGACTCCGTTACGTTTTCTGCGTAGCGTCATCATTAGACCGCAACAAAGCGGAGCACCACATTTTCTGCAATTCGCTGATGATTTCCTGCCGCTTCACCGGTGCGATATTGGGATTGGATTGAAGTTGTCGTTTCCGTTCTCAAGTAGTGGTGCTGCGCCTTTCTAGCCGTGCTTCCTTTTCTTCCGGGCTGACGATCTTCTTCACTAGCCGCATTTCTGTCTTCGTTGGGGACAAGACTGTTCGGTCGCCTCGGAGGCAGATGGGAGCTGCTTTTACATCCCCGTGGTGACCTGACGACTTAGCTACGTTTCAGCGCATGCTTGGCTTCCGTATAGCGCTTGGAGGCAGATCTATGGTGAGGCGTTGCCGGCGGTAAAATGGCACAACTGCTCTGCGACGTATTGCAGTGCACGTTCGTGCGCCTGCTCACGTTAGAAGGCCTGACCACCGGCGTTCCGCTTAAAAGATGACAATTGTGTAAAGAAAAAAAATTCACGCATCTCCACGAAGTGAATTATGACGAGCGGGCGAAGCACTGGGAATCATTCTTACCGTAAGTCACCCGTGAGAGTGCTTACTGCTGCTGAAACGATTTCCAATCCAAACCAATCCAATTCAATTCAATTTATTCCAATTCAATCTAATTAATTTCAGGGCAATTTAATCCACTCTAATGCTCCTCACCCATGCGGGGCAACGCTCTCCACGAGCACTCTCTCTCTTTCTCGCTCTCTCTAACCTTTTGTGATTCTTTTATTTTGTTCTTGTTAACCTTTTGTGGACCTTTCGTTCACACATGTTTCGGTTTACATGGTGCTGTGCGTCTCTCTCTCTCTCTCTCTCTCTCTCTGATTCTCTCTCTCTCTAACCTTTTGTGAACCTTTTACAGTAATTCCGCGTTATAATGAAGTCAGCGGGACGGCAAAAAATTTCGTTACAAGCATTATTTTAACGTAAGCGACGACCAGCCAAAAGATAAAGCAGTTGAGATTTAATTGCGTTACCACTGCGAGGAATCAAAGCGCAATTTATACAGTGAAGAAAAACGTAATTCAGGCCGGAAAATTGCAGTAAGCTTTGGCTGTTTCAAGTTCTTGCGGGACGCGAGCAAACGCTGCTCCAAATTTACCAAGCACTGCAGGAGGCAATTGTCGCCACTCACGCATTCAACTTTATTTCGCAGCACGAGTAGGTACTCCCGCGTCTGCGCCAGAGCTGGCACTTCCCGTGGCTCTTCGTCCGCTGGCCTTTCGTCCTTGTGGATGGCCAACAACAACAGTGTCAACTGCCAGTGAATTAGGAGAGGAAGCCGGTGGCCGCTTTTATAAGGGGGTGCGGGCGATACGGAACGCGGCGAGAGTTTTACGCTGGAAAGTGCCGCAAATGCTGTGACTCGAGTGTGAGTTTGTGTTTGTTGTCCTGAAAAAAAAAACCAATTCACCGCTCATTGTGGGTACACAGTGCAGTCACAAAAACTGACGGGTTTTGCGCCAGGGATTAACCAATGTCTCGGAACAAAGTTCCCCGAGGAAACACCAGGAAAAATCGCCGGGCAAACACCAGCTTGATTGACTCGCCATTTGTACAGCCTGAATCGCAGCTCGTCGACGCCTCCATTCGCCACTTCTCTCTAAGTGGGTCAAGCTCTTTGTGCGCTTCGCATAATGCGGCCTAAAATGCCGCATTATGGGGTGGCTGGGGTTACGATCAGAAGAAATTTCGAATAAAGCGATAATTTGAGTAAGGCGATTTCGTTATAACGAGGGATTACTGTATATTGTTCTTGTTCACCTTTTGTGAACCTCTTGTTCACTGATTTTTCGATTTACACGGTGCTGTGCCGTGAGCACGAATGCCGGACGCCGGACGGACAAGCCTCGGCGTTAAGGTGCGTCGCCCCTAAAACAGTGCCGTCGCAAATCAGGAAAGTGAATTAAGGTACAGAACTATATTTTTGTGGTGCTCGTTGTTGCAGCGTAATGATGGTAACGGGATAATATTTCCCGCTCAACGAGGGTTCTACTAAACGTTTTGTAAGCACCAAAAAAAGGAAAGTAACAAACGTCTGTGAAAAAACCTTCCAAAGAAGCTTTTTATATAACCTAGTGAATGAAGTTGGCCAGCTAACAGATGTATGGTTCAATCAGCACAAACGCGTACTTAAGAAATGTACATTGCGTAACAGTGACACAAAAGTTTCAATTTCTGAAAAATAACCGGGGTGCGAGGGTGAAGTGCGATTGCTAACTTTTTATCGAAAGAACCACGAGAGTTAATCAAAAAGCTCGAAAAAAAGACAATATTACTCTGGACCGTCCTACGTTTTCAACCGAACAGCATCAGACTGACCTTAGTACTCGTTTATTTATTTTGTCCTAAGGCTTGCCTAAATGCATATTGCAAATTTTCAGCACCGAGAAATGCAACACAAAAGAAATGAAATCTCCAAAAGTAACCTTTTCTTTGACAATCAAACCAAACTAAATTTCTGGTATGGTCTGGCAACAAAGAAACTGTGCTTGAGTGTGAATGCTTTCAATTCTGGAACTCCAGATTAACGGGTTCTAATACAAACTGCAGAGCGCAGTGTCATCCTATCTGTACAGTATGTATAAAACATAAAGAAGAACTGAGAGTGGGTCGGGTTTGTATAGGTTCATGATGGGTACAGCGCAAACAAAACTCGTACAAGAAAATACACGGAATGGAGCACTACTACCAACGAAACATTTAATTGTGAAAACACATATATACATACACTCTAAGTCACCGTCATCACATCTTGTACATTACAATCCACCACCCGGAAAGATGGCGGGGAAACAACAAACGAAACTCTGCATGTAATCACACGACCCGTATACAAACCCAGACTCACGACACTGCCCACTCCATAAACCGTTTTCCTAAAAACCAAACTCAGCGTCTGATGACAAGACAGACAGACTGAAGACATGACAGACATGACAATCAGAGTGTGTGGCTACTCCGGACGGCCCGTGCACTCTTTGCCTTGCTATTTAGCCACGCATTGCAAGACGTGCACGGGCCGTCCGCAGTCGCCACACACTCTCATTGATGCGAACCGTACCCCCGTGGGGCGCACGTGCCGTCCTAAGGTAACACACGCAATAGTTTTTACAAACACAGAATGGGCCACAAGAGAGATAACTGAAGCTTTTCGCATCAAGAAAGACGAAAATACACGTGTCCGCCAACCGTCTGTCATGTCATCAGATGCTGAGTTTGATTTCTTGGAAAAAGGTTGATGGAGTGTGCATTGTCATTATTCTCGGTTCGTACACGCGTCGTGTGATTATATGCAGCGTTTTGTTTGTTGTATCCCCGCGATCTTGCCGGGTGGTAGATTGTAATGTACACGTTGTGATGGCGGTGACTTAGAGTGTATGCATATATGTGTTTTCACGATTAAACATTTCATTGCTAGTAGCGCTCCGTCCTGTGCATTTTCTTGTACGAGTTTTGTTTGCGCTGTACCCATAATTATGTATAAAATTAATCCATCAACTTGTGTAGGAATGAAATGTTATCTTTTGTGGCGATACGCTTGTGCTCCGGCAGATGATACGACGAATTTATTCATTGGATAGAGACGAAAAAACGTTATTGTCGTCGCTGTTCAAACGGAATCACTGCTTGGGAGTGGAAGTGCCCTCGTCCCTTTAGATGGCGTTTAGGAACATCTTGGCCATGGCGGCGCCTTACGCCAGCTGGACGACTGCTGTTTGGATGTCGGGTTGGGAGCTAAAACGCGCGGCCTCCCATTGATCGCGTGTTTTAATGCGTACATCTGATGTTGGTGTGTCTGGTTTGCTGGGCACGTCCAAGCCATGTGTGGGAGCGTGGCGGCTGCGGCGCCGCACTACTTGCACTGATGTGTGTATGCATATAGAAAGTGTCCGTGGCACAGGGCCGGGTGTGGGAAAGTATTAGATTGTATCCTGCGCCATGCAAATGATTGCTTTGTGGTAAGGGTACTGTGAGCGGCTTGATATGTAGCCAGCCTGTCTCTCCCTGCCTCCCCCCGTCGATGACGACGCGTTGTCTTCGAATTCAGCCTAGCAGCTGAATCCTCAGGCTGCTTATTGTGCCATTTCATTTCCCGGGACAACGAGTGCGCTGGTGCTTATAACGAACGGAAATATCGTGAGGGTAGGATTGATTTCCATTGGATTATCTGGATTGGGCACCAAAGCATCATGACTAATATTTACGTCAGTATTTACGTTTTGAAAACTGATACTCGTGCACCTCTTCGATAGCCTGGTAGCAGCTTTGTATTTTCATTAGAATAAGTATTTCTGCCTGTTTTTTTATGTAGTGGTATACAGTTTTAATTAGCCTGTCGGACGATTTGTGGTGATTGTTAGTAAATGAACTGCCTGACCAACGCCGCATCGGTCTGCTAGCAGGGCCGTAGAACTGGTTGTTTCTGAGACCTGTAGCTAATGGGACCAGCTCGGGTGTTTATTAACTGAAAGGAAATATTTTTAGCCCCTCCCTGCCACCGTATGGGCATATCTGCTTCGTCATTAATATCCTTTTGTGGTAGGTCCTCATGCAGCCCATCTAGTGTGTTGGTGTTTAAAACCGGGTAAAGTTCATAATATTGAGCCTATATTCATTTAAAGGTATGCTGATGTATGTGTTAGATACACATGAAACGCTATGAGGATCAGCAAAATTTGTTGATGAGCTAGTTGGTCTGATACTTGAAACTTGATACTTGATACTTATTATACAGGTTGGGCAATTTCGAACTATTTGTGAAGGTTTCCAGAGGTTGTGGGCTCACGCTTGCATCTGATGGGGTGTTGAAGAAAAAAGTAAAAACAGGTTGCCACAGTTTCCGTAACTTTTAAATATTTTTAGGGAGGGGCTTGTGTGCTATAAGTACGAGACAAGGCCCGTGGACGTTAACTCAGAAATGAAAACTGCATAACACGTTCATGCGTGCGGTTTTATTTTTAGGCTGATTGTATAATTTCATTACTTCAGCTTTCTTGAGTAGGTAGAGCGAGCACATGGATGGCAAGATTATGGCTAACGTATTTCTTGGGCCAGCCAGTGAAAGCTGGTCAGGAAGGTAAGGTTGGGGAAAAAAAAGCTTTAATTGTGGAAAGATGGCACAAAAAAATCGCTGCTGTGATATACGTCCACTTGATAATTTTTTGCAAAAAAAATATAAGGAAATTGTGATGTGCAAGTTCTGTGCTCGCCACCTAACACATTGGGAAAAATGTGCTTGAAATGACCAAAAAGTTTGGGAGTATTTGTGGTTGCTGCTGCTGTAAGTATAAAAAGGTTACCGCGAGCATGTTAGGCGGGATTTATTCATTACAACTTCCTTCGTACTACGTGTAAGCCAAACGGAGTGTCTAGCATTAACCAGGCTCATCAGACATCATTATTCGATAAAAAGTGTGGTGATAGCCTTGTATTATCCCATCGGCGGGCATGTATTTTACGTTATCTTCCGATCAGCCAACAACGATTCTATTTTTATTTCAAAGCAAAGAGTAGCGAATCGGGGAAATTGACGAAGCAGACAAGATCAGGAATGTTGATCTGACGGTCTTGTTAAGAATCAAGCAAACGTACCTAACGTCCAGTCAACGTGATTGAGTTTCTTGTGCACGGCAGGGGTGTGAGAAACTGGCATGTAATATTTCCTGGGCTTTCTTATTGTTCGAGTTTTTCAGTTTTGGTTTGCTCCTTTAGAGATTGATGAAAATTTTGTGCATTGCCCAGTGTACCCAACACGACGCATTTCATGGGCGTTTCATTTCTGACATTCCTATTTATTTATTCAAGGTATTTTTGAACATTAGTATGGCTTTTTCAGTCACTTTTAAACGACTCTGCAATGGTTATAATAGAAGTTCTCACTCTTTTTTGGGGGGTCTGCAAACACTGTGAAAACTATACTTAACACCAGCACAGAGCGGCTGTGTGTGACACAGCAGATCTGAAATTTGTGACTGCTTCCTTTTGTTGCATTTTGAAGTGGCTTTCGAACGCCTCCATTTATTGCTGCAGCTCTCAAAAATGCCGGCCCAGAGCCGCTATCGCTGTAATGGTGTACTTTGAGCGCCAGAATACGCACAGACCGGGAAAGAGGAAAAACGCATTTCAGCAAGTTTCCAAGTTTTCTGATGGGCATTAGGCGGTAATTTTAATGTTTGCTACTTTAATATTCCTTATTCTAAGTACTTGATGTGTTGCTTGATCACGTATAAACCCATGTAAAATTCGAAAAATAACTCAACAGTTTTTCATGTTCTATGGAAGCGTTTCCTGCTTGTCTGTATAGTTTTTGCTGCTTTAATTTCAAATTTGATGGCAGAGGGGAATCAAACTTCACTCTTACGTTTACACAGGTACAAAACATACACGTACATGACTAGCGACCCCATATCTGCTTGAGAGAAGCTTGGGGGAAACTAACACTATATTGACCTCTGGGGTACATTTTTCGGAAGCAATGGCGCTTTCGTTGCATGCGCGTCTGGGTATTGGGCTGCACCTGTGGCTGACCATGGTCATTTTTTTGTTGACTGCTCTTGAAGTGACACGACTGGACTGTAGCAGGTGTTAACACCATCAATCAGAGATTTAAAACAAAATTTGAGGAACCCACCTATTAGTTCGTTTGAAAGCTTTAGCTGGTTGTTGGATTTTGTAGTCTCCTCTGTTCAGATTAAGAACGGGAAGGGTAGATACCTGCTAATGAAAGAACATATAAAATCTCTTCACTGAAAACAGAGATAATGGCGAGCTCAAACGAAGAGACTAACGTTATATAGCAGCGCCACCCAATCGGCGCCAATAAGGAAAAACGAATTATTTTTCATCTTCTGCTGAGTTCGGCTGAAGAAAGCCGAACTCAGCGGAAGATTTAAAATAATTTGTTTCTTCTGTAAATTACCTTTGATGTTCGGTAAATTACCTTTGATAGCCGAAATGGCACCACCGTGCCGAGTTGTCCTGATGTGTAGGATGACCGCTGATCTTCCTGTATAAAAGTGGTATGTGTTTATTTTGTGACTTTGAGTATGTGTTTATGAGCAGGTAAGTGCCGTCGCCGTTCTTAGTGTGTTCCAAGGAGACCACAAAATGGGACCTTTGAATAAAGCTTAAATGCGAAAAGAGACGGGGTTTGGGAATAAAAACGTACTAAAGAGGAGTAATATTTGCCCTCATACCATGTATATTGTTGAGTGTTACATAGGTGGAAATGTTCTTTGTACAAGAAACCCTAGACGTACGCATACCCGTACACGCAGCAACGCGTTGCGCAATTCACACTACCTAATGGCAGGGTCAATTAAACTAAATTTGGAAGGACAACCACGTGGGACGAAAATGATTGCGTGCACACCCTTACTCGAAGGTACGCCTATTCGGGAAAAACATTTCGTGCTGTAAATTTGAGCTTTCTACGGCAAGAGTAAATTTCACACCTTAAAGGTCAAAACGTGTAAGGTTGTTTTTTAAAGGCTATTTCAAATATTTTTATTTTAAATGGTTAAAAACGAAATACTTAGTTTACCTATAGTATGCGACGCCTTTATGCAGAATTGCAACAATTATTTGCAGTTTTTATATTTCCATTGAGCGGATAGAAAAATTATTTTCTTCCTGTGACAGTACAAAATAAAGTATTAACATCAGTTTGCTCGCAAATCCGACGGATGCCTTCAAGCACTAAAATTTAGGGCTAGCCGTCGCAAATTTCCATCGTCAAACGAAAATCAACACAATCAAGGCATTCCTGTTTTGAAGCCGTGTCATGTAATACAGCATTGTTCAAAAGATGTGTTTGTACGAAAGTCACAGCCGCACATTGCCCTTTCTATTAAATACGACACAAAAGATCAACTTTATTACCACGACGAGTGGAAGATCTCAAGCTTCCACGCGCTGCACAAAATTTGTATCTTCCTCGCACAAATATTATGAAGATTTTGATTTTTCCGCAGATATAATTAAGAGGAAATTCACCTAAGAAATGAAAAACGATAATCCAAGCGGAGGTTCCAGAGTCAAAGCTCTCGTACTGTACTGTACTGTACTGCACCGAAAACAAGCGCATTGCCTCGATGCTTTCAGAACAATCCAAAGACATCTGGCATTTGGTGTCATTTGCAAAATTCATGTGCACATCAAGAAAAAATTACTCTGACGCTTGGTGTGTTGGGGTGCTATTTATGACATGCTTTGCGGATTAAGTGACAAAAAGAGTAGGAAAAATGTGATGTTGTGGAGGTGTAAATGAGCTCGCTGTTTTGGGTACCGTGATGAAAGCTTATCACGAAGGTAGGCTGTACAGTAGCCTTTTTAAATGCTCCAGATACCGTTCCTCGGTTTCCGCATGAATGCATGGCTCAACAATTTAAACCTATGAATAGAAACAGACATACTTATCATGTGTAAAATTTCAGATGTACCCAAGAAAATACATTTTTGCTTCCCCGCTACGTATCCGCGAGATTAAACCATTATCATAAGGATCGACAGGCTGTATGAGAATCCTGTTCTAGCTCGCTTTTTTAAACAACGTTCCGAAGTGAAACAACCCGGTCGGTTTTGCTTGTACGCCGCTATTGAACAGACATTCTTCTGTAGCCTACAGGGACCAGGTTTAAACAGCGATTTTTCCTTTTTAACGTAATGGTGATCTTCTAATGTCATTCCGTTTACTTAGTGAGGGCCTGTAATAATCCTGCTTATTGAATTGTTCACCGCCATTGAAGCGGCGTATATTGATTGCACGTGTCGTACGTCTATGTGTATAAAGGGTGTTACCGAGAAGAATCTAAGAAATTACACAAAAAAGGCTTTCGGAGGTAACTTTTTTTTTCTCGCGCGAAATAGTCAGAGGTGTTGGCGGACGGAAGAAAACCGGTTCTATGTGCTATTTACCGAATTAAATAACTATAATTTGTTAATCACCTTTTTGTTTATTCTAGTTAGGTGTTTGATTGCAGGGGAGAAATTGTAGAGCAGCATCGGAAACTGATAACCGTCATTGAATTTGGGGAAATTGTAATGGCGTGAAGCGCTGCAGCCCTCACAACCTCAGCTCTCCAGATGAGCGCAACGGTCTCCGTTCGGCAGCTGAGTGCCGCAAAGCCACGCCCACGCTCTCATGTCAATATCAGCCGTACAGGTCAGACGCCCGCCGCGATTTATCTTCGGCTTTATATTCCAATGCAAACGGCGGACACGGCGGAACACTACCCTCTCGAGCGGAAGATAACGCGTGGTTGGCATGTTACGCGCCGATACATACAGGGCCATATCTCAAGAGGAGATAACCATCAAGCTTAAGACATCTTCAAGCACACGCTGCTACTAATGCACGCCGATATACTCACCTACTCCTCCACGGGCGCCAACATTAGCCAGCCCACAGACAACATGTAGGGAGAACAGAAACTACTGTATTCCGACGACTCCAAAGAAACTTTCACGTCCTATAGCGTACTCATGCCAAGTGCCCGACCCCCTATTCTGCCTCGTGCCAATATTTCCCCCGCCCTGGCACGCTATAATTTTTCGTATAAAGGCATCAACAGCCCCGCCCTTAACTAGCTTTCCCCAAATTTTATACGAGCAGTGGGTGGCACAGCTAAGGAGCTCGGACCTCTCCTTCCACTGTAGCCCCGTGGAGAGGGCCTGTGTGGCCAGCACAGTCGAGGGTGTCACGTAAAAAAGAAAATCCACAACCACAAAGGTGCCCAAACATCAGCCCCTAAGGGTTTCCTTAGTGAGGTTTACTCCTACTGCTCGTTGTATTTTAAGAGTGCGTTGCTGTGTTTACTCAGACTTTTTCTATCTCATATGTGCACCTTTGTGGTTTTATTTTGGTTTGTTTGCTTCCCTATTTTGTCTACCTTTACGTCTACCTTGTTTTAGGCGCAGGTTGGGGTGTTTTCTTTTTGACGTATCCATACTTCATTCTTCCGCAACAGCGCGTGGTAGATATAAGATAAATATAATAAATGCTATAATAAACACTGCGTAGTTGCCGCGAATGAAGTCATGATCTGGCAAATAATCATTGGTCAGTGTTTCTTACCACGGGAGATAAAATAATCAAAAATACAACGAATAGATATCGGCGGCTTTGAAAGAACGACACCGTATCGAGCATTTTGAATTCTATTTTGTCATCATATGTTTTGCACTTTCTTAAAGCAGTTATTCTTCGTTACTGAAATAAGGAAGCTGCATATTTTAACTATATGATATTCCCAATTAGTGTACCATAGACAAGAGTAAAAAAATTATTATCATTAGTTATCACTAGCTTTTGTAGTAGACAATGCCCCCAGTTTTAGGATACTTGCAGAAACAGGCAGAAAAGAAAAGTGCAGCAGCTTTCTCGAGTGGAACACCAGTTAGAGCAATGATGTTTCGGTGGTTTCCACGGGCGTGTTACCAGATATTTGTTGTCAAAAGTATGCAACCTAATCAATGCACTACGTCAAGATTTGTATGCCTACGTTGAGTGTCAAACCTGAAAACCTGCTCGCAATTTCGTAAAAATCAATCGTAAAATACCATATACATAAACGGGCCACCAGAACAGGTACCCACGGTACAACCTTTCTTTAATGTTTATAGCGAAATAAAATTTGAATACCCATCAGAAAAATAATTCTACTTTGATTGCTTTGACCACATTGGGGATTACAGTAGTGGCAGGAATTATGACTGCGTCTCACACCTATGACGGTGTAGTTCTTACCAAAGCTTACATTTATTTGGTGCTAATTTCAGTCATTTTTGCAGAATACTTTGAAATATCAAGTACTCTTTTTATGGAAGCACTGCCAATCATAAATGCCAAAACAACCAATAGACTGGTTTGAGCTCACAGAACCAAAGGGCAGGCGGGACCTGTTTTCTGCCGTTTCAAAGGGCACAATATCGCCGATGTCAGTATAAGGGAATTGATGTCAGGAAAACCAAGTTTTCAACCACGGGTCAATCCTTGACCACATATGACAAGCCATGTCTACTACTACCGGGAAGGAAATTGAAGGTTTGGGAATAAGACCGGTTGAATTCAGATTTATTAACAGCAGAAACGTCATCTTTCAAAAAAGAACGGGCATCTTCCTGTTGAGAAACACTGTAAATATTGATCTGTTCGTCCGAGCTCAAAGATAAAAAAATAATAAAAGGATTGCCCATTCTACAGGTTGGAGTTAACTGGGAATGGGAACCACAGTTCTCAAGCAATTTGGGGTCGAGGGTGATAAAAACGAGAGTAGCAGGTAATGTAAAAATTTATGTTAAAATACCAGCGCATGAAACAATATTACGTATTTATAGAATACGTTTTACGAGCGTTATGTCAAAAAATTCTGTGACCGATAGGGGAGTCTCATAAAATAGGGAAACGTCTGGCAGGAAACATCACCCCTTCAGTTTTTTATAATGCTGGAATCGAGTTTTGCTAGGAAATGGGGTGGAAGCAGGCAATGATGCTGCCAAGCACACAAACGCGAAATGCCAAAGAATTGCGCAGATTTTTACTTTATGAAACGCCTTGAATATTTCATAAAAAAGGCCAAACTTTTCAAATATTTGCACCAACGTACAAATAACGCAAGTGGCTGTAAAATTGAAAAAAAAACACGGCTGCAAGATTTTTTGACACATGGTGATTGGTATGTCTCGGACAACACTTTTTTGGGCTGCAGAAATTACGCAAATTTATGAAAGAAGAAGAAAGAAGAAATGACTTTGATTGTGAAAACGTTTGCCCACTCAGCCCCTGATGACCGATGAAAAATAGCGAGCTCGGAACATCTTACTCGAGATCATTAGGTCGGAATTAACCGGCAGTAGAAACCACGAAACGGAAAAGCTTCGGGGCATAAAAATACCGAAATAAAAACAACAGGTAAGATAAAAATTTCTGTTTAAATAGCGCTCTATGAAACTATGTTTCGTATTTATACTGTAATATTTGCGCCGTGATGTCTGAAACGTGTGTGACTCATGGGAGGACGATAAAATAGAAGAAATTGGGCAGGGAGACATCGACTCTTAAGTTCTTCATAGTTGGCTGAAGCACGCTTTGTTAGAAAACCGGAGAGGCCGAATGATGCTGCAAGAAAACGAAAGGAGAACAGCCGAAGCATTGCAAAGATTTTACTTTATGAACAGCTTGAACGTTTGATAAGAAAGTCCAAACGTTTCAAGTGTTTACACCAACATACAAATAACACCATTAGCTGCAAAACTGACAAATCGCACAAACAAGGCTGCAAGATTATTGGTCACTTGACAATAGCTATGTTTCTACTACAAATTTTTCGACTGCGAAATTGTTGCACATTTAAGGGCAATCGCTCACTGCCTGGGCATATCAAGCTTCTAAGCTTGATACCTTTTTGGGGAGTTTATTTTGGGAGAGCAGATTCAGCTGGTAGTGAAGATAAAAGCATTTGGGAACATATAGACATCTGTAGGAACTGCCGGCCTATATTTTGTATAATAATGTGCATCAAACGCCAGCAGATATAAAGCTATATATATGGCACTTTATTCCGTGTTAAGCTGATATCCGACTGAGCTAACTCTACCCAGATCTTGGGAACTTGTACAGGGCCATCCTAGAAGATTAACGTAACTCCCTGTATTTAATTCGCGTATAGCTTACGAAACTCACTTCATCTGATACCCCATTTTTTTCGTAGTACGTAACTCGCAAATATTTATTACTTAAAATAATAATACGGTTAGCTAGAGAGGAAGCGGTATACCAATTAGCTAGAAAATTAGAATTCCAGCTGTCTCAGGGCAATACAGAAGCAAATGTGGTGAATTATACTTTCGAAAAAAGAGTAATGATATTGTAAAGAACAGAAATTTTATCACTACGCCATTGCACACACGGGTGAACACGAATGCTTGTGCGCCGTAATATATTTCTGTTTTAAATTTAGAACAGGCGTGTAGTATTTAACCCCTGAACCGCATAAATCCTTATGTAGTGCATTCTCCTCCAAATGTGCCATTGAAGGTAAAGTGGAAACTTATCAATGCCAAAATTAGCGGGGAGTGCAATCAGCCAATTAGTTTTATGTGCTATTGTGTGATAAATACTTTTAGTGCAACTACGTTCACCAGTCAGCAGCTTCCGACTGATGAGAAATGTAGAGCTGCGAAGTAAAAGATAAAATAAAGATTGTAAAACGAAAACAAGGTTATGTTGTACATACATAAAAACGCGTGGCATAATCTAAGCGAGTAAACGAAAGTATTGCGACGGTTGTGAGCTTATTACAACAGTGGCTGTCGTAAGCGAGAGGGCGTTTCTTAATTAACTTACTTTCTAAAGCAACGTACCGTTAAAGGTTCCTTCTGCAATCATAAGTAGCCGTGTTTGCATCAGTGGAAATGACAGAACCGATGCATCTGCTGCACTGGCTGGTAGCAAAACAGCAAAACAAGTACATATTCCTTATAGCGATCTATGAACTTCATAAGGAGTAAACTGAGAGAAACACGGCAGTACTCATATAATAACGAAACGAAGAAAAACTTCTCATACTTAATCTCAATAAATAAGAGTAGGAATCAAGCAGACATGAAGAACGACTCATAGAAGTTGTTTTATACCGTCTCCGCATTGGACTTACACATCTGACATATAACTTTCTTCAGATGAAACAAGACAAACCGAGATGTGAGGATTGCGACCAAGAGCTAACAGTAAACCACATGTTACTCTCATGTACAAAATTGGAGGTGAGGAGGAAAAAGCAGTTTAGGCAGTTCTACAACGAACACATTCCATTTTACCCCAGTCTACGTTTAGGAGAAAACGCTCTTGTTAAAATTTTATCTGGTTTTAGTTTTAATGTGCTGTAATGTGCTGTAGCAATCAGTTTTTATACCCAAAATACACGAAACCTTCTGTTTGGCGCATGATAGCCTAAGTTGCTTATGTGCCATAAAACACAACCCAACACAACACAACACTTGAAGGTACCCACGAGAGGCATCTAACTGCAGTATTCTTAGCGACGAAATAATTGCGTGCTCAATTAATCTGCCTGATGAACAAACCCACCCAAATACAAAAATTATATGGGAACCATGGTACAAAAGAAACAATGACAAAGAAGTAGGTGAGAGCGAATTTACGAAAATTTCAAAATAATACTAGAATATTAAATATGTTATATCCGTATTCGCTTCGAACATTATGTATTCTAAATGTTTTGAATATTTAAAAGGGTTCGAACAATCTGATATTACCGAATATTTGGATTGTTGACGGAAGGACGTGGCTTTCAACTTCGGAAAAATGACCAAAACATCGTTTTTTTGGAAGCCACATATTCGGCTTTTATGTTTTCTATCCTGTGCGTTTGCACGTTTTCTTCGGCAAAACATCGCAGGGTGGCATAAAAAATACGTTTTCCAGCTGCGGTGACAAAATGTCAGCTTCAAATGGCGAAAAAAGAGCAATTTTTGGAGCGCTATATCTCCGCAATGGTGCCACCGGGTGCAGCGATTTTGGTACCATTGGATGGGCTGAGCGATGTTCTTTCTGTTCCTTGCCGTCTCTTTTATCTTCGTCCATTCACAGACGCATTAACCGCAGAAAAATAAAGACGCACAAACGGTTTCCTCAAAACTGTTTTTTCTTTGCAACGTGCGTCTAGTTCAAATGATTTCTTCGTGACCGCTCAAGAGCTATTTTTATTTCCGTTCTTTGCGTTACACGCGTTGATGAACAGTTCAGGTCGTGACACTCTTGGCTTTTCAGGTTTGCTTTTCTGAATTTTTTTTAAATAATCATTCATGGTCTATAAGCCTGCTGTACATTCACCTCTAAAAAACTGAAAACTAAAAAAACGAGTTATAATAAATAATGTGAGACTGTCACGACCTTGTCCATTCGTTTGGGAATGCAAAGAGCTTTGAACAAGTTTTATATCATGTTTTATAGGCCGCTCCAGCTCGGTACAATGTTAACAGAAAGAAAATTTTATATATAGCAAAAGGTGTCAAAATATTACTTTGAAATTTTTATGGTGTTATCACACAAGCATTTCCAGTTGGTGTGCTAACTTTTATATAAATCCACAACTAAATCAAGAAGTTGTTTTTGAAGGCCACGTCCTCCCTGAACTATTCGATATTCGATTTGATATTCGAAGCTAGATATTCGTATTCGAAAAATTTCATATTCGCACACCCCTACAAAAACGAAACGACAAATAACGCAATCGTTGCCATTGATCGCTTCAAACTAAGCCGGCTCACGTTTTTACAAAAAATACCCCGTGACCATGCTCCCACCCACATCATAATCCGGCATCCTCAAATAAGCTGATTGAAAAGCAACTGGTTCGCATGTCACACGCGCGAAGAGGCAGTTCATAACATTGATAATAGCATGGAAAGAGCATCTACAGAAGGTTTTGGGGGGCGCATGTGGCACTAAAGGCCCAAACAATGTCTCGATTTCTTTTATACTTGTTTGCTTTGTTCCATCCTCTCTAAATCAAGGTCAGCCAGTTTGAGGCCACTTGTTTACAGTGCAAGCGGAAGCGCGGTCACGTGGTGTTTTATTATTTCGCAGGGTTTCTTTATCAGGCAGAATAAATTAGCACGCAATTCGTGGCTGAAAATACGTGTTAGATACCTCTCGTGGTTAGATACCTCTCGACAGTATTACTGTAGTAGTTAATTAAATCAATTAAATCGCAATTACGAAAATTACTGACTGCTACTCCACTGTAATGTAAACATTATGCACAAGTTTTCTTCGAGTAACGCGAATGCTCTTTTTTAAAATTTTGGTGCATCACAGCTGGGACAACCTGTATATACACAGACACACACACACACACACACACACACACACACACACACACACACACACACACACACACACACACACACACACACACACACACACACACGCGCGCACGCACGCACGCACGCACGCACGCACACACACACACACACACACACACACACACACACACACACAAACCCACACATAATTTGTGAATGCGAGCGTTTGTGATTGCTTTCGTGTCCTCTTTCTTTTTTGTATTGTTGTTTTCTAATACTATTCATTGCTGACCGCCTCGGCATTCCCTGAACTGGCACCATGCGCCGCCCAGATGAATACCACCTGCTGCCGCGTCATACGCGTGCACCTGCCTGTTTTCTTTCTTTTCATGACTTGTTTCACCTTGACTTTTTTTTCCCTACCAATGTACACTCATTTCGAGTCAAAACTACCTGTCCTACTGCTTTTTGGCGTGACCTTTGCCTCCCCCCAACGAAAGCCACGTGTCTCATGTTTCAATGACCTTACCCGGATTCTTAGAACGGGTGTGTAAGGGCAGATCTTCATCTTTTGTGTGCATTTGCATATCTTCTTTTCCTTGTTCCGCCTGACTAATCTTTTTGCCCATGTCAAACACGTGCAGGGGCATATCTTATTTTGACCTCTCTTTCACCCCCGTTGCCACGAGGGAGGGGAAAAATTACCTTGTTAATTTGTTTTCCCCGCTCTTTGTATACCAATGTACACTCATTCCTGTCGAAACTGCCTGCCCTACTGCTCTTGGGCGCGACCCTTGCCTCCCACCAACAGAAGCCACGTGTTTCTTGTTTCAAAGACTTTACCCGGATTCCTTGAACGGGTGTATATCTTCTTTGCCAAGTCTCTGTTCCGCGTGACTAATCTCTTCGCCCATGTCAAACACGTGCATGGGCATATCTTGTTTTGACCCCTCTTTGACCCCCGTTGCCACGGCGGAGGAAAATTACCTTGTTATTTATTTGTTTACTTTTTTTTTCTTTCTCTGTGTTTGGTTCTTCTCTTTCTTTTTTTTTCCATGTTCGTACCGCGTGACTGTGTGTTCTTATTATCCTTTTTATAATTTATTTTCCCGCTCTCTCGCCATTCTTTTGCTACCCACCAACCATGATCCATTTGTACAAACTCTCCCTCCTCTCACCTTGCCCTCGCCCTTGCTACATTTTCTGTATATATATAGCTCTGAAACGAACTTATTTTGTACTCTGAAGAAAGGGAGTCCTCTCCCTCAAACGTCAGTAAACTTTTATTTTTATTTTCAATGTCTTTCTCGTGTGTCTCTGTTTTTTCGCGCTCTGTGTGAGTTTTTCATTCCAGACTATATATATATATATATATATATAAATATATATATATATATATATATATATATATATATATATATATATATATATATATATATATATATATATATATATATATATATATATATATATATATATATATATATATATATATATATGGATACATATATGACAGAAAATAAGGGTTGGCAGTCAAGAAAAACTCGGAAAGCAAAGGGGAGGTTGTGGTGGGTCATAGAAACAGATGAATAATTTTGTGAGTCACAAAGAAAGTGGTGAAAAAATGCCCGCCGGGTGGAATCTCCGAACCCACGACCTCTAGAATACCGGTCTGGTGCGATAACCACTACGCTACCGTCGGGGCTGTTATATATATATATATATATATATATATATATATATATATATATATATATATATATATATATATATATATATATATGTAATTTCTCACATCGTAACGAAGCCTATAGGCAATGGTATCAGATTGCTACACGGTGTTGTGAAATGAATTTTCGAAGCAAAATTCAATTGCTACAGCCAGCACAATCATCTGTGACAGTGACATGGAACACGTCATAAATTGACCAGCCGACCTGGGCTCGCCATTGCCTGGCATAAGTCTAAACGACCATTTGTCTCGACTCTACCTTGGAATCTGGTGCCGGCCTCGCTCCTGTGAGTTTTTCATAGGCATCAATGCGCAAAGACTCTGTGCGGCTGAGAATCTGGTGCTTATATTCAGCACGCGAACCCACATAGCAAAGCTCCTCCTCTGAAGAACGACTGGTAGAGTGTATCACATTTGTGGTCCATGGACAGTTCTGGTTGGCTATGGTAGTGGGACGAAGCCATGTTTAGCAACAAAGGTGATCAAATGTACTAGGGTCCTAAAGGCGAGTTTGCTGCGTAACATCGGTGACAAGTGCAGCAGAATAATTATTTGACTGGCGTCCCATCCTTACGCTATTGCCACCACCAAGGTGACATGTCGACATGGTCGTTGGTCCATTAAAGCTGTCTTTAATAAAAGCTTCGCATATCCCGCAGTACAAAAACTTCGCGGGAGTAGCAGTAGCAGGGCGTGTCCTACTAGCAGGTGAAAAGTTCATTAATTTTAAAAAAATTACGGTCATCTTTCCGCGAGGGAACCCTGATGTGATGCGACGCATCGGGGGGTTCATTTGGTGTTTCCGTTGGGTTGATTCTCTAAATCGCGTGAAACGTGTTGTGAACACGTATGATGCATTTCCATCACTGGCGGGTGTTCCTATACGCGGGACGATGGGCGTAATTGTTGTGTCACACCACTCACTGAAGAGACCGTGGCTTCCATCACGTCTTCATCGGACGAATCAAGTCAAGCACGAAGTAGTCAAGCAAGGTCAGGTCAAGTGCGAGAGCGAGCGCTTGACTGAATCGCCGCAGCACGATACCCGCTTTATATTCACAGCGCTTCAAGGAGAGGATACAATGGAGGAGAGTCGCGCATGCGCGCACTTGCGCGCGCCGGAGCAGTTGTCAATCCAGTGCTATACAGCGAAGCGCGCCGAAACAAGCGCGCCAGCTGTGGTATGCTAATGAGCCGGAGCGAGAGTGTTGCACACAGCTGTGTGAGAGAAGAACGGATGAGGGATGCGGACGGACGGCGCGACGATGACGTAGGAGGGACATGCCTCAGAGCAAGAGATCCGTCGCAACTAATAAAAATAGCGTCGTCGTTGAATAAATATGAACGCAGCTATAGCTGAGGAAAACAAAAAATGTTTAACGCATCATGAAAGGAATTTCCGAACCTATGTTTTAAATGCTACCGGAAGGGTTCTGGAACCATCGGCGGCACCCTCAGTATTTACTAATTTGACGACGAGCTCTAAAACAGCAAACTGAATGAACGATCCTGTGCAAAACACAAGACCTAGTAAACATTAGCAGCTTGTTGTGGTAGCACTGCCTTGTTTTCAAAAGCCCAGCAGCTCCTTCGCAAAAGTGTCACTCGCTAGCGCTCGCTTGGCTGATGTGCACCGACGCCGGAGTACTCCCTCAATGCTGTACCTAATGTTCTGCAGACGCTAGTGGGGAATGCCTCTTTTTGTGTTAAGCATAGTCCTGTGTCGGCTGGTTTTGTCTCGTGATGATGTTATTACACGGCAGACTACCTTAGCCGGTCCTCTGACCTATACAGACTCCGCGAAGAATGTCTATTGCCCGTTTGCTGACCTCTGCTGCCACTGTTGCAAGACTGTTCGCCAATCTTAAGCCCAGATCTTAGGCGGAACATCAATGCCTTAGTACAATAGCGCTCCCATGTCCATCACAACCCACATGTAAGAGCGCCGGCATGTACAGCATCATCCCCACTGAAACAGTCCAGTACGTGTCAGGCATTTTGTGTATAATACCCCAAAATGCCGTGCGATATTGACGCCACAGCGTAATGACCACACTATCACTTTGTTTGGAAGCGTCAGACAGTTCCCCATCATGTAAAAACAGCGCACAAGGTTGTGCACCATTGACGTCTCCCCTGCCAACCCTCGTAACTTCTCAGCCGCAGGTCCTCAAACCCTCCTACAGGATGCTCTCTTAAGTGCACGGCAGTCAAGCCACCATCAAAGCAGGATACTCGGCGCCACCGTTCTGGAGGCAAGTAGTGCATTGTGATCAAACAGTGGAAGCCGTTTTTTTGACGAGAATCCTCGACATCATCCTAGACGACGTCACCATAAAGGAACTTTTTTTTGGTGTTTTTTCGTCGCGGAGACTTTATAGATTATGCACTGCTTTAGTGTCACAGTAAAAATGAAATGTACATTCATATGGGTCCGCCTCCGTAACTCTAAGTTTAACAAATTCCCTTGACGGCGTTTGTAACATAAACTGCTCGAGTCAAAGTGAACCTCTCAATATTTCCATTTCCCCTACCTCTCACCTTGCATCAGAACACACCGCATCTTTGATGCGTTTACTAGTGAAATCCATTTTCTTGTATTTGTTGACAAGTTTTACAATTCCTCCACACTTTCTTTTCCCGGAAACCTCCCCTGGGATATTTATAAACACAGTGAGGATGCTCACCTGCTCATATTAAATCTGCGTTGAACGATCGGCTTTTAGGCAGCTGCTATAATACCCATGCCGACAAGGCTGAAACAGTTGAAACACATTGTTTAATGCAAATGACGGCAATTGAAATAGGCAGTAACTGCAACAGTTGCTTGCCCAGTATTTTTTTCTGCTTTAAAAAATTTATTTGGAGGCTCTCAAATTAAAAATGGCTCATACTGCCATAATGTTGGTACTTCAGTAAACCAAGGTGCAGCATTTGAAGTTTTCTATTGATATAAAAACTTTACCAGCTAGAAATGCCCAAACAAACCAAAGCTACGTTTCAACTGCTTGCCTAGTTGGAGTACTTGTGGTCCTGCTCGGCCACAGTAAATACTAATTAAACGATGTTCAAAACAATGCTTCATTTCTTGTCTTATAATAATAAATAGCCCTTTCACAAATTTTATTACTTTGCATCTACAAAATCCGCATTTTCTATACAACTTCTATGTTTCATATTACTAGCAGGAGAATTCATCGGGTAGGTTAGTACGCTTAAGTGCTTCGAGTGCGAAAAAAAATATGGCTTGTGGCAGTTTGTCGTGGAGTCAGGAGTTGCCGAATCACGGTGTTTTATTGTTCTCTGGGCTGGTCAAGAAGCGCACCCAAGATATCCCGCTCACTGACAGAACACCAGCCGCGGACCCCCCATTTTGCACATCTAGGAAGCTCGACGAAGCATAACAAAATTGTTGGAAACGCCAGAAACACAATCGTTCCTTAAAAAACGCATAGCCCTTTTAACACAGCTAGCACAGACCTACGCTGCTGATCTTCAATGACAGAATCGACAGTTTTTTTTTTTTGCGACAAGCTCCAAGGCACTCTGCACAAGAAGAAAACCTGGCATCTTCTTGGGTCCCTCCTCAACGACACCACTACCAGTCGAAAAACAAGGCATAAAATACACCAGTTGATTCGCAACAGCTCTCTGTCTTCTCAAGGCCTCCTGAGGTCTATCCAACTGCACCTTTTTGGAGACCCAGCCTCTCTATCCGACCTACCCAGAAACACATTATACCGGACAGGAAAATGATGCGCTGGACGCAAATTTTATCCTCGCCGAGCTCCACGCTGTACTTGCCCGCTTGAAACGCAATACTACACCAGGCCAAGATGAGATCACATATAGCATTCTCCGAAACCTGGACGAAGACACCCTGCAGGCGCTCCTCGACCTGTACAACCACCACTGCGATGAAGGCACCTTACCTGAACAATAGAAATATTCGGACATCACTGTGATCTTAAAGCCAAACAAGCCCATCCCCCCCATGACCCTTCGGCCCATCTCCCTGACGTCCTGCCGCGGGATACTTTTCTAACACCTGGTCCATCAAAGTTTATCTACGTACTTGGAAAATCAAAATCTGTATCCATTAACCATGTTCGGTTTTCGACAGCATCTCTCTATGCAAGACGTACTAATTCAGCTCAAGGAACAGGTCCTAGATCATTTGAGCAAAGGCACTCCTAGGGCCACCTTAACACTTGACGTCAAGGGCGCGTTCGATAACGTCACACATCAAGCCATTTTTGGAAACCTCAACACGACCAATTGCGGCATCAAGACTTTCCACTTCGTGAAAGCTTTTCTCCGAAACCGGACCGCAACACTGCGACTTGGGCCCCTTCGATTCCCAATCTTCAACACTCCGTCCAAGGGCACCCCCGAAGGCTCCGTTATTTCGCAATTGTTCTTTAATATTGCCCTCATTCACCTTCCGAGTCACCTACAAGCTATCCTCGGCCTCCAGCACGCTCTTTACGCAGACGATTTGACCATTTAGACAACGCAGGGCTCTAGCGGCGCACAACAAGACGCTCTCCAACAAGTGATCGACACAACTGTCGACCATCTCTCGCCCAGAGGTTTGACATGCGAACCTAACAAATCAGGTCTCCTAGTCCTTCGCGGCACCACGCGAGGTCGGCCTGCTGCGGCTACTCCCGATCCGCAAGTTACCATCCAGGGCTCTCCCATTCCCCAAGTCCGCACTCTCCGTATATTGGGTGTGCCTATCCACTATGATGGTTCTTGCGCCGTCCTCCTGCGTTAGCTACAGAAAGGTCACACAGCTTACTCACCTAATACGACGAATAAGAGGATCCACTCAGGGCCTCAAAGAACAAGACACCTGCCGCCTGGTCCAAGCACTGCTTTTCAGCCGCATAAACTACGGAACTCCTTTTGGCAACCTAAAACCACAGGAAGCCAACAAGCTGGATGCTCTAATCCGGAAAACGTACAAGGCTGCCCTTGGACTCCCAACTTATGCTTCCCATGCACGTCTGCTTCACCTCGGCCTGCACAACACGCTCAGTAAACTATTAGAAGCACAGCGGACGTCCCACCTCCATCGCCTCGCCCTCACTCCCTCAGGTAGACGCGTTCTCCAAAACATTGGCCGGCCCACCCCCTCCCCTCAACACGAACTCCAATGCATCCCACTGTCTATTCGTCAACGCCTGAAGGTTAGCCCGGTACCCAAACACATGCACCCATCCTTCAATCGAGGACGTCGTGAAGATCGGGTGATGCTTGATAAACGGTACTGCGCCGACTCCTAAACACGATATACGGCTATTGCTATAACTCCCGACCACACGCGCACCACGCTAGTTAGTTACTGTGGACTCGAAAAGAAATCTGGCCACAGCCGTCACCTATCGAGATCTGCCGGTCACCTCAGCTGAAGCGCTTGTCATCACCCATGCAACTACCACACAACAGCATCAACCATACTTCACCACCATTACGGACTCCCAACAAAACTGTCGGCTGTATCAAGCTGGCCTTGCAGAACCCCAAGCTCTTCCTGTGCTCCATCACCTTCCCGAAGACATTGAAATTTCGATCATCTGGACCCCAGGAATTAAGCGGCTCTTGCCGCAGCCCGCGATCTCCTCACCCGGGCACTCCCAACCGCAAGGACCGACACCGCCGGACGCCTCATCTCTGACCATGAAATCCTGACTCCACTGGACTCTACCTACAGCTCCCTTTTCGCGCAATACACACACACACCAGACGAACATACCCTTCTCCACACCACAGTCCCTCCAACCACCAAACTCACATGTATCGGCGTCTACAAACAGAAACCTTCTACAACCACACTATCCTCTCCCACATATCTCCTTCCATTTTACCGCACAACTGCCCACAATGTGACACCCCTTTCACAACCTACCACTTTGCGTATTCATGTCCCCACCACCCCGACCCCATTCACTCTCCCTCCCTTGAGCAGTGGGAGTCTGCGCTGACCAGCTCGGCGCCGGATCATAAAATCACCCTGGTGCAACGAGCCCTGGATTCGGCGCAAGCTCGCGGCCTCGTGGACGTAGGAGGCGGACCACGTCCCTTTCCAGCTCCCTTGGCTGCTCAATAAAAAATGTTTTTTACTACCACCCACCACACATACCCATTAAAATTATCCCGAAGTGCTCCCGGCTGCGCTATAACAGACGCATAAAGAGGACAATAAACGCGCCCTATATCCTGCCCTTAGATGGTGCTGCCGTCTAGGAGAGGCAAAGAGAAGTAGTGCATGATAACGGTAATGAGCGGCGAGAGTTGGCGCCTCGATGTTAGCGCCTACGTGTACAGGAGACGCGCAGCGTAACCTGCGCAGAAGCCTGTGAGGCAGCGAGCACGGAGTAAGATACACGCCGACTCGCGAATTTCGCGCTCATGGCACGGTCCGCTGCTCTTTTCACTGGAGCGGACCTTGTGTTCACCAAACGATCCGCTGAAAACCCGCTTGGTTTCTTTCGCACGAAGGGGTTTGCGAGCGCCTGTGGTTTCAGTCGGATTTACGCAATGCTCCGGCGCGTGCAATTCAGTGCCCAACTTTGACGCGTATAACGGTGCCATACCGACGAAATATAAATAGCAATGTGCAAGTTCATTTCGATTCACAATGAATATTCAAATGCCCCTGTGAGGGCCCATTTTGCTTTTACGTTTTACAGGTTCCTAAGAAAGTGGGATGAACCTTACATTTTTCTACACCGGAATCCGTATTTCCCCCGCCGGAGAGCCTTGCACCAGAGAGAGCCTACATGATACCACCAAAAACTGCCGTCAGGGCCAGCGCCAAAACAACTCCGCTGTTAAAAATATAAAGAAATTGCGCACATTCAAACTTCTCACATAAGTGATTTGTCAAACGGCAGAATTTCTTTGTTTTTGTTTTGGCTATACCTGGATTGGTGGTTATAAGAAAGCAAATTGACAGATCTGTAAGACCAATTTGTGTTGGTCACGAAGAAAATATTACTAGCACAGGCGCAGTTAACTCTAATGTAAGTATTAAATATCAGCCTTTGTTAGAATGCGTTAAAAAAGTCCGACAGACCAGGAGCCGCCACGTGGTAAAGGCACCAACTAAAGAATGGCCCGGTTACAGCCCATAAATTGCAACATTCTTTGAAAGATCCAAGACAAGATGTGCACACATCTGACAGTCTGAATCAAGGCACTGCTTGCATGGCCGTTAAGCTCTGTAATCGATCTTTATGTAAGAGAACCTAAAATGAATTCAGAATTCGTTTGCTCACACGGAGGCATTTGAAATCCAGGAGCGTTTAGTCTGAGCACCACGTCACAAAAGCACCACGACATCGTACGATGCTGCAAGCTTACAGTGATTAGTGAACCCCTTAGTCCAAGCTCTCTTTATCTTTTTTATTGAGTGGAGTAGGCCAGCGTCCGCCTCCGCAGCACGCAAAAACACAAGAAGCACACGGGGAAAGCCCTTGAGACTGTAAAGACGAGAAGATATTACCGCAAATGAAAACAGCGCCTTCTGCCACCTAGAGATAAAACCGCTGCTTGCATTCTGAGTACAATTCTTCAGATGGGTAGCAAGTTGCGTAAAAAATAAATGCGGGTGTTTTTTATTCGCATTTAAACAAGTTGTTCGCGACCTACGCCCTTTCGAATCTATTCAAAAATGAATAAAACGTGCGTGAATTCTCCAGCAAAAAAATAATGATTTGGCACATTTTACTACAACCTTATCGTGCGGTTTGAAATTGTGTGTCTTTTGAAATCTTACAAACCGCAAGAGTTTCTGCGCCTCATTGTTGTGTCTTGTGATTGCGATAGCCCGCCTGACCACGCTCTAGAAAAGCGGCGACACGACGCCTGTTTTGCAACACCAGAAGGTTGCAATAAGGTGTCGCCCACAATCTCAGCGCCCCACCATAGTCGCCGTGATCGCAGTAGGCTGCCTTGACGCCATGTTGGTGAGGGTGAGCGGCGCCCTCATTCATGTGCATCGATGCAAGATAGAAGGTTTTACATGCCACGTTTATATAATAAACTCATGGAAATCTCTCTCTACTTTTTTATTGCTCTTGTATGCAATTCGTGAAGCGCAGGAAAATATCCGGCCTTTTTATGGGGTTTATGGCGGGTACCATGCATCCCATTCAAAATATTTTGACTGCGTGGTCTTCTTCGGCTTGTTAATTCCTGTGTAAAAACATCCGATGGGTTTTAAGTAAACATATCTCGTCAACTACACGGGGTCGCATAAAATGGCATTGAGACGAATTCACACACGACGAGGTTGAGAACCCTCCAATTTATCCTATAATTGCACATTCATAGTCGAAGCAGTAAAAGCAAACGTATGTACAAAAATTGCGTTGTCTGGAAAGAAGACATTTTTATAACATTCGCCCGTTTGTTGCTAGGGGATAGTTTTTTACTGGAGGGTACTATCGTTCAAAGAACCTGCTCACTAGCTGACGTTCTGCCCACTTTCTGTCGTTTAACCGTGAGAAAAATTTCAACAAATTGAGGATATGAATGAGATTTTTTCTCCAAGTGCCATCTCATGAGCTAGCATGAAGGCGCTTAGCAAAAATCAAAGGCGTGCGATACACAAAAATGTTCTCCCGAGAGATTTCCTAGTCCTGGGCTTTGAAGGGGCCGTGATGACAAATACCACACCCTTTAATTTCGAAGAACTACATGGTAACCCTAGCAGCTCCAGTAAAACCGTGGGAGACGTTTGTTACAAACAATAGCAGAAAAATATCGAACTTTCTAATTTGTCGATGCAATGTCCCAATACGGGAAGGTTTGACGTCACATAGGCCACCACGGAAAACAGTTATGAGTGCGTAAACTGCATGTCACCATTATAGACACACGATGAAAGAGAACTATCAGCCCTACTACAACCAATCGGTTATGCTTGTCGGCGCTGGTTTAGATGAGCAGCCGCAAACTGCGAAAAACTTCCCCTGACGTCATACAGACGTTTATTGATTGATTGTAAGGTTTTAACGCGCCGACGTAGCGCAGGCGATGAGGCGAGCCGTAGTGGAGAGTTCCGGACTAATTTTGACCATCTGGGGATCTTTAACGTGCGCCGAAATCTCGTACACAAGGGCGTTTTTGCTTTTCGCCTCCGTGAGAAAAGCGGCCTCCGCGACCGGCAATCGAACCCGCGACCTCGTCCTCAGCAGCGCAGCGCCTTAGCCACTGCGCCACCGCGGCGGGTCATAAAGAAATTAAGAAGTTGCTGGAAATTGGCCGGAGAGTCGCCTTTATTTGATATGCTTGTTTTCATATGTCATTCGTTGCCTTTAAAATATGCCAAACATATGTATCAAGGTTATTTAAGCAAAGACTTCTTAAAGAAAACACCTGTATTCTGTATATGTAGCCTCTTTGATAATTGTTCAACAAATTAATGCTGCTGCCGCGAAAATGTTGCAATTACAAATATACGGCGTTTTAAACGCGCCGACCAAGGATTCTTGTTTCCATAATGTGTTGCAACACCCTGAGTTAATAAAAAGTATTATCATATTCTAGGAAGATGTGGTCTTCAGAGGCGCATTGGGACAAAGGAGCTTCGCGGATTTGGTGGATGGTGCTGCTAAAACACCTAAATATAAGATAATATTCTTAAAGGCTGACCAAATAATACAGCAGTTTCTTACAATTGGTACATAATATTATGCATTTCCGCTGACATAGAGCCAAGGTTGTCACTCTGGGTTAGCCGTCTTCCATGGACGTCATCAGTAGCAAGATAGAATTACCCGTTGTGATATAAATTTCATGTTTTGTGCCCTAAGATACCTATGACCATGCCCTAAAAGTGTGTAGGGTTTAAATGTCATCATTATCATCACCATCCTATCTACACCCAGTGCACGGCAAAGGTCTCGCCCATTATTCTCCAATTATCCCCATCCTCTGCGAAGTGCGACCTATTTATACCCGAAATTTTCTTCACCTCATCTGAAAATCTAACTTCCTTCCTCCCCCTTCAAGGCTTGCCTTCTTTAGGGATCCACTCTGTTAGCCTTATTGAACAACGGTTATCTTGCCTTCGCATTACATGCCTCGCCACCGCCCAATTCTGCTTATTTATTTCTACTAATATGTGCTTAACACGAATTTGTGCCCTGACCCACCCCAGTCTCTTCTTGTCCCTTAATGTTACACCTATCATCTTCCGTTCTATTGTTCGGTGAGACGTCCTCAATTTAAGTTGAACACTCTTAGTGAAGCTCCACGTTTCTACCCCGCAGTGGATTTCCAGTGAGATGCAGCTATCATTTACTTTCTTCTTCAGGGGCAATGGTAGGCTTCCATTCATTACGTCAAAATGCTTGCCGAATGCACTCCACCCATTCCTCTAATCAAAAGTATCTCTGCCTCATGGCTCGGATCCGGGATCACAACTCGGCATAAGTAGATATATTCGGTTACCACTTCCACTGCCTCACCACCTAACTCAAACCGCTGTACTCTCCTGGGGTTATTGATTATTACTTTAGTTGTCTGCATATTATTTTCAGGCCGACGGTTCTACTGGTTTTTTCAGTGGGGTATGCATGCTCTGTAATTCCTCTCCAGAGTTACTTAGCAAGGAAACGTTATCAGCAAATCTGATGTTACTGAGGTGTTCTCCAATAACCCTTACTCCCACCTTATCCCAATCCAACGTTCTGAATACTTCTTGTAAACATGCTGTGAATAACAATGGAGAGATTGTGTCTCCTTGCCTGACGCCCTTCCTTATAGGTATTTTACTGCTCTCCGTATGGAGCACGATGGTCGCTGTGGACCCATTGTAGATATCCCCTAGCATTCTTACATAATGCTAATCTACACCCTGGTTCCGTAATGCCTGAATGATTGCTTAAGTTTCGGCTGAGTCAAGTGCTTTCTCATATTCTCATATTCTTTAGGAACCCAGTATGCTACGCGCACTTCCCTGTCACCTCATTGATCGTGTGAATATGCTCCATTGTTAAATAGCGTTTACGAAACCCTGCATGTTCTTTAGGCTGACTGGAATCTAAGGTGGCAGAAAATCTGTTAGCGATAACCTGCGTAAGTACCTTGTAGGGAAATCTAATGTAGCAGCCATTCTGTTAGCGATTACCCTGGTAAGTACCTTGTAGACGACTGACAGTAAGCGGGTCGGCCTGCAATTTTTGAAGTCTTTCATGTTATTTTTCTTATGAATTAGTACAACGTTGTCGCTATTCCAAGATTTCAGTACACTCGCGGTCCTCAGGCATTGCGTATACAGGTTTGCCAGCTTTACTTGTACAATTTGCCCGCAATCCTCCAAGAGGTCTGCTGTTATCTGATCTTCACCAGGTGCTTTGCCCCTTTGCAAATCTTTCATAGCCTTCCTTAATTCTTCTGTCGTTCCTGGTGGAACGTCTATCTCTTCTGAACTACTTTCTTATTCGGTATTATCCTAGATGTCCGGGCTACTGTATAAATCTCTACAGAACTCCTCGGCTACTATGACTATTTTATTCCTATTCGTGATGACATTGATATATATCTGTTTAAGTGCATACATCTGCTCTGTACCCATGCCTAAACGCCTCTTTACTGCTTTCAGGCTACCTCTGTTCTTTACAGCATGTGTGATGCTCTTCATATTATGCATCGGCATGTAAGCTGTCCTACACCTAATGATTAACTTCGAAAGCTTCGCTAGTTCGATTCTATGAGCTTGGGTGGAGATTGGCGTTGGGGGAGGTATGGAACGGTGATTGAATATGATTGATAGCATGGAGTGGTGATTAAATATATTCGATTGAATTTGTTAAACCTGAAAATTAACAAGGCATAGTCCGTTATGACACATGGATCCTTGTTTTGATAAAGGTTTAGCCTGGGACGGTTATTTATGGCATTGTTGACAGCGTAAGTTACGAGCTCCTAATGCGCTATGTGCGGATGGTGTTGTGGGCATTTATTTTCTAATTAAACACCAAAACGCACGCACAACCACTAAGGCTTGACAGAGAGTGAAGAGAAATTGTGCAGCATTCGGGCTCACGTCAGGCCTTTGGCATGGTCACGGACGCCAAAAGGGCTACTGGTTGATTTCACGTTTTGCTTGTAACACCAGCACCCCTATTCTATAACGAGGTTATGCGTAGGCATTCCTTAGTCTATAATACTCGATAGCAAAGGAGACTCCAAGGTCAGTATGTTTCAGTTGGAAAGCAAACACCTAATGTTCTTGAAACCTTCCTCCTTAATTTTATTTCTTGGACTGAGGTTGTTGTTCTCGTTCATATATGGTGAAGGAAAGAACATCTCGTTGGAAATGCCGTCAAAATCGGGATATCTAAACAGCATCGTTGCAGTGCACACTACAGGCCACGCCATAGAGTTGCCCAATGTAGAGTTTCCCATATACATTTTTAATAATCAATGTAGGCGTTGGGGTTATGGAAACATCAGTGCTGCTGACTTGGCATGTTCATCCTGTTCTTAAAGGTCGTGCTAGGTTTGCTTTTTTTTTCAGAATGAATTTGCTGAGTCTAGAATGCAGCTCAACTGATCAAAACTCGCTTCGATTCTCCCACTTTGCTTCGGAACTCGAAATTTGCGCCATTTGTTCACGCAAAGATAGCTGGGCTTCTTTGTAGGCAAGTGGGAGCAGTAGTGCCGGTGAGCAGCTATTGGTACATATTTACATATGTACCAAACCCCTAATATATGTACGTCCGCTTGCGGTAAGGGTATTTAGTATCTTGGTTCATTTTTTGCAGTAGCAGTACATATGTTAACAACGCCCGGAAATCTTGGCTGAACCGTAATTAGTCGCCATGGAAGTTGTAGCAGACACTTTGTGCAGCAGTTCACCTCAAAGGCGGTGTTTTTATAGGTGCGCGCATGGAATTTGCTGAGATTTTCAAATCATCTACTCTTATAATATTAAAAAAATCAGAGTGTTTAATGAGTCTCCTCCAAAAAAAACCTTACATTATTCTTAGCTACCTGCCTGGTCTGCGGGAAAAAAAGTCACAACCGGTCCTGCAGACTCTCACTAAAATGAATGATCTTTACTTTCACTTTCTTAAGCTCTTAACGCGCTCGTGTTTTTCTTTACTATACGTATACAATTGACGCAGTTTTATTTGCGTATATGCGGCCCTGTATATAAATTTACGGTCCCTAAGATGTTTGAAACTAAGCCAATTATGAACCTAAAGCTAGCGTACAGTTTGAAACCGGTCCATGACAGGATTCATGTGAGTGGCGTACACGCTAGCGCCAGATTACTTTCTAGTGCATATTGTGAGAAACTGTATGAATTGCACTAGCGTGGGATCCCTCAAGCAAAGGAGGCCTGAAAGTAGTTTTCGTGAATGTCACGGCAGCAAAAATAGCCGATCAGCAAACATAGCGGGGCAAAAAATGTCAGTCGGTCACAAACGTTCAAGCAAGACACGAACAAAGAATCGCTGGTGGGATTTCAGAAAGCTGCGTAACCTAGCACACCGGATGACAGACGATCCGAAAGCATTAAAGAATATGAACAGTGGTAAAAATGTCTAATTTGAATGAATTTTTTCGTTACTATTTATGACCATTATATACATATTGTGTGCGATAGTTTATTTTCTGGTGCCTCAATTAAATTCTTTTGACTGTGAAGCCTTGTCGCATGTCTAGCTCTGTGTATCCCAGATGTAGTTGCTGTTCCAAGTTGGGCATGCACGTCTAATTTAGTCGGAATTTTTTATAGGCGAACATACCTTGTATTTTTAATAAGCAGGTCACTGGCATTCCTGGTCTTGGTTATAAAAAATATTCAACCAACCAAACGCGACCTTTGTGTCAAGTTTGTGTCAAGAAGAACCGGTTTCCGAAGGAAGATTATTAAGATGTTTATTTTTAGATTGAACACCCTCTATACGTGACTTGTTTAAGCACAGTCACGGGCAAATGAATGCGAGCACGAAAATATGAACCAAAATACGCAATATTTATTCCTGTTGTTTGTTCAGGTCCAATAATTGCTCGCTATTATATGTATTTGGAAGGCCACATTTGAAAACTTTGTTTTGTAACTAAGACAGGCATCGCTTGGACGAGTACGGAAATAAATGGATAAATTGCGAGATTTCGGCGCACGATAAACATCCCCATTTAATCAAAATAATCCTGAGCTTTCCACTACGGCGCGCCTCATCGCCTGCATAGTGTCGGCACGTTAAACCCTGCAATCAATCAATCAATCAATCAATCAATCAATCAATCAATCAATCAATCAATCAATCAATCAATCAATCAATCAATCAATCAATCAATCAATCAATCAATCAATCAATCAATCAATCAATCAATCAATCAATCAATCAAATAAATCGCGCTATTTGTGTGTACTGGCTCGTATTTTCGGGTTCGCGTTTCATTTTTATATGACTCTACATGCTGTTCCGCCCTATATCTGTAATTCAATACTTTCACAATGGTTTGACGTTTCACTGTGCCTTGCGCAAGTGTGCAATGCAAAGACATCCTCGCTTGGTCTAGGGCACGTGCTGGCGGCGTATCGCGCTGAATTCGAAACCAGGAAAGTGCCCGGCAGGGCAGTAGTGTCCTGACTCTACGGCGAATTCTCGGATGAATGGATAGATTGTAGGGTTTAACGCGCTGACGCAATGCAGACGGTTAGGTGCGCCGTAGTGGAGGGCTCCGGATTAATTTAAACCACCTGGGGATCTTTACGTTCGCCCAAATACGGTGAATCATCGAGGCTCGGGGTGCACTGAAAGCTGCACCGGTTTCTGAGGTGTCACTACACGACAACGTTTCAAGAGTACTGCAATGCGGTGACCAAGGATTCCACAATCGCTATGTAGTACTCGGGGGGGAGTTTCCAAATCAGTAAAAGGCAGTGCAAAGTTACATTTCACAATAGGTTATTTTCTTTTGCCTCAGTTTCGCTCGAGTATTAATAAAGATAGCGATGGCTAGAGATCTGTTTATTAGCGCGGCTCTTGGGGGTAGAGGGCCAGACGCACGCGTACTTAGCTGTTATAGTGCAGTAAGCGTGGGCCCTTGCGCCTTGGAGTGGCTTTTTCTCGTCGCAATACTATGAGTTACGATATAAATAATGTGGACGCACGGTTTATATCATACGTGGGCGCATGGTTTTATAGCTAAAACTTCTGTGTTGGAGGCGCTAGGGGAAAGCAACTAGTGCGTTAACCCGTACCTGCAAATAAAATCCCCATACGGCTACACATAACTACCATGAAAAAGGACGGCGTGACCGTTGTTTGTACAAAAAAAGCAACACACGATTTCTCGAAGCGGGCATTTTTCTTCCCTCGTAAAGGTATCAGAGGTCGAACCAATGACAGGATCCATGACAAGCCTCGTAAAAAAGAATAGAACCCGTGCAGTTGAGCCAAAGTTCTCAGTATATACATTTAGCACAAATGTGCAAATGTAGATGTAAAGTTGTGACGACAGTTCTCTTGGCATGTGCACCAAGGAAGACACATTTGTAGACGCGGGGTTCATAAACTGTAGACTCATTCAAACTGGTTTCACGAATTCAAAGTGTGGGTGCGTTTGAGTGTCTGCGTGTGCGCGCTTGTGTGCGTCTGTGCGCGTTCGTCCATGCTTCCCTGTGTCGGTTCCGCTATGTCGCATCTTTCAGCCAGCTCCGAATCCTTCCTTGAGAAGAAAGGTTCAAGAGAGCGTTAAAATTCGGAATGCGAACTTTGGGAATAAAACACAATTTCATATACTATTGTTTCAGATTTTCTGGCATTTCGGGAGAAGGGCGGGTACTCGACTAAGGAAACCTCACCATCGACGTATCGCGAGGCTTATGGCACAGGGGAAAAACCACAGGCCTGTTTTTCACTTCGTGTGAATGACCACAACGAGTGTGGTGCTCGTAGTAAACTAGGCGGCGTCAAATAAGCAAGCTGTTCCTTTGGCGCACGTGTTATGGATAGTACATCTCAGTTTGCACTGAAGAATGTACAAGCGTTTGGATGGAAGCGCCAGACGGAAGCAGCGCTTACCTTCGGGGCTGACGTCACACTGGATAAATACCCTGGTTGCTTAAAACACCTTAACAAAATTCGATAACTCTTTACAAACGCATAGCACTCCTAAGCCATCTGTCTACGATTTAGATGTTTTACAACCAGATTTCCCAAATAGCCAAATACGCTGAGCATTTTTTTGTTCTTCGACTGTTCTTTTTCTTTCCCATAACAATTAAATTATTCCCTAGTATAGGGATTACGTGCATCTACTTCACTAATTATATACCTTTCCTCAGATGCAAGTCTTATTTCAGGGTTGGTTCGGCTATTTGCAATTATATTTCTATAGTTCTTTTCCTAGTTTTTTTTTACTAGATTTGGTTTGTTAAGGATATGAATTGCCCATATTTATTTTTATTTCTCCTTTCATTTTTGTCAATTTTATTTTGGGTTATTTTTTATTTTCTGATTTCTCAAAAGGTCGTTCGGTGAATTAACTGCATTTACGCTACTATACCGTAGAAACGTTTCTTGTGCCGATTTTGAAATTTTGTGATATAGTAGGGGTTACACGTTCTGCCATTTTTTTGTATTTTTCCCCGGTATTTGTAACATTCCATTCCAGGCCGTTTCTTTTAATTTTGGCTATTAGGAGAAGATGTACAAAACGCATATATCTTTTATTTCGTTAGTTGTTTATCGTAAATTTTATTATTTCTATTTTTCGTATGTCTGTTTTTTTTATTTTGTTCGAGGAGCTCTCTGTCTTTACGCGCCTAAAGCGAACAGATGTGCTACATGCGCTTGTAATAAATTTTTAAAGAGGACATTACATTTATTGAAAATTTTTACTATATTTTCATTCTTGTATTTCAAGCGTTCTTTGGCGTGATGGGGCTTGTTCTAGTAACGGTGGGTCCCAGAATTGATTTAGCTATTGCTGTTGATTCTGCGTGATAAAAAAGGCCAAGTAAGTACCTCGGATAAGTGACAAGAAAATGCTTGTGTTAAACAGGGTGGGATGCAGGCTATCGCCAACCCTTCCGTAGAATGGTTTATTGCGCCTTGCTACTAAGCAGCGTCCGACGTCGGGTAAATACGTATGAATACACAGGTTTCATTGGGTGTTTCTTTCTCTTTTTAACACTTCAGTCAATTCGCCCAGAACTTGTGACGACGTTACGTGTGTTTCGACTTTGTATGCTTAATTTATGCCATTCCATTTGTTTACTAGACGCATTTAATGTTTAGAGCATTTATTCGGGATTGGCTTCTTGCTGAAACAGTGCCTTTTTTTGAGCTTCTCGTGGAGAGGTGATGGGCTTTTCTAAGTATTGTGCCTTCTAAGTGGTGCGTTCACGCGCAAGCTTGCGGAGAGCTCAAATTAGCTATTACAGTGATTGCAATGCCTGCTGGTTCACAATGCTGCTCCATATGTGAAGTCAACTGTAGCCCAGCCTAGTGGTATGTAGCCCTTTTGCGGAGAAGATGCAAGGTGCTCCGAAAGACGGACATGGCGGAATGTCTTCGAAGCCATAACGGGACGCTTAAGTGGTCGTATAAGAAAAGCACGTTTGTTGCTCACACAACAACGACTTAGACAAGCAAATGGTACAGGCACTTTTTAAAATTGCTGGTAATATTTTTGGATGAGGTACGGCGAACGTTTTCCGGATGACGGAACTTTTGAAATCTCCGAAAACAGGGCACTGATGACAACAAGCACCGCATGGAGGAAAACAAAGACTGCGCTTCATTGCGAAAGCCCTGATCAGGAATTAAGATTTGAGAGTGAATGATCTAACGAGGACTATAGAGGGGGCGTTATAAAAAATTCATGATTTAATCAATGGCGGCAAACAGTGCGAATAGTTGTCATGGCACTTTGCGTCTGCTTACGTGCGATGAAAGCAGCCTATGATAAACAGCCCATCACATTTCTAAAGGACGACGAGCCTTTTCTGCAGCCTACAAATTAAAATATCGCTGCCTCTCCATTTTCCAGTGACACCGACAGAAAGAGCAAATAATACCTGAATAGCCTGCTTTCTTCTAGTAGAGTCATTCGTATTTGGCGTAGTTGATCCCTTAGGTGATTATAGTCGTTTTAAAACACAACATATTTTCTGCAAATTTTCTAGTTAATAGGAAGACGCTTGCTGTTAACACCTTGATGTGTCGTTTTCCGCGGAAATACACGGAATGGGCTTCTTCCTGAAGAAACGTTGGACATTCGTAAACATAGCCCGCTTGATGAAAGTCTTCGTGGAACTTGATGCTTAAATTGGCGTTTCCGGAATGTGCGGTGCATATATTATACTCAGCAGCCGGTAACGTCAATGCATCGCTGGTTATAAAATGTCTCAAAGCGTAAACGTAAATTAACTTTATGCAATGCTAAACGTAATGCGATATTGCTGTGTTAAGACACAACCTTTCAAACAGGTGACACGAAAGAGCAGCATGCACCGACAGAACCCTTTATCGTGGTTGAACGATGGTTTATAATTTCGTAACCCACCCAATTCAGCGTAATTGGGGGCGTAGCTTCTTTAGCTACATCGTATGTCCTCACCTCTCTGTGCTACATGTTCCGCAGCAACTGTTTTGAACGTGGAGCGCTGCTATCACCCACTTTTTTTTTACCAGTCGGCCATAGTCACGCGATTTCCCTGCCTGCCACCGACGGCTGAAACTACTTCATAGGACGAAAAATTTGAAACAAAAAGCTATTATGAATGCTTGCAATAAAAAATAAAATGTACTTTGTTGTGAAATACAGATTTATAAAGTAAAAGTACAATAAAATAAAGTAGTTGGGTTTGGTTGCTCCCAGTAGCCACCAGTGCAGCAGTGGAACGACAGAACGCACTGAAAGATGTGCGACGCCCTAGTGCGCGTCCTTGGAGTGCGCTGCCTTGGACAGATTATGTCACCTCAATAATCAGCAAATAGCATGAATAACTTTTTAAGTGTTTTAACCCCGCCCCGAAATATTATCATGAGCTTATCATTATCACCAGAGCTCCGCCTTGCCCGAGTTTTTATCAAACTCGGGCCTTCTGGGATAGCACCCCAGAAGCAGGTCCCTGAACGCGCGCATGGTCCATGGGGTAATCCTGACAAACAGTGAAACAATTTATTGAGAGTTGTGTTGTCTAAGCGGCTGTGTGACGCGCTACGTGTGCCAAGTGGCGACTTCGCTAGGTCTGTTGAGCATGGTGGTTTGCGCCTGTACGTCTGCGCTCCAAAGCCCTTCCTCCCGCTGATCTTCACAAGAAGTTTCAGGAAACGGGTTATTAGGACATCCCCGCAGGATGTGAAAAAAGGCAGCTAGGCAACCGCATGCAGGGCATTCTAGGAAGGGGTATAGTAATGCCGGGCAAGGTTAAGTTTTGCTGCGATTGGGGGAGGTGTTTGGAGAAGACACCACGCATGTTCTTGGGGATGGTCGAGATGGGTTTGGACGTGAGTGTATAAAGGGCGGGCGAGGTGGTAATTATCATCACCATCGTCAGCATATCTGCGCCTACTGAAGGGCAAAGGCCTCTCCCATAGATCTCCAGTTATCATGGTCCCGTGCTTACTGCGACCAATTTATCCCCGCAAACTCCTTAATCTCATCTGCCCATCTAGCATTCTGCCGCCTCCTGCCATGCTTCTCTTCTATAGGGATCCACTCTGTTACCCTTAATGACCAACGGCTATTTCGTCTTCGCAATACATGCCCTGCCCACGTCCATTTCTTCTTCTTTATTTCTACTAATATGTACTTAACACACGTTTGTTCCCTGAACCACTCCTCCCTCTTCTTGTCCATGGGCGAGGTGGTAATGGGACTAATTTTATTGCACGTGACAAGTCGGTCCCTGAGTAATTTGGCCCAGTGGTAGCGTACATGACTTAGTTTGGGAAATCGGAAAGAGATGGAACACAAGAATGCCGGGCCGCTGAAGGGGTTAGTAAGCAGGGTGTAGGCATTTGGTTTGAGTGCGACTTCACATTTCATTGGTTTCTGGTTTCACAGGGTTTCACAAGGTTTTTCGTGCATCCCTGTTCCTGTAGAGAAAGGGTTGTACGTTTATCTGAGACTATATATTCTCTTTACTGCAACCAGCTCTCACCAAGCCAGTAGCTATAGCTACTGCGCAAAGAATGGAAGACGTCTTGGCCATGCAGAAAATGTTTTATTAACATAGCAATCGTAACTACAGAAAGCAATATTCGTCCACGCTCCAACTGGTACATTTAACCTTTCTGACAGCGTCATAACAATATCGTCCGCAATTATTCCCTTAATTAAACAATTATACTTGTTGCTTATGGTCAGAATCTAGGGGAAAAATTCTTAATGAAAAGCTTTGTTATCAAAAATTTTGTTGCTAGAAAAAATCTACAAATTTTGCTTCATGAATGAAGGACATGACAATAACCTGGCACGCACTGTTGGCCGCGTACTGTCAGGGTGAGCAAATTGTCACTGCGTGATAGTAGACAAGGTGTTATTTCCCTTTTTGACAACGCACCGTGATTAGCACATTCATACAGTAGTACATGCTAAGTGCGGGGCCGAGGCCAGTAAAGTTACTTGTTTTGCTTTACCATCTCCTTAACAAGCTATTTGCTTGAAAGAATTTCTCTGCCGGCATGAGAGTTTGCTCTATTTCTATGTTTCCAGAGATACATGTAATATTCGGTATAGGTTCAGCACTAACTTGGCGCATGGTCAGGTACTGTTCACTGTTTACATTACAAATCAGTATTTGCGCTGTATCATGGTTCACCTGCGTTTGGGACCAACAAAGCAAGATTACAAAAACTGCAGTGGTTTTATAACGCCTCGTGCCACCCTATGCACCATCTAAGAAACGAGTGCATAGGAGATCCGCGAAAATGCATTGTAACAGCACTGTTGCCGATGGCTGTCCCTTGCTTGCTGCCCTCGGTACTGACTAAACCCTTATCTGCCGTCGCCGCTCGTCCATCTCTCGGGGACGCTCCGATGTGAATAATTCGCGCTAGCAAGCTTACCGCCATATAATCTCAAAAGGAGCAAGGACGTCGGATTTCCACCAGCGGTCGAGACACTCGTTCGTTTATCCGTTAACAGAAGGAAGTGTTTGCGCTGCTGCGGCCATTAGCCCGTTTATCTGTTCTGCGCAGCGACTCAGCAAACTCCATGCTGAAGTCTCCGCTACGTTGGCTCTGCATGCGTGACCCACGGTTTTCATTAATCGAATTAGAACCCATGATTGGGGATGTATGCACAGTTCTGCACCCCTAAGGGACGCAGCTTCAGGAATTATGCAGTTATAATGGGCCAAACGTCTCTGTTAGAGTAAGCATGGACTCAAGGAAATTCATTTTGACGCCTGCGGTGGACTCTTCTGGCATTGCTGACTCATTCCTGGCTTTAATACACCTGCGTTGCTTCAGCTGTTAAAAAAACGGTTGCCCACTGCATCCTTTGCATTGAAGTTGTTATCGCTGGAGGCCAAAGAGCCATTGAAATAAAATCGTTTATTTGAGGAGAAAATCTTGAGCTCTCTTGACTTGTTCCATTGTTTTTGTACCCGAGTGAAAGAAATAATTCTTTGCTCTTCCCAATGACATAACCAATATGATATTATGCGATTGCCATGCTAAACAATCTAACCAGCGAAAAGCACAAAAAAAAACGTACCCTATCTGAAAACCAGCGTCTATTTAGCGGCTATTAATTACTTTCTAGCGGAGAAGTACATTAACTAAAGAGCTATATCAAGGTCTTTTTTGGTGGCATGCTTCCAATAACCAATTTATGAAATGCCTGTTTTTCTATATTGAACACATTATGGGGTGCAGTTTTCACCACGTTCGGGTAAGTTAAAGCGCACGCTCTGTATAAAGGTGTTGTCGCTGAAACCTGATTTGGCGTTCATCTCCAAGAAATTCTGACATTGCTACACCCGCAAACACGTTATTACACTAATATTTTTCATTAATCACTACACCAAAATGCATATTTGATGATCAGAAAAGCACAAAACGCAATCATTCTATTATTCTGATGAAGTCACGACAGCACTCTGTGTCTTTTTGCAAATTAAACGGTCTTTACATAGCCGTGCCTAATACAGCAAAAGAAACATGTTCCCATGTGTAGTCAAAACAGCAATAGTACATCGTTTTTACAAAAAAGCACACTATAAAATTAGTGCTTTTCTTATGGCTGTTAAGGCCTTTAAGTATTCCACATCTTTCGCAAGAAACACTGGAATACAGGTTGTTGTCAATGCGTGTTTTCGTGGCCTATGATTGATTATCCTTTGCTATGGGCTCATGCTACCGATAGTGCGTGTTTTTTCGTGACAAGCCTGTTACGAAGAATGATCCGCTATATTGTGTTTGGGTAAATGAGCTGCACTCCAGCAGCCTACCGACAAGTAATGTTACGACATGTTTTAATAACGGAAGTGTTCATGGTAATGATAGCAGCAAGTCGTCCCCGCTGAAAGGAGGAGCGGGATGCAAGTGTAGTATAAAGCAATTACATACTCTGTTATTAGAAAATAAATGTACAGACAAACCTCTCTAGCGCTCCTTCCTGTCCTTACAGCCTCTTGTATCTTCGTTCATTCACAAACGCACGAATGGCACAAAAAGAAAGGCGCACAAAAGTAACAAGAAACAGATGCTGAAGCGCGGTTGTCCTTCCGGTCGGCCCCTCGGTGAAACGGCCCTCCTGCTTGGGCATCGCTCCGGCAATGCCAGATGGCGGCTCCCTGAACTGCGTAGTGCGCGTTTCTGAGGTAATTCGCACTTCTTCTCTCGGCCAAGTTTCTCTTCAATCATCCCATCTGCTGTGGTATTCAACACCGACATTATCGTGATGGGAATGCCTGAGACCACAATCCATGCTATGGGAATTTGCATGGCTCGAAAGGCGGAGGTCTTCGAACGCTTCTTTGTGCGCGTGACTTTAACCTGGGGGGTCAAACGCTGTGTGCGCGATTGTGATAGCAGTACGCGCAGTGAACTTTTAGTTTTATTAGCGATGCTTACACGCTTAGTTATTGCTAAGCTTTACAGTAGGCTCGCTAGCCTTGGGAAAGAAAAGGCCGAGGGGTCAAAAGCTTCGTTGCGCACGGCTTAGCCGCTACGCGTTGGAGCATCGCTTAACTGCGCAACCTGGTACGATTGAACGCCAGTAGTTGTAATTAATGCCTTTGACTTGATATTTTATAATAAGAGTGACCTGACGGGCCATGTCAGGGATAAATGAACTCTGACGTGTTGCGGTACACTAGCGCCGCAATGCGGGCGAGCCATATTGTTTTCTTGCGCAAGGTTTCCCGTGCAGTTCGAGTAATTATGCAAACAGGTCTGAGTTCGGAATAAAAACGTGTTGACGGCGTTGAAAATGTACCTGACTTTCGTTGAATTAAAAAAAAATGATTTTTTAGGGAAAATAATAATACGAAAGCATACAAGTGTAGTTTAGTGCATATTGGCATATTGGTTGTGCTGCGAGGAATATTGGATATCCTGAATTTTAAGAGTACCAAAAAGTGTGCATGTATTGAAGTTAGAGTTATGCACAATATTATACCAAGCTTCACAGTAGCTCATTTGTATCCTTGTCTTTTGATGATGAACGCCTGCTCGTAAGCTGCGGCTCTAGGCAAGGTTATAAAGCATAAAAAAATTCCAGACTTAGTTTTCAAATTTAAGTAAAAAAACTCCTTAACTTGTTGCCATGGTCGCAACACTGCAGAGGGAAGTTGTCTAGTGAAACACAAGCAACCAGCTAACCTACTTTGCATTAAAAGCCATCTCCGCTCCCTCCCTCACTCGCCCCCCCCCCCCCTCCGTTTGGTCCGCAAACTGGGCTATGTACTCTTAGCAGAGGAGCTAAAAATGATGTTTTCTGGAAAGAAAAAGGCTGCAAAAGGCACTCCAATTTCAAGGGAAGCCATTCCAGAAGCACCGTGTTCGAAAGAACACGAAAGGCTATATAACCCTAGCAACTATTGATGAATGAAATTTATGTTGCAACTTCGGAAGGCGTTTTTCCGAAACAGTATTTTTGCCACATGCGTCTCTGGTTCTACTGATTTCTTCGTGACCTGAAAGTCTATTTCTCATTCCGTTTTTTGCGTTCCATTCCTTGATGAACAGTTCAGGTTGTGACACTGTGAATTTTTCAGGTTTACTTTTTCTTAATTTTTTTATTCATATAGTCATTCATGGCCTATATGCTTGTTTTACATTTACCAATTAAAAAACTGAACACTAAAAAAATTGCGGCCTAATAAACAAACCTACGACTATCACGACCTCGTCTATTCATTTCGGAATGCAAAGCAGTTTGAACAAGTTTTTTATCATGGTTTATAGATCACTCAAGCTCGGTACAAGGGGGACAGAAAGAAAAATTTTAAATAAAAAGTTTTCAAAGGTATATTACTTTGAAATTTTTATGGTGTTATCACAGAGGCATTTCCAGTTGCAGTGCTAATTTTCATCAAAATTCGCAAAGCAACCAAAAATTTGATTTCGACAGCCACATCCCCTCTTAGTTATTTGCTATTCGATTCGATATTCGAAGCTAGATATTCGTATTGGATTCGTATTCGAAAATTTTGATATTCGCACACCCCTACAAACAATAAAAACAAACCAGGTACTTATACAAAGATAATGCATTCCATTCTAGTATCGTACGCGGAAAAAAGTATTTGAAGGAGTCAGTTGCACCAAAATATGGGGCGAAAGTGTTCAGGTTGTGGTGCCAAGCAGGTCTTGGTGACAACGGTGACAAGAACGAAGATGGGTCTTTCGACAGTGCACTTCTGCTGAGTGAAGAAAGGAAATCAAGCCGGAAGCACTTTCTCCTGGTTTCAAGGCTGGGGATATTGTTAGCAAGCATTATTTATGAAGGAGAATCAGGACCTGAGTATTTAAAATGAATAAATTTTAAAGCTTTTCTCTGAATTCTTTCTATTTTACGGACGTTGTGATTGGTGAAGGGGTCCCAAACCATACAGGCATATTCGTCATAGGTGTAATAGAAGTAAAGTAGCTGAGGAGCGTTACGTTACAAGAGAAATTTCTGAGTTTGTGTCTTAGAAAGCATAGCTTACAAAAGGCAGATGAGAAAATATTCTTAATGGGCAAATTCCACGACAGATTGCTGGTTAGTGTGACACCAAGATAATTATGACTGCTGACTTGTTTCAATGACGATGTACCTGGTATGTATTCATAGTCGTACGGAACATTCGTCCATGTTATGCGAAGATACAGTGTTTTGTCGGCATTCAACACCATCCCCGACTTCTTGCACCATTAGAGTACATTACTATGATTGGTATTGGGTTCGCACTGATCAGCACAGCATGCAACACCCCCAAACAGTACTGCATCATCCGCGAACAACCGAAGTTGCGCACCAGTGGTAATTACAATAACGATATCATTTACATAAAGAAAGAAAAACAATGAACCCAGCTCACTTCACGTGGAACTCCCGAATGGACATCAAGATAGCCGGACTCTCTCCCAACTATTGTTACCAGCTGTTTGCGGTTTGTCACGTAATTTGCAACCCGTGTGACCAGAATTTTGGGTAGGCCAATAATTCGCATCTTTAGAGTTAATATTTCATGTGATACCTTATGGAGTGATTTACTGAAGTCTAAAAAATTGCATCTATTTGACCTTTGTTGTCTAGGGTGTGTGCAAACGAATGAAATACTATAACTAACTGTGTGACGGTGGAGTACCCTTTCCTGAACCCGTGTTTGAAACCTGTTAGAATATTATGGTCGTTTAAGTATTCAAGGATGCGAGTGGCGATAATGTGTTCCATTAGCTTGCAACGAGAATATGTCAGTGATATTCGACGGTAATTTTGACAACATAGGCGGTCACCATTTTTAAAGATAGGTACAACTTGACACTAGTGGGTTCTTTAACTAATTGAATCAAGTCGTGAGTAAGCATTATATCAAATAAAATATGTATTTGTTCTTGACTTCATAGTCTGTCTGCAGTGGCTAAGGCGTTGCGCTGCTGAGCACGATGTCGCGGGTTCGATTCCCGGCCGCGGCGGCCGCTTTTCTGATGGAGGCGAAAAGCAAAAACGCCCGTGTGTACGAGATTTCGGCGCACGTTAAAGATCCCCAGGTGGTCAAAATTTATCCGGAGCCCTCCACTACGGCCCACCTCATCACCTGCGTTGCGTCGGCGCGTTAAACCCTACAATCAATCAATCGTCTGTCTGCAGACGCTCCCAGTTGACTCCTGGGAAGTTCGTCACCAATCAGTATTATTTTGTGTTTTGGAACTGCGACGTGTGATCGCGTAATTTGAAAACGTAATCATTTCCGGCATTCAGTGGTCAATAAAACCACAATGAATAAAACTGAAGCCCAAATAAGACAATTTAAGACGTGTGCACTCAAGCCTGAAAAGATTATCTATAAAAACGGCTTCTATTGATATCTTGATCAAAACAGCAACACCCCGCCCCCCTAGATTCCCTATCTTTCCGGTATACATTTTAACCAGGAGGAAAAACGTGGTCGCCAGTTACATCACTGCGCAACCAGGTTTCAGTTACCCCCGCAATGTGAGGGTCATGCTGAAATTAAAAAATTTCGAACTGATCGGTTTTGTTATTGATGGTTTGTGCATTTAAATTGACGATTCGCAGCTGTCGTTCCTTGCAAATGTTTATGTTATCTCTTGTGCAGTGTTTGTTAATTGGTACGGAGCGTTTGTTTGGTGTGTACTCTGGCTTGCAGTGATGTGCCTTGCGCCAATGCGTGGAACCGTGTCATTGGGCGGCTACTGTTCACGGCGTCGTTTTTTTTTTGTAGTCGTACTCGTTCATTTTTATCGCTCTCCCACACATAGGCTTTGTCGTTTATGTAGAATTTGCTAAATGCTGATGCAACTTTCCCCTTTTTAGCGCGATTCTTTTTGGCGCTTTCCCACAGCTTCTTGCGTACATCTCAAACATATTTGAAAAAATCGCCCCTCCCCCCCAATTGAACGACTACTTTTTTTCAGTTTATGTCCGTTCTTTAGTACACTGCGTTTGTCTCTCGTATAAAGCAGTTTGAAGATTACAGGTCGTATCTTGTTTAAGCCGGCCTTTCTAACCGATAAATCCTTTCAATTTCAGCCGGTTTTAGTTCCAGAGTGCCTTCAATGATGTCATTGTTCACCACATGTTGTAGCATTTCATTTGTCTCCCTCTCAACCACAGGTATGTCGCAAACAATCAAATTTCATCTCCTGCTGTGGTTTTCTAATTCATCAATTTTATTCTTTAAAACCTGGATCTCAGCCCTCATAGAGGCCACTTGTTCCTGATAAGCCTCAACCTGTTCTAGTCGCGTGAGGGTGTCCATTTTACTTCCTATGTTGGCCAATCAGGTTACAGTTATTTTCCTATTATCGCAAACAATTTCTTCTAGCTACTTGCAGATTTGCGTGAATTCTGGCCCGGTATTTGTTTCAATATCTTCACCGAGTAGTAATAAAAATTTCTTTAGTACAGACGTTGCGGTACGCATCATGACACACAATTGTGGCCACGGCAGCAAGAGCAAAAAAGGATCGCTACGACGGATACATTTCTCAGTTGGTAATCTCACCTGCGTAAAAATCAACGAATTGTAAGCCCACCGCATACTTCTAGTGCCGCCAGGCCCACTGAGCGTGAGGAACGGAGGCTTCTTATATGTAGTCCAGATACACGATGGAGCCGCCTGCAGGCTGACATCCTCGGTTGTAAGCAATGACGAAGAGGATCCGTGAAATCGTCCATCCAACGACGTTGTTTGCGGCAGACAAGGCACCAGCTGTCTTGAATGGCGGTCATACGCAGTTAGGCCTCAGACAGACGGTCCCGGGTGAGTGGCATTCGCATGCCCGAGCAAGCCGAGTAGCTGCAAAACGATCTACGGATTGTAAGCCGTGTGCACTGATAGCTTGAATAGTAGCTTCCAGCAACCACCTTACCGTTCCATCTGCAAGAACCACTTGTGCCTCCTGCCCAGTAAACGCCTTTTCCCTGACCAGACTCCTCCTCACCAATACCGTGTTCGTTGCGGTTTCCAGGAGAACTGAGATTCGCTCACCCCACAGCTCCCCATCTACAACAAGCATTTGCCATTCTTGTGTCGCCCGATGCTCTCCTTCTCTCTGTGTTTTCTGTTTTAAGTGCGAATGCACTTCTTAAGCGAACCTGAAGCGTCCACCGCCGTCCGCATAGCAACAGCTGCTGGTGCGCGCGCTCCTCGTCTTCCTCGGCAACGGGGGGAGATGGGCGCGCGCTGCCTGACCACCGATATGGCACATACCCACGTGGGGGGGATTGGCCAGGAATCTCCTCGTCTTCCTTGGCAACGGGGGGAGATGGGCGCGCGCTGCCTGGCCGCTGACATGGCACATACCCACGAGGGGGATTGGCCAGGAATCGGGCGTGAGAAGGGCTAATGCACCCGCCTAAAGAAGTACTGACACGAAATTTCAAACCTGAGATCCGCTCTAGCAATCAAGTACAACGACAACACAAATCGATGTCTGGGAATAAATGCATCTTTCTTTCTTTGTAGTTGTGTGTGAGTTGTGTGTGTGTGTGTGATCTCTCTTTCGCGAACATTACCGAACCGCGCAAATTAAACTCGTGCATTCGCACTTTCGCATTCTTCCCCTCGGGGAAATGCGGGGAATTTTTTTCTTTGGTGCTTGTGATTGATATTTATGGGGCTGTGCTGAACTTGTTCGCGTTTATTGCACAAGCTGACTTTTCCTGGTTTTGAAAACGGCATTCTTCTGCTGTATGTCCTCATGTCTTACACACCTGGCAAGACGAAGGTGCTTGCCTCGAGTTAGCAACAGCTCGGCAATCAACGCAACGATTCCCTACGCGATTGCAAAGAAAACAGCGAGATGGAGCCCTCGGAGCGAACAGTTGTGTCTTATTTTCTGTGTTTCTATGCGCGTCGCCACACCCCCTTCCTTCACTTTGCGCAAGTTCTTAAAAGCATCTGAGCTTCGCAGTATTGATCTGCGGCGGTATTCACCTCTTCAAGGATCTTTAGGCGGCGGTCCTTCAGATATACTGCCAACATGGAATTGCAACACGCGAGAAACTCTTCCGTCACCATTAGATCTCGAAATTTTCATAAGTCTTTTCTGTGTTGGGCATATCGAACCACTTGTGAAAGTAACTCATGAGACGTGAAGCAAACTGTTTTCCTCTCTCCGCATCCTCTGGCTTTGCGTTGCGAAATTTGTCGCGGAAACCGTCAGCTGTAAGTCTAAATCTTTGCAGCAATGCTGTCTTCACAGTGCCGTAGTCCATACACTCTGATGCCAAAATTTTTCTGAAGACACTAAGTGCTTTGCTGACCAAATAGAGACTCAATGCTTTCGCCCTCTGACTCATCTCTCAATCTTGCCCTAGTGCTACTCGTTCGAAGAGATGGAGATAAGCATCGTGGTCATCTTTTTTGTCATCAAAAGGACCCATGAGCTTTCTTGGGCAAACTCCCTGACTCTTGGACGTCTGTGGTGCCAGAGATACACGGGATTGTTCACCACTTTGGTTTGATGCGCTAGAACTTGCTAAACGCGCTAAAAGTAGCTTTACCTCGACCAACTCTTTCCCTTGGGCTACCTTTTGTTTTGTACATCCGCCATGCGCTTGGCTCTCTCTTTCCCTTCTCGATTCGCATTTCTCACTGCTGCCCCTTCCTCTCTCTGTCTCTGATTTTCCCTCATACAGGTCCAACATCTCTTCCTTAGTCAGCCCCAAGCTACTCGCCAATGCCATTCACTTTTCAAGATACATGTCTTCTATCGCAGTAAAGTGGTGACAATGAGAAAAAGGTATCCTGGCAGGCTCGCCATTTGTAACGCGTCACCTTCGTAAAAGGGCGAATTCCGGACACAAAGGGATTAAGTTGAGGTGTAAAATTAGGGTAGGTAAAGGTATTGAGAATGTAAGAAAAATAGACAATTAAAGTGTGTAGAAATACATTACATATAAAAACCTCCAATGGCTTTCAGTTCTTGAACTATAATAGTGTCCTCCCGCTCTATCTATTGGTCCCTGAAGGTTCCTAAAGGCCATTTTTATACCGCACTTCTTGTTGCTTCTTTGCACCAGATTGTTTCGGTGGTCGGGTGTCAATTGTCGGTGAGGGCCAGTGGGGTGAAGCCGCTGGTGCGTGTCTCCTGTGCAAGCCGGTGCTGAGACCAGCGGAACGAAGCCGCTGTTGCCCAGGAGCACCCACGTCGACTGCTTGACGAGGCCAACGGGCAGCGCCGCTGGTGCCTTGCAGGTTCCCACGCCTCGAATTCCGCCTTCTTTGGTCGCCCTGAACCGGGATCTCTCCTTCCACCAGCTCTTCTTCTTCCTTCTCCTTCTTCCTCTTATTTTCTCCACCAGCTTCCAGAAATTTCTCGCTTATTATTGTTTTCTTATTTGTCGTCTCACCCGTCTTCGCAGCCTGGTTCCTGACAGACTGTATTACCCGTGAGACTTTGTCATAGCTCTCTGCGAACATTTCTGGCAGACAACAATTTTCGAAGCAAGCGGACCGAGACTTTTCGTGGAAAAATAGAAAGAAACTCAGCAGCCTAGATACGGACTTCTTCTTGACGGAAAACCTGACGAAAAAAACACGTGCGCTGCTGTTTGAGGTAAAGAACTGGGCTAAAGAAGCGAATTTCAAGTATGCATGGCACTCAAATGGGAAAGTTCTAGTGCGCAAAGCTGATGGGGAGAAAGCCATACGCATCGCGAATGCTGCTGATCTGAACAAGCTAAGTTAAAGAAAGAGGAAATGATCGGCTCGACATGGCTAGCGTAGGAATGCTTCCGCAAGCGTTTTCGCGACGTTTAGGAAATTTGTATTCCAACTCGTTTAAATGTTTTCACTTGAATGTGCAATCGGTAAATAATAAACATTCCGATCTTAGACTTTTTTTTTTGAACAGCTGAATCACGTATTTGACGTCATAATGTTACCTGAAACATGGTCGACAGATGAAGCCAGCCTGTTTCGCCTGCCTTCGTACAATACATTCTACCTTAATCGAAATTCCGGTCGTGGCGGTGGTGTATGTATTCTAGTGAAAAATATCCTTGACTGTGACCTAATTCAAAATTTCACCACGTCTTGCAATGACTTCGAGATTCTATCAGTTAAACTACAAAATGTGGTTCGTGCCGTTTGTTATAGAACACCAAACGGCGAAACGACATCCTTTTTGGATTACCTGAACACTTTTTTTGCGTTCGCTAATACAAATCGCTTTGACGTTGTGTGTGGCGGTGACATGAACATAAATATGCTCAAACAGGGAGCTGTAGTACAAAAACGTGATATTTTGTTGAAGTCTCATCGCTTTTTAATGTGATCACTGTTCCTACGAGAATCACACAAATGTCTTCGTCCTTGATGGATTTGTTCTTAACAAATATACCGACAGGAAACCTCAAGGCTGGTGTTATTACTGTGGATTGGAGTGATCATTTGTCAATATACATTTGTTGTCGGAAACATTATTGTGATAAAAACAAACCGAACACGTTTTTCACCCAGCGTATAAACGAACAAACTCTGAAAACGTTTTCGGAGAATATTTTAAGGGCTCCTTGGGGGAATGTGCTTAAACGAAAAGAGCCAAACAAGGCGTACGAAGAATTTCTGAACAATCTAAGGCCAATTTATGCTGCTTCGTTTCCTTTGGTTAAAGCAAAGCAGAACAGAAAGGTTCGTAAACTCTGGAGTAACGCTCAACTTGGGAAAAGAATATAAGAAAAAAATATGTTATTTAGCCGCTATCTTAAAACGAGAGATACTAAACTGTTTAAAGAATTCAAGGTTAAAAGGAATCGCCTAAATAAAGACCTGAAAAAGGCTAAGCAAGAGTATTATAACAACATGTTTAGCTCAGTTTCTGGGCGTTCAGATATAATGTGGAAAAGGCTAAATTCTCTCTTAAATCGCAATGTGTCCTCGGGTTCAGTACACAGCATAAATCTTAACGGCGAGGTTATATCGGGAAAGCCCTTGGCCGACACTTATAATAAATTCTTTGTAAATGTCGCAGAAACACGTGATGTGAGTAATAATCTTGAAAACGTCCCATTTATCGACAGTACCATTTTTATAGATCATACAAGTGAGAATGAAGTGAACTTACTAGTTTTGAATTTGAAAAATAGTACCGCACTTGATATTGACGGGATGCAAGTTCAACCTATAAAACATGTTATTATGTTCCTTCTTCCATATATAACACATATATTTAATTTCTGCCTTGGCCGCGCTGTTTTTCCCTCCAAAATGCAAGTTGCGCGCGTTACTGTACTCTTCAAGAAAGGCGATAGGAATAACATGTCAAATTACCGGCCAGTGTCCATTCTGCCAGTCTTATCGAAGGCATTAGAAAAGCTAATCTTGAAACGGTTGAATAATTTTGAACAGAAGTATCAGTTGCTTCAAGATTCGCAGTATGGTTTCCGCAAAGGCCTTAGTACAGAATATACTCTCATGGCACAGAAAGAGTACATTTATCAGCAATTCGAACAGGGAAACTTTGTGTTGGGCTTGTTTGTAGATTTTACGAAAGCTTTTGACCACATTAACCACAAATTACTTATTCAAAAACTGGAACGGTACGGTATTCGTGGAACGGCGGGTTCACTACTACAGTCTTATTTGCAACACCGTAATCAGATTGTTAGTGTGGGTTCTCACAATTCAGATTCTTTGTCAATCGTACAGGAGTTCCACAAGGAAGCATTTTGGGGCCTTTCCTCTTCAATATTTACATTAATGATATCGTGAACATTTCCTCAAACGTTAGATATATAATATTGCAGATGATACAAGTATATTGTTAACAGGAAAATCAGTGAAAGAACTAATACCACATGCAAATCTACTGCTGGTTAGATTAGAAAAATGGACAAGAGAAAATGGTCTAAAAATAAATGTTGCAAAGACTAAGGCTATGGTATTTACTGCTAACAATAAAACGGAAATTGTAAATCAAACGATTATTTTAAATTCCATCCCTGTCGAGATAGTCCTTTCTCTTAAAATATTAGGAGTAATATTTCAAGAAACATTATCATGGGATCATCACATACAGTTTTTAGCTGCGAAGGTCTCTCAGGTAGTCGGCCTTGTGTACCGAAACAAGCACTTGCTTTCTCGGAATATTTTGTTGTTAATTTACAATATCTTATTTTTATCAAGAATCAATTACTGCCATCTAGTTTGGGCTCTAACTTCTCAAGAAAACCTAAACAAACTTCATAAGCTTCAAAAGAGGTTTTTACGTGCGGTAGAGGACGTGCTAAGTACCTATCATACGCGCTACTTATTTGAAAAATACAACCTAATGCCAGTAATAAAAATGTACGATTTTATTTTGTGCAAGAAATATAAGCAAGATATCAAAAACTGTAACCCGTTTCTAAAGCAGTTGGCAGATTTAGTACTTAACCAGCCTAAGTATAATACCCAAAAAAATTAAATGTGGTATGTTCGAACCTTTGGAACCACATACGGTCTTCAATCGCTGGGAAATAAACTTCCACGTTTACTAAATGAACTTTTGGATAAAGAAATTGACTTAGAAAAAGTCACCTTTAAACAACTACGAAGTCATTTTCTCCAGGCGACATGATCACTTGCTCTGTTACTTGCAATTTTCCTAAAAATGTATTTTTGTATCCTGTTTTTTTATTGACTTGTATTTTTGTATACTGCTCTGTGTTTTCCCACGATACGTTTGTTGGTGTCTTGTTTTTTTTTTCACTGTTTCGGAAAATGACAATGTATTTGTAGTGTTTGCCAAAGCGATAAACTAGGCATTTCCTTTCTTTATGATGCTGTTTTTGTGTTTGCAAGGCAAGTACGCCTGCCTTTCGCATTTCGAAATCGATTATTTGTTTCTAGCATTATACGCACCAATGCACTACACCTGTACAGTGTTTGTTGCTCCTTTTTTCTTTTTTCTCGTAGACTTTCTCGTATGCTGCCCTTGTATGTATCACGTGTATGGTTCTTTTTTTTGGCTAATGCGCCTACATTTTTTGCATTTTCTGAAACTATATTTTGTTCCAGCATTGCACGTTTCGTTTCATTACACATGTACAGTGATGATTCTTCTTGCAGTAGGCCTGTTTATTTCACGTGTATGATCCGGAATATTTTTATGAAACTGTGACGGCTGCTGCCATGTGTTCGGGGAGCGGGGAGGGGGCCTGCGGCCTTGTCAAGCTGGCATCCCGCCAGCTTTTTCTGCAGGTCTCCTGCATCATGTATCCTTGATGCCAAATAAAGTCATTATTATGTTCTCATCAATGGTGCAGCTTCTCGTACCTCAGACATGATGTAAGCGGTGCTTCAAAAATTGGTCTTATGGCATTTGTTGTTTCTGCTTTAGATAAAAGACATCTCTAATAACATTTCGCCCTTCATGAGACTCTTCGCTAACAATTGTGCGTGTATAGAAAAATGTTTTAAGAGAACAATACTCAAGTAATTTAAAACCACATAAACAGGCTTAATACATGGTGCGAAAGCTAGGAAATGAGGTTAAAGCTTAAAAAGCGGTTTATATTTTGTTTACCAGAACAGAAAATGTCCACCACCAAATTTTGAAATTGTGGTTTACTCATTAGGCGTGTAAGTGAATTTAATTACTTAGGAGTGTACTTTATTTTTAACTTCATTTTTTGGCCCATGGCGCGAACTTATTGAATATATTACTCGTAAGGCTTCAAGGATATTGGGATGGAATTCTGCGCCGCAACACAACATAAGCAAACTCCAACAACTGCCAGAAAGCTAGAGTAGAAACTAATATACGGCTCATAATTGAATATGCTTGCAGGGTGCGGGAACCGCCAGCCGTTTTTGATGAAAATATATTTAGAATTCAAGGCCTCACATCCCAGCACGCGCCGTAAAATTTCGCAAAACAGACAAATATTAGTAGCAATAACGGCGTCCACTTGCTGAACTGGAAAACACTGGAACATGGTAGAACTGTATGGGCTTAGAATTGTTTTATGATGTTTGCTTCTTACGAAGTGGTGGGCTGCACGAAATATATATTTTTCCGCCTTGTTACATATCCGCCCAGACGGACCAAATATATAAAAATTGGGAGATATATTGTAAATCAAATGGGTAAGCTTACTCATTTTTTACCTAAACATATTCGTCCGTCTAACACATTACTTTCTCAAGTGTTAGTGCACCATTCTTTACTCGGTTACAACTCAAGAACGGCACCACCTCATGTAGTGTATCACTCCGCCAAAGCGCCGGACTCGTGACATAAGTTACGAGTCCGGCGCACCCTCTTACGTTGTCACCGAGTATAGTAACACATTTCTGTCTACCTTTACGTCCCTCCAAGGAACAAAATAACATGGCGCTGTGTTTTCTGTAGCGCGAGCTTTGTTATTTTTTCAAATCACCTGTCAAGTGCACAGAAAATTCTGTAATTGTTTCTTTTATAATAAGAAAGGTATTTTTGCAGCCTCGCAGCGCGCACCTTTTTTTTCGATTATCGTACCAGTGCTGTATTTGCACGTGGTGTCTCTTATGCTAATTGGAAATGTATGAATGCTTTTATGCAGAAATGCATTAGAGCCGGGGGTTGTCTTGCGTACGTTGGCCGGCGTCCGCAGCGCGGCTGATGATGATTGTAGCATGATGCCCCTAGGGATTGGCCAACCAAACAATCCATCACGAGATAGCTTCGCGTTCAACCACTATCGTCATCTTCCCGTAGGGGAACCGCTGAAGAAGAAGGAGAAGAAGACAAAGCTGCGAAGAGGAGGGCTGCGTGAGTTTTGGCTACCGTTATCCTCCTCGGCCGGCGCATCTTCCCGATCTGAACCCGGTCGAACAGCGGCTCATTGCGCCTCGACTCCCCTTCATGAGCATCAGGCGGCTGACTCGAGGCAACGGGCAGTTTGGAATCAAGGGACAGGCGGTGAACATGCCCATCGACGTATCGAAGGTTGTGCGGTGCCTTCCTCGCATGGTACCCGAGGACGTTGCGTTCGACGTTCACGTCAAGCGGAGGCTGATGAGTCCGGCAACGTACAAGCGCGGGTTGGTGAAGCGCGGCAACATCCTGGCTTGGCTCAAGCACCTGGAACACACCCCGCTGTATTGCGCCATCATCGTTCGGGTCGATTGGAGTCGGCTCGACCACTTCGATGACGGCGGCGAACGAGAGGAACCGCAGGAAGACGACGTCGATGATGCTGACGGTGAGTTCGAAACGATTCTCGACGACTTTGACGTGAACGATCCTCTGCAGTTGGCGGTTGCGCTCAACGCGGTCTCGAAGACGCTTCTCTATAACGAAGCGGAAATGACGGGTGTGGGAAAAGAGAAAAATAAATGATTACGCTCACACTCTCGCCTCTCTCTTCGCCATTAATCGCATCACACTCATCGGTGCACCCAATGCATTTCTGCATCCGCACAATCCCCCTCGGGGAGGTGCGGGGGATTTTTTTTGTTGTTCTATTCAGGTCTTTGTTTCATTTTGTCCGCTCTTGTCGGCAAAAAACGTGTATCAGGTGTATCAGACGACAATTCCCTTATTACCGGTACCCTGTAGATTTTGTGGGGTTGTTTCGTCTCCCAAGTGGAATCTCCACATCTTAACAGCGCACCCTCTTAACCAAGCGGTGACACAAGTTTACACGATCAAACGAAACCACAAAATAATCCCACGTTAACAAAAACAAGTCTACGCAGATTTTACGTGCTTAATTTGCCTGGGCGTTATACAGAAGTGATTCTTTAAAAGGTTAAACAGAACCGATATAGTTATTTAGCTGACTAATTTACTTATCCAGGCATTATCCGGGACAGTTGAATCAGTGTTTGCAGATACTTGTAAACTAATAAAATGCAAGTACACTTCTTAAAATAAACCGAGTTCAACCCAGTCTGAATCGAGTCGCGAAGCCGATGTAGGGTTCCCTTTTGTCTGCCTAAACGGACGCGAGACCTCACCCGATAGCGGCAGTGCCTTCGTCAACCATATTATGTTCGCCGCAAAGAAAGTCGGTGGGTTAACGTCACCAGCGTCAGGCTCCATTCCTTCTCTCTCCAGTACCGGGAGACAGGACTCTGGACGGCGAGACCCCTGCGCCCTTTACTGGCCCGTCTTAGAAGCGCGTCTACCCACCGAAAGAGAACTCCGGCGGTCGGGTCACATGAACCTACCCTGCGCAAAAGGCAGCCTACAGTAGACGAAGAAAATGATCGACGTAACAGTGCCACTGGAAAAAAAGCCAAGAGCCGCGCAGCTCTGCGCCGCAGTATATTTCAGGGTTTCCGCTTTATGTACAGTTTCTTGGCTCCGTTAACGCTTCCAAAAATGTGGTACTGAGCTCCCAAATTCTGGTATTTTTGTTTGTTGTTTTCATGAGGAGAGCCACCACGACAGCCAATGATTTGCCAGTGTATCGTAGTTTCGCTGCAGGATCTATTCTAGTAGTCGATGTTAGAATATTTTTGCCCAGATTGTATTCTTTTAAGTAGTCACAAAGTACGATGCATCCAGCTGAGAACATTTCCGTACCAATTCAAAAGCCGCTGCTCTTAGGCACACTGCAGATTAGCACCATGGGGAGACGTCATTTACGATATAGAAAGCTTCCAAAACCTGAGCGTCGCTAGAGTATTTGTTCAATCAACACGACTAATACAGCTGGGTTTTATGCCAAACGTCCGAGGCGTAAAATGGACCATCCCAGATTTGTTCAATAAATTGTGGGTCATCCTCGCATAACCCACAATGCTCCCTGAAAGTTTTGTTGTCTAAAAAATTTGTTCTTTTTCTAGCGGCCGTTTTAACTCCGGAGTTCAAATCAAACTTACCTCTGTGCAAACATTCGTGAAAACGTACCTTCTTTTATAATGGCCACCATTTTTTTGAACCTCATTTGGAGGCCCTGGGCTGCTCTATCCCACATTTTTAAAACATTTTTGCGTTCATTTGCTGTGATTACGCAGTTCAGAACATACACGATGTCGAGCATTTTGAAACATTTTTAGCAAATACAAGCACATTCTCGCTGCCAATTAAGTATTTGTACCTGTATCTCAGTATTGTGGAAATTTGTTAAAAGCTATATTTACACTGAAAAAAGGTGAAATGTGCGAGAAGATATTTCTCAAACTTAGAAAAATCTCCTTTCTGGCCCATACACGCCTTGAAATTGCGCATTGTTGTGCTCGTAGTAAAACTATCAAATACAAGCCATTTACTAGTACAAATGATCGCAGTTTATTTCAGAAGTTTAGTAAGAACAGTTTTTGTTTTAGCAGAGAAAAAAAATTCAATTCGTACAGCGACCCTGTTCCATAGAGCGTCTTCTCTGCACGGCATGCGCCTGCTTGCATAAAAGAGGCGCCAGTCAGCGGGTTCGCGTTACAAGAATACCTTTCGCGGCAATAGAATTTCGTAGCGTTAGTACAGTAAAAAGGAATAATTTACGTGTTAGTAGGAAAAGTACGAGGTGGGGCTACCGGTGGTGCACCTATTCCATGAGTACGGCTAACTCAACCGCTGGCTGGACATGGAAGTACATTTAAACAAGCCGCTTATGTTATACGTGGTATCTTTTACGTATGCCCAATATTACGAAATAAAAGGCGGAGTCATCGAGTTAAACGGATTTATGTGTATGCGTTAGCGGGAATTGCCTAACCCGATGCTTTAAATGCACATCTAATGTGCAGCCGTTGAGTTACATGTACTCATTGAATGGGCGCACCAGCTGTAGCTCCACGTGTATACTTTTCTCAGCAAAAATAGCATTATACCTTTTCCGGTACTGTCGCTACGAAATACCATTGCGGGGAAGTGTATTCTTGTACCGCAAACCTGCTGGCTCGCACGTCTTTCATGCATGCAGGCGCATTCCGTGCAGAGAAGGCGCTCTGTTAAGTAATGTCGGTGTACAAATTAAAAAATTTCTTTCTCTGCTAAAACAAAAACTGTTTTGATTAAACTTTCTGAAACAAACTGCGGTCATTTGTACTAGTGAACAGCTTGTATTTGATATTTTTACTACGAGAGCAACATTGCAGTATTTTAATGTGAAAATTGGCCAGAAAAAAGATTTTTCACAGTTTGACAAATGTTTTCTCGTCCGTTCCACCTTTTTTTTACTGTAAATATAGTTTTTACCAATTTTTAAAAATGCTGAGATACAGGTACAAATGCTTCATTGGCTGAGCGAATGTGCTCGTATTTGCTAAAAATGTTTAAAAATGCACAACATTGTGTATTTTCTGAATGAAGTAATCACAGCAAATGAACGCAAAAATATTTTACAAATGTGGCATAGAGCAGCCCAGGGCCTCAACATGATGTTCACAAAAAATGGTGGCTATTATAAGAGAAGTTACTTTTTCAGAATTTTTTCACAGACGTAGGTTTGCTTTAAACCCTGGAGGTAAAATGACCGCTAGAAAAGAACAAACTTTTTTGGTACAAAAAACTTTCAGGGAGCATTTTGTGCCATACGAGGAGGACCCACAATTTTTACTGAGCAAATCCGTGATGGTCGATTTTACGGCTAGGGCGTTTGACATGGAATGACCCAGCTGTTGATGATTATAAAGAGGCGGCTCGCACAGGCATCATGGCACTGGCATAGCTCGCTCCTCGCGCTCGTGGCAGTGGCTCGTGTTCTGCACCAGGTATCGGGCGAACGGCTGCTTGGGTCCTTTTCTCCGTCGCTTTCCGCGACTTTTGTGGTGCCATCAAACCCGGGAGATCGAACCACGAGCAGAATCGACTTGACGCGGTGCATACGGGGAAGTACGCTAGGCTAAGAATTCCTTGGGATCCAGCTTATTTGAGACCTCTCGTCCTCGAACGCTGCTCGCCGCTCCTGCTCGTGCCGGAGCCTCCCTGTCGCGCGGCTTCACTTCCGTCTGCCATGAAGGAGCTACGCCACCACCGTGGCTTCATAAGGCAAGCCGCCACAAGCGGCGTATCTGCAATTTAATCGCTACAACAGGATCCTGACACCGACTGAGCAGATCCGCTCGCACCTGCTTGCTACCAACACCAAGTTTGAAGAAATGAAGGTTCTTGACAATTGCGTCCAGGAAATCATCGATTTAGAAGAGTTGGAAGCTGAATCTTCCCCTGCTTTCAATACGTCGAAAAGGTCACCTTGATACTTTCTCACGTCTCCTTCGACAGACCATCCGCGGTTTCTTTGTTTGTTGCTGTTCAGAGTACCGGAGCGCCGAGCGCTGATATCATGGTCATCCGGCACGGCGAACCGCGTTGCCCCCCGGTGACAGCAACAGAACTGTGGAGGTCTACAATGTGGCGAATGTGCGCACTGCGTGTGTGCCCCCCGTCTGTCACTTAGACGTCCACAGAGCTGGCGATGATTCTCATCGCCGGGAAAACTGGTGGAGCTGCGACAGATTCCCTTGACGGACGATTGATCACACCCAGCAGCCTGCCCAGCGACGTCTCCGCATCCTCATAGATGGTCAGGGCATCGGACTGAATTACCTGCTGACTACGACGTGCAATGATGGGGCCGACCCGGACCGGCCTAGCTTGAGGTTGGCCGGCGGTTCGGGCGTCGCTGTCGCTCGTAAGGGGTCCTTGCTGCGAGAGCACGTGGTTGGGCTTCGCGAGCGGGCGCCATCCCCTCCTCCACGATGGAGGCCGTGCAGCTCCAGGCGCTCGCTTCTGTTCTGGCGTTTATGCTTCCAGGAATCTCCGTCTCTAATCGCCGCACCAGTGCATCTATTCTCTTCCTGCGAACTACCAAGTGAACCTCGTTTCGGTGAAATCGCGAACGGCAACCGGTAAACTTTATTGAGCGCACTGGGTCACCCCCTGGCAAGACCAAACAAGCAACTGTATCTGCTGCCGCTATCGTTGTTCGCGAGGCATGGTAACGCAGCTCACCATCCGATCTGCAAAGTCACTGCAACGATAAGTGGTCATCTGTGACCAGCTATTAGCATAGTAAACTGCGCTGGCTGCACGCGTGGGTTGCAAGGACCAACCAAGACTGCGTTTGTCAATCTCAGGCGACATCCCGAGCAGGGCGAATTCCCCTGTGACCCCGGCGGTTACCGCGGATAACGAGGAGACCAGGCACCGGACATCGCCCTCATGTCGACTTCTAGAAGGACACTGCTTATCGACAAGCGCGACAACGCCCTCACCCACACCATGTTCAGTAAACATGGAGAATAGGAGTGCACACCCGCGAAGGAAGCTTGACGCAGCAAGTTGAACAAGTGGACGGTGTGGTCGTTTCAGGTGCCGTCCATCCTGATCAACGTTGTGCCTTGCTTCTGTACTTGGACATCACCAGCTATGGGGGCGAACTCGGGGTGCAGGACGAGATGTTTGTGTCTGTTTGTTTTACAATTTTACAAGTACTTATTCTATCGATTGTTGCACTCTCATCGCCGTGTTCTCCCTGAAAGTCGAATGCTGCACCTGACCACCCATTTCGTCCAAACTATATGAACGCACGTACTGTAGTTTTGAACCACCTGCCAGCTGCTGCCTCCTGCTCGACCATCGCATGTTGGCGGCGGCAGGAGTATGTTGATGATAATCAAAAGGCGGCTCGCACGGACACGGAGGCATGGGCCAGCTCGCTCCTCGCGCTCGTTGCAGTGGCTGGTGTTTCTCCGCAGGAATCGTGCGATCGGCTGCTTGGCTCCTTTTCTCCGTCGCTTCCCGCAACAGTAGTCTTGACTGTCATGAGTGCACAGCTTTCAAATATTATTTCTTAAGGCTCAGCACCTGGAAATTACCATGTGCCATTATTATTCATCAGGAGATTCCGTTATATCCATACACGTTTCCACCCCTCTGGAGCCTACAGCCAATAGCTCATTGGTAATTACGTCTTCAGATTGTATGCATTATTCACAAGTGATCTTTTTCAGTCAATAATGTCACAAAATAGTGCAGTTATGATATAACGACAACCTCTGTCAGTCATTGGCTCCACAAAAACATCCTCTGCCGTAGAGGAGGCGGCGTAGACGCAAATTCGAACAGCGCCGAACCGTCCTATGTTTAACCAAAAGTGGTTTTCGTTCGTGCTCATCACAAACTTAGCATTTCAACCGAAGGATAGTGGGAACGTAAAATTACAACGCTAATTAAACATAATAAAGACAGAATTCTGAATACACGAAAGCTCCAGTATCCCTCATAATGTCTCATTACATATTAAACATTACCAACTTATGTTCACAAGCACTTGTTGGTTGCTTGAGGTTTCGTTCAAATTAAACCTGAAGTGTTGGGATCACGCCAATTATGTCTGCTTTAACTTATCTGGGTTAGCAGGATTGATGAGCTGACTCAGGCAGATTTTGCCATTGTGGCAGAAGATACAATGGTATTTTTTATTTATTAGTACATACATTGTGTTTTGCCATTTATTATGGCGATTAGGAAATAAAAGCCACTCAGATCGGCTCCAGTACCTTCAGGGGAAATCTTTACCATTCTTATGTCCAACATCTGAAATAGGAAGCTTCGTTTTTGAGATTTTAATAGTTTTACCCTTTACTGAAAATTATAGCTTCTTCTTAGCCATTTTTCTTAATCACCGAATTACGAATAAGTTTGCACTCTACCTGTACAAATATTTAAAACGACAGTTATTTCGTAATTTCCGCACACGCTACCTTGTACAAACTCCGTGCGAAGTACATTGACCCCACACAAACTATGGAAGCAAAGCTATATAAAAAAAGTGTATCGCTCTGTACCAGCCATTCATCTCTAATTGAGGGGCACCTTAACTGCAAAGCTGTCTGGTAATACAAGACATAAATAATACTGCTTCTGTTATATATACCCGCTCCTAAATGGCTTTTTATCAATGTAATAACAATTTATTGTGGTATGCATCACCAAAGTTACTGCTTATCTTGTATAAACATACAACTGTAACAATCTATGGTTTAGACATGAGATTATCTTTCATATGTGGATTTAAGCAACATCTTATTTTGATACTGCTACAAGTGGGCTTGTTTGTTTTGTCCGTATTATGTTTTCGATGTGTTTATATTTCGGTTCTCGTGCAGAGTGTTTGCACTGTATCGTTTTCTTTGATTGCATCCACTGATTCCCGATCGGTACTCCAAGGGTGCAGACCTCGTCAGGATACGTAGGAATCTCCTTTTACCATGCCGCTCTCACATGAATACATGAATAAAATTGTGTCTGAAATGACTGACACCACTACATTTCAAACTGTCGCCAGCTCATCAGATTGAGAGCTCTTTATTTGTTTATTCACTTGTTAGAGTAACATGTTGCTAATTGGTTTAAACATCCTACACTCATTGTCGTACTTTTAGTGACAATGTCGGCAAGATGTTGCTGTGATATTCAAAGTCACGGAATTATTGCTGGAAATTCTTTTCCATGGCAGGATGATTTGTCCAAAAAAACACACTATACGGCCGCCATTTTTAGTGTGTACGGAAAAAACATTAAATTTTTATGTCACGGTAACGTACTTGATGGATTATTAGAAGAAAGAGAACGTGCACAACAAAATGACAAGAATACGTTGGCGTTTCCGCCCACCGAAAGAGATCCTTGGTCGCAATCCTTCTTGTGTCAAGTTGTCTTATGAAAGGGGAGGCCTTTGGTGATTACCAACAAATTTTCAGTTCAGAGGGTATAAAGTCCATATGTGGCGGTTTTATTCCAGTCGGAGTGCTTTCTTTGGTTGCACAATCCTTCCATACAAAACAGGCGTCCTGGGAAGCCGTCAATTCTTTACAAATACATATTTATGGCAAGATGGCACGCATCTCAGGTTACAGCAGACTCCTGCTATTCCAGTTTTATTCTGCAACAAGTTAAAACAAAAAGCATGAGCGTAAACGATATTTCAAATGCTTCACTTGCGCTTTCTGCGAAAAATGGCCGGTGTTGTTTTATTGTGGGGTCACAAAATGGCCGCCCTAGTAAAGAGTGCAAACACAGGTCTGATCCGATGGAAATTTGACCCGAATCTGCCCAGTACCAGACCAGCTCTCTGCTACTGTGCTAGCCCCGCACGTTGCCTGTGTAAAGAAATGTTCGTTTTTTTCCCCTGGAACATGCACTGTTGCGAGTTAAGCCACGATTCGGGAGCTTTGAGGGGAACGGACCGGATTCACAAAATATAAAAAACTAATAACTTAAAGTAACAAACTTTTACAGTAACGCTTGCGTGTTTCTCATGGTACGAGCGGAAGATGCGGACGTCTACCGCGCAGAGACATGATTCGATTCCAGGGAAGGTGTGGCATGTGCCAGTTTTTTTCTCATGAAATTCACAACGTAGACAAAGAAACAAAAGCGAAAAGGTGACACATAAACGGCATAACAGAAAAATTGCGGTTCAAGTGTTTCTCGTGAATATGCAAGGAAACGAAACAAAAAAGACTTGAAATTTGATAAGCAGCTAAGAAGTTAATTAAAAGTTTCACCAGACTTTCTCCTCTAAATCACGTAAGCTGACTAAGGTGCCCCAAAAATTGTACAGAGAAGCTGCATAGGGGAACTAACGCGTTCATTTTTTGTGTTTTTTTTTCATTGGTAGACCGAGAAAAGCAGCTGCGTAACGTTCTCCTTCCGGATACCCTTTTGACTTCGGCGCTCCCTTGTCAGTTGTGCGTAGTGAATCCGCGTGTCGTGTGTCGTTCTGTGAAACAACGAATACCAGCACACTACGTAAGTGGTACGTTCCAGCATATTTAAATAAACTTTCAGGTGATCTTCTGTTGACCATGGTTTTTTATAGCTGCGCGAGATAAGCCGAGGGCTGCCACACTTTCTTTTCGGGACTGTTGAGCTGAGAGGCTCAAGATAACTTTCGTTTTTTAGGCTTTGGGTTTTCGTTTCTATTTCCCCGAGGCTTTGTACTTGTATTTATTCAAATATTCATCTGGTGTACGTGTCTTGTATTTTATTTTTTATTTCATATCTGCACGTTGTATTTAAAGACTACCCTAAAAGATATCGCCGCTGCAGGGCGTCACCACAGAAGCCTACTGAAGGGTTAGGCTTGCACTCGACATTGTTGCTCACATTCTTGGGCGTGTGCGTTCCGGTTTAGCAATGGGCTTGGTGTGTTCTGTGTGCAGCGAGGAAGAAGGTCTTGCCTTAGAAGAGTGGCTGCATGAGCAGACGTGGCAACGGGCGCGAAGGCGTCGGAAGAAGACCACAGCGACGAGGCGATCTGAACGCAAAAGTCGAGTTAAAGTGCGGTTCCCGGCTTGGTCTCGAAAAGCGTGAGCTGGTAAACGCAAGATGTCGTGTTCCGAAAGTCAATCCCACTGCATGCGTTTTTGTTCGGCATGGCTAGGTTGGAACGGGAGTGTGCAGATGACCAAATCGCCGTATATTTTGCAGTGCCTCATCGTTTGTGGTTTCTCGAAAGCATCAGTCTTGTTACGACTTTGCGGCATGACGTTCCACAGCGTTACATGGAGTCCGTAATGCTACGCAAGTCTCACATCGGAGTGTGGCGCGGAGATCCGCGTGTGTGATGTCGTATCCGACAAACATGTGATGATCCGCTTTGACAGAGTGGAACTGCACAGAAATTTTTTCTATAACTGGTCTCGAAGTTATTTATTTTTCAGAACCCTACTGTGGGTACCCTGTGAAAATGACATATACATTGACAGTTTGTAGGTTCAGAGGGACCCTGTAACAGATCCTGCAACCTGCTTGAAATTCATAAATGCTTTCAGAACATAGTCAACAAACAAGTCCAGTACTTATAAGGGGGGCAAAGTAGCCCAGCCAAAATTACGGTTGTGTGCCCATGAGATAACTTGAAAACTTGCTCAAATGATTTTTTTGTCTTTTTATTCAGTTTTAGCGCTCCTTGCGCGCTTGAATTGCGTCGTTACATTAACGTAGCGTCATCTACATACATACAAAAGAAAATGGTTGGTGGCAATGCTATTCAGAGTGAGTTCATCTATAACTATAAATAGAACCGCCCGACTGAGTGACTAACTGAATGACTGACTGACCGACTAATCAGCATCGCTGCCATAACTGCTAAACCTAGGGACTTGAAATTTTGGGATTACGTGAGTGCCAGAACGTGGGGGCTCATGAAGGCGGGATTTGGGTATATTGTACTCCTGAGCAAGAAAAACGGGAAATTGTGTTTTCGTAAATTTGTCATTATCTTGCTCACGCGTGCGCATATTCACCTGCTCTTCTATATTATATGTACCGCTGAGGAATATCTGAAACGTAGTTTTGCTGTTTCCCCAAGCCAAAGTTATTTGGCCGATTCCGCATTTCGGAACAAAATGGATGTTCTTAAAAATTCGCAAAAAAATGTTTCACTGATTGGTTCATCAAATTGGGTTTTAGTAATAAATATTACTAAAAGAAATAAACAAACCCATTTAAAAGATTTTCCTCTGCAACACCGTTTAAGGAGGAGGAGGAGGAATAAACTTTATTTATGCGAGCCTTAGGTGCTGCTGTCTGGGCACCCGCCTGGTGGGGGGTTTCCTCTAGTCCGGGATACCCTGGCCTGCACTGGCCACCCGGGCCCTCTCTACCAGGCTACGCTGGGAGGAGAGGTCGGAGCTGGTCAGTTGTGCCACCCACTGCTCGTAAGTAGGTTGGAGATTGGGAGTAAGGGACGGGGTTTGTTGACACCCCCATACCAGATGGTATAGGGTGCCAGGATGGGGGCAGTATTTGCAAGATGCGGGGTAGAGGGTGGGGTACATTGCATGGAGTAGGGTATTGTGGGGGTAAGAGTTTGTTTGTAGTCGCCGGAGTATTGTACCTTCGGTTCTAGATAGGTGTGGGTTGGGTGCTGGGTATTGTTGGCGCCCGCGCCGGTAGTGGGCGAGTATATCGGCGTATTTTGTCAGGGGCGTGGGCTTGAGGATGTCGCCATCTTGAAGTTTGTCACCCTCTCGGGAAACGGCCCGGTGTGTATGCGCGCGGGCGGCGGCGTGTGCCGACTCATTTCCTTTGAGGGCTTCGTGGCCAGGTGTCCAGACAATCTGTAGTTCAGGAAGTTGCTTAATTTGTTTTAGTATAGCCAATGCTGGTAAGGATATTCGTCCGATCAAGAAATTGCGGCATGCAGCTTGGGAGTCCGTCAGTATTACTATGTAGTTTTCGCAAGTGGTGGCAGCTAGGGCGATAGCAACTTCTTCGGCTGTTTCTATAGATTTTGTAATGGTCGTGACTGCGGTTAACTCTTTTCCGTTGGCGTCGGTCACACTGGCAGCGTGCGCAGATTTGTGGGGGTATGGAGAGGCGTCTGCATAGCGACTGAAGGGGAGGTGGTCATACTGCACATGGATTGCTCGTGCTCTTGCTGCTCGTCGTGCCTTGTTATAGGTCGGATGCATATTACGTGGGATTGGAGCCACTCTGATGTGTTGTCGAATTGGTCCGGGGATGCGTGTCTTCTCGTCTGGTTGTTGTGGGGTCGAATACCCTAGCCGGCGGAGGGTCGCTCTTCCCGTGGTGGTGAGTTGGAGGCGTGTGAATTGAGAAATTCGGTGCGCTTCTTGGATTTCTTCCCACGTATTGTGGACGCCCAGTTGTAGTAACTTGCTTGTTGCCGTTTTAGGGGGCAATCCTAGTGCGGTTTTGTAGGCGTGCCGTATCGCGGTGTTCAGTTTGTTTTGTTCGGAGGGTTTCAGGGCTAGGTAAGGAGCACTGTATGCAATCCGGCTGATAAGGATGGCTTGGATTATGCGCAGAGTATTTGATTCTTGGAGGCCAAATCTTCGGTGAGAAACTCGATGGATAAGATGCATTAATTGTGAGAGAGTACGTTGGAGTGGCAAAATTGTTTGGGCACCCGACCCGTCTTTGGGAATAGTGAAACACCGTTTAAATGGCGAAAAAATTTTAATGACACCCCCCACCAGGCGATAAGGCCTAACCGGTGACATCACTGCACAGTCAAGCTGTTTATTTAAAGGGTTTCAAATGTTACAAGCGCATTTTTCTTATAGTGTAGGGGACAAATATTACTGAATTTAAAAAATACACACGGGAGAGAATGCATGGCGCTCAAAATGTTTTTATATACATTTTGTCCTCACAAGCCAGTTCAGGTATTGTACTGAGTTTTGTTGATATTGTCAGTGACAAACGAATGCAATTAACCAAAGGACGTTTACTAGGGGCGAACGTGTGCGCAAAACAAGACAAAAAAAAACAGCGTGGCGTTCACATTGTGAAGCACTGCCAAACTGCGCCCGCGTGATCATCCTCTTCTTTTTCTTCTCCAACACATCTCATCGCGTGCTCACGCGGCCTCCTTCGCCTCAGAACGCTCGCGATCCCGCTTCGAGACTAGGAGAGCTCGGGCCGGTGCGACTCGCAGTGCGCCAGTGCATGTGGCAATACTGCCCTCTCCAAAAAGAGGCATAGGCTCGATGCCTCGATTACACAAAAGGCGATAATGGGACAGCACATTACTAAACACCGGCGGGGGCACAACGTGGCCGAAAACTGTAGAAAAAAGAGTTTGAAGTCATTATTGTATTTAACACCATAGTGGCAGTCCTATGCCAGGAAAAAAAAGACTGGCATTCACTAGTTCAGCAGAAAAGTAATCACACTGTAGTAAAGTACACATCACCGGCTGCCTGGTGGACTAGCGCGAAAAGTACGGTTTCATTCGCACAACATGAACTATTTCACTTCGCGGTTGGCGCCTTGTTTGCACAGTCCCGTCTGGAATAACCTCGTAGTTTATACCGCTGAGACGTCGCAGCTCCTTGTAAGGTCCGAAATAGCGGTGCAGTAGCTTTTCTGAATGGCCTGGGTGGCGGACTGGAGTCCAGACAAAGACGTGATCACGAAGGCTGTAGTTTACGTCCCGGCGATGCCAGTTATAGCGCGTCGTATCGGCCACTTGGTAGCGGTGGATGTGAAGTCATGCCAGCTGGCGGGCTTCTCCTGCACGCGGGGTGAACAGTTGGGTTTCTGTATCAATTTCGTCCTCACCGTCGCATGGTAGCATCGCGTCCAGCATCGTTCGAGCCTCACGGCCGCAAACTAAGCGAAACGTAGTTAGGTGGGTGGTTTTCTTCGTTGCAGTATTATAGGCGAACGTCACATAGGGCGAAACGTCGTCCCATGTTTTATGCTCGACGTCGACATACATTGAAATGAAGTTGGCAATAGTCTTGTTTAACCTTTACGTCAACCCGTTTGTTTGGGGGTGGTAGGCTGTCGTTTTGTGGTGGATCGTGTGACTTAGTCGGAGGGAATCTTGCATCAGCTTCGCCGTGAAGGCTGCTCCCCTGTCCGTGATTACCTTTGATGGGGCGCCGTGTTGTAGCACAGCGTTATGTAGAAAAATACTGGCTACTTTGCTGGCAGTACCTTTAGGTAGCGCGTTTGTCACGGCGTAACGTGCCAAATAGTCTGTTGCCACAACAATCCATTTTTTTCTCGTTGAAGACAGATGGAATGTTCATAGTATGTCCAAGCTTATGTGCTCGAAAGGTGCTGCAGGTGGTGAAATGGGCTGCAAGAAACCCGCAGGTTTCAATGGAGGAGTTTTCCTGAGGTGGCACTGACGGCATGTCTTCACGTAACGCTTGACACTGGCTGCAAGTTTTGGCCAATGATATTTCTTGCGGACTCTCGAAAGAGTTCTCGTAAATCCCGGATGACCCGACGTGGGTTCATCGTGGCAGGCAAACAGGACCTCGTCGCGCAGGTCTTTTGGCACGACCAGGAGATAGAGTGTGTCACAGTCTTCCGTGTTCTTCTTGTAAAGTACGCCGTTCCGTAAGCAGAACAAATGAAGTACTCGCACAAGGTGTCGCAGTAAGGTGTCAGTTCTGCCATCAAGGTGGTCGATAACGGCGCGAAGCTCAGTGTCACCTCGCTGTCTCGTTGCCATATCGAAGGAGCTTATGGCATCCAGGAAAGCACTTTCATCAGCGTCCTTACAGGCTTGTTCGAGATGCGCCCGGAATAGGCAGTCAGCGTCTTTGTGTTTGCGAACAGATTTATAGACGATGGTCGTATCAAACTCCTGTAGTCGCCAAATCGAAGGAGCAAGGCGGCCTGTAGGATCCCTGAGATTTATTAGCCAGCAAAAGGAATGATGGCCCGTGATCACTTTAAATGGCCTGCCGTAAAGATAGGGGCGAAATTTGGTAATTGCCCATACGACTGCGAGGCACTCCTTTTCGGTTGTGGAGTAGTTTGACTCGGCACGCGAAAGGGTACGGCTCGCGTAAGCTATGACTCTTTCATGGCTTTCTTGCCGTTGCACACCACAACACCCAGTCCGATGTTTCTGGCGTTCATGTGAAGCTCACTATCTGCGTCTTCATCAAAATTCGCCAGCACAGCACATGACTGCATCCGTCGGTGCAACTCGTTGAAGGCTTCCTGCTGCTCATCTCGTCAAAAAAATGGAACATCGTTTCTTGTCAGCAGGGTAAGTGGCTCAACAATTTTGGAGAATTTCTTAGTAAACCGGTGGTAGTAGGAGCTGAGGCCAAGAAAACCCCGGACAGCTTTTTAATCTCGAGGTGCGGTAAAAGAGGCCACGGCAGCTGTTTTTTTCTGGATCTGGTCGTATCCCTTCGGCGCTGACAATATGTACCAGGAAAGTAAGCTCTGTAAATCCAAAGTGGCATTTTTCGGGTTTTTCCTAAAGGCTGGCCTTGAACACTGCCTCGAGCACTTGTCTCAGCTAGGAGAGGTGGATCTCAAACGTGGTGGAAAAAACTACGACGTCACAAGGCAAGTCGGCCACTTGGGACCGGTGAGTACAGTGTCCATAATTCTTTGAAATGTGGCTGGGGCAGACAGAGGCCGAAAGGGAGCACCTTAAACTCGTAGAGGCCATCCCGCGTGATGAAAGCGGTTTTCTCCCGGTCCCTTTCGGCGACTTCGATCTGCCAGTAGCCGCTTCTCAAGTCGATTGACGAAAAGTACTTGGCCCGCCGAAGTATGCCCAAAGAGTCATGGATGCGTGGTAGGGGATAGACGTCTTTTTTGGTCACACGGTTTAGCTAGCCGTAATCGACGCAAAAGCGTAGAGTCCCATCCTTTTTCCTTACCAGGACAACTTGCAATAACAATGGGCTGTTCGATAACTGAATAACGTCGTCATCAAGCATTGTTTGCACTTGCTTTTGAATAGCTTCTCGCTCTTTGTTAGATACGCAATACGGCTGCTGCCGTATGTGTTGCGTATTTTAATGCGTAATCATGCAGTGATTTGTCATTTTGTTTCAGCGAACTTTCGATGAGCGAGAGAAGCAGTCTTGAAGCTCCAGTAGCAGTTTTCTTAGCAGTTTCTTCTGATCTTCCGAAAGGTCAGGATTGATGTCGATATTTTCGGTTGAATGCGAGTCTTGGTTTTCTTCATTGGTCACCGTCGCGATTTCTCCAAGCGTGAAACAGTCGGCAACCTGTGCAAGTTTGTCATTGTGGGCTACCGCAGTATCCCGAGAAAGGTGGCGTTGCTCGTTGGTAAAATTCTTCACAAGCACACGCGTTCTTCCTTGCTGCACTTCCACGCCGCCTCATGCGATGTATGCTCCCTGCGTGAAGAGGAGCGACAGATTGCCCTCAGCGACTGCTTCACCTTCGGGCATTTCATCACACGAAATATCAACAAAGACGCTTGACCGCGGCGGTATGGTGACGACATATTCCGCTATGCGAAGGACTAGCCGGCGGTCACCATCGTTCTCCCCTGTTGCTAGTTCTGTAGTTAAAACGACCAGCCGCTTTTGGAAGTCAATGACGGCATCGTATTCCCGGAGAAAGTCCATACCAAGAATTAAGGTCTCGAGAGCATTCCCGCAGAACAAGGAAACTTGCGACGAACGTTGATGCATGTATCTTAATTCGGGCCGTACACAAGACGATTGGTGTAACGATATGCCCTCGTGCTGTGCGAATCTGCGCTCCTGTCCATGGCGTCGTCCCCTTGCTCAAAATCGGCGCCAACCTACCACTTAGAATGGAGTTGTCGGCGCCAGTGTCTACTAACGCGTTCCCGCACCGACCGTGAATATCAACATAAATATCTAAGGACGTGTTTTTCCCATCGGCACCTATGGTTGTCTTCGAACTATGCGTCGACACTGATAACGATGGAAGCTCTTGATCGTGTCCGCCGTCAGCGACCCCGCCTCCAAAGGCCGGTGCGTCTAATTTTCCCGACGGGGACTTGGTGACCGCGCACTGTTGGTAGCAGGATGGTTCGTTGCATTTAGACGTGGAGACGGCGATCGGGAAAGACGGCGGGACGTCTGTAGTTGTCCGTGCTGGCTTGTCAGGTAGTCCTCGATATCGCGGGGTCGTTGGCCGGGTCTAGGCCGAGGGGCGTCGATTGCAAAACCGCGTAAACCGAGTTCTCTGTACGGACACTGACGATAGACGTTTCCGGCGTCGCCGCAGTGGTAACACAACGGGCGTAGGTCTGGGGTGCGCCACACTTACGTTCTGCGTCGTCGTTCAGGGAAGTAGGGGCACGCTAGAACCGGCTCTGTAGCTCGCGGTACAGGATGAGGCGTGAACACCACGGCGGGGAGTGGACGCCCCACAGTCTGAGCGTACGTCACTTGCACAGGTCCGAGCGGTGCCGGTGCCGCATCGTCATAGGCTGGCGAAGCCCTAAAGGCTTGCTGCTCCTCCTCTCGTACAATGCTCGCGATGGTCCCTGCGGTAGGCTGTGGTGCCGTTCCAAGAATTTTATGTAGTTCCTCGCGGACCACGGAGCGGATCAGGTCTCGAAGACCACCCATGCTGTCCCCAAAGGCAGCGTTAGGACCTTTCACAGGCGCTACAGTTAAAACTTCACGCTCGAAGAAGTTGGAACGCTGTCTCAAGGTATTTTCCATCACGGATGCCTCGGAGAAGAACTCGGCGACCGTCTTGGGGGGGGGGGGTTCCGTACGAGGCAGCCAAACAATTGCTCTTTCACTCCACGCATAAGGTGGCCCAGTTTCGTTTCCTCTGCCATGTTGGGGTCCGCTCGCCTGAAGAGGCGCCTCATTTCCTCCATGTACTGTCGTAGTTGTTTTAACCATATCTTGGCACTATTGTTACTGCCAAGTGGTAGACCAAGCAGGCGTACGTGGCCACGTGTCGCTGGGATAGTTGTGTCTCCAATGTACAGCAGAGCCGGGTCCCCGGGGTGCGTTTTGGTATCGCTTGATACCGTTAAAAGTTCTGTCTTTTCGGGGGACGTTCTAGGCCAAGTTTCGGTATGCATGCTTCGAGGCTGTTCACCGCCACCTGCAGCTCCACCAGCATGAGGGATGTTGACGAGTAGTCTCTACCTTCTGTCCATATCGTAATATCGTCAGCGTATATTGCAAAATGGGCTGACGTTTCTTGTTCTAGAGTTTTGGCTAACTTTGCCATGAAGAGTACTGGTCCGAGTATAGATCTCTGTGGAGCACCTTTGTCGTTGTAGTAGGTATTGGGTGTCCATCCAGGGAGCGTGCTCCTGAGTTGAATGGGCCGGTTGTGCAGGAAGTTACGAACCCAAACTTGTGCTTTTTTGCTGGGGAAGGCTTTGGCCAGTTCAGTCAAAATCGTCGTTTGATCTACTCTGTCGAATGCTTTCCGAAGGTCTACAGTAAGGACGTAGTCGGGAAGTCCACGGTCGTTGGAGATCTGTTGATTACCCGTCGTAAGAGCAAGAGGCAATCGTGTGTCTCTAGGTACGGACGAAAGCCAGTTTGGGACGCGTGAAACCATGGGTTCACATATTCTAAATAGTATTGTAGCCGGTTGTTAATCATGAGTTCGATCCGTTTGCATAAAGTGAATGTAAGAGCTATGTGGCTAAGGTTGGAGATGACAGAAGGGTCTTTTCCAGGCTGTGGAATGAGGTTAACCAGGGAAAGTTTCAGGAATTTCTGCTGTGGTTCAAGAATGATTTATAAGGCCAAGAAGTTGTTCTAGCTGCGGCTCGTCGAGGTTACGGATGTGTTGTCACGTGACTCCATCATGTCCTTGGGATGATTTCACCTTGCTTTGTCGGATGGCGGTGCGAAGTTCTGCTATCGTAAAAGGGGTGTCTAAAGCTGAGTCGTCCGAGTCTAGTTCGATTATACGTAGGTACGTGCGTGGTTGCGTACTTGCTAAAGGAAAAAGCGGTGCTATAATCTCCCGCTCGACTACCTCCGGGGTGTTGTGGAGCGTGAGCGTCCCGAAGAGGGGAAGACGTTGTTTGCCCTTTCCTGCCATGCTTCTGTAGATTCTCCAAAGCTTCGAGAGTTTGCGCTCTTTGCCTAAAGTTGAGCATAGCTCTTGCCAGTGCTCATAAGCCAATTGTTTCTGATATTCTTGAATCAGTTTGTATTGGTGTCTTAGTTTCACTAGGTCGATGTGGCGTTTCCCTGGTCGTTTGTATTTACGAGTTAGGTGTTTAGCTCGGTTCCACAAGTTTGCAAGGTGGCCGTCCATGGCCGGTGTCTCCTCAGAGCATGTTATGGGCTCTTTAGAGGTTTTGGCAGCATTCTGAATACGCTTTATGAAAGTATGAACGTCTGTTGCTGGGTCTGAGGATTAGTTGAGAATTTCACGAAATGAGGTCCAGTTCATGAGTTCCAAAGTTTTTGCCGTCCGGATTCGCTTACCACGAAGGGAAATTGATATTGGAAAGTGATCAGTGCCCCAAGTGGTGTCGAATGTTTTCCACGTAGTTACTAGCCCCGGTGACGCAAAAGTAAGGTCTGGAGAGGTGTCTTTCTGGGAAGCACGCAATCCTATTGTCGTTGCTTCGAAGGGGTCGTTTAACAGCATAAGATTGTTCATCTTCATCGTTTCTTCCAAACGTTTTTCTCTAACATCAGCAGCTGCGTAGCCCCACATTCTGTTTTTGGCGTTAAAATCTCTACCAATTATTGTCTGCGTAGCAGGATAATGGTGCATGAGCTCTCTGATCCATTAAAAACAGGTGTGTCGAGCAGATCCAGTGATCGGCTTGTAGTAAGACGAGGCGACAAGAGCTGTTTTGCCATTAGGAAGTCTGCCACGGATTACTACTGTTTCGTGCTGTTGCGATGTAAGTCCAGGGAGTTAGATCTGATGACATGCAATTTCTTCTCGAACCAGTATCAGGGTGCTTGAGGGGCAGAGTTTCGGGGGCTTGTTAGCTTGCATGTTATTACAGGGTCCGAATACGTAACATATCCATTGACCTTAGGAATGCTCCAGGGTTCTTGAATGAGAATAAACAGCGGATTAAGTTGTTGAATCTTCTGGACTGAGAAGTGGGCGTGCGCTTAAAGGTGGGGCTCCGGCTACGGCGTGATAAAATTTTTGGAGTTGTGGACTGTGGCTGGGGTGGAGGTGCTGGTTTTGTCTTTTTGGCAAGGGCCTTTTTGAGTTCTTGATTCTCTTTCCTAAGTTGTTGGAGTTCATTGCGTAAAAAGGCAAGTTGAGCAAGGATTTCTGCGCTGACTGACGCAGTTAACGGCGAGGATTGGTGATCTTGCTTCGAGGCTACGGGGAGCTCTCTATCAGAGGCCGTAGTGCTGCTGGACTGTGCCACTCTGTTAGCCCATGAAATACCACGGGCTGCGTCGTTACCTGGTGTGTTCGAAGGAGTTGGGATACGGCTTGGGCATTTCGGGTTGACTGCTATGTGACCGACGTCTTTGCATGCAGCGCAGCAAACGGTGGGGCATATTCGTGGTCTCCATCATTATCCCTGCCGCATGTGCGGCAGACGCTAGGGTGGGGGCAGTGTCTCGCCATGTGCGCGATTTGGTGGCAATTGTAACATACCATACGTTACGGGGAGTAAGCTGTTACCTTGACAATTGCCATATAGTACTTCACAACTTTAGGGAGAGTTGGAGACTCTGTTGGTCTTGCCTATTCTTTGTGCGCTAAGCACCTTAGCTTGCTCACATCGAAGCCACCTCAGGATGTCTTCATTATACTCATTCGGTTCGACTTCGATGACTCCGCGTGTGGTGTTCGGGCGGTGATACGATTCCTTGACCTCGAAGGGGATAGCGATGATTTTGCCATTGTGGCGACTTTGTATACTTGTGGTCTGAATGATACGCTGGGCGTGTTCCTTATCGTACACTGTAATATGTATACAATTGCCGGCGACATCGTATTTGTGAGATGCGATTTCAGAGACGTAGGTCTGAGGGGCTGTAATACCGATCAGGTGTGCAGAGAAGCCTTTATGGATGTCTGTGATACTAATTTTGGTCAGTGGTCTGAGCGTGACTAGTAAACGGGGCCGACTTACCCGGTGTGTCTTGGTTATAGTTGCGGTGGCACTCGTCTGGTTGCGTTGCCAGACAGGTCCGGGATCACTGTCCCCGCTGTCTTCAGCGCGCTGATCATGGTCCATCTGGGTGTCTTGGTCGTGAGGGACTGGGGGCCGTCCGGTCAAGTCTAGTGGTCGTGATGATGAGCCGGTTTGCACCTCTGTGATGCGCTGTTCAGCCGTAAGTTTCTTCTTCTGACGAGATGTCGTGGCAGCGGGGCCTTTCTGAAGTCCCTGCTGGCGGCCCAGCATCGCGGTGCCGCAGCAGCGGCGGCGGCAGCGATGACGTGTCGCTGGGTAGGCTTAGCTCACCAAGAAATCTTCGTGACTCACAGAAGGTTCTCGGGAGGGCTGTTCGAGGTGGGACTTCCACCGTCGTGTAGCGGAACACTTTACCAGCACGATGGTGTAACTCGTAGGTCACTGGGGGCGGTTGAACCGCACTTATTGAGGCAAAAACACAGAGCCAACGTGAGCGCCATCCATACGAGCAGAAGCCTATCCCGGTCATCGACCTTCCCATCCCTGTAGCACCCTGGACAATCTCGGAAAACATCACCAGCATTCTCACCAACCCTATCCCCTATTCTAGAACGGCAACAAGATCTAAACGTAGCCTTCACTTGGAGAAGTCCAAACTTCCCAATGAGATCGACATCTATATCGACGCCAGTGTGGCAACTTCGCATATTGGCGTAGCATGAACCTGTCCTGAAATTCCATCCCTTGGAGGTCAACTCTCCCTCAGACATGATGGTGCAACTGCACTGGAAGGTGAACTCCATGTCATCAATGATGCCCTTAATCATATTTGCTACGACCTTAATACCCGACCACCAGCCAATATACGGATTCTAACGGACTCGTTCGAAGCAATTCAAGAACTTCGCAAGCCACTCTCCCTCAACCCGCTCGGTAACGCTATAATCTTACACAAGGAACTCCTCAAAAGCCACAACGTGCTCATCAGAATTGAGTGGATTCCAGGCCACGAGGAAACCGGCCCAGGGAACCAGTCCGCCCACGAGGCGTCACAGGAGTGTTTGAACTTTACCCCTCCACTCGTTCCCCTTTCAGCATCCACACCCACTCCTCTAGAACTCCTAGTTCTCCGACTAAAGAAACGTAAAAGACAACGTTACCAACAGGTTACACCCACCTGGGTATCTTGCCAACATTTTCTCCTGCAGCAGATCCGAGATAGTATTCATTAACAAGCTGTGCCCAGATGCCGCCTACACTCCTCACATCACCCAGAAATGGACAAGATGCCCCAACACGCACCCACGATGCCCGTACTGCAACACTGAGGTAAAATCAGATCTCCACCACCTAGTGTGGGCGTGCCCGCACTTTGCCAAACATCGCCCAGAGAGTTTAACAAACATTAATCCCGACACCCTACAACATGAAGCACATACTGGATTAGACGCATCTTTATTACGAACAATTGCCGCTTTTGCAGTTAAGAGTGGTCTGGCGCGAGTAGTCTAACTGAGGCCGACCACGGTGAAGACTTCCAGGCCCCCATAACACGAATCCCCTCTTTGAATATGGACATTGATTAGTAATCCCTTCCTTCCATCCCTCTCTCCACTCTACGGCAAACGCCCTCCTTGCTCCAATAAAAAGACTCAATCAATCAATCTCCACGTACTCGCTGACGCTTTCGTTCGGTAGCTGCACGCGAGTTCGCACCGCGTGCTCGGCCTTTTCCCGACGATCCATGTTGGCATACGCTCGCAGTAACTTATGGCAGAATTCCTGCCACGTGCTCAGCTTACCGTCCCTCTTCTCGAACAATGTTCGAGCCCCGTTCTCCAAGCTAAAATAGACGTTTGTGAGCTTCGCGGCGTCGTCCCACTGGTTGAAGCGTGCTACGCGTTCGAAGTGGCTCAACCAGTCTTCGGCATCTTCAAAAAGATCGCCGTGGAAAGCTTGTGGCATTCGTGGCTGATGAAGGACGAACTGACCTTGCGCACTGCTACCGGTGGTCATGGTGGCCGAGCTGAGCGTATGTGCCATCGCTGTCATGTTGCGGCCGGTAGAAGCTTGAACTCAGGTGTGGCACCTTGAAGCCGGCGACTGCTCCGCTGATGTGCGGGCGTCAACTCGTTTGCTGCAGTCGGGCGTCGGGCAGGACTGTCGTCTCCGGGCATGCAGACAGAAGTCTACCCAGCATCTTACCACAATTGTCAGGAAAAAACGAATGCAATTAACCAAAGGAGGTTTATTAGGGGCGAACTTGTGCCCAAAATAAGACAAAAAGAACCAGCGTGGCGTTCACGTTGCGAAGCACTGCCCAACTGCACCCGCGTAATCATCCTCTTCTTTTCTTCTCCTAGACATCTCAGCTCGTGCTCGCACGACCTCCTTCACCTCAGAGCGCTCGCGATCCCGCTCGATAATAAGAGAGCACGGGCTGGTACGACTCGCAGTGCGCCAGTGCATGTGGCAATATAAGTAACATATATGGGTGTCTAAACACTCCTTAAAAGAGAAACGCCGACCAAATGCAAGTTTGTTTTAATCAAAAGATTTCGTGTTCAATAGCGTCCTCAGCGCTTGCGGGGCAGCAATTTTTGCCGTATTCACTGAGAAATTATTCAATTTAGGTTAAATTTTAGTTCTCCCGCCAAATCGCGTGTTTTGATGACATCTACAATGAAGTTATGACGGCGCGCATACAGCGAGCTTCCACTGCGCCATTCGGCTATGCAGCCTTACTTGCCCTCGAACCTTCCAGATGGCGCTAGCATACTCAGCGCTCCGCCGTTGCGATATTTTGACCGTATTTATGCCTGGCCTGTTTTTCTTACGGTAGAAAATAATAGCTTCGTGAAACATGGGGTATGCTTGAAAAACAGGGTCGCGTAAGGCAACGTCGCTTACGCCAATCGGCCAGCGTCGTATAAGTGAACTCCAAAGCGTCGACCTGCTATGCAGCTTAGACAAGCATAGTCCGCCCAGTGACAACAGCAGTGCGCATCGGTACTTCTATATTTACGAGAACTTTCATATCTTTTGTGGTTTACGCACCATTTTTACTGCTGTAACACGAATATGCTTTACATTTGTCGCATTGCCGTATTGCCGCGCGTTCCTGCAACTTTGCGTACATTTCTGCACACCGCATGGGTGCTCGGGCGTTCGCGAGTTCCTCGTGACAGACATTCTGTGAATTTCCGAGGGGTGTCACTGCTCTCCAGCACATCGGTGCAGATCACGTAACGAGGAAGGAAGGTCAAATGGAATAAGCGTGTCGCGGATGCTAGAGCATTGTGTGCATTCGGCTACCATAGCCGAAGCCACTGGCGCGCGCTCACCCACGCACCCCGAAAAAGTGCTTTTTTGTAGTTTTTCCCAGTGTGTACCCTACAATTGATCACATATCTGTCTCCACAGCACCTGGACGCCGCTCAAGTGAAATATAATTGACTACAAGGCCGCACGAACCCACAAACCAAACCAATACAAACTCAACCCCGGAACCATTCACCTATGTTTCCGTCACCAAAACAGTCAGAACAGCCTGTATGCCTGTGAGCAGGAAAATCTTCAGTTCACTGAGGACCACTGTCACCCAAGGCATCTCCGATAAGCAAACTCTCCCGCTCAAAACGACAATTTTCGTCCGCTGGCCGAAACCTGTTAAAGTACCCCAGTCTATCAACGCAAAGTCATCCCGTGGAAATTCAAAACCATAGGCGGAATGTAGGTGACGCCACCTCAAAACCTATTTATGTAGCTTGAAAAAGTTCTACCTACACCTAGGCAACTGCGGTCCTGGCCCTGCTCGCTGAAATTGCAAATCGAACGAATAAAACCGTCCGAACCACGACAAAACTGGGCCCGTGTATGTAGGCACTCATTTCATAATGACAGCAGCCTAATGGTTACACACCAAAAAAACCGAATGCACCAAATTTAGGAGATTTTGCCAAAAACATTTCAAGACGTGATTTAAATTTCCAAAACCAAAAATAGTAGCCAAATCAACGTTAAAACAAACGTTCCCAGCAAAACGGAACCGCCAATTTTGGCTGTAAACTTAAAACCTCTTAACGATAAGTTCTAGGCCGAGTAAGCCTAATGAATGATGACACGAACACAAAAAAATGCAAAGAAAACACGTATCAAGCAGGGAAAAAACATTAACAGAAAAAAAGTCAAGGCACAATGAGCGAAGAACCATCAGATCCTGCCTCGGACACTGCTGAGTATTTTAAAGAAATACCTCTTTCCGAAACAGACAAAGCAGAAAAACTGGAACAAGAGCAGGGATACAAACAGGAAAGAACACTTCCCTTCACAAACGCAAATTCAAGAGAAGACTCTGCATCGAAATGTGGCTTCCCAATACAACAGTCGACAAGAAATAAAAGCGCTGAAGATTGTGAAGACAATTTCCCTAGCCTCCAACAAGCTCTCACAAGTTATCCAGGCAAGGATGATTATCTTTTGGCCAAGCTGGGAAAGAGCGATTGCCGACTCTTTAAGTCTTTGATGTCGATTTCAAACAAGTGCCAAGAACAAGAAGTCCGCAAAGACTTCGACTTTCTACTAACAGAATACAACCGAGTGAAGTGAAAATGAAAGTTGCACAAGGAGAGGTCAAGGGTACCAGGGAGGTGTATGCCATTATCCCAGGAGCTCCCATATGGCCCAAGAAACAAATTCTAACGTCTGAGCCAGGAGAACCTGCTACAAGGCACAAAACAAAAACTGCACTTGTAGGGCAGTCAAACGTTCCTTCTGTGAAGGTAATTGAGGAAATTGGGAAGACCACTGACGCGCGGACATAGGCCTTAAGGATGTTAATAACAGGCCGTCAAGAGAAGGGGTAGTCATCTCTTCCAGTTATAAAACAGGAATAGACAGACTTTACGAAATTATCAAGACACATGACAGCTTGAAAAAACAGTTCAAGACAAAAGTCCAGATGGCAAAGCTCCCAAAAATCAAAATAGTCGGTATAGAACAGGACATCGAGACAGACTCCATCCCACAACGTCACATCAAGTAAAAGCATCTTGACTGCTAGGAGGAGGATCTAAAGTTCAAGGCACCGTGGAAAGGAAAACATGGCAAGATAGTCATTCTGCAAATCAAGAAAAAGCATACGATGCACTGCTCAGTAAAACTCATCTGAACATTTTGTGGACACGGTGTCGTTTTTTATAACACATTCTGCCCATGCTGCAGCAATTGTTCAGTCTACGGCCACCTGGAGAAATACTGCAGTCCTTCATACTCTAAGTGCTCCACCTGCGGCGACGACTACCACTACGAAGGCTGCACCAGGTCTCCCTCCTGCTGGTTGTGCAAAAAGCGCAACTACGACAGTGGCGAGGACGTTGACACGCGCCAGGCATTATCCTCCCGCGACTGCCCGATTTACCACCGGGGCATCGCGGAGGAGGCTGAACGCATCTTCTTGTCAATGTGTGAGTAGGCTCATAGCAGAGAAATTTCGAACTGCCATAGAAGAGCTCTCATCTTTGCATATATGTACGTGCAGTGACTATGCATATGCAGTGACTTTGCATATATCCAGTGACTACAGCTTCGAACATTGAACGATAGTAAAGAACAGAGCGAAAGAAGCACAAAACGCAAAATATGTCGGGAAGGTTGCATTTTGGACTCTGGTCGGGAAAGTACCGACTGCAGTATTAGAGGCAACTTGACAAATTCCCTCTCATTACGACGTTTCTGGAAAGCGGTAAATCTTGTTATCACATCGACAGTTTTGACACAGCGTTTACCGATTGTCGTAAGCATGCTGTGGTGCATATAAATGCCAGGAGCATGAGAAGCAAGCTAGATGACATTAGTATCCTCTTTGGAACAATTAAACTTGAACTTGGTCTGGTGTGTTTTTCGGAAACTTGGTTGACTAAAAATGATGCGATTTCATTCTTTAACGGATACCGATCGAAACACCTTTTCAGGCAGGCCAGGAGGGGGGGTGGTGTTGCACTTAACCTTAAATAATCCATAGCGTATACAGTCATTGACGACTTTTGTACGAGTAATAACGATGTTGAGTGCTTAACAATTCGTTTTGGAAAGACCACAGCGTTTGTGGTCTATAGACCAGCAAATGGTGACAGGTAAAGCTTTAGTATTTTTTTGAACAACTCCTTCAATTCGGTATCAGTAATAACAACTCTTGTATTAACATGGGGATACCAATATAGACATGAGTTAATCGAATAAGTGGGCTGTAGAAATAAAAATTACGCCCATCTTCAAGCGAGGGAACCCTCATGTGATGCGTTGCATCGGGGGTTCAATTGGCGTTTCCGTTGGGTTGATTCTCTAAATCGGGTGAAACGTGTTGTGAACGCGTATGATGCATTTCCTTTACATGCGGTTTTAAGTGCGAATGCACTTTATAAGCGACCCCAAACCATCCACCGCCGGCGTCGGCGGCGGCGGCGTCCGCAGCGCTCTTTAAAGAAGAAACAGCGTCCGGCGCCAGGTTTCGATCCGAGGACTTTGCGGGCCGCAGCCCGATGCTCTACCGAATAAGCTACGGACGCGACGCTGATATTGTCAGTAACGCGCCTTATATCTTTAACGCATTCAAACTACGTCGTCAGCGGCGTGCGTTGGCGACTCAGCGGCGTTATAGCGGCTTGATAACCATGGTGTACACGTGATACTACAAACCCGATGGAAGAGATGGAAGAGAAGGCGGCGAGGCGGTGGGCTGCGGGGGCCGAGCGCAAGCGCCGCAAGCGGGCCGACAACCGTGCATTCGCACTTTCACATTCTCCCCCTCGGGGAAATGCGGGGGAATTTTTCTCATACGCGGGAAGATGGGCGTAATTTTACTTTTCATGCACATGGATTGTCAAGCAAGTCGCGCGGAGTCGAACGAGAGCGACGAGCGCTGACTGAACCGCCGCAGCGCTCTACCCGCTTTATATTCACAGCGCCTGAAGGAGAGGAGACAGTGGAGAACAGGCGCGCGGAGCAGACGCGAGCGGAGCGAAGCGCGCGCGCAGCTGTTGTTGTTATGCTAATGCGACGGAGTGAGAGCGTTACGCACAGCTGTCGGAGAGAAGAATGGGGGAGAGTAGCGCATGCGCAGGTGGTGTGCGGACGCCGACGCCGACGGCGGAGGGACGTGCCTCAGAGCAAGAGATGCCTCTCGTCTAAAAAACGTGCTGGCATGCCATGCATGCACAAATGTCGTAGAACTACCGAATAGGGTATCATCTGGTTGTGCTAACCTTCTAGATATCTGTCTTTTTAAAATCAACCTCGATAAGATTCAGGCTGGCGTGCTTTCCGCTGATCCTAGTGATCATATACCAGTCTTTCTTTTTTCCAACACGGAGGTTACTGTAAGCGGCAATAGTTGTGAAAGAAATTTTCGCTGTGCAATATTCAGTTTGGGACGGGAGCAGTTTAGAGACCTTGTCAGTCTTTTCAACTGGAAGGACGTTTTCGCTCAAAACTACTCAAAAAAAGCTTACGGCCTATTTTTGAGGTGCCCACTGGCGTGCTACGACATAGCGCTTCAACCAGTGGCGCAACAAAGAAATTCACGAAAGGTGCAAAAGCCCTAGACAGATTAACAACTTTTTAAGCGAAATAAAAAAAACTTCATGTATCACTCTTTTGTGCGAACTCGTGACCCTAACCTGCTTCTAGAATTCAAAAAATATAGAAACAAACTGCAGAGCGGCCTGAAAAGTGCCAAGCACAGATACTATGTACGCCCCTTCGAGAATATACGTAACGATTCAAAAAAGATATTGGAGACAGTTAATGTGATAACGGGCCACAAGAAAAGCTCGGAGTCGCGTGTTGCTTGATTGAACGGTATACGGGTAGAATCTGCGGAAATGACAATCGAAATGAATAGGCATTTCATCAAAGCAAGGGCTTAGGTTCCAGAGGTGGATGAAGATAAAAGTAGTGCTATACTGGGACCGTCGCAACTTCCACACGCTATCTTTTGAAGTCCGACAAACGCTAACAAGGTGCAGATTTTTATTCTTAAATTTAAAAACAACGTCGCATCTCGCATCTATGGTATTGCAGCACTTCCTGTTAAACACATCGCTTACTAGAATAAGTGAAGTTTGAGCTTTATTAATTATTTGACAATACCTAAGGAAGTTTTTCTTCAAAAATTAAATGTAGCACGAGTTAGGCAAATACACAAAGGTGGTGGTGATGACCAGTTGTCCAATTACAGGCCAATCTCTGTGTTGAATGTCTTTTCAAAAATATTTGAAGATGTAATACATAATAAACTAACATACTTCTTCAACACACACAAGGTCATTTCACCGTATCAGTACGACTTTCAAAAACAAGTCAACTCAGGAAGTTCTGCTTAATATTAAGGACAGTGTAGCAGAAAATGTGTAGGTAAAGAAATTTACACTTGCGTTACTCGTGGACCTAAAAAAAGCATTTGACTGTATCATGAAATATTGCTAAGAAAAATAAAAAAAAATAGGAATACACGGAATAGCCGCTGACTAATTAAGGAGCAATTGAAGTAATAGGAAGTAATTTTTTAATTTATTGGTGTTTCATCGGAATAGAACAGGGTGTTCCGCTAGGATACAAGCTGTGACTCTTGTTATTCTTAATATATGTGAATGATATCCCGAAAATACTGGTACACCTGAGATAGCCATGTATGCAGATGGCACGAACCTATTTTTCTCCGGTAGCAGTATAGGAGACTCCACTATGAAATAAATAGCTATTTACAACTTTTGTCAAAGTGGTTCCACGAAAATAACTTACAGCTAAACGCATCAAAACGCATCGACCTATATCATTTTTATACCAGCTAATAAGAAGATAGATAAGGGGATTCATAATGAATATCGGGGCACTATGATCAACCAAGTCAAAGAACCGAAGTTCTTAGGAGGTTTCATATAAAATTATCTTGGCATCCTCACATGAGAACTTAGGGAATGACATTTCAAGAACTATTGGCGTTCTCAACAGATTCAGAGTTTTAATACCGCTTTGTTTGAAAACACAGCTTTATAACAGTTTTGTGTATCCTTGGCTTTGCTAGAGGATATCAGTGTGGGACACAACAAAGAAAACAAATTACAAACGGCTGATCGTCTTACTAAAAAGAGCTCTCCGTCTATTTGGCAACTTTCTCGGGCACTATGCCGACTTGAGGACGGGTCCACTTTTTGTTGAGTACAGTATGCTTAAGGCTCACCAAATTTATTATATGAAGCTTTTTCAAGTTAAACACAAAGAAAATATTCATGGCAAACATAACGACAACGGCAGTATATACCATTTTAGGTGTGACGAAATACATACACCGAAACTGCGAAGAAACTACGGTAGGCAGTCTTTTATGTTTTAACGCACCGACATACTCAACAAAGTTGGAGACCACACTGATTTCAAATGCACTACAAACATATTTAAAACACAGACGAAAGAATACTTCTTAAATCGGAGAATCTGCTTCAGTGGCTAGAAGTGTGGATGCAGTGTAGACCTGTGTAATGCACAGGTTTTGTAGATGTGTCCATCTTTAAAACTCAATCATATTTGTACTCTGATTGTCCACTTGTATTTTGTTTTACTTTACGGTTTCATACTCTAATGTACTTAACTGTACCTTTCCCATATTGTTCTGTAATGCCCTGTGCTCTACATGTTGCATGTATTTTTTATAACGCACTTTAGAATTTCCCGCTTGTTTGATTCTGGCTCTTCATTGTACTGTACCAAAGGGGGCTGGAGCCTCTGTCCGGATATGTAGCCTTTAGTCCCAGCCGGCCTCCTTGTTCTTCTGAGGAAATAAAATCTTTGAAATCTCTGAAATCTTTATGCTCAAATAGCTCGCTCGGAAAGCTTATCAGCTCTGCCTATTTTGCGTTTGCTTTTGCTGGCCTCCGCCAATCGTAGAGCAGGCTGGTATGACATCTTAGGTTCTATTGCGGGAAATGAGCTAGTGGGTCGCATGGCCATTCCCTTTTTCCTAATTAAATAGTTTATTTGAGCGAAGTTTAAGGTAAAAGTGGTGTCAGTATGATTGTAACAAAGCAATGTTTTGAATGAACTAAACTTGTTATTCGTGTTCATGGCTCCTTAAACGTTTTTTCATAGCACCCACTTGATAGAGACAGTCATGATATTCAGAAAATTACGTGTTTTAACAAATTACTCAATAACTGAACAGCGCGGTGGTACATTCAATTAAATTTTGCTTGCGAATGCTGCCCAATTAGTTGTCAAGCAACGATTTCAGCATTTTGTCCTAACACGTGTATAAAAAATCCCGCCATCTCCACGAAGTGAATGATGATGAGAGGGGCGAAGCTAAAATGCTTTTCGGTAAAACCGTGAAACATTCGCCCCCATTTATATAAAGACTCGACACGTTGTTATAGGTCTTCTTGACGGCGCGCACCATCTGAATGAGTGAAGGTCATTAGGCGCGTTCGTAGCCATGCTCGCGTCTCGGTTTTTAGCGCAGTGGAAAGACCGCCACGCACCTCCCGTCGCGGCCAGACAATCGTGGGATCAAAACCGGTCATCACCGCGTCAATGGCACTCGACACGTTGTTATAGGTCTTCTTGAAGGCGCGCACCATCTGAATGAGTGAATGACATAAGCCGCGTTCGTAGCCATGCTCGTGTCTCGGTTTGTAGCGCAGTGGGAGTTGCGCCACGTTCCTCACCTCGCGGCCACAGAGTCGTGGGATCGAAAGCGGGCACCGCGGCGTCAAGACCACCACTTCTCGCTCGCAAAGCTTGAGACTTCCCACTGCTGTGTTGACAAGCCCTTTGACGACGTCGATGTTTGTTGTGATTATGTAGGGTTTGTTTGGGACGATGAGAATCTCCATGGGTTAGTTGGCAAATTCTGTGTGTGACATTTTAGCCAACTTGGCCATCGCCTCCTGCAGAGTGTCTTGTGTCGCGTACCCCCGGTACGTGTCTTGAGCTCGCAGGCGACGAACGACAACCTAGTCTTCTTCCTTTCCTACTTGTTGGGTAGCAACAAACGCGTTTAACGTTTTGACCTCTTCGGCCAATCTTTGGTTGGCCAATCCCTATTGGTATCCTGCCACAATCATCATCAGTGGTATATACACGGCAGGAACGAGGGATGGGACAGGGCCCGAGCAAGAGGAGCTTCGTCCCCTAAAACGCGAGCGGGATTTTGTAGCATTTACCTGTCTGGCCATGGAATTCAGTTCAATTTTCCCGGATTCGCATAGTCTCGCCATCTGTAGGGAGCTTCTGCAACCACAAGCCTCCCTTAGTCAGGCCATGTTATCTATACCTACCATCACGGCCGCTCCTTTTCATTGAGAGCCATGCTATTACTGAATTACTGGCTGACTGACTCACTGACTCATCAACGCCCAGCAAAAACGTCTGGACCTAAAGTCTTGAAATTTCAGAGTACATTTGTGCCATGGCGTGGGTGCTGCCCAGGGCGGTATTTTTCAAATTTCCGTTGCTAATCGAGGGAAAGGGGGAAATTGTGCCTTCGCAAATTTGTGATTATCTCGATTGATTGATTGATTGATTGATTGATTGATTGATTGATTGTGGGGTTTAACGCGCCGACGCAACGCAGGCGATGAGGCGCGCCGTAGTGGAGGGCTCCGGATTAATTTTGACCACCTGGGGATCTTTAACGTGCGCCGAAATCTCGTACACACGGGCGTTTTTCTTTTCGCCTCCATCAGAAAAGCGGCCACCGCGGCCGGGAATCGAACCCGCGACCTCGTGCTCAGCAGCGCAACACCTTAGCCACTGATCCACCGCGGCGGGTAATTTGTGATTATCTCGCTCACACGTCCACATATAGAAGCGCTTTTTACCGATATATGTAGCCCTTAACAATATATAATAGGAGTTTCATGGTTTTCCCTAAGCAACACTATTTGGGTGATTCTGCATTGCGGAACAAACTGGGTTTTAAAAAGATGCTCCGCTAAATGTTTCACTGATTAATTTACGTAATCAGTTTTTTTAAGTGCGAATGCACTTCTTAAGCGAGCCTGAAGCGTCCGCCGCCGTCCGCATTCCGCCGCCGTCCGCATAGCAACAGCTGCGGGTGCGCGCGCTCCTCGTCTTCCTTGGCAACGGGGGGAGACGGGCGCGCGCTGCCTGGCCGCTGACATGGCACCTACCCACGTGGGGGATTGGCCAGGAATCTCCTCGTCTTCCTTGGCAACGGGGGGAGATGGGCGCGCGCTGCGTGGCCGCTGACATGGCACATACCCACGTGGGGGATTGGCCAGGAATCGGGCGTGAGAAGTGCTATTGCACCCGCTTAAAGGAGTACTGACACGAAATTTCAAAGCTGAGATCCGCTCTAGCAATCAAGTACAACGACAACACAAATAGGTGTCTGTGCATGGCACATACCCACGTGGGGGATTGGCCAGGAATCGGGCGTGAGAAGGGCTAATGCACCCGCTTAAAGGAGTACTGACACAAAATTTCAAAGCTGAGATCCGCTCTAGCAATCAAGTACAACGACAACACAAATAGGTGTCTGTGAATAACTGCATCTTTCTTTCTTTGTAGTTATGTGTGTGTGTGCGATCTCTCTTTCGCGAACATTACAGTTGTGTGCGTGTGTGTAATCTCTGGACTACTCATTAAGATCACGATATCCACCGTAATCGCGCAATCAACAACCGTGCATTCGCACTTACACACTCTCCCCCTCGGGGAAGGGCGAGGGAATTTTTTCTAATAATGTTACTTATAGAAATGCATAAGTCCAATTTTCTGGGTTTAGATAGTGGACGTGTTTGTCCAAATATATATGCGGCTATCCTCACTGGTTTTAGTGCAATCAACTCGAAACTTTGGACGTCATGTATACTAAATTTTTTCTGTCCATGTTGAAAATTGTGTACAGAAATGTTGAATAGTTTTTATAAAAATTCTAGAGTACTTCAGCTTTCTTTCTCGGTTTAGGAAACATTTACAGAAATGTTTTTACATGACCAGGGCTCAAACATTTCCTACGTTTGTTAAATTTCTCAGGCTATTTTCTGAACCAGAACAACAATGGTGGAATTACCCGTTCAATTAAGAGTTTTAGCTGACCGTTCTTGACGCTCCGCTATGCTCCCGACGGCCCGCTAATCAGAACCGCAGCGTCAGCCGCAGAAAGACTTTTAGCTAAGCGATAACCGTATCTCCCTCGACGAGGAATGGTTCACGTAACTGGTTGCGCCCTGTGCGTGTGCAAACCAAAACGCCACGCCAAAGTAAAGATGCCGATTGGAATTTGGTCGCTAAATGAATGTCAAATACCGCGTCTACTGCCTCATTTCACCTTTCCAAAATGATGTAGTAGCTTACACGGTATAATGGTTCTTAATAATTTTAAAGAAGCCGATAAACTTAGGAATAGCAAGACAAGGCGGTCTTTCTCGGCGCTGCGTGGAAGCAGCCCCGCGCTTCTGTCGACGTTTTTCGCTTCCGTTCTAAAGCTCGATGAGGACTGTGGCACGTTTGCCTATTCAGAAGCGCTTTTGCGATTTAGTCGCTCGTGTTTCAAATGAAGAAACGCAGTTCGAGGGAGCGCGCTCGCATCGCGGGGGCAGCCATTTTGAAATTCCGCGAGGACGTTTAGTGGGTTTGACGTTTAGTGGGTTTGAGACGGACCATCCCCCTTAATGATATCGCCCTGCAACGCTGGTGAAAGGAAAAAATCACGTTTTCTAAATGACGCCTGACGAGCCGAAATATGCTGACAATTTATGCCAGTGCCTAGCCAAACTACTGAATCTGACGGCTTCCAAATTTATGAGGACATTGTGATCCTGGTGTAGGAATTCAACATTGCTATTTTTTTTTCAAAATACTACCACAGAGAGTGCAAAGTGGTAAAATTACTTTTAAGATATTTATTATTTATACGCATGCCGTTTGAGATAGCGACCTGGTTTTTGTTCATATTGGTAACTTATTTCGGTATCTAATCACTGTTCTTCAACATTTGTCCATAACATCCACCTAATAAGGACACTCTTGATTTAGGGAAAACTGCATGTTTTTCACATTCTTCAATAATTATACAATCCATAGGTATAAGCAATTCGTTTTTCCTTGCAAATGCTGCCAGTAGAGGTGTCAAAAAACCAATTCTAGCACTGTCGTAAAACGCGTATGAAGAGGCCCGCAGGATTTTTTGTTAAACCCTTCTAGACGTTAGAATCAGTTCATTTCCCCCGCATTCGCATAGCGCTCGCCGTCTGATGCGACTTTCTGCACCCACGCGACTCAGGTAGGAGACCGAGGTATTTATCATAAAACTGTGGCTGATGGGTATCGTTAGTATGCGTTTGAGCGCACCATCTTGGTACAATTTGTTTTGGGAGGGTTGCAAAAAAACACGAGTTCCAGCTCATTATACCGTTCCAGCTGTGCACAACTTCATTGTGCACAGTGTACTCAAATTGTGCACAACTTACAGTGAACTACCTGGTTATGAAAAGTAAGAAATAACTGAACGAATGTTATTCTCATTAGTGTCACTTGTATAGTGGCCCAACCGGGCTGCCCGGTAGTAATGCTAGTTATCACAAAACTGGGACTGGCGAGTAATCTTCATACTTCCTGATATAACACTTCCAATGGGTAAGTAGTCGTTTTACCCAACCGTTTTGGTAGAATTTGTTTAGGAAGAGTTCTAATAAAACACCAGTCCTAGCGTTTTTTTATTAACATAGGACTCCGGTAAGAGCACATGTATTTACAGCACGCTGGAATACCTAATCTCGTACAACTCCATGGGTAACTACCATTTATGACACGAAGTAACTCAACAGGTGTCATGCGCATTAGTGTCATTATTATAATCAACCAAAACGCATCGCCAGATGATACCGCTAGTCTTACCTATAATTATTGCACAGCTGAAACCTACGGTTTGGGGAAATCAATTTTCCAGCATATATAGGTTGGAAAGTGTACTAGCAACTACTATAGTGAAGGCAGTTGGAATGTTTACTGGAACACCGAATGATTTAAGGTCACCAAGGACACCGCACCGCAAGGACGTGCCGGAGGCCTTCCGAACATCAAAGAGAACACCAAACTTAATATTAAAAAAGACATCTTTTATATTCGAATAAAACCGGACATGTGGATCGTTGGTAGACCGCCCTGTTTCTAAACGTGCACCTTAGGGCTCAAGAAGACGGCTGTGGGGGTGGTGGTGATTTATTAACAAAGGAGGGAAGAGAAAAGGCCTGGGGATATTGTTGAACTCAACGGGAAGTTCACCCTCATACGACCCAGTCCAGGGAAGGGCATTGGGGCTTCAAATGATAGGAAGAGAGAAGGGGGGAGAGAAGAGCGGTAGGAGAGTTTGAGATAGTCTATATCGCGTTCGTTTAGTCCATGACTCGATGGCTACAAACGTAGCGCTAGTCTTGTTGTAACCAGGAAGTTGACTAGGTGCTGGAAGACCTCCCGAAGGATGGCGTCCGGTCCCGTGGGGAACAGGAAGTCTTCTAGCTTGTGGCTTGGGGCACCGAGTCGCTGGAGTTCGGCCCGAAGTTGTGCCCTTGCGGTGTCGTGCTGCGGGCAAGAGCACAGCAAGTGCTCTAGCGTCTCGGGCTCTGGGCAGTCAGCGCAGGTGGGGGATGCTCGGCGGCCTTGGTGGTGCAAGCGCGCTCCCACGTTGCAGCAATTGAGCCGCAGGCGAAGAAGGAGCGACCGGGCGTCTCAGCTAATGCGTCCGGGCAAGACCCGTGGGGCCTGGCCACTGACTACTCGGGCATCTGGATGCATGGCCTCCACCACTCGTGCCAGGATAGTCCTTGCAGCGTCAAATGACACCACATCCCGGGAGGCTGGAACCCCTGCCTGGCGAGCAGCACCTTTGGCCGAGGCGTCTGCAACCTCGTTGCCCGTGATGTTCACGTGCGATGGCAGCCAGTGAAGTCGCAGTGGACACCCCTGCGCTTCCACCGCATGAAGCTTGGCCGCCAGCGACCGCTCAACGTAGCCGCTAGAGCTGGCTGGCTGGTCGGCGGCACGCAGACGGAGGAGGGCAGACCGTGAGTCAGTCAGGATGATGGCCCCCCGGGCCTGGGTGCCCGGCTTCAGAAGAAGATCTGCAGCCAAGTGGAGTCCAGCCAGCTCTGCGTGGGTGGATGAGGCTTGGGAAGGGCAGGCTGCACACCTGGCTGGTGCCGAGTTCTAGGGCCGTGCAGGCGGCTCCGGCTCTGCTTTATACACGTGGCTTGAAAAGTCCTTGTCTTCTTTAAGGAAAGCGATAACTATGGCCTGCCACCAAGATCTTGGAACCAGCCTGGAAAGTGATAATTTATTGTGTAGGTGTAGAAGTGTTTCAGTGTGCTACGCAGAAAAGAAAAAAACTCACAGTGCCGGCAGTGACATGGGGTGTCAGCCATGAGATGGATGCATTAAGGGCTTACGAGGCGCAGGAATGGAGAAAACCCACCACCTTTGCGTGCGCCAGGTCGGGGCTTCACCTGAGTTCAGCGTATCTATTTGTTGGAGCAACACCTGACGCTCTCGTCTCTTGTACGTGTTGGGGAAAGGGAGTTGTAGAATAAAGGCCCGTTTTTTTCTTAAACATCCCACATACTTCCATGCTGCAGAGACGTGCCCGGCAAATGCCAGTGGTGCTCTTCAACTACAACGAAGTCATGATTACTACTACCAGGTACAAACACAAATGACTGTATGTCAAGTCGGAGAGGAAAAATGGGGGCGTGTGCAGAGGTCGGCGAAATCACTCATGAATCCGCTCACTCAGACTCATTTGGACTCAAACTCACTCATGAGTTCGAGTTTGAGTGAGCGCGAGCCTATTGTGGCATGGTGAGTTTCAGCGTGAGTGAGTGTGAGCCCGACTGAGTTTGAGTACGCCTTAAACCGAGTGAGTTCTGGGTCGCTTTTGAGTTTGAGTACAAATTTGACTTTTGAGTACATTTTGAGTTTTGAGTACATTTTGGGTACATTTTGAGTACTGAGTAGATTTTAAATTTGAGTAAATTTTGAGTTTTGAGTATATTTTGAGTTTGAGTACTTTTTGAGTTTGAGTACATTTTAGGTTTTGAGTACATTTTGAGTTTGAGAACCTTTTGAGTGCTCAGTACATTTTGAGTTTGAGTTTTGAGTACATTTTGAGTTTGAGTACATTTTGAGTACTCAGTACATTTTGAGTTTTCAGTACATTTTGAGTTTGAGTACGATTTGAGTTTGGGTAGATTTTAAGTGCTGAGTGCATTTTGATTTTGAGTTTAATATGAGTTTGAGTACATTTTGTGCTCTGAGTACATCTGAGTTTTGAGAATATTCTTAGTTGTGAGTTCATATGAGTTGCCTAGGGGGCAGCTGCGGTTCTCGGTTAAGGTTCTTGTCTCGCTTTGGGCTCGCAGTTCAGGTTACCTGCGGGTACGCCAGCATTTATGATCCGCATCGTAGGTTGGTGGGTAGATGGGGAGGTGGTAGGGGGGGTGGGTGGTCAGATGTGGCGGCTGGACGTGTGAATGATAATCGTGGTGAGGTCATAAATAGGTTCGCTCACCTTTTCCTCTTGATGGATCCTATAAGAAGGTGTGAGGGGGGGGGTGGGAAAGCACACAGCGGCGCTTTCTTGCTGGCTGTTCAGCTGCTTCTGTTAACGGTTTGCTTTGCTAGGGTCAAAAGGGAAGGGGTGAGCCCTCGGGGGAAGCAGCGGCGGCCATACCCTCCGCTGTTTCAAGTGAGTTGTCGACTGAATTGACTGGGCGACGCCAGTTTAGATAGAAGACTGACCGCATTATGAGATAAATTGTGTAGAAATTCAAACTGATGTCGCTAAGGCGTGTAAGGTATCTGGTTAAAGGGCCCAAATAACAAAATTATGCGAGGCAAATTAAAAAGGGCCCATCTCCCCGCGAGGGGGACCCAAGTAAATGCGTCGCATAGGGGGTGGGTGTATTGCGTTAACGTTTAGTATTTGGGGAGTTGGTGGTAGTGAATGCATTGTATCAGCAGCTTCTTGACGTAGTTTGAATGAGTCAAAGATATAAGGCGCGTTCGTAGCCTTCCATTCTGTGTCGGCTTTGTGGCGCAGTGGGTAGAGCACTGTGTACCTTGCGTTCCGCCCGCAGGGTCGTGGGATCGAAACCAGGCGCCGGTAAGTATTATTTTTTTATATAGTGTAGGGGGAGGGGTGCGGACCTGTTGTTGAGAGCGAGGAGGGTAGCGTGATGCGGGAGAGGAGGAGTGGGGGAGAGGGCGCACCTAGAACGGCTGTTGCGGACGCCGAGGCACGCCAACGCCGGGTGACATCGTGATTTAAAGAAATGCTCCGCATTTAAAAAGGCTTTCTGTGTACAGGCAGTCATTATAAGTCATCGATTGGGTGAAAATTCAGAATGATGCCGCAAGGGCGTGTGGGGTCTAGGTGAGGGGCATCACGTGAGACAAAAGGCATTAGTGTTGAATTAGGACCTAGTCACGGCTAGTCATCGATTGGGTTAAAATTCAAATTAGTAGCACTAGGACCTGCGGCGTATAAAATTAAAGATCTCGATGAGGGGAGGCACGTGGGACAAATGCAGAAATGCTGACTGTTTATTATCATGTGACGTAGTCATAATGGGTCATAATTGGGTTAAAATTCAAAAAGATGCCACTAGGCTGTGCGGGGCATCAAATTGAAGGTGACGATGAGGGAAATTACATTGGACAAAAAATGCTGTATGGGTATATCGTGAGATTGCCATGGTTAGTCATTCTTTTGGTTAACATTCAACTTGATGCCACTAAGATGTGTTGGGTATCAAATGAATGATCTCAATGAGAAGCATCACGTGACACTAATACAGAAATGCTTCCTGGTTATAGTCATGAGATAGTGAGGTCGATTCTTATATAGGGTTAAAATTTGAAATGACCCCACTCGGGAGTGTAGGGCACCAAATTTACCATCTTGATGAAGGGAATCACGTAGGACAAATAAAAAAAGGCTTCGCGGTTCTAATCATGAGATAGTCATGGTGAGTCATACATTAGGGTAAAATTCAAGGTGAGGCCGCTCAAGCACGTGGGATATCAAATTCAAGGTTTCAATTAAGGGAATCACGTGGAACGTATAAATAATGCGCCCTGCTTACAATATTGACAGCAATGGTTAGTCAGACGTGATTAAATCCAAATGATCCTTCTCGATGTGTGGGATATCAAATTAAAGTGTCTTGTTGAGGGGAATCACGTGGGAAAAATGTAAAACTTCTTTCTGGTAATAGTTATGAGATAGTCGTGGTGAGCCATAGATTGAGTGAAAATTTAAAGTGACACCAATAGGTCTTATTCGGTATCAAGCTAAAGGTCTCCATGAGGAAAATCGCGTAGAATAAATAAATACGTCATCTTTATGAACATAATATAATCATGGCTAGTCACAGATTAGATTAAAATTCAAAGAGATGTCGATAGGGCGTGTAGTGTATTAAAATATTTGTATCGGTGAAGGAAGGTGCATCGGAAGCAACCATCAGAAGTCATGGCACTGAATAATGAGCAGTTAAGTAAAATGTCTTATTCAGGGCCCTATAGATATAATTGGGCTCGTTATTTGCTGGCACGCCATCTTGGAAGCGTGGTTGGTTCGACACATTGCAGCACTCAACATCCGTCAAAAACCCGGCGTTCCGATGAAACAGCTTAGGAACTACTGAGCTGATATGCCTCCGACGTATACGCTCAGAAGTAAGTGGGTTGGCGCAATCAGCGAATGCCTCTGATCGCGCGCGTGATAGTGCAAATTTCCAAGCATGGCTTGCTGCTGTCGGTGCGTGAACGTGTGGACATTTAATACGCTCTTCCGTTCCTCATACTGAGTTGGTTGTTAAACAATGCTCGGAAATACTCTTTTAACTAGGCAGGTCGTAAACTTGCACGCTCATAAAAGTAAAATATTTGCCGCCGCCAAGCATTATTTTCTGCTGCCATACAGGGGCAACTTATTTGATACATCAAGATTTGTCGGCGTTTACTTGCCTAGAAGAACTTTAGTGTTTAATCGTCGGGGGGGAACCGCGAACTGCTATTTTCCTACACGACCGGGCGTTCTCCGCCACGACGGCGCTTTTATTTCGCTTTCGGCTCAATGTTTTCGCATACCCGAGCTACAGCATAGGTGCCCGGACGATTTTTTTCGGCTTGCTGACAATTAGAGCAAGAGAACATACTTCCAGATAACAGACGAAGCAGCGTACGACCGTACGTATTGTGGCAAATTTGCTTGGTTCGAAGTATTTCCGATTCAGCACGACGACCAATTCGCGGTGGCACTTAAGGGGCGCAGGAAATTTGTGTAGAGAATACATTCCGCACAACACACACTTCTTTTGTCGTGGTGCACTTCACACGTTTGTTGCATGAGAACTTTGCCCTAACGCTGATAGTTGGCGCAGCCAAGATATCCCGCCGACTTATCGGGTTGGGGGCGGAATTGATGGGCAAATCTGACAGCTCTCGGAGGGTTGGAACGTTCTCTTTAAAGCCCCGTTGAACCTGTCATCGCTGCTAACGTACCGAATAAATGACACTTACCGATTTTAGATGCCGCCTGGATGTCTGAAATCCACGCACGGCACGGGCAACAGCGTGAGACTGCGACATCGTCTGCTCGCCCCGCAGTCCTCAAGAAATGCTTGCCATGTGGGGCGTCGATCGTTAGAAAATCGCTGACCCACCAAAATTCTAGTCTTTATCAGTTATAGAAGCGCGGTACAAGGAGCAGTAGAGTGGCAGCGGATGTTGACCCTTCACGGAAAATAAAAATGTATCCCCGATATCCGTTTCCATCTTACCCCTGTGGCTGTTCACCAACGTTGTTTTGGTGGCTACACGGGCTTTTTTCCAGACATTAGGAGCCACAGGGTGTCGAGGTAGCCACGTTTTAAAGATGTCCTGGTCAAATGCCGCAAGCACGCTTCATCCCTCCGAAGCATTAGATGAGAATTTTTGAATATTGTAAGGTCCTTGGGTCTTGGTGAAGTAGGATGTTTATTCTACGACACAGCAGTCTCCGAACACCGGTACAGAAACCAGCGATGATGACGATCAGTCCAGAAGAAGGCGAAGTCTTCCTCGAAGTATTTGATGGTGGGTTATTGTGGAAGTGAAGAGAGTTAATTTTCACGGTTCGAGGCTTCGCCTTTACAATACTGCCGTCCTTCAAGATCGAACTCACCATTACTAAGTAGCTTGTGTTCGTTTAGCTACACACGAATCCCGACATGGAAACCAATAATTTTGGCGTAGTTGTATTTTTGTTACAACACAGGTTAGTGACCACAACGTCTGCGAGCGACATCATTACTGCTGTTCGTTGATTCAAGAGCGTATTGCCGCACAGGGCATACCCCTGCTATGAATTGAGGGGGTAAACAATGGCACCCTGCATATGTTATCCATCTTGAGGTTCACGCGCACAGAAATGAGCACAAAGGATTGTGCAAAGGACGGGCGAATGTCTTAATAGCACTAAAAATGAGGAGCTTGTTGCAAAATAAATATACGATTACCAATTCATAGCCGAGACATTGCATACTTGGGTGTTTACCATGCAAAAAAAAGAACAATTGATGTTTGCTTACTTTACTTTGGAAGAAGGAAGTGCAATGTTGTTAGGAATTGAGATTTAAAAGCGGCTGTGAAGATTGTCGGGAACGATGGTTGGCCGTAGACGAGGTTTGTCCGTGATATATAAAAAATATGTACTATTTGACTTTTTATAAAGCACTTATAAAGCTATACAATTCATTCGCGCGACTGAATTTTCAAAAACATGCTTGTTTCAGGAGAACTATTGCAATAATTAGACGAAAAAAACTCTAGGTGTCTTATAAGGGCTAAATAAGTGAAGAGAATACTTTATTGCACACAGCAATCGCAAGCCAATAACCAATCGCTGAGCTGCACAGAACGAAAACACGGGCTACTGCAACATCCGGTTGTACTTTCATCTGCTGGTAATGAATGGAAACGAGCTAAGCCGCCCAGTTCACAGCCTGCGGTGCCAGCACAGCAGTATTTAATGCTGCAAACATTCCTTAATGCAAAAAATGTGAAACCTTGCATAGTTCACTCGTTCTTTTTAAAGACGACAGTCTTTTTTGGGCTACCTCAATCCAGAAATTTGCGTCTGTGTGTATGTCGGTTTTCTTGGGCTACTTAAATCCAGAAATTTTGGTTAGTCAGTATGCCTGTTTGTCTGTGACTCGATTGAGCCACCAGGCCAAAGTGAAACGAAGTCTGCGCAATACTCAAAGCGAAATATAAACGTCTAAGTCCGATTTATATCTTCATTATTTTGAACATTGTCAACGATAACAAGACATTACGAAAATATAAGACACAAAACTAATACACAAGGGATATTTACAGCGTTCCTTCATAAGAAACTTCATAGATGCTTCATTTTTGTGAATTGAAACACTTCATATACTGCCGAAAAAAATTCACACTGTCACCTGCTGTCGCCCGCGCAAATATACCTTCTCCGGCATTTTTAAGAATTCAAGCGGCAACCGTTACGAATGGTTCCAGTAGATAGGTCTACGTTATTCTTCGAACGCACGGTGACTAGGGCAACGTGGTTCTATAAGCACTGAACTAGGGAGCCTTCATTCATGCGCATCTTCATAGTACGGCAGCGCTGCCATGGAGGCACTCGGTCTGCAGCAGTGAAACGCAGTAAAGTTGAATTGACTTGGTCAAACCTTTGGCGCGTTTACATTGGGAGGAGCGGGACGCAAGAGGAAGAACAACATGAGATGTGAGGGCGAAAGCGAAGGGAGGCATTTACTTGGCAAATGTCGACAAAAGACGATCGTCTTTTGTCGACATTTGCGGCGAAACGAGCACACACGCAGCCATTTTTTTGTAGTTGCCGCTGGTGGGTCACACTTATACGCCATAAACGTAACAGAATAAGTGAAAAGCGATGTGCTCATACGGCATTTTCATTATACAACCATCTGTGCAATTGAAAGTGTGCGGGCTTTATCAAGGCCCCGCCATTTCCTCAACTCGGTGCACAAACTGGCGCCTCAAATTACTTCTATATTCTGCCATACAGAGTGCGGAAAAAAAGAATTTCACAGTGGCGGTTGGCAGCAGCCCAAGCTGTAAGAATTTCAAACGCGCCACCCTGATGAGCTTTCGTCAGCAATGCAAACACTCGGAAAGCACGAAGGCATCTACTACCCAAGCCCTCTTTCCCTGTGACGCTGCCTGGGTAGCTCGCGAGTCCTATAGGCACCGTGTTTACATCTTCCTGGACACGTTGCGCTCTATCAGTTTTTAACATTAATTTGTTAAATTACATTCAAATATTTGCTCAATCATAGTGTTTTTATTTGCCCTCTACGTCGTTCAAGTTTTGCGTGCTGTCCTAAAGAAATGTGTACCCAAATAAATAACCGTGAAAATTTATATCGATTAGGAGCTGAAGTTATGTTCTTCCTACATCGGCTGGTACAGGAATGTGCCTGCAGCCTGTCGTTTTATACTAGTGCATCAAAACAGTGCTCGTATCGTTCCCGGTGGTGAGCTGTATAAGGACCGCTCTATTGCGGCGGCCGCGGACTTCTGATTGGGTTCAAAAACCACTACTCTAACCTTTAGCAGCGACTCCAAATAATGTGGAGCAGTTTGAAAATGCCTCAAACATCTGCGTTTAGACGCTTCATGTCCAAAGGCGTGTGTCTCGCGGGCCTGCCATACCGATCAGTGGTATATTTAAGGGTAAGCCCTCTATTCTCTTCTGTACTACTTGTGAAAAAGTATTCTAGCACAACCCTAAATGGTTGTAACCGAGCTTGAATCCTTGGTCAGGCCCAAAATCGCAAGGACTGGACAGGAGGCTAAACTTAGGAAAGATATTATAGAAACGTGCCATTGATATGGTATACTGGAAACATTAAACCTGTACACGATCGGCTCTTACTCCTCAGAATAATTATGTTTATGCGCCGAGTTGCAGCTGCATCATTGCGATATTTCCATCTTTGTGACCAGTATTACATTTATAGTTTTTATATGGATATTTTGATTCGGGTTACAAAATATGAGTGCTCCAGCTTTATCAACACTCTTCAGCGATTTTAAGAGGCATTGTAGATGTTGAGCCCTAAGTGGAGGCACATTCGGTGAATGGGATACCGTCGGTAAAATTAGAAATGTCCACAATGACGGTCATGTGGGTTGCAAGTAAATATGCACTGAACTTGCTTTAAGCAACCTTCACGTAAAAGGTATGAGCAGTAGGCTTTTGGGTCCGTGTTGTGGTTCAGATGTTCGTAATGTAGCCCTGACTCAGCGTAGTGGTAGTTTAGGGGAGGTTTTTCGACATTACCATTTGTTTATTGTGCGTCACGGGACAGATTTGGCAGTAACTTATTATTAGCGACGGGAACTACAGGCAAGAAACATCCATGTTCTTGGCGCCTGTGATCGGCACTGAAAAGTGCGAGAAGTGCTAGAAAAACACTGGACAAATCTTAGCCCGTTGGAAATTATTTTTGTTCTCTTCGTGGAAATAGGCCACACAAAAGTTGCTATTATAGTGGATTTACGTAAAATACGTATAGTTCGAGAACAAAAGATAGGGTCGAAAGAGATTAAAAACCAGACAAATTTCATTGATTTGAGTCGATAATTGTATCCAACAAAGAACGCATTAAGTACACTGAAGTTTGAGGAGCGTGCATGTGCTTTGGGAAGCTCCAAGATCTGCTTCCATCTGGAATGTAAGAATGTTTGCTGCGAAGATTTGGCAGTTATTTTAGCAAAGGGAATCCAGGAATTTTATGTCCCACAGAATGGCAGAATGTCAGACCGGAATGGCTCTATCCGGAAACCAGCTAGTCTGGATGGCAGTCAATCTGTAGAGGACCTCCGAACTGAGGTCAGCATTCTTAGTCATAGTGGCGCCCAAGCTCTCACCTGCGCAAAGGCTTTCTGCTAAGAATGCGAAATAGGCACACGAATGTTTGAAGGGAAGTTCAAGTGTTGCGCGTTGGAGAATAGTGTGTACAGTTACGCAACTTTTCCTCCAAAGTTGGTAATACCACCGCAGCGTGTTCTCGTAGTATGCTTCACCGAAAAAAAAAGTTCCTGCACTTTTTCAGCTGCCCCATTCCATAAGGGCAATTTCCCGTGCGTGCCCGGTAAACTTTCCAAGAGTTGCAGTACCACACAGGGGCCGAGCGCCAGGCCAGGGAGTTGCTTGTACCTTTGTCACCAGTAGGTGCCCGGCGCAACCAAGGCACATGAATGCACAGGGTGACTTCCAAAGATACGGTGGACGCTCACCTCGGCAACCGCCTGTGGCAGGACATACCGCTAGGCTCTTTCACCCCAGACAATGCGGTATCGCGGCATATAGGTATATAGCATGGCATGCCCTTTCGATGTAAGAGATTTATATTACTCTTTGCCACATCGTGAACTGTTGCTTTGTGTTGAGGAATGCATTGACAAGTACGGTTCCGTCGCGTTTCAAAATAGTAAAGGTGTGTCAGTGCGAGGATTTTTACAGTTGTTGACGGTGTACTTAAACTCAACTTTCGCATCTTAGGACGATAAGCTTAATATTCAGTCTAACGGAATCTGTATCGGATCCTGCATCGCACCAATTTTAAGTGACCTCTTTTTAGCGTACCTCGACTGCAATTTGCATGACCAATGGAAGATTCCACAAGTAAGCAAAATCTTTCGTTACGTCGACGACTTTTTAGTAGTTTTTAACACCGACGAAGCAGGTCTTGAATCGCTGATGTTCGAGGTGTTAGATCATTTCCGTCATTGTTTTAAACCTTTGGTTTTAACTTTTGAAATTCCCGTTGACAGAACTATCCGGTTTTTAGATCTTAAGCTTCATTTTTCGCACAAATCACAACTGCTGGGCGTACGAACCACGAGCCAGCAAACCGCTTCTACCTTCTGACTCATCCCATTCTAAACTCGTGAAAAGGTCTATCGTAACAATGTGTTTTAAAAATAAAGCTTTCGTAAGGAGGTTGATCGGCTTCTGATAGCGAGGTACCCACAGCAGCTATTGGCCTCGATAGCAGAATCAATGATGCAGAGGTTAAAAAGAGAGGGACGAGACAGTAAAGCAGATGTAGAAACTAACAAACGTGACAAACTTACAGTTATTCCTTACATGCACCGGATAGCGCACAATTTGAAAAAGATAGGAAAAAGAGCTAGCGTAAATGTTGTGTTTTGCGCTCCCAACAAGCTTTCCTTCATGTGTTCTAGAGTAAACAAAACCAAAAAAACAGTGCAGTCTTGCTCCGTAAAGCACGAAAACCGGTTTGTTGAATGTGTTAAAGGCGTCGTCTATACCGTTCTGCTGTCTTGTGGGAAAACGTACGTAGGCCAAACTGGACGATGCCTAAATGAAAGATTAAAAGAACATAACTATAACGTACATACGGCGATTAGTGGCCACTTAGGTGTCCACTGTCGGGATTGCCGGGACTGCGCCCCAATATTTCAAAAAAACGCAGGTCATTTCACGACACAAAGATAAAATAACAAGAGAAATAATTGAAGCCGCAGAAATATTGCGCAGAAAAGAAAAATGTGTTAGCGTTCCTTCCTTGTCCCTCTCGCAGAAAGAGATTAATTATCTGTCCCTCAATAGTACAGCTAGTGTTTGTGGCACATGGCGTCGGTGAAGCGTGACGAGCGGCTTCGTATCTCCTTCTATCGTGAAATCTTTGGTTTTTCTTGTGCTTTTGACTATTGGCATATATATGTGAAAAGCCAAGGAATAAACCTCAGTTGTAAGTCAGCGCTCGTGTTTGTCACCTCCTTCTTCTTGTGTCTTGTCTGAGTTTGTGCTGTTTCCCCTTTTATATGTAAGCGGGCAGCAGTGTCCGCTAGGCAATGCGCAAATCGATTTCTGAAGGGCCCGCCTTTCTGACGGGCCTTTCTTTGGCTGGGCAGGGAAGAGGGGTGGAGGGAGGCCTAAGCTCCTCAAGGTCCGCATTCTTATTGAGAATGTGGCGCAGTGCCAATGTACTCCTAGCTCTTCGCACATTAGGCAGCCTCCTTACCTTGGCTTTGTAATTCTGCAACTTTCTTAACTTCCAATGTATAGTGTGTTTTATAACAATGTTCTTCCCGCGCTTCAATACGCAACAACCACTATGTAGATAGGCACTAACTGCTTCCTCCTCCCTCTGAAAGTGGCTAATATTGACCAGAAGCTTGCATATCCTTCCTCAGACCTGGATACATCCATCAACCCCTGTTCCTACCCGCTGTTCTTCACACACCGACAGATGCTCCTTGGAGCACACAAAAATGAAATTCCGAACACAATTATCTGATTTGTAGCACTCATGCCAAATTGTACAGTTTACATTAGGAGTGACAAAGTATTGTAATCGGGCCAAGGGCGTCAAAAAGGCGCTACGAGGAGGATGACGTACGAACTGTACTGTGCGTCATCTGCAGCAAACAAGCAGCCTCCATAAAGACTCCAAGCCAGCATCGTCACAAAAAATATACAAATATTTCTGTCTCCTAACTCAGAAGCGCCATAAATTCATATAGAACTAAAAATTGCTTTTCCTTCATGCTGACCTGTGCGTAATCTGGGGACTCGAAAATATAAAAAAATATGCCCGTATGAATTCGTTGTTGTGTGTTTTGGATCGCACTTTAAAGGAGTACTGACACCAAATTTTGGCGTCTAAAAATGATATAATTGGCTTCCATGTTTGTACAAATGCCTCACAGAAATTTTTCATGCAATCCGAGGCCGGAATCACATCTAAAATCGATTTTGATTGTCCAGGCCGCGAGCTTCCACGAATCGGTAGCACTAGCGAAATCGCTTTCGGCATGACGAAACATCGGCCTGCGCGTCTGGCCGGTTCAGGGTGACGTCATATAGTCGTTTTCGGAACCGGAAACGATATCCTGCCCTGCTGTTGTCGGTTGTATTCGTTTGGGCAGGAGACGTGGGCGTAGCTGTGTGAGCAATGCTTGTAAACGTTGCGCGTTCGACGTCTTTGCTGTTCAGTTCGTGGCCGGCGCATGGTGTTCCCTTGCACAGGTGCCGAAAACTGCGCGGTGCCGGCAACGCGCGGTGCGCGATGTCGACGGGCACCGCGGCGACGCGGCGGTGCGCGTTGCCGAGCTCGCCCAAGTTGTGCTATGCCAAGCTCGCGGTATGCGAAGTACTGCTCGTAGAAGCCTGTCCGAACAAATCGACGACGACGCTAAGATGCATTATTTTCCACGTGACGACATGCAGCGCTAAACGTGGACTGAGTTCGTGCGCGGCGGCGGCAGCCGCAAGAGCTGTCACCCAAGCCAGCGGGCTGGGCGTTGCTCGGGTCACCTTGGGTGTTGGGAACTTTAGGCTCTGTATCGTGGCCACTATTTGATCGCTGGTATCTGTACGACTGCGAATTACCATCCCTTACACAACCTTTCACCACACTCTCGTCCCCTTTTTCGCATATGGAGATTTATTTTGCCAATAATTTCCGTTTCAGCGATCGGTGACCAAGACTTCTGCCGCAGCCAGTTTTGATTCTAGCGCGCAGGTGGCGCCATCTTTCGGTCGCTCGCCGCACCGCGGTGCCGGCAGTGCTGGGTCGGAGCGCCGAACCTCCACTGCCGGTCAGCCTAGGCTTACCATCGCGGCAAATATCTGAACGCCACTTTTAAATTCAGCGCTGATAACAACCCCTCGCACAATTTTTCAGCCCACTAACATCTACTTTCTCGCATGTGGACCTTCTTTTTCGCGATCAGATTGTTTATAAGAGTGGCGAGAAGCTGTTGATATCATGGTCTGCAGCGGTTCGAGCCGCAGTGATATAAGTAAACGGACGACGGCGAAGACATAGCCGGCCTAATCGCATGGCCAAATAAAGTAATCAGTCTTGGAAGAGAGTTAGACAAAAGGATTGGAGCAAAATTGCTTCCCTCATTCTCACCCTTTTTCCCATAACCCATCCCGATGTCCAAGTTCCCGTTCCCAGCAACCCACCATATCCGGCTTTTTCCTAGGGGGGACAGGAGGGGTCCCCCCGGGCTCGTCCCCCTGGCGGTGGGTCGCAAGAAAGTCTTTCCCGTTAATTTCTCTCCACCTTCGTGTGGACAAAATTCTCTTCGCCGGTTGGCCCTATTTTTGTACTGTTGCAATTGGGTATAACCGGTTGTACTTCGTGTGGTACCGGGAAGCTATTGAAAGCTCCATTTACTCATGTCGGTTCGGGGGACCTGGTGGGTGTTAGCCGGGGGGCTGGTTGTGAAAGGGGTCCGGAGACTAGGTGTCGTCACTCCGTCGCAGGTTCTCCCTGTTCTTCTATGTCGGAGCTCAGATGGTTGGAACCTATAGTGGGGTCCGCTGAATTCCAATTGGAACCATCTGACGCCCATCTTGAGTTTTCAGGCCTATTTTAGGAGTCAGACATCTAAGGATTAGAACAAACACCTCGCTGTCCCCAGTCCCACCCACTTTCCCATAACCCATTCCTTATTAACACCATCCGCATCCCTCATCCCAACCTTTCCTGCTACCGTCCCATGGGAGATCAGGGGAGTCTCACCGGGCCCGCTCTCCTGGCTGGGGTGTTGCCGTGTAGCATTTTTTCCCTTTTCTTTTCCACTTCGGTGGGTATTTTCTTCTCTTCAAAACTCTAGTTGACCTCGGTCCAGTTTGTTTATTTTTAATTGGCGTCACCCGTGATACGTATGTGGTACGGGTTGGGCTTTTATTTTATATTATAGCCCTTTAGCTTTGTGTCCTTATGTCGGTTGGCAGCGACTCATCCGAGTCTCAATTCAGACGACATGTCGACTGCGCGGGCAAGTGAGGACCATGGGCGATCGTCGCAGACGATGCGGCGAACGCATGGAGGAAAGAAAAACGTCCCTGACGTCACGGGTGAGCCGTGACCTAAGGCTGGCCCGCTTGCAGGCTGGCCTTCGAACGACCATTTTCCCGCTCGGCGACGAAATTTGAAATTGGTTGCAATAAACGTGCTATAATTAATTCTGTGTTGGTGGCTGACGGCTTTCGGTTCGAGTTTTGTAATTACTTGGCCAATAGGTATTCTTTACAGCATAAAAACTGAAAGCGAGAAATTTCGTGTCAGTACTCTTTTAAGCAATTCATCAAATTTGTGAGCAGGAAAAATTGTTTTGGGCTTCGGCTTTATTCCCTGCAGTCTCACAGTTTGCAATAGCGCGGAGGTATTGTATCGGTGGCTTGCAATATCTTTATTTAGCTAAATTCTAAAGTTTGAATATGCAGCTGTAGTCTTGTGTTAATCGAGGAATGTGTCAATACTGCAGAGGACAAATGTGATAAACTTCTACATACTGTTGCGAAGCATCGTGTAACAAAAAATGCTGTGCACACATTTTGGTGAAGAACATTGCGCGAGATTTTTATTCCTTCTTCACCTTGATAACATTGATGATGTACAATAATACATTATAATCTGTAGCCTTAGGTTACATTAATTCACTGCAGTTGGTTTTATTTGAGACATGTCCTCTAAACATTTATTCTAAGAAGCTGACCGTGCTATCAGTGATAGGGGAAACAGCAATACTTGTGTGCCGCAATTTAACTGTGATTCTGAGCAATTTCAACTTAACCCTGTGTCAGTGCGCCCAGTGGGGCCTATCAGCGGCAGCGACCGCGGCAGTGGTGAAATGCAAATATGCCTCCGAAGGTTTTGCAAGTGAATAATACAGTCCCGTGTGGACCAATCCAATACAGGTTAGACACAAGTCACCCATATTCGTTTCCCACCAAAGAAAAATTTTTGCTTTTCAAAGCCTCTGTTCGTGCTAAGGGGACTAGTCCGCCTACGTTTTCAGCCATATGAAAGGGCACGTAATCATTTACGGTGGTACTAATCCAAGACTGCACCCAACATGTGCTTCGAAAAGTGGCGGTGTGTACCACTGAGAATCAAGAGGTAAGTTGTACCTTATGGTGCGACTTGCTAGGTAAGCTTCTCCCGAACAGTGATAAATTGCGCCACCCATTATTCATAATGATAATTACAGCAACGCCACGCTCACCTCTGAGCGACTTCAAATAAACCGCGCACGTCCTGGAAAGCACCGAGGAGCTTCATGAGGGCGACCTTCGGACGTAGCTTCTCACTGTGTCATAGAGGGTCATAAGGGGCTCACACTCGTGGCACTCTCCCCCCCTTTGTACCCTATCCTCAGCGTGCTAAGTGTCTAAAAAACGGCGATACGGTACTCCCGCTACGGCACCGTGTGTTCACACGGTGTTCAGCTGCTACTTAAGGCAAGACCTACCTCTCTCAGAAAAAAAAACGTTACCATCAAAAGGGGACGCCATCACACCTAACTCCCCGCCAACGCGAAAGCACTTTAGCAGGGCTAAGGTTCAGTCCACCGTAAACAAAATGTTGAATCTCATTCGCCTTGCCATTTTTTCGAACATCCAACAGAGACATTAGCTTCACCTGTTCGGACATTCTTGACAATCATAAATGCTTAAGACAAGGTTTACGACCACCACATATCTCACTCACACGCCCACAAGACACCACATACCGCAGACCTCAACCACAACTTAAGTCTGTTATTCTCCCTCTAAGATTACCTAGATATACGCACCCCGAAATCTACGTCGTGCTTGCATATACTGCGTGATTCCAGCTACCACACTTCAACGCATCTTATTGTCATGCGGATTAATTTCATCGGAAAGCAAGCGCCTGCACCCTATTATTGTTGTGACGTTACTACTTCATGTGATGCATGCCTTTCTGACGAAGACCGCTGCCTACATAAACTGTGTCACCTACTGGAGGACACCTCATTGGCTCTGTGTGATGTGCTGCACCCATAGACAGAAGCGCGAAGACTCTGCGCAGTTTGACACTTATCAAATTAAGTTTTTGTCGGTTTTTCTCTCTCTTACTTTCACTATATGACACATAAAGGTCACCCAAAGCAAAAAAACCTACTATGCAATGAGTCCCATCCTCATATATGTTGGTGCATCCAATGCCGGTGTAAAACAAGCAGCAGGGTACGGGTCTTCTACCCTGTCGTAAGTAGACAACAAAAATAAATGTGTGTTCATAAGTGTGTCATTATATCAATAGTAAAGCATTTATGCAGTCGTATTTTTACATGGGAGCCCTGAATTATCGTCGGAATTTTCAGGTGCAACAGGAATCCAGAAAAATACTTACCACCGGAAGAATAACGGCGATTTCATCAGGATCGTATAGCTGCGTTGCAGAGGATACAGCGTGTACACACTTTTTAACCCATATATAATAGGATATGATAGCTTCCGCGTCCAAATACGTTCACACAATAATTGCAATATCCGTTAAATATATTTGAAGTCGTTTAAGCTATTTCAGTTACCACTTCAAAATATAAGTTTTTAGGCAGAGACCTATGCTGTCTTCACCTCAAATAATTCCTTTAATTCGTTTTACCAGCTGTGCTTTTTTCATGAAGACTTGATGGACTTAATTGTGTAAAAAAATATTCTGTGATTAACAGTGTGCTCATAAACGATTGGCGCAACTTGTCCTAGTGCTCCAAGACTATAGAGAAACAGCAGAGCTTGGGGTCTACGTATCTTGTGTCTACACTGACAGCGGATCACAGCAGAGAAAAACCAGCCAGAACCTAGCAGTGCATAGCCGTGTTGGACGTCAATTTAAAACGAAAGCCAATAAATTATGTATAGCGTTTTATTCAGTTTCAATCTTCATCATTCCTTTCGTCTTTTTTTTTCCCAGAGCGCTGCTACGTTGGGAAAATCCTCGTCTTACCCGTCTTCGACTCGGTACAGTTGCACTTTATCAGCTTGTCCGGTTGCCGTCTTCACGTATGGATTGTAAAGTGATGGCTTGACATATTTGTCGTCCTCGTCTTGGGCTCAGCGGGCCCATGGTGACGACGACAACGACAAAGGCGGGAGGTCTTTATAGGGCGCAAGCACACGTGCAAGCAAGTGCGAATGCGTGAGCTACTCATGAGGTGCGTGCTTCGCTGCGTTCGGTATTTCTTTTGCTAAACATACTGCGCCTTGGTCATGCCAGGTGTCTTGCCCAGGGTACTTTTTTGCTGCGAATTTTTTTTTTGGTAGCGCCAACGGACCAAGCTCAAGCTTAAATCGCCGTTCATTTAACAAGAGAAATAACATGAAGGCTTGATCCGGCCCACGCACAGTTGGACACCTTACATTTACATTCGTGACAATCAAAGCTTGCTACCGAGCTGCGTCCTTTTACATAACAAGTGGGCAATACAACATGCTTGAAGGCAGCAACGGGCATGTTTTCGGATCATAGCTGGCCTAAGGCGCCACGCCCAGATAGAAGAGTTCCGCCACTACTCTCGCTGCCCTCTGCTCAGACATATCAACGCAAACGCAAGAAGCGACATGATCACCGCTCTTTCTATACGCTCTTGGGCGTGTTGCTCCTGGAACTTGGTGGAAACAAGTGGGTAGAAAGAAATAAGTGCATTATGCAGTCAAACCCGGTGTAGTAGCCCAAGTTCTTCTCAGAAAGCCGGTCACACGCTGACTTACAAAAGAGGATCATTGACCATGGTGGTGACTTCAAGAACAACCCCACCTTAATGGATGCCACCGAAGTCCATATGCATTACAGGGGGCGGCTGCGAGCATAAAAAAGAACGCAGCGGGACGCCGTGGCGTTTCAATACCATCCAGAGCAACCTAAGAAGTTACGTGAACTGCAGGCCTTACTGTGTGCATTAGAGAGGTACAAGGGTAATCCCAATTTAAGTACGAAGCAGACGCTTCCCCATTTCAACCCACTCGTTGGAAACACTACTGTTTGACAAAGACAACTAAAGCCTGTACTTGTGCACATATTGTGAAAATGGCCTGTGCAGCCCTTCACCATCTCTACTGTGTGGTGAGGCGTAGGGGCGTAATCTCAGAGCAAGCGGGTGGCATGGAACCAAGCGCCGCCCATCACGGGTTGAGCGAGCTGGTATGTTTCCGCTCGTCTCACTTGGTAGCCCCTTGATTATGCCTTGCATCTTCTTGACGGAGACGAGAAACGGTAGCGTCTAAAAAAGACGAGCAAAAGACAGGCTGAGGCTGTCTTTCGCTCGTTTTTCACCCACTTTCGAAAGGGCTTCTGCAGGTGTTAAAGTGGGGGCGGCGTCAAAACAGCCCACGACGAAAGGGCATGCGTAAAAACAGCACCGACATAACAACACGTCGTCAAAAGGGCACGCGACAAAACAGCACGCGTTGAAGAGCACGGCGTCAGAAGTGCACGCGACAGAAGGGCACATCGCCAAACAGCACAGCGTCAAAACAGGACAGCGTGAAAACAGCACAGTGACAGAGCGGCACAGTTTTTTAGAACGCTAAATGATAATTTGCGCCCGGAACAAAAATGTACCGGCTTTAAATATTTCACTACGTAGGATTGTCGAAACGCAGGCGGCAAAAGCAAGCGCCGACATTTGGTAAAATTATTCATACACAAGGAAAATGCACTTCTGAAGAACCACCAAAAATAAAAAAAGCAGCAGGTTGGCGGGCGTGAAACTCAAAATTACTTCTGTTTCCTTTTAAAAATCAAGGTTTGAATAATGATAGTATTATTATTATAAATACTTTTAATCATAAGCTATTGCCTTGAAACCAACTTACGAATCTTTTTTAGGTCTCAGCTCACCACAGTTTTTTTTTAAATTCTATTCCAATATTTTCCAGCCTTACAGTTCCGATTCCATCTCAGGCTACTCGGCGTTTTCTACATAATTAAAAAAAAATGGCGCATTTTGTACTAGTGGGGCAAAGCAAGAGAAAAAACACAGCTGGCGGCCCGCTCCCTTCATCGGAGACCAGGCTGTTGCACTCACAATTATTTCAGCACCTGCTGCGGAAAGCTCTCTAAGACTGGAAGGCCCGGATCGTTTCGTCCACATGCTTTCACCTCTTTCCCAATGTGGACCGCGTTAGCACACACTAGAACTGGCGGCCGAGTCTAATGTCAACACACACGCTACAAACACAAAGGAAATGGTGTGCAGCTGGAATGCGAATGGAGCTCAATCGGTATCCATAACGTTAACAAAGGTTCGATTAAATCCACAGGCAGCGTTTTTTTCTTTTGCAATAATTTTTATTGTGCTGTTCACTGCCGCCGCTGCCGCCGCACCCCTCGGGTCTTTGTGGCGGCACAGTTATGGTGGTAGTTTCACGGCGTTAAGGGCCGGGGTTCGATTCTTGAGACCTCCCTAACCACAATTATTTCTCAGGATTCGAGGTTTTTTGGCATGACTGGCGGAGAAAGCTCGGCCTAATCAGCTCTGCTGTCAAAATGACTGAAAATTTACCATCCTCCACATGCGGAGAGTACAAGGAAGATGTATGTAGCGTGTTATTAGATTGCCATATACTCCTGGCTAAAAAGGGAAATGTACCAAAAACTATAGCAGTAGCTACTCATAATAAAGTGGGTCCAGAAATTATTAGGTATATTGCCTGACGCTGGTCGTAAAAATAAGGTTGCCCGTGCCTTAAATACATTCTTTAACTCAACAGGTGTACCTTAAAAATAGTAGCGCATGTGTAAGCACTTCATTGCGAATCCCTAAATACGAACCCAGATGGACCAACTAGACTTCGGAAACCTTGTCGACTTTTTCGTGTAGTTGTAATTTCTTTAGCCGGGTATATGGCCTTTCATTCAGTTGAATGGAGTAGTTAGGTTTACTGGCTTCCAGCCCCTCCTCTGAATAAAGCAGTTAACCGATCTACCTACCTATTTTCTAAAAGACCCAGATGGACTCCTAGCCGAAAAGCTCCAGAGATAGCCTGACTGAGGCCCAGGATCCAATACAACATGGATGACACTACATAAACCTTAAGTTTCGATAGATTTAGAATATAAACAATATAATGTTTCCGATAATATGTACTTGTCAATGGTTGAAAAATTCAAATTCGCTAGATGCTAGAACAGAGTAGTTACAGAAACCAACGCACTAAGTTTAAATACGATTGCGAACAGTGTTTTTGAAAGAAGAAAAAAAAATACCGGACCATCTCTATTGACTAATGCGAAACCTGGGGAGAGGCGAAGCATGCATTGTATAAGTGTATTCTTGCCGCCTTTGAGTTTTTTCCCACGGAGATGGAATCATTTGGTGGTAGAGGTAGACAGCTTTGCTGAAAAAGTTTGATGTCTTTGAAAAATTATCAAAAACCGTTTTATCAAAAAAATGCCCGTTTATCGAACGCCGTTTTATCGAAATTGTTGTGTTGCGGCTTTTATTATAATTTTCGGGGTTTATTTGGTTAACTGGCAGGCGCACAAACCTTTATTATACTTTTTATTTTTGCGCCTTTATTGAATATAGTCAAGCATGTATGTCCCTGTGGTTTGTAATAGAGAATTTCGCACTATAGTAGCAACCCTAACCCCATGCGCAGTATTCCTTAGATGTGCATGGGGGTATTTCATTTGGTGTTGCTAAATATATCCCTTGCGCCATGGCTCATCGTTACGTGATCCAAAGTCTTGTCCTCTCCCAATTTTTCTGTCACGTGATTTGCATGCGAGTTCTACTCGGACCATGTGGTCACTTTGTCTACATCTCGAGAAATATTGTGCCAAGATCTTCGGAAAAATAAGTGTTATATTAATAAAACAGGCGGGGTTACGACAGTGAAAGTGAGGCCTTAACAGAGGTGGTGGAGTCTAGGAGATAACGTCCCAAGGGAACCCGTCACAGCCAACTTTTCTTAGGTGAATTTGTCAAGTAGGTCAAGTCGTCATAGGTCGTCTCGCCCTATTAAAACTCGTAACCTAAGAAAACAGGGCGATTGCCCATACAATCAAAATGTGTTCTTTGTTATTCATGCTGAAGTAAACAATGCAGTATTTCGTGGAATGCTCTACAATGCGCCAACACGTTTGCGCCCCTCCTTCGATTCACCAACCCTACATTTTCTTGGTGGCCCGGAGGAAGTCGCCAATCCAAACAAGCATCTTGTTAGTTTTCTGTGGGCTTAGCTTATCGCACGAGCCATGTTAGATTTTGTTCCCTTTTTCTCAATTTTTATCAATGTTACTTTTTTATTTCCAGATAATCGGGTGATGACGCTGATTTGAGTAGACCTTCACTATTTCTTTATTTTTGCTGCTCTTGCCTTACTATTCTGCCTAAGGTTTTCACCTAATATCGCACCTCTCCAATGTGGACCGAATCCACGTGGGCTAAACCCATTGGGAGAAAGACATATACTGCTTTGCAGTAAAATGAAATCTTATACTATCGTATAAATTTAATGCAAGACATTGAGCAAAACGCCGTCTTATGATCGAAGTTTTGCCGGTAAATTCATCAAAAGCGTTACCGTAAAAACAAGCTAGAAATATGAGTCTATAATTGGAATTGGACTTGGCTGCTCTTCTAGAATTTGTTTTTTTATAGGTGGATGGGCTATGAGTTTTTGTTTTGCACTCTGTTTTGCAGAGTTTTGCACTCTGCGGCTTTTCTGTGATCCGTGTTGGTCTAGCATTGTAGTCTTTGCTGTAAATGCCATTACGTGGTCCGTAAGTAGGCCATCAGGGACTCCTTGTCACAGCGCTTCTTTGTGGGTAAAAAAATGTGACTACTCTAGCACTGTCCGCTTTAGAACAGCGGCCGTCTCTGCGTAGCGCAAGATTTCGTGAGTGGGTAGATAAGTTACAGTGCTTCCCAGCTTGTCATGTGGGGAATGAGCCAAGAGGTTTCAGTTTTATTTGTTGGAATTCTACGATTTGTTAGAAGGAAGGAAGAGAAGAAAACCCCGGTGGGTTTAGGTACTGGCGTTAAAGGCCAGTGGCATTTACATTATTTCCGTCGGAATGATAACTTGGTATGTTAGACAGAGCCCGCAGTATTGTGCTTTCATTTTTTTTTGACGTGTACGAGCAGCACCCAGGCGTCCAGAAGAAGGGTCGTCGTAGCATGTTTCCATACATTTCCTATGGATGTTGGCGGCCATGACGATGGAGATACTCTGTTTTCTCGAAAGAGAAGTTTTTCTTTTACGAGGACAGTGTAATTCGAGGTGGTCGATCATGACACGCAGATCGCGGTCCGCACGCCGCTGGGCGGATACGTTACTGTAGGTCAGAATGCCAAAAAATTGGCCGCGTATCTGCTTCTTTCGTTGCAAATGTCGTCAAAAGACGATAGTCTTTATAGACTTTTGTCAAGTAAATGCCTCCCTTCGCTTTACCGCTCACCCCTCATGTTGTTCCTATTGCGTCGCGTTCCTCCCAAGGTAAAGACACCAAAGGTTTGCTTAAATCATTTTACATTTCCCGCGTTCCACTGCTCCAAACCGGGTGTCTCGATGCGAACGCTGCCGTACGGCGAAGACGCGCGTTAATCGAGGCACCCTACTTCACCGTTTATAGAACCGCGTTTCCCTACTTCACGTGCGTTGCAAGCAGAACGTGGAAACTATCTAGTGGAACCTTGCGTAACTGTTGCCGGTTGATTTCTTAAAATGGCGCCAGAAGCTATAGTGGCGCTGGCGACAGCAGGCGACGGCGGAGTGAATTCTTTTTCTGCAGTTCATTAAGTATTTAATTTCGCAAAAGTCAAGCAAGTTTGAATTTTTGTAAAGGAACACTGCAAATATCACTTCTGTATTGATTTGTTGTCTCATATTTGCGTAATGTCTTGTTCTTCTTCAACAATGTTGACAAGTCTGAACATTACACCGGACCAAGACGGGTAGATTTAGCTATGACTATATAAGACTATTGCGCAGCCATTCTTTTGCTTTGGCCGGGTGGCTGAATCGAGTCACAGACAGACAGACGGACAGACATACAGACACACAGACATACAGACAGACCAAAATTTCTGGGTTTAAGTAGCCCGAGAAAGACTATCGTCTTTAAAAACGCGACGCCTTTATTGGAGTTCTGTGGCGACGGGAACACCGGGGCACTTGATAGCTGTCGGTGTGCGAATATTTTCTCCCGGATTTACCGACTATCATACGTCGGATTCGTGCAGGCGCAACATCCGTCAACTTAAACAGCCAGGCGGGTGCTCGGAGTTTGCGAGCCAACACAGCGCGTCTTGATCAGTTACCACTTTAAACGGGCCGCCGCAAACGTAAAGAAACCCAGTAACTGGCCATATCATGAAAACGAACTGTTTTTCACAGGCGGAACATTTTCTGTCATATTTTAGAGACCATGGCTGGCTTACGCGAGGGTCTTTTTTTTGCGTTCGATTTTCTTTTTTTACGACGACAGCCTCAAGCTGTGTGCATTTCTGTTCCGCCCCAGTCGTCGATACGGGCAAGCCGGTGTGGTCGCCCTATGGGGATCTGAATCTCCCAGAAAGCTCCCAGCTGCGGGGGCCCTCAGCAGTCCAGAACGCTGTATTTGGTAAGCCGCGTTAGGACTTCAGAAATTCTGGCGGTGTTAGATGAAGCGGCAGTAATGCGCCAAAATTATCAGGAATCTTCGCACGCCTGTCTTGGGTATTATTCTGCCGAAGTTGGTCATTCCTGATGTTCACGCAGGGTCAGACAGGAATCCGTCCGCGTTGAAAACGCGTCGTAAAAAAAGCAAATGGCCATATTCGTGCTTCAGCGTTAACCCCGACGGACAGACGGTCTCGAGTACGAATTATAACCTCGCAAGGTATTTGTCGAAATTCCGGGCGAATGCCACATCTTCCAGGTATAGGAGGCTGACGTGACACTTTAACCGGCTAACAGAGTGTCCTTAACTCTGGAAGCGTTGCTGGTGCCGCGGACAGACCAAACAGCGTCACCTTAAACTCTTGTAGGTTATCCGCGTTTAAAACAGTCTTGTCTCGGTCTTTCTGGATCAGTTCAATTTCGCAGTAGCCGGTCTTCAGATCCCTCGAGGATAAGTGCTTTGCGCGGCATAGGTGGTCGAGAGCGTCGTCGTTTTGTGGTATGGGTAAAAAGCGCTTTTGTTGAATTTGTTTAGTCGGTTTGTTTAGAAAACACACCTGAGGCCACCAAGGGGCTTTTAAAGGACTTTATGGTGATGGTACCGACCATGTCTTCAATTTGAGATGGATGGATTTGCCCTCGTGATTGTCGCATGCGTCAGCGTTCATCTTCTGTGATACTACTGTGTTTCGCAAGTAAAGTCGGTGTACCTTGGAACTCGACGTCAGCCACTGCAGTAGCACAGCAACCCCCTTAATTTTTCTTAGTGTTCCTGTGATGGCATCAGAATATTATAGAAGAAAGTAAAAGGCGTGGAGGCGTTGTGGGGCCCGCGTTCAATGTATGATACTGGTCATCTAGCAAGAAAGGCACAACTTAAAATCTCGACAACTGTTTTGGTTAGTTCCATTGCAATGCTTCTCTCTCTAGGTTCCAGTTAAAACTAGGCGTGAACACGATTGCTCCTATAACGTTACGTTTGTTGGTCCTGCACTGAGATGTTCTTGATGTTGTTTCGTTTTGGGTTCTGTTTCCAGGGAAAAAAATTTTAACCTGAAATAACATTGCCTAGCAGGGACTGTATGTTTCACGATCCCTAGCAGGCATCATAAAGCAGCCAACATCGCCGGCCCACACTTTATTTTTGAGCAGGAGGTGAATGTCTTCAAGCAAGGAAATTCCTTTTTCACACCTCTGAAGAATAATTCTCGGCCAACTGATCACCGACGGACTTTAGTAAGAGGAGAGTCCGGCGGACCATTTCAACAAGCTAGGAATAATGAAACAACAGAACATAAAAACGTAGCAATTACAGAGCACCCCGATAACGGCAGCGTCTTCTCCTTCATTACTTCCCCTTTTTCCTTGTTCGACTCAGATGATGATAATCTTCAAAACTGACCTACCGACCTACCAACCTACCCATTTTCCCACTGACTGAATGAGTCAGCAGCGCGAAGGCAAAACCGGTAGACCTAGCGACGACATTGCAGGAGAACATTGCTACCATGGCGTAGAGTCACTAAGGATTATTTTTTGAAGATAAATCTTTAGGCAGGTACATTACCAGAATGTTTTGCCTAACTTAGTTGATATCTACCTCGTCATTTCAGACCTTAAACTGGTTTTGGTGACATATGGCAGCCATACAAATCCTTAAAATGTAGTTTCACTGGTTCGACCTAACAAAATTCATGCGCCATAATTCTAGATACAGAGATCTTCTATTGGGAGCAATACTGGTCTTGGTTATCGCCCTATTTATGTACCAAATTGGTTTTGAATAAGAAATGCTGCTCATAAACATCTGCAAAACAGTCTTAAGGGATGGGCTGTATGACACTGTTATCTGGGAGAAAGAATGTTCTCCAAATTACAGCCCCAACAGTTGTTAAAGGTGTTAACGATCATCCAAAGTGCTCACCCTAACAGCTTCAAATTTCTTCTTTGCAAATCTATACAGCTGTAGCGTATTTTACCATGAATTTTAATTATGTACCCCAGACAGAACAGAAATGAAAAAGTATTTGTTATTTTTAGGACATCGCAAGGCTTTTGGGATATCGAACTTCTGTTTGGGTGTACTGGTTTGCTATACAAACGATTAAAATGATTTTATGTTAGTGCCTCAAACCGCCCTAGTTAGGTTTAAAGGGGCACTGACACAAAATTTTGAAGGCGAGATAACTTCGGAGATAGATTGGTGGGAACACATATACATCATCTGCAAAATATCAGCGGCGAATACAGCCTAGAACATATTTAAAATCGATTTTAAAGTGTGCGAAACGCAACCGAGCAGCCAGCAGAGGACCACGCGCAATCGACATCCCGAGGATATTGTGTAAATAAACAACGTCCAAACACGTCACGAGTTTGTGTTTGCCGCTTCCGCACTGCCGGCGTTTTCCGCCGGCTCGCCCGGCTCGCCGCTCCAATCGGAGGGCCGGAGGGCGGAGCTTCTGCTCTCGAGAACGAACGACCCGATCGTTGGCGGCGGAGGCGCCGTGATTTCGTCAGCTCATCGGGCAGCTGGCCGCGACCAAAGTTCTACAGTGATTCCAGGCACTCTGTTTCTATTACTGTTTATTACCATTGGATGCGAAAACGCGGCGGAGGCACGAAAAGCCCACTGAGCTAGCCGCACGGTCGCTGTGCAGGCGGCGGCCACGGCCGCGAAGTGGCCCAGGCCGGCGCAAGTAGCTCGAGTGATAGCTTGTTACCGCTGCACGAAATTGTCCCCAAGTCCCGACCATGGTGGCTTACATGAGAAAGGAGTTAATGATGCGATGGCGGGTTGCATTAAAAATTGTCATCTGCACCGCTTACGAGAGCGGCACTCGAATATCCGCCGCAGTGCTAAGCCGAACACGTCTGTAGGCGGACCTGTAGGCAGACCGGCCGACTGCTCCCAGCGCGCGTCTTGCCACCCACCGTCTCGAGCGTCGCGCGTCGTCCTTTAGCCGCTGTAGCATTTGCACTCGCAGCGACTGCGTCACATCCACGGTCGCTTTTTAATTAAGCGCCTCACGAGATCAGTACGTGGGGGCATTCGCAGAAACTGCCGTCGATGCGGATTCGACAGTGCTACGGCGGCTCTGCTCTGTGATATCCCTCTGACGGTCACGTGGTCAGCTTTGTTCACACAAAATCCACAAAATCCATCGTTTCGCGGCACTCGCTGAAACCGAAACTGCGACTGGCCGCATTGAAAATGCCTCTAATTAAACAACCGTCGCACACTGGAGCAAATGAGGTTTCTACAGGTTATAAGTAGGTTACTAGCTACTTATCGCAACAAAAAAAACAAGATGCAAAATTTTTGTGTCAGTGCCCCTTTAAGTTAGAGTTATTGTAAATTAGGTTAAATACTGCAGTATGTGTAAGAATTTAGCTTGTTTGGCGTATTCAACTGCTTTTTGCTTAAAGAGTATAATCAACAGGAGTGTTTCAAGACAAGTTTTGGAACATTTTTTTGTGAAATATTTAAATCGTGTCAGAAATTCTATGAAATTACATTTCTGTGATACCAACTTAGTTCACATTGCTCATTCTACATACTTGTTACTTCCTGAGAACAACCTTAGTACGGCGAAGACCCAACATAAATTTTACTTCTAACACTGTTGCAAATTTAGAAAAAAATGTCGCCCGCATGTGCCGTGCCTACTTTGCGAAAAATGTACTCAAAAGACGAATATTTAGCCTATTTGGACTCGTAGCTATCTTTTCTGCTCCAATTTCAAACTGCCCGAACTTTTCTTTTCCGTAACTGTAACTCTATAAAAGAGTGCAGTTGTGCTTTGTTTCAATTTATTGATCGCGCGTTCTCCTTGATAGACCATCTGCTGGGAGAGCGCGTGAAGCTGCTGGTTTTTTAACGGGATTTTCCTTGTTTGGGACATGTAAATTTCAATCCTACTTGTCTTTGGTCGTGAATAATGCTAGTCATATTTCGCGCCAGTGATACAAACATAGACTAATGTATTTAGACTAGAGCGAAATATGGTGTGTTCGTGCTTTGAAGCGAAGTCACAGGATTCTGCTACATGAACCAAAATTGACCGGCCTCAGCCTGAACGCTTGCAAGAAACATACTACAGTGGTTTTTTTTATTATAATTTTTTGTACGTATATTACAGGAACAAGTAGTTGCATCTTTACTAGCAAAGAAGGAAAACTTGTCGAAGTGAAGTAAAAATGTGGAGAGAGAGAGGAAGAATAAATGAACAAGGATGGCGGGGTTTTTTTTTGTGTTACCTACAATGGCCTTGCTCTATTTACCAGTCCTGTTCGGTGCGAGAAAGTCCGGCGACTGCGTTTGGACCACAAGTGCCATAGAAATACATGTGGAAATGGAGTGTCGGATCGCGTGTCGGGCAGCCCGCGGACGATCCAGTAGTGATAATCGAAGAGGCTCATTGTTCTTACGGGCGTTATGTTGGGGGCAGGGAAAGTCACGAGCGATATAAATTCAAAAATTCAGTGTCAAAGGGGTTCCGTTTCTTTGAAACTGAGAGATCAAAACAATGGAATTACAGATAGGTTTAGATAAAGTAGTTTAAAATATAAAATTACCGCTGTGCCTCGTTAACTCGATCTCTAAATCACGAACCAACGGTTAAGATGAGGCGTCTTCTCGCCGTGAATTTAGCTCCAATAGGCACAACTTGTTTTTCCTGAATTTACTCTAAACGTTGTTTCAGACGGACGACGCATATTTTGTAGTGTTTCCAGAGAAGAATCAAGACGAATTCCGCTAATGGCAGCTGATAGGTTCGAACACTTAGCTGCCACTACGCGCCACATGCGGTCGTGAACGGCCAATTCATGTTGAGTATGCAGCGGTGGGGTAGAGCTAGAGCATCTGCCTCACGTGCAGAAGGACCATGGTTTGAATCCCGGTGCCAGACAATTCCCACCAGACTGTTTAAAAAATCCGGTCGTTGATGGAATTGCAGAATGAGGCTTTTCGGCGCGGCCTGACACCTTCGACCGTGTCCGGGAATGCACTCCCTCACCAGAGCAGGACAGGCCACCCTGGTGTAGTAATGGCCACAACCTCCAATGAATACGCCAATTACCCACCGCCCTCAGTCTCCAGAGGAAAAAGCACAGGACTTGGATAATTGCAGAATAATTGAAGAGGCCTTTGCCCTGCAGTGGGCGTAAGTAGGCTGGTGATGGAAATGATGACTATGCACCGTACGAGGCCGAGGTCCCCTTTACCGGAGTGCGGTTCCATGCCTACATGGCTGAGATAGCTGTGGATGACGCAGCTGAGCATTTGGGCGACGAGGAGACTCGAGAAATACCTACAACCGAAGAAACAAAAAACATGCTGCATCCAACATTATTCAATGCACTGAGCAGCTTGAGAACAATTTTCTGGGGCCAGATGCGAACGCAGAACAAGCGAGCATTATGGACTTGTTTCTTCGGGAAGAAAAAAACCTTGTTTTACCAGGAAAATATTCTACATCACACAAGCTCCCCCGCAGAGTGGAAGGTTCGTATGAGCACCAGCTCTTATTTGAGTGTCCTGGTCACAAAGTTTCGGCATTACGCTTCCCACGAAATTCCGCTTATCTGGACGCTCTCTGCCGATTTTACGATTTCGTGTTAACGCGGGATTACTGTATTGGGTACAGGAAAGCAATATGCAGGAAAGAACGATAGCAAAGTTACAATAAGTGCAACCGGTCGTAAACGCGACATGCAATTACTTTAGCATGTATTTTAGGGGCAAAGACCCATAGGGGCTCGGGCTGTCGTCGTCTCATGTCGTAGTCATCTCACGTCGTCGTAGTATCATGTGGTCATGGTATTAAACACAGGGACAGTTTTTTTTCCATCCTCGCGCTAGAATTTACTGCATACTAAAGACCACACAGAGATACCCGTTTTCCAACGCGATGCACAAGATGGTTTTATTTCCGTGGGAGAAACGCGTACTAAAGGAACACCCCTGGAAACTAGTTCTCCGACGCCTCTCGCTAGAACTCTTCGGGCGTGAAAAGCACGAGACGAACAGCAAAGATGCATAACTCTACCCCCAATAATTTCATCTCTGTGCTAAAAAATTCCAGGGCTGTAAGAATTCACTTAAACACTACATGCTTTGCCACTCTTCGGGGTTCACGTTACGGTTTCAGATCCTTTGGCAACAACGCGAGGGTGCCAGGAATACAGTTATAGACGGGATTTATGGACACTCCTCAGGATTCACGGTAGTAAGATGAAGAGAATTTTTTTCATAACTTTTGCACACGCTGACGTGGAAGTGGGCGCAATTATCCCAGGAAAAGTATTCCAGTCATGCATTGGTCTGCAAAATATACCCGCAAAAAACGTGTTTATCCTGAAGATATGTTCCCGGCTCTTAGTTCTACGTGCAGTAAAATGGGTTATGTACGCTGAAATGCCTTTTGACATTATTTCGCAATAGAAATCACAATGATACAATTTATCCAACCACAGAAAAATCAGACCGTCATATCTTGGTGGTCTTGTCAGGTTGCAAGTGTGGCTTACGAGCAGCGGTCCCGCGGAATTTGTTATGAAGCTTCTCTTTATGAAATGCTAACACACCTTCGTAGGAAAAAATCCCCGTGGTAATACCATTGTTGGAGTCATCCAGCAATAATATTAACAGTGAAGCTGTTGAGCAAATCGTTAGTGTGGGGGGTCGGAGGTTAAAAGTACAAGGAAATCCCGAGCGCTTCTGTGTGCGTGTCTCTCGCCAACCGGCCAGCGGCCCGGCGGACGTTCTTCAAAACAAGCATGCCCAGTTACGCGGATTGGCCAAGATTGCGGGGACGCGAATCAGCTAAACAAGAACCTAGAAAATGCGACCGCTTGTGCGGGCGCGTCTTCGTGCGACCGCCCAGCGTCCCCGGCACACCATTGTCAAGCAAATGTTGTTCTCTTAGGGAGAATGACCAAAATTGCGGTGACCCCCCAACAGTTACAAAACAAAAAAATGCCGTCCGCTTGTGTGTGCGTGCCTTAATGCGACCACCCAGCGTCCCCAGTAGACGCTTGTCCAGCCAATCATACCAACCTAGGAGGATTGGACAGAATTGCCTAAAGAAATTTTATCGTTAGCCGTACTTCTGGTAAAACTAACTCAGAACAAACGAAGCTCACAGAATACAATAATGACGGAGTATAGGTCATTGTGGCAGTGAATAAGAAGCAAATTAGCTGCAATCTCGGACTGAAATCGTCGTGATAGTCATGTTGAAGTCTAACTGGCTGGTGCGAGCTTCCTAAAGTTTCGGGTTGGACATGATTCTATTGAAACAAGAGTTACTTGCACCTGCTTCAATCATACGTTTCAAGTACACGCCCATATTACGGCAGCTGCGCATGCAATGACATTTGTTTACAACTACACAGTTCGCTATTGCCGAATAATGGCCCATGACAGCAATGACTCAACCCGTAAACAAATGTCTTCCATTCTCCGGTGAACTACTCACCACAACTAAACAGAACATGATTTAATGACAGATTTGTTCTGAATACCAGTTACAATTATGTTTTAGTAAAACATCGGGTATATGGGAATTGAAGATGCTTTGCGAGAAAGTTTAGGTTTGCCGGGAAGTTTATTAAGTTTAAGTCCAACCCTGCGGTAGCCGTACACGGTTAAGCTAAAAGGGGTTGTGTATACAGTTTCGCAAAAGAGGGCTGAATTATTCCTTAGGAAAGTCTCGCTTGTATTGCACACCATTTCAGTTTTCAAGCCTGTGCTTTCTCAAATATGTAATGCTAACCCACGAGTACAAACTTAGCGAAACCTTTAAATAAACAATACTTTTTGAGGGAGAGCGTAAATTTTGGTTTTACATCCATTTTGTAAGTTCAAAGTGTTTTATAGTTTATTTGTTTGATGTCCGTCGTTTTATTGGCACACCATGCATAGCTTCCCTTTCTCGCTATGATAGAAAAAAAATGAATAATTCCTAGCATTGAAGCTATAGGTCCAAAATTCAAGTTAGCCATTTTTTACGTCGTTTTGAAAGGTCCAAACCACTTTCTCTAAGAGTTGAATCGGATTTTTTTATCCAGTAGATGACGCTTCTGGTTTGAAACAAAATTTAGATTTGAAATATTTCTGGCGAAACGAAAGAATTATTACGTACCTCAGGGCGCTTTAGAATTGTGACACCACAGGCATCTGTTTTATTTAGGAGTACAAGAAAAGCTGAAATAGTCGTTCTTGCCGTTAATAACTACACGTACAAAGATCCCACTTAGTTGCTTGAAAAAACACAGTACAAATATTTTAAAATCTAGTGATACAGCCTGCGCAGGTGCTTTATTGCAAATAACAGCCACTTAAAGAGAACCGTTTTCTTTTATAGCTTTTAACATTTTACTGGTAACGTGTGTGGCTTGGGCAACGAATATATTCGTCCGTAGGTACCCTTCCTATGTGCCAACTCTGAGCTGGTGCCCTATTATTTGAGCATTATATTGTGTCTTCTACAGCCGTGTTAAATATTATCAGAAACGAACGTGCGTTACCGTTATCATTTCGGCTTTGTTTGGAAATAGATTGGCTCTGACGCGGCGTTGGTTTTTCAACAGCTGTAACAATCGGTGCATGCGGATGTTATATTTAGTACGAAATCAAAAGCAGAAGCACTGGAATAGCGCTTCTTCAAAATATTCTCTTCGTTTACCCTTTTTTGCTTCATAGGTTACTGCAAATAAAAATTCGGTACCTCGTCTTCACCCAGTGCTAGAATCAAAAACATGTACAATTATTATCCCCTAATTCGCTGAACTACATTGCGCTAAACTATAAATAAATGTCATCATCTTTGTTTCACGACTAATCATATAAAACTCACACGGTTACAGATTGTGTTGCCATGTAGTGTGATATAAATTCTGAACAAAATATTACTCTGCCATCCTTTATATACCCAGCCACTTAAAATGACACTGTTCAAATAATTTGTAAAAATGCCAAAATAAAATGACCAAGAAGGAGAGCGTTATGTTTTGATCAATTGAAATAATTACATATATAGTGCATTTATCCTCACCGCTGAAAAATTGCTTTTTGTTCCGCGGTTGCATCGCAGAGATGGAGGACACTGGGGGTCTAGATGGAGGGCACCACCGAAAAGTGCGCCATCCTTAATTTAACGCTACAATAAAAGTTTTGTCACTCACCCTCCCTCTCTCTTTATCGCGGAGCTGTTGGTAGCTGTTCTCGAATATATTTATTTGTTCTGAACACTATATGTTTCCATACAGGAAAGGCAGCGTGAAGTGACCAACTAAAATAACATTAACGCCTACATTATGCAACACAAACATTCCGGGCCATGTCCTGCAACTCAGAAGACCTTCTGCATGTATTTATTTTCATAACCTCTACGTACTTTCGTGCAGATAAAGCAGCATGCACAATAACCAGCAATGATAAACTGAAAAGGCTTATTGCTTTCGCTAACCATATGGTCATACCCAGTATATAAAATTGACCTTGGTTTTGAATGGAAAATGATTGCTTTCTTGTAATGTGAACGCTGAATAATGTTACAATCAATGTAACAAAGTGTGGTAAACTGCTGAAAAATTATTCATAATCACGACCACCATCAACATAGCATTTAAAATAGCACTGTCATCTTTCATTGGCCTCCACTCGCCCACATCCAGCATTTCTCGAGGCTATGTCTTGCCTCGAAATTCTCCTGTTTTATATATCCATAAATATATGAGCCTAGCCCCTTTTTGTACCCCTTTTTGGCATACAGCTGCCAATAAAAATCAGTTTCAGTTTCGGTAGAACAATAGAGGTAAACAGTTCAGAAAGTGCCGTTATTTCGTAGGAATAGCTTACTCATTAATAAACTGAAATCGCACTTGCAAATATTTGCCAAATGTTACTTCATATAAAATTGTACGTTACCGACAACATTTACTTCAAATTTGTGACGGTAGCACGAAGTAACATTCTATTAATTCCTGAAAATCTGCTTTCACTTTACACTAGGAAGCTTAGCTATTTACAATGTGGGTATTAGGATTTTGGGATCACCATTTGTCAAGAGGAACATTCATGTCAAAACATTAGTGACTAAGTGAATATTTGTACGCTTTCTTGTAATATTCTGCCTGAATATTATGAAAGAACCAAATTGTGTCTCAAAAAACTCACGAAATCACTATTAAGGCAAATGAGCACAGGTAATTGTAGGTCGTGTACATGGCATGGAATATTTACGATTCAATTTTTTTTTTCGGAGACAGGCAGTGATACAATTGCATTGGGGGATAAAACAGTAAAATGGACGTCGGCGTAGGCTGGAGCAACGTCTTCGGTCAGCTGAACGGCCCAGAATAGCTCCGCCAGAGCAGATCTGTGAAACATTGCCGCGTGGCCGAAACAAAAAGATTACATAGATATGCAATGTTTAGAATCAGAGGTGAGGACTTCAGAATCCTGTAATATACTTATGCAGAAACGTTCGTCGTGTTCTTCACGAGCGGTAGCCCCGCGGTGCGTAGCCATAGCCTGCGTCTTTCTTCCCTTTGAGTCTCCCGACCATTTTCTCGAGACACAACCCCCCTTTAGGCAAGACATTGTACCTCCAGCTCTTAACAACATGGTGAAACATTGGTATATTACGGCGTAGGCCGGCCCATGTCAACTATTTTCATGCGAGGCTGTGTAGATAGGGACGAGGGCGGAGTTATCGAAGGGGATGTAGGTGACTTTCCTCAACATACGGAAGTGTAGCGGCTCGGAGTTTATTTGATAGAGAGGCCTGCTTGACGCATGGATTACCACTGTAGCACGAAATTGCATGGTAGAAACAGAGCGTTGGGATGATGTCATTCATATATTGACTTCTGGTAGGAATGTAAGCATGTAAAGTGTACTACAGAGATCAAAAGCGTAGGACAGCACTCGCGATGGCACCACTGTCGCACCATGTTTGTATGGCGGCGGCAGTTAGAACAAGCTTACGTAATGGCCAAACGGGTGCTAGTGGTAATAAAATGTAGAAGTGCTATTCGCCGTCTCTTTATAGGTGAGCGGAATCATGTGGGAAGGTAACGCATGGCAACGTAGCTGCCAAATCACGGTTCCCTGCCGAACGCACTTGGAAACCGTGGGTTCGAGCCTTACAGTAAGACCATTTGTTTTTAGATGTGAGGTCGTAGTTATGTTGAGCAGAGCAAAAATGAAGAATGTCGACAATACGTTTAGAAAAAAATTCAGGCCATTGTCGGTCAAGAGGAGGCAAGGTGCCCTATGATGTAGAGGTGGGGACTTAATATTGCAGACCACACGAGCGCGTGGCAAAAGCCACCGATGCGCATTCTGGAGGCCCGGCGCCTGCTGTCGAGACCTGCGCGGCGTGCATGCGCGTCCTGTTTTACTCGCAGGCACACAGATTTTATTGCTTCCTGTAGTGGTGCTGAAATGGTCACTGAAGCACCACAGAGCGACGCCTTTGTAGCATTCTTGTCATTCCGATTGCACATTTGGGTCATAATTTGATGATTGCGCTGGCTTTGGGGCAATGGATCCTGGCGTCTTGATAAACACTTGCTCGAAATGTTTTGTTTGTTTGTTTTGTGATTTATCGGTTGTTTGTTTCGTGCTTGATCATTCGACTCGGTTACTTTGATTTACCGAATGAAGCGTGTACGAAGCACAATCAAGGAAATCCGCGCTGCGGACAACGAAATGCCAGTGATATGAATCGCGAACCTTCGTTCACCGTGTTTGTCTGGTAAACTATTTGGCTACTCGATTTATCTTTCAGCCCGCTCTCCACTGCCGACAAAGTAGGCGATTTGCAAGTTCCATAAAAGAAATTATCTTCTTTTATAATGTATACTTCCTCACTTAAAAAGGATAGCAAGGCATGCCCATGTAAATTGTCTGTTCGTTCTGCGCGCAGTTATTCGTAAAAATGGCACCTTGGGTTCCCATCGAACAACGCCGTAAATTATTCGCTACTTTTCGCCGTATTATTAATCGTTACTTAGGGCCTTCCGAAGTTTTTTGTCTCTAAGGAACGGGTGTTCCACCACTGCAAAACTATCAACATGTTATCTTTTGTTGATGACCTTTTCCTTCTGCTCCGGCAGTCATCTGCAAGCCAGCCCTTTTCTGAGGAGGCGAAAAGAAAACGCTCAAGTGTGTGCTAGATTGCGGTGCATGTTAAAAATCCCCAGGTTGTCAAACATTAATCCGGAGCCCTCCAGTACGGCGTGCCTCAGCGCCTGTGTAGAGACCACGCGTTAAAACCTCGTAATCAATCAATGCAAGCCGGCGTTTTTTATACCCGTAGGGCATGCATTGCTTGGTAACAGCATCTCTTTTCCTATTAGTAAGCCGGCAAATGTCTCTTTGAGGAATGAATTTAAAAACTAGCGAATAATCATAGGGGGTTCTTCAAGGGGAACCCGAGATATAATTTTTACGAATGCCGACGCGCAGAGCAAACACACTATTGATATGGATATACTGCGTACGTTTCTATCATTTTTAAGTAATGAAGTAGACAAACAAAGTGAAATTATTTCTTTTATAAAACTTGCAAATCGCCTATTTATCGGAAGCGAAAAGCGAGCTGAAAGATAGGTTCAATGGCCAAATAGTTTACAAAATAAACAAGATGGATGAAGATTCGCGATTATTATCACTGCCATTTTGTTTTGCCCTAGCGTGGCACCCTTTGATGGTGCTTCCTACGCGATTTATTCGGTGACGCCATTTGCAAGCCGCTAGTCTCATCATCTTTAACCTATAAAACACAACACAAACAAGCAAAACATTCCAAGCAAGCGTTTATCAACACGCAAGGAGCACTTGCGCTAAGGCCGGAGCAATCGTCAGATTGCGCTCGAAACGTGCCATCAGAATGAAAGGAATGCTACGAAGGCATCGTTCTGCGGTGGTTCAGTGACCGGCTCAGCATCGCTGCAGGAAGCGAGAAAATCTGCGTGTCTGCGTTTAAATCAGGACGCGAATGCGTGCGGCGCCGGGCTCGACAACACGCGCCTGTCCTCCAGAGTGCACATCGGGGGCTTTTGCACGCGCTCGCGTGGTCTGCAATAATATATCCCCACCTGTACGTTAAGGTCCTTAAGGAAAACGTTCACGGTGCCAAGGCACAACTGGTGGCAAGGACCTGCGTGATGGCTATGGTGTAGCGTTCTACGTGGCAACGGCTGCCCAGTTGTTCCCTACCCTTGAGGTGAGAAAAGGCCTGAAGAAGTAATGACCGGGGCGGAAAAACGATTCATGGGGAATAGACAGAGCTGGAAGGCGAGACGCGGGTGGTCTGCTGGAGACTTTTGTAGATGGAAGTAGGCGAAATATGTAATAAACCACTCTACTGACCGGTACATGCCGTCGTAAAAAAACGTCGTCGAATGCAGGTAAAGCCTCGCGCACCGCCGTCGTGGCCTGCAAGTAACCGTTTGCGCAGTTTTACACCGAAGCTGCTAGCTTCTCGTTGGTCGTATAATGTCTTGTTGTTCTAAGCAAAAAACCTAGGCAGGGCACAACAGCTTCCGCCTAAGACGCGAAGCCCATGCTTCATGCTAGGCAATAACTAGCATTGGCTGCTGGAATAGGCCAATGCAAGTTTTCTTTGCAATCAGCCATACAGCATAGAGCTGAGTGTTTTAAAAAATCCACGAAACCAAGCATTCAAACAGCATGATGGACGGTAAGGGGCCTGTGAACGATAAAAATCTGCCGTGTGTATATGGTGAATGAGTTTGGAACGGCTCTCGAAAAGGCAGTTGGCGTTATTGGAGGGCGAGCGCTTGTGTTAGGTTTTGCCATCAGACAGGGCAATCCCAGGCGGCAAGCCCAAGGAGACGACTGGGAATATTTCATGGCCTCCCCCATTTGCATGTGGAATTGTCCACAACAGCTTTGCTGGACATCCACTTTCGCAGGGTGGAAGGGCGGCCATTGTTTCTCAGTTCATCAAATTTAGCGCAGCCTCACGATAATTAGCAGTAGACGGTATCCTCTCCTATCAGAGTCTTCGAACCCTCTATGGACAAGACGATCTACGTTGAAGTATTCTGGCAATGTTTCAATCGAACGTAATGGCATATGGACAGGCCTATAGCATATAAGCCATGTCTGCCGTGTGTTTACCCCATTGGAGATTCTCAGAATATCGCCTCGGGTTTCAGTGACTGGAAGCAAACGAGTTGGCGTACAAGCTCGTTTGCACCATACAGCAAGCCAGAGGTTGCCTACTATTGAAGAGGGTTGAGCTGGGTGGGAAGCTGTTCTACCCTCTGCTGTATCAACGAGTGATGTCACAGAAGAACACAAGTTGATACCTGCCGGAGCGGCGCAATGCATGAGCCCTGTGGGACCCACCAGCTCGGTGGGGAAATCCTTTAGCATGGTCGTGCTCATATTCATTTCTGGCTGGCCGGACCGTGCACGTTCTAAGATTAGATATTGCTAGCCGGACCGCTCAATGTTTTTAAGTGCGTTCCTCAGAATTACCGATGCCCCCTAGGAATGGCACCCATTTGCGCGATTCATATCATATTATTTATTACTTTTAGTCGGTTACCGCCTGCTTGATCTTTGTGGAGGCAGTCATTGCAGAGGCAATGGCCTCATATCGCAGACATCCGGTTTTCCCGGGAGGACTGATCCGGAGCTGATGGACTCCTCCTGTTTATGGACTGTCGCAAAGGCCTTAGCATTGCTACCGAGATAATCGGCCGCATACACGTGTACCCTGCCATCAAACTTTCCGCAGCGTATGTGCAGGGTTTTCGCCCTTGCCAGACTACGTTCAAGATCGTGGACCAAGTGCTTGTTTTCAGAAGTGATTTTGACTTATGGAGCGAGTGAACCGGATGTGTCCCATTTAGAGAATGGCTGATCCCCAGGTATTCGAGTGTATGATTACCATTCTTGCTATGGGCACGCCGCTCGTATTCAGCCAGCTGTAAGTCCTCTATAAGCGGATGATGAAGCACGAGTTTCTCGAAAGTTTCGGTCGTATCGATGGTCGGAATGCCTAGGACTTGCTTGTAGGCCTATAAAAGACGTGCATAAATTTTCAATTCTTTGTCTTTTTGAGGTGTAGGAAGGCCGGAACGCACCTTCCCCAGTGCGGGGAAGGCTAACCTGTCTCACAAGATGGTGATCTTTCGCACCGTGATGGCGTGTATAGATTCGCAACATCAGTCATGCATTCACAAGAACGGTTTTTAAATGCTGGGATGGTGTTCGATTTGTTTTGTTTCGCTGGTATTCGGAGACCGCAACCCGTATATTGGACACTTCGAGGAGAGGTTGTGGCCCTTCTGGGACAAAATTCACAGGCGAGGTTCAGGTCAGCAGTCATGCTACTAGAACATCATTTGTAGAGAAACAATTGTCACTTTGCCACGGAGAAGGCTTGGCCACTGAGAAATGCATACCGCCGGACGAACTAAATCCCCCGTTTAAAAAAGTCCTGAATGTATCCTAACAGCGTCAGCTGCCCCAAAGTGCGGTACGCTCGCATAGAGGAAAAAGAATAACTAGCTTTACGTGATGCCAAAATGCGTTAGACGGAAAGGCAGTATTTGTAGCATATATGCATATCTATATAATTATGTATCAAGTCTCGTATTCCTCATAAGATTAAGAAGGAACGTTTGAACTTGGGTTCGAAAAAAAAATGTAAAATCCGAGTTGATCTGGGTGTTTGGTTTAATGGGAGTGTGGGAGTGTGTATCCTGCATGCGCGTTTGTAAAGTAAAACAATTGGTAAAAAACGGGTTTTTAATATTTTACCAGCGTGCTCGTCCCAATGATTGCCCCAATTTTCTTTACCGCAGGACCAAGGCACCTCATAACATAAAAGCATGCCCTGCTTGTTATAGACAAGTTCAAACTTTAACAATGGGCTTCCTAAATGCTTCTGATCATTGTTTCCTCGTGCCTCAAAAACGCTTAAGAATGACAGGGAACAAGTAAGGTATCCTTGTGGTCCGCTGGTTGTGAGCTCCCCACAAGAAATTTGCGGTTCTACTTTACCCCTTTGTCCTAAGTTGGACTCTGGCATCTTCTGCGTAAGAGGTGTTTTCTACCGTTCAGTTTTACCCCCCGAAGCAATACTCTTGATTTTAATCAAGTGCTCCCTGCACGCCATGACATTTACCTGAAGCTGCTTAGTATGGGGCGTATATTATTAACGTAGCGTGTATTGCCTATATAGTTGCCGTTTCATTGGAAAGTCAAACTTCAGTTTACGAATTTTGAGGGCTTGCTGAATGCCTACCAGCTTACTCGGTTTCTTCGCCACACTTGCTATCGTGGTTTGAACCGGCGGTGAAACTTCAATAAGGGGAGGATATTTTTAGAGATCTTAAAGCATCACTTAATATAAACAAAATTTCTTCTTTACCGGCGTAAGTTCACAATAATTTTAATTTCTTGATACTGATCTTAAGCCCTACAGTTCAGCTTGGTACGTGCACCTAGTGAATCGTTCCTTCAGTCGCATTTCTTTTTTGAATAAACAAGAAAGTTTCCATTGTTTCTTTTCGTGGTTTTTATTCGTATACACAATAAACTCTGAAAAATTCTCTATTACTCACGTGGTACGCAGTGTCAGCAATTTAAGTGATGTAGTGTATTCTTGTCTCTCTCCCAAAGGAGTCCAGAACTGTTCAATGTTCCCGTGAAAGGTGTTTTTTTCATACGTTCCTAAAACATTTTCCAGCCAGTTCTCATTTCGCTCGGTGTTCCCAAAACAGCAAAGTTGTCTATATTTTGAACACATTTTTAGGTCCATGTAAACAGCTCCGTATGAGTTTTTGTTATTTTTTAGTAATGACATGGACGTGTTAAGCATTGCAGTAGACGGGCATATGTTCAGTGAGTTTGTTCGATCTCTCCACCCGCTGCCTTCTCCGACCACGAATACGACGATGCAGTAGTAAAATGAAGGAGAGCTCGTGCATCAAATCTGGCAGGGAACGGTTCGGAAGCTAGCCGCATCGCCAATAAACCGTTTTATACGCCTTGAGTTTCGCGTTTCGGCACTTGTGGCTCAACATTGTTTGGTGCCGACGACCCGGGACTATAGCCGGGACCTGCTGAGGGCTACGAGGAGACTGAGCATCATAGAGAAACTCAACTGCAAGCGAGCATCGAGGCAGGCGCAGAATACCAAGCTCATGAACGAGGCAAGTGGCATTCTAGTGGACAGTTGCGCTTCAGTAGACCAACTGACGTCGTTATACGAAAGGCTTAGAACGAACAATGACTAACTTGATAAGACCAGCGATGAGCTCGAAAGCTATATCGTGGACGACGTGTTCCAGGCTGAGTACAACAGCGTGATTAAGTATTAAGACCACGCTACACGCATCTTTACCAAACTGAAACACAGGAGCGCTCGCTTGTCACAGTCTGCGACAGTCATTTAATTGACCGCTGAAAACCCGAATCCAGAAGTCGTCGCTCCACAGAGAAAAGGAGCAAGCCTTCCCAAACTGGCCATCGCTACCTTCTACGGGGATTTGTGCTAGTGGAACAAATTCAGGGAGCAGATTGATGAGATGATCAACAAAAACAGCGGTTTTACTGCCTCCCAGAAATTCAATTATCTTCGACTCTTTTTGAAAGGACAGGCTGCCTCAGCTGTCAGCGGTTTACCAACGACCGAAGCTTGCTACAAGGATGCTATCGGAATACTAAAAAAACGCTTTGTTGGCTTTGTTGCCAAGACGCGTCTTGAGAAAGAGTACTTCGCCAGACTGCGCATGCTGAACCCCGTCAGGACCTCCAGCGACACAGTGGGGCTTCACAATCTCTACGATTATGTGCAAGTCAATATACGAGGCATCGACACTCTGGATGCAAAGAAGTCACCGTTGTCGTCGATGCTCTGCGACATCTTTTTTGGGCTCTACCCCAAGACACTGTCATCCAGTACCACCGCATGTCTGCCACTCAAGCATCTACCCAACGTACAGGCGCCTCTCAAGAAGAGACTGACCTGGACCGCCTGTTCACGTTTCTTGGCATAGAGCTGGAAAACCTCGAGAAGAGCAATTTGAAGAACACCAAGGGCCAGGAGCATATACCAGGTGGTGTATTAGCCTAGAATGAGATATGATTACCAGTAATTAAATTCTTTTTTTCCATGCAATCCTGCCGGTTCCGTTTGTCCCTGGAAAGCATTTTCCTAGACTTTTTTTTTCTCTGTGTTTTGAGTCCAACTTGATGGTTTGTACACCGTGTATTTTTCTTATCTTGAGATCTCCTGATGGTTGACGTACATTGGCGTTCTTTTATGTATTATGTAAGAATATACTAATGCTATGCTTCTATTGTTTACATTACGCGCTCTCTTTGTGTAATTTTTTTGTATAGATATATATAGGACGTTGATGAGCGATGACATGTTGCCCACCCCTGTAATACTCTCCTTGGGGGAGTGACAGTATTCTGTAAATAAAAAAATAATAAATAAATATTGAAGGCAAGGGCTTCCATTTCCGTGACCAGAAATTGACATCGTCCGTATTGCACAACCACTCCAACAAGACGGCCGAGTGCTGTGCTTCCGAGAGCTGTGCCACACTTGGCCATAATCTGCAGGGCAGATATTTCTTTGCAGCAAAAGAAGGAACTTCTGGTCAAGGGAATGAAATGTTTCCGCTTCACAGAGAAAGGGAACCGAGGCAGAGATTGTCGTCGGCAAGTGTCATGTGGCAGGTGCGGCGGTCGCCATGCTTCAAATATGTGTGATCCCGACAGAAGCCGTTCACAAGCACGACGAAATACCCGGAGACCCGATGCAAGTACGATGGTGTGCGCGTTCTTTCAAGGGGGCAAACGAGTGGTCGATGAACACAATAGCTCTGTCCTCCTTCAAACCTTTCGGGCCTGGGCAGTTAGTGACGATGCCTGCAGATATGTCAGAGAAGTTTTCTACGGCGAAAGCCACTCACCTTAGAGACGGAGGAACTATGTGCACATCTTCGGCCAAGGCGCATTGGTTTCGCTATAATTGTGCTGGATACGTTCGCCAACGTGAGGACCCAACCACCTACAAAACGTCACTTCGTAGAAATCTGGCTACGTAGCCTCTTCACGGACAGGGAAGTTGTGTTGCGAGCATTTGTGATACCCCATGTCGGCCACGACATTGAGGTGACGTGCATGGAGTCATCTTTTCTAGAGACCTATGAAAAGTCCAGGAGAAACATCTCCAATGAACTGATGCAGCCGACCCTTGTAACTACAGGTTGCATAAGCGTGCTGATAGGTTCAGACAAGATGTGGACAGTGCTAACCAGAGAAGTCTCAAGATTTGAAGAAAACAAAAGCCTAATCGGAATTACTTTCAAGTTCGGATGGACCTTAAAGGGCACCACAACCGGTTAGGAACAACCAGCAAAACCTCACGCATGATGGTTTGCGTGCTAAGAATACATGCAGTAGAGTCAGACGAGATTGTCCGCTAATTTTGGGAGCTTGAGAGAATGGGTATATCGGAATCAATCAAAGAACGCCTCCAGCAAAACACAACCATTCAGCGCTTCGAAAAGAACATTCGTTTCCTAATAAGCCGGTTCGAGGTTGCTCTACCCTGGAAGGACGGCTTCGAGCTTTCTGACAACAAGCAGGTTGCCACCACAAGACTGCGACGACTCTTATGCCGGCTGTTCAAAAAGGATGTACTGATGAAAATGGATGACAAGATGATCAGAGAGTACCTAAAATCAGGACACGCTGAAGTAGTAGAAACTCCTCCGTCAAACCCAGAGAAGCTCTACTACATGCCTCACAGAGAAATGATTAGAGAGCGCGCCCTTACCACAAAAGTGAGGATTGTGTTCGACGCGGCGTCACACGCCAGAGGGTGTAAGTCACTCAATGAATGCCTTGAGGAAGGAGACAACTTGGACCAAGAAATGGGAACAATTCTCCTCCGGTTCCAGACTTACCCCATCGCCATTATGGGTGACATAGAAAAAGCCTTACTTCAGATACCTATAAAAGAAGATGACAGAAATGCATTTTGATTTCTCTGGTTTGAAGAAAGAAGTAGCGTATAGTACGTTGGAGATGAGCTCCAGGAATGGCGAATGACGAGAGGTCCGTTCGGAGCAACATGTAACCCATTACTGCTTACCTCAATAATCCCTCACCACTTAAAGAATACAGCTAGAGGAAGAGCTGAAACGGCCAAATTGCTGAGCGCATCATTCTACGTCGATGACCAGGTCACTAGTGCGGCCACGGAACAGGAGGTCGTCAAGGTTTGCATTGAAGCGCAAGAATTAATGGAGGCGGAAGAAATGACGCTGAGGAAGTGGACGACAAAGTCGGACCAAGTCAGGGAGTTTCTGCAGCAAGAACAAAGGGCGACGAGCAAGAAAATGGTGGTCCTTCAAGAATCCACGGTAAAGCTGCTAGGAATCACTTGGGATCTCGCGAAAAATACGTTCCGTTTTCTTCTGAGTAACCTAAGGGACTTCTTGAAATCAAGAACGAACACAAAACCCTTTGTCCTGCAGACGGCTTCGCGTCTTTTTGACCCACTCGGATTTGTTGGCCCTTTGACCATAGCGGCAAGGATACCCTTTCAGAAGCTTTGGTCGCGGGGCATCGCTTGGGACGAAAACTTACCGCGAGACCAAGGAGGTTGTATAAAACTTCTGGAGTGGAGGCCGCCCATAGCGGGCAACGCGGGGAGGTGAAGCCGGGCGAACCGGTCGGCGGCCATATTGCCGTGGGTAGAAAAGGCGCTGCGCCGGCAGGGACGCTGAAGTGCGGTCGCGTTTTTTTTTGGCTTTACAAGGGAGAAAACGATGGTAAGCTAGTATATCGATTACGATATTTGAGGGCAGACTGAATTTTGCCTTAAGCGTAAGGTTTTGACGTAAGATATGGTTCAAGCAGCGAGTTCGCGTGTGTATATATTACGGTGGTCAACAGAGCTGTCGATGCGGGAAAACGCGCAGCGCTATGCTAAAGGCACCACCCCTGATTTTATTTCAATAAACGTTTATTCGGTATAGCTAAGGCTATAGACCGCCCCCTTAACATTAAAATTACCTCATGTTGCGCGCCATGGCAAGAGATTCCGCGTTATAAGGTTACTATTAGCCGTGATTTCACGCTGGAAGTGCGGGACACGCGAAAGCGCGATTATTTGACGCTTGTTTCTTTTAGCGGTGTTGCTAGGATTAATGAATGCTTATTCATTAATGTATAATAAATAATAACGCAGTAGCGGTTCGAATGGTTTTTAAGCAGTACTGCAAGATTCATATCCATCAGGATATTGCAATCTTTATATGTAGTGCAAATGCACGTTTTCTGGTTTAAACAACATGCCCAGTTTTGCCCTTGCCGAGGAACACCAAATTAAGCACGAGCTTTTGATTGATTGATTGGTTGATTGATTGATTCATTGTGGGGTTTAACGCGCTCACACAACTCAGGAGATGAGGCGCGCCGTAGTGGAGGGCTCCGGATTAATGTTGACCACCTGGGGAATCTTTAACGTGCACCGAAATCTTGTTCACACAGTAGTTTTCGCTTTTCGCCTTCAGCAGAAAAGCGGCCGCCGCGGCAGGGAATCGAACCCGCGTTCTAGGGATGAGCCGCACAGTGCATTAGCCACTGAGCCAACGCGGCGGGTCTATTTCCAGCTTTTCAATCGTATTTTGCGAAATGGATTTGGCATACACTGAAGCTCATTAAAGCAGGTTTTTTTTTATTCCGCGTGCACTTTACAGAAGGCATGGGACAAAATTAAGGAATTAATTAATGCGTGAGAACAAAGCAAAAAAATCACATGACACTCAAAGATATACCTGTTACTCTAAGGAATACAATTTAAGGAAACACAAAACAAAGCATTTACAACAAATCTCAGGAATTATGAAATGCCGCAAGAATATTAAAAGTGAAAAATCACAATGCACTCACAAATATAAATGGAACTCTGAGCAATACTGTTTCAATAAACACAAAACACCGCAAAACTAAGAGGAAATGTGCAGGAGGTATTTACAACAAGGTTTAGGAATTATGAAATGCGGCAAGGATATGAAAAAATTAAAAAATCACAATGCACTAAAAAATATACACGGAACTCTGAGCAATACAATTTCAATAAACACAAAACACCGCAAAACTAAGAGGAAATGTGCAGGAGGTATTTACAACAAGGTTTAGGAATTATAAAATGCCGCAAAGATATGAAAACATTAAAAAATCACAATGCACTCAAAAATATACACGGAACTCTAAGCAATACAATTTTAGGAAACACAAAACACAGCAAAACTAAGGGGAAATGTAGGGCAGAAATTTACAAAACCCAAGTATGAAACTGAGCACACACTTGGTGTACCCACTGGGTGTTCATCGGAACCTTGCTGTACTGAACATTCCTCACTGATTTTTGAAAATGATGAGTCGGGACAGCATTGTCCGCACCTTCCCTTTGCAGTTCGCCAGGTTGGTTTCCTTGCTGATGTGGTGAAGCCGAATCATCAAGTAGTACTCTGCAACCATCTTCGAAAGCTTGTATATGTGATTGTCGAGTGGGTCGCAATGCAGGAGATGTGGCTCAAGCTCAGCAAACCACGCCCTCTCTAAAACCATGGTTAATAGCTCCATAACCAATCCGAGCAGACCATTTCTGCTTTCTATACTTTTGGAGCATCCATCCGCGAACGAGGATCGAACGAACACGAGTTCTGCTCTTTGGCAAGAGAGAACTCGGAAGAACGACACATGGGGAAGAAAAAAATGTGATTGTGTCTACTGTTTATTTTAGTTGTTTGCGCTCAAGAATGTAAATAATTACCAGATGTGTGCGCCCCCGGCGCACGCACGGGCGACTTGCGAAGCGCTTAACTAGAAACACGGAGAGGGGAGCATAACCGAATCCACATGCGGCGAAATGAACGCGCGCAAGAAAAGCTCGGTGCGCTTGAAGGTAGCCGCATGAGAGAATCAACTTGCAAAACAAAACAAAAGAAAACAAAAAAAAAGAACGGAAGCAAAAATATAACGTAACCCGCCGCAAAAACAAGTACATTATGCGACGAATGCAATGCGTCTGCTACCGCGGAACGAGTTTTCTACCCACGGCAAGATGGCGGCCGTCGGCGTCAGTTTTCGAGCACCATCTCCACTCCAGAAGTTCTATACAACCTCCTTGCGCGAGACCTGCGATGTCAATGGGACGAATGGGTGCGACAATTACTGAAACTCAACATTGCCACCGTTCCTAGGTGTGTTGGTGGAACATTCGCCTTACCAGAAGAATCAGAGACACATGTATTTTACGACGCAAGCCTGTTAGCATGCGGAGCTGTTGTCTACATCGTGCCAAACCACCCAAGAAAAGTACATTTGCTTATTTCAAAATAACGCGTAGCTCCGAACACGAAAGTACCCTCTCTCGACTAGAGCTTTTAGCAGCATTGGTTGGAGCAAGGCTTCTTACATACGTGGCCAAGGCTCTTGCGAGATTAAAAATGGACCACAGGTTCAGGACATACTCTACGATCACCTTGACTTGGATAAATAGTGTGTCGGTCAAGTAGAAGCCATTAGTCGCGAACAGGGTTAGAGAAATCAACGCAAAGACAGACTCAACCAAGTTGAGGTATTGTCCTAGAAAAGACAATCCTGCAGACCTGTTAACTCGTGTTGCATCTTTTGAAAAAATAATATCCACCGAAGCTTAGTGGCATGGCCCTGCATGGTTAACGGATAAAGGGATAAAGATATGTGGCCGTCGCAAGCTGTCGACTGTACCGCTGAATGGTACCCTTTGAAGCGGAAGCGGTAATCGTCTAAATCGCACCCGTCACCGAATATAAAGAATTGAAACCACTGCTTTATATTGCTCGATACCGCAAAATTTCTTTGCTGCTTAGAGTCACGAAGAGGGTCTTCCGCTTCATAGACCACTAGCGATGGCTCGAAATCCCCTCGGGCCCAGTGACAGCTGAAGAAATGATACGAACCGAACAGTAGTGGGTCAAGCTTGTTCAATCTCAAGCATATAAAACTGAGATCGAGTGCCTTTCAAACGACACCGCTCTAGAGGGCTCATCATTATTCACTGAACTCCTTCCTTTTCTGCATTCCGGTGGTCTACTTCGAGTTGGAGGTCGTCTGTCGCGACTACCAGTTCCAGAAGAAGTGAAACACCCAATCATTCTATCACCATACCACCGTTTGTCGGAACTGATTGTGGTAAGATCCCACCTTGAAGTTATGCACGGTGGCTTGAGGGACACGTTAACTCAGCTAAAACAACGTTACTGGATTCATAGAGCTCCATCCCTAGTCACACGAGTCATCCATGGCTGCTACCTGTGCAAGCGGTTCCGAACACGTCCAGACAGTGCTCCCGCTGCCCCTCTTCCTGATCGCAGCTTGTCATCGACTAATCCTTTTAAAGCTGTGGGGATAGACTTCGCAGGGCCACTCCACATGTGGTCCTCAAACAACCTCACGACCTTCATATCTTTTGTCACATGTGCTACATCATCACGAGCAGTGCATCTGGAACTAGTCAGTTTGATGACATCAGAATCATTGCTGATGTGTTTCCGGCGTTTCGTGTCACTAAGGAGCCTACCTAGAGTCATTTATTCAGATAATGCTAAGACATTCAGAAAAACATCATCGGACGTCAAGCGACTTCATGGGATGTTCCTACAAGACGGCGTCGCTAGACACATCAGCAGCGGCTAAGTTGCTTGGAGGTTCATCGTACCTGACGCCCCTTGGTGGGGCGGGTGGTGTGAACGTCTCGTGAGAACTGTTAAGACCACATTGCGAAACATTCTGGGAAAAGCTTTTCACACCTTCGAAGAACTAGCAACAGTTCTTTCCGAAGTCGAAGCTGTGGTCAATTCTAGACCAATTACATTCATCGAGTCGGACATAGGTGAACCATGTGCGTTAACGCACGCCGACCTCCTGATCGGACGAAGGTTCACCGCTCTACCGTTTGGGGCATCGAATGTCGCCACCACTTCAACGCGCACAGACGATCTCTGAAGGCAAGAGTATAGGAAGTGACTCAAGGAAAACACCTGCACAAGATGGCAAAAAGAGTATCTCCTTCGGTTGCGATCAGGCCATTTCACAGCTCGAAGTATGGCAACAGAATTCACCGCGCTCGTCTATGCTGAGAGAAACCCTCGATAAATGTGGAAGCGGGCTCGGATACTAGAAGTCTACAGAAGCGTGGACGGCCGTATCCGCTCGTGAAAAATCAAAGTGCAGGACGGTCTTGTCACCACGAAAGCTATTCAGGGACTCTTCTCATTTGAACTTGCCGCTACTTAACACCTTTGCCAGAGCCCGGAGTATGTTCGACCTCTCGACCCGCTGCCTTCTCCGACCACGAAGACGACGAGGCAATAGTAGAAGAAAGGAGAGCCCGTGCATCGAATCTGGCAGGGAATACCTTTGTCAAAAAGACTGTAATTGAAAGACCATTTATGTAACGAATCATCAGTTCTTCAACATTTTGACTTTAGCTGTCTTGTGGGTGATAAAAATGTTACGTGTTGCTATGCTAGTCGGTTTTTGGAGTTCTCAGAAAATCCCCGAAAAATTTCTCAAGCGTGTTTACGTTTGGTGGTCTATTCAGGGAGGCATTCTTACCTATTCTGTCGTCTCTTGCAATTCTCCTTCATAAGGTTATGTCGGGTTAGTGTTAGTTACTAGTAGGTCATCGTAAATGCAGGTATTTTTATGTAGTGTATTTGATATTGCATTCAAACATGCAATACCAATTTTATCCGCGTGAAAATCCCCGGTATTTTAGTTCACCCAAAATGTCTCGCCATTAATTACCACCACAAGCATGTATTATCTACAGAGGTGAACGGAGGAAAAAGAAAAGGAGGTAATGCTCCAGCTGGACCAACGCCACCTTTGAATCGCGTTGATAATTCATGTAACGCACGACCTTCTTCAGTCATCTGCCTTCCCGTAACAATTTGGGGCACGCGCTTTGTACGCCTTGATAGACCTCCGAGATTTTCTTCTCAGCGGACGGTTGATAAATCTGCCAGCCCTTCTTCTCTGATACTTCATAATTAACTACCCTGAAAGCGCCAACAACTGGCTAGAATTGACAACGAGAACTCCCTAAATTCACTGGGACCGCTGATGAAACATCGACAAGAGCTTGGTGGCTTACCAAATGATAAGCCTCTCCAACCATTAGAATGCCGCTGCTGCGCTCGCGAACATCGTATTCTATTTAGCTGTACTGCACTAATTTGTTCTACACACCATTAGGACACTTTCACGACCCGGCCCTGTTCTTTGGTTGATATGTTGAGTTTCATTGATGACTCTGTAGCAAAGATGAAGAGAACAAAACGGGCGCTCCTCAAACGGGTGCAAGTTCCCGGCGAAACGTGCATAACATATGCACAAAATGTGGTAAATCTTTCTGGAATCAGGGAACCGTGAATGGCTGCGGAATATATTGTTGCATGTTTGTGACAGGAGTTGACGAAGGCGCCGATAACCTTCTGATAAACCGTGAAATGTTGGACTCACACCTGGGAATCCAAAATTTTGGCACCTTTCAAGGAGTGACACTATTGCACCAGATAACATCAAAGTTTTTGTTACGGTAATGCTTTGCTGTATCAACCGTTAACTTGAACCGGTCTACGTACGTGATGGAAACTGTATGACAAATTACCCAAGATGCGCCGTTACGACACCGGCAGCCTCGCTACTACAATGGCAGCGTGCGTGTCCATGACACCTAATTGCCGTGAGGCGTGCGGCCTAACATTTCTCGCCCGGCTAGTGTGGAGTTGCACAACGCGATCTCTTCCATACGAAAGGGCAATTCGCCGCGCCCTAACTTCTGTGAGGCAGCACAGAACGCTTATGACCTCGAACACTTCTTTCGTCATCGCCAGAGTCTAATCTATGGCAGCCGTTTCAATAAGGCGCATGAGGAATGCTACTGTAATGATGGTTGTGCGCGAATGAGTAGACAGCCACGAGTAAAGACAATGTTCCCCCGCGCCCGCGCACACACACACACACACACACACACACGCACACACACACAGACGCACGCACGCACACACGCACACACGCACGCACACTCACACACACACGCACACACGCGCACACGCACGCACGCACCCACACACGCACGCACACACGCACACACGCAAGCGCACACGCACACACGCGCACACGCACACGCATGCACGCACACATACACACACACACACAAACACACGCACACACGCACGCACACACGCACGCACGCACACACGCACACACGCACACACACACACGCACACACGCGCACACGCACGCACGCACACACACACGCACACACTCACGCACACACGCACGCGCACACGCATACACGCACGCACGCACGCGCACACGCACACGCACACGCACACGCACACGCACACACGCGCACACACACACACACACACAATGAAATGTATTTACTCAACAGACGAACAACATGGACTGGGCACTTCAGAACACAAACAGAATAAGCACGTGGGAGCTGATCATTGCCGACAAATTGAGAAGAGTCATACGCTCATGGACGACAATCGCGGAGACGAGATGGCATGGAAGTGACGAATCGGAGACGTACTTCTCTTTAGTCTACTAGAAAGTAGTATCTGGTAACGGAGCGTGTCGGTGCAGTTGTTGAAGAAGTGTCTCACTGGACAAGAATGTAATGGAGGTCTATGGTTAGAGGCGAGAGATAAGAGCTCAGGTCTGTGCCACGCTGAATCCTTGCTGCCCACTCTCTGCGCCAACGGCACGCCGCTCACTTGTCGGCCATACCGGCTTCTCACAGTAGCGTTGGAGACACTCGTCGGGCATACACCTCAACGGAGGACCGCGAGGGTAGCCCTATAACACCTCCCCCTCTTCTCCTTGTAGGTTACCCGCATTGCTTTCGGAGGATGGACAGCTGTCGATTTCATAGAGCAGCGTCTCCACATCACACTACCCTGTCTCAAGACGGTTCTCTCAGGAACTTTTTTAAATGCCCTCGCCAGCAAGCTAGATTGTGTACGTCACAGGTTCTAAGAGGATATGGGTGCATAGCTCAAAACAGAGTGCAACAATATAAGCCTCCAAAATGCACCGCAAAAATACTTCAATAAATTCGAAATGTTCACAAAACAGTTCATCCAATTTGACAGTTTCTCAAGTTTTAGGTATACGGACGAGTGTTGCGTGGAAGCCATTTGTTACTCGTGGAAAAATTCGGCGCCTCTGTCTCCTTTCGCAGAATACGCCCCTGCTGCCGAAAACACTAGGATATCGGTTCCTGCGCCTTTTAAAATAGCCGTTTCGTTTTTGTGTCAAGCTAATTAGATGATTACCTTTCTCGCAAAAGTTAAAAACATGTTTTTTTACACTTTTAATTGTTTCCAATAAGTTTTTTCCCAAAGTTGTTCCGCTTACGCGAATTCTTCAATGGTACTCTTAGACGTACAGCCGCATTAAGGATGCTGCCGTGGTCACCATCATTTACCTTTCTGTATTGCTCGCAAAAGCATGCACTCCACTAAAGCCATCACCACAGCCGACTTTGTGGGGCTCCGCAAACACGTTTGTGTGCCTGGACCCACATCCTCACAACTTCAGCCTCAAAACCCCTCGTGCTGTCTTTACGACTCTCACACTTCGTGTATTATTTATCTTGAAGTAAACACTCCTTTTCTTCGGCATACGTGTTTTAAACTCTCTGTCTTGCACTCTATTTCTGTCAAAAGGATGTTCCCACCATTTTTGAGAGCTTATAAGAGGGTGCCGACTCGCCTCTTAAAGCTGCAGCCTGTGCTTATTTTGAGGTGACCCTTTGGCTTCCTAGAAAATTTGTGCTTCGAGGCACACTGCTTCCTCTTGGTGCACCGGTCAGATCTTCTGAGGTTACCTTTCGGCGAAATTTATATTATAAGCAAGCTGTCACGGTGTAGAGAAATTCCCCTTTTCGTCTTTTTCGAATATGACATTGGGTGTAGGGCGACGTGTAATTAACTCAAAGCAGCAAGGTATTTTTCGAGTGCACGGATTTTTTTTTCCTGCTAGTTTTTTTGCATCTCCTATTTCCTGATAGCCTTCCTTTTCTTGTCGTCTTTCTCCTGCTGACTTGACGCATGATCATTTCGGCGTCCACATCGTCCTGTATTAGTATTGCTGCATCAACACCAAGTCGCCTGGACTTACTTTTCTGAGCCAGCAAAGATTTAAGCTTTGCTCTCTCAGTGCCGCAAATATTTCCCAAGTTCTTCCCAGGTCAATCTTCACACCTGTGCGATTTTAATTTTTCTTTCCAGTCCAGCTATGTACATTTCGGTGCACGTCGAAGTGGGAAGAGAACGGTAGGCTCAACCGATGATAAAATGTGGATCCTGGCGGATTGCCACTTTTTAATGGTTACTGGGCCAGACCATCTAGACAGTCACGAGCGAAGGCTATGTTTTCAAACATACACACACACACACACCAAGCATAATAACTGAATAGGTACAAATCGGAGTGGGCCCTTCAGCACAAAACGATCTAAACACTTCGAGACGAGACGGTGTTGAAGAGGGGACTCGAAGACGCACTTCTTTGGAGTCTAGTAGTAGAAAGTAGTGTCTGGCAATGGATCAGGTCGCGGCAGTCATTGAAAAGGTGTCTCGGTGGACATGGACGTGATGGTGGCCGAGGGCTAGCAGCAAGAGGGAAGACCTTAGGCCTGCGCACTAGCGAGGCCTCGCTGCCCGGGTTGCGCGCCACGGACAAACCGTTCACTTGTCATGCCCACCGGCTTCTTGTTCTAGCGTTGCAACAACTTGTCGGGCCTACATCTTGACGGATGGCCGTCGCCTCGTTGACAGATGGCTGGTGGTTCCGACAGCAGCGTAGATGACGGTCCTAAAGCATACACCGCGAGAGAGGCCGTCTGTCGGCCTCCGAAGCGGAATAGCACTTCCCACTTTTCTTCCCCGTAGGAGAGAAACAACAACACCCTAAAAACAACCCCTTAAATATGATAGCGCCTGAACGGTGTTCTGAACAGGCAGATCCGCGATGTAGCTTCATGAAGTGAAATCTCATGAAACCCGGAATTAGCATCTAGACGCGAAAGGACTTGGCCCGTGCCAACTCACTCTCGATGTGCAGATGGGCGTGGGGTAGCGCTTACGCAGTATATTTTTGTTCACTTCTCGTGGGCCCATACATACTCGGAGTGACCCGTCCTTTTCGCGAACACGGACCTATGAACTCACTCATTGAGTTCCTTCTTCTATGTTCACGATGATGGGCGGTTTTTTCATGCGAGCGAATTCCTCACGTATTGGCTTCTTCAAAGCCCAAGGAACTCCCCTCGCTGCTTACATGACTGGAACAGCATCTGGCCACAGAATCATCTTGTGTTTTCTTTTGACTCAATCCGTGCATCAAAAATGGTGCGCCAAATCTGTCTCGGGCGCCTTTGCTCCGCTTCGTTCTCTAGCATCGACGGTTGCCGGGATAATGCCGTACTCCCCGCAAGTGCTCAGACCAAGAGTCGCTTGGCGCCCTACCATGTACTTCCAATCTTTTCTTGCGTTCTTTCTGGTGCCGCAATATTGCTAACGTCAAGCTCGTCGAAATGATCGTCCACGTCCCTGTGAATATCCTTTATTTGCGCGTTCGTGCAGCAGGACGCAAAATGATTCTGCCACTTGCAAGTTTAGCCAACTTCTCCGTAAGCTTGGTTTGCATCCTTAAGTCCCCCGAAAATTGTTCGAAAGGCTCTGCGTAATCTCGCAGCTACAGGCAGAGCACATGCAGCTCGTAAGCCTCGTTTACGTGCTCAAGAGAATGCTAATCGAATTTCTGCTCCAGAGTTGGGTAGTCGTGCTTTCTCTCATCTTCCATGAAGGTACATTTGTAGAAGTACTCCAGTGCTTATTCGCCAGCCGTGCTGAGAAGGATCGCTGCCTTGACCGCTTCTGTGCTGTTTTTCTCCCCCGAAGTCACCATCAGGAATAGGCCGAGTCTTTGATTAAAGAGCTCGCAGTGTCGGCTGAGACGTCCAGGCAGTTGCGGTGGTCCCGGTGGTTTTATGGCATTTATTCCTCGCGGCTTGTTGTACTGGCGGCTGCACTTCTGACACCATGTATCATGTGTTGGTTGCAGTACGACGACACAAAGTGGATGAGTCAAAGCCGACCGCAGCTTTATTTGGCTGACTTATTTGCCGCAGGCGAAGCCAGCGAAGGGGGATGTGGTGACAGTGTGCTCGTTATCCGCTTCCGGTTTCTTATAGCTAATCACAATACAAAGCATGTCAGGCAGCCTCTGTTTCCCAGTGCGTAGCTTCGCGGAATTTAATGCTCATAACAACGGTGCGAGCTTATGATACAACTTTTAAAGTGAAGCGGGAGGAATTTGCGATAAACATTTTAACCCCCCCCCCCCTACGGTTCTGTCGTTACCGTTGGTGTTAACAGACATCTCCCATGAACAAACAGGAAAAGTTAGAGGAATCGAAAATCGAATGAATGGACCCAGCAAACCACTAGTATCTCTGCGATATCCCAAAAAGATCCGAACGTCTATGTCCCAGCAGTATCTCTCTATTAGACATCCGTACAACGTGCAATATTTTTATGAAAATTTTTGCATGTTGAGATAACGTTGGTGCTACCTAAATGTCGGACGTTCATTCAACTATGCTGCAGACGTACTCTCGATGTTGGTGCTGCTTTATTTGTGGATGCTTTTTAGACATATTTTGCTGACGTTGTTCAGATGTTGCTGGTAGGTCCGTTTTCACTTAGTACATGTCTATCGCAGCTACAGTAATTTCAGCAATATCTGCTAGTATTTATTTTCAAACACTCCGCAGGCGTACTGTTTTGAAGTTACCGAGGGGTTTTGTATGTGTTTTGTATGGGTATTGTACCGAGGGGTTTTCTGAAAATATTGTAAACTACCAATATTGCTTTTACGAAAATAAAACGCGGAGGACTTAATAAATAAATTACCCTAACATATGCCTGAACAAAAATTGATGCACATATGAGTTTTTATTCAGTGAAACCAACATTTTACTTGATAATGATACCTTCGTAATGATACCTTAATGATACCGTAATGATACCTTGATACCTTCGTAATGAAAATACAAATGCTGACCTGGCAAATCACTGGCGACACTGTTAGGCCACATATGATAACAAACGAATTTCCCCAGCCTGTACCGATGGTGAAAGGCTGGAGGAACAGGAGAGCGGGCAGGCACTCCCTCGGTCACTTTTCTCACCGTACGGATATCATACCCCGCAATGGCGGAAGAGGCGGCACTACCCCTGGCCGGCATCACCTGGCTGCCACCACACAATATAATCACTTATTCAAAGAGGGCCACTGAAACCTTCTTTGTGGTAGCGTTTCGGCTACAGCACTCAAGATTCTCCAAAATCCCCATACTCAACCACTCAACATCGTCTGGACCCCGGCCCCTCTGGGGTGGGAGGCAACGAGGCGGCCCAGAAAGAAGCACCAGAACTAAACAGCCGTGCTGGGATCGCTCCTGCTGTCTAACATAGTGCTCGGTCGGCACGCGATTGTCTGCTCTCGTATGAAGAAGCCACGGAGCATTATCGCCTCTTCCGCCGCCGTTTTCCCACTACCCACCCATCCCTCACCAACGCTCAGAAGCGCCTATAGCGACTCCTTCAGAACAACTCCCTCGCCCGTCGATCCCTCCTCCACACGACTTACTCTTCTGAGTTCCCTGCACCCAACTCTCCCATCTGTGGCTCCCTGGACGCAATGAGCCATGGTATGTGGGCCTGTCTTCTTAGCCTATTCCACCCCATCTCCAGCGTCGAGCAGTGGGGGGACGCGCTTGGCTGCTCGCAGCCGGGGGCGCAGCTACTTCTGGTTCACCGAGCCGCCACTGCCGCCGCCTGCATTCGGCCGGCAGCCACCACGCATTCCTACTCAACTTGCTCGCAAAATAAAGTGATTTTTGTTTCTTTCTCTCTCCGATAGTCGGACACCCGGCTGCTGCACCTGACACAGATTTAACTTGCTCCTGAAAGCTCTCCATGTGTGGCCGGCCAGATTGTTTCGTCCGTTGGCTTGCGTGGACCCAAGAATTTGGTACCGTGACAAAGGTTGCCAACAAATATTGTCGAGAGGTTCGTTTTGGTGGTATTTGACAAATTTCGGCAGTCACAACGCTTGTTTCTTCCGCACCGATCTTGGATGCGAGGCCAATTATGCTAATACTGCAAGTGATGTAACCAAAGCTCCCTTATTTAACCCAAGAAAAGCTTTCTCGCTTCATCGTTCCCCCCCATTCAAGCTACGCTAGTTGCGAATGAAACTGAATGCGCCGCTAGATTTCTGGGGTTCATAAACTTTGCTCGTTGCGCACCAAACTGGCAGACAAGCCCATCATACGGACACTACAAGCGATGTAACCAGAGCTCCCGTATTTAACTGACATGAAGCTATCCCAAACCCCCGATCTCCCCGATGAAAGCCAAGCTAGCCACAAAGGAATGCGCACTTTCGAACATGAATAGCTGGTAATTTTCCTCAAGGCACCCAATTACCGCAGGTTAAAAAGAAATTGATTGTTTTGCGCGAAAGTAATGACCACAAACCAGGAGATGGACATAGAATCCGGACGATGTAGCCTGCTTTCGGATTCTTTTGACGCTGCGTCGACACTGATATCTGGCGACCATAGACATCGGCGTAGCTTCCGCGTCAGCTGACGTCCCCGTGCATTTTGCCGACGCCGTCAACGCGGGACGATGTGGACGCGCGAAAGCGCGGAAAATACGCTGCAAGTGGTTGCGACCTCACAACAAATCGTAAAATTACGGGGCCCGCAACACTACGACAGCTGTATTTCCACCGTAGACCCTGAAATTGCCTTAAATGACGTAATTTATTTTGTCGGTACAATTACTGTTTTTTATAAAAACAACCCAGGCTCAAGTTTTTCTTGTATATAATTCCCCGCACGGGGCACCTTGAGCAATCTTGGTGACGGTACTGGCGATACCGCGGACCCCGAGCCCCCAAACATAAGCTGGATCCAACCGTGGCGATGTGTTTATAGGTGGAGGGTTAGAAACCACGAACGGTGGCCGTCGGAGCCCAGGTCAAGCTCCGGCGGATGGGCTCCCTGTCTGTTCACCAGGCAGGAAGCTCCGGGACCTCTTTGACTACCAGGCTAAGGTCAAGGAAGAAAGTACCCCGTCTCCCTGCTTTTTCCTATGCTATATGGATAAATCAAACCCCCCCCCCCCAGACGTGATCGGCCCCCTAAAAGGGGCCGCACCGAAGTATCTTTTCCTTCTTTGCCTTCTATCTCGCTCCCAAAGCAAGATAACTACCCTCGTTTTTTGATCATGGAATCTGTGGACAAATCGAAGCCGGTTTCTTCTCAATCGGTATTTCTTGTTTCTAAATACCTTGAAGGTATCATCGGCAAAACATATGACGCCAAAAAACTCAGAATGGTGAAGTGCTAGTTGAAGTTAAAACCAAGCAGCAATCCACAATCCTCCTGAAACAAACCCGCATAGCAGATCTGGAGATCAGGGTCACACCCCACCGCAGCCTCAACAGTTGTCAAGGTGTGATCTCTGAGGCAGATCTCCTAACCGAGACAGAGACTGATCTGCTCGAAGGCCTAAAAGAACAAGGCGTGACAGCAGTAAGGCGCATCGTCATCAGGAGAGAGAACAAAGAAATACCCACCAAACATCTGATTCTGACTTTCGACCGCTGCACACTGCCCGAGCATATCAACGCAGGTTTCATCCGTTGTTCTGTCCGGCCATACATTCCGAACCCGCGGCACTGTTTCAAGTGCCAGAGGTTCGGGCATGGTACCAACTCCTGTCGTGGCAGAACAACATGTGCCAAATGTGGCCAGCATGATCATCTATCTGACAACTGCACTGCAACCAACCTTACCTGCCCGAATTGCCAGGGCCACATGCAGCATACTCTCGCGCCTGTGAAAAGTTTCAACAAGAGAAAAAAATCATTAACATAAAGGTAACAGAAAACATCACCTTCCCCGAGGCGCGAAAGAGGTTCGCCACTTTTCGCCTGGGGAGGTACGCCGACGCAGCTCGCCGGGGGGCGGAGCGGTGTCTGGTTTCGGCGGGGACCCAGTACCGCGAGTCGGACTTGGTCCCGCCCACGCCCCCCCTGGGTTGCCTCTGGCGGCTCAACCCGCCACCGCACCGCCTGCTAAGTCAGCAGCGGCTGTGGTGGCATCCACGTCCGTTGGGGATGCCGCTGCACCCTCTGTTTCCTCCTCTCCACCGGCCCAAAGCACACGCAAGGGCACGGAGATGGAGACGGAGGCAGTCGCAGCGACCCCCTTCCCCGCCTCACTGCCTGTGCCACCTGTGGTGCTCCCCACGCCTTCGGCACTGGCAGCGCAGGCAAAGAACACCCGAAAGGGTACCACGTCAAGGGGGCCCAGTCCGCTGGCCACCCCCTTGCCATCAGATGACGACATGGACGTCGAGCCCTTCCGGCTTTCATCGCAGCGGAAGGAACGGGCTGCGACGTCCAGGTCAGTAGAGAAGGTCAGAAAACCCCTTACAAGAGTGCAAGCCCCGAAAGACCCTACATAAATAATCACACTCCAGTAGCTCTAACACATCATAATGGGAAGAGAAAACATTGTTCAATGGAACTGCAGAGGCCTTCTGAATAATCTTGACGACGTGCATGAGATTCTGCATGCCAATCAGCCAAGTTTAATGTGTGTCCAGGAAACACATCTTAATTCCAAACACACAAATTTCTTGAATAGTTACCTGGTATACAGGAAAGACAGGGATGGCTGCACACACTCTTCTGGCGGTGTGGCCATAATTTCCCGCAAATCCTTAGCATGCCACCCTGTCACCTTGAACACTGTCCTTGAGGCTGTAGCAATTCGAACAATAATATTTAATAGGTTGATAACGGTATGCTCCATATACATTCCTCCTGATGTCTCACTCTCGAGCTCTGACTTCGAGGCGCTGGTTGACCAACTGCCCGAACCATACATCCTTACAGGTGACCTTAATGCTCACAACTCTCTTTGGGGCTCTTCCAGAACGGATGCCCGAGGTCGCCTGATAGAGAAATTCCTTACATCTTCTGGAGCATGCCTTTTCAACAATAAACAGCCTACATACCATAACATAGGACATAACACATACTCATGTCTTGACTTGGCTATTGGTTCTGCAATTCTCTTTCCATGTCTTCAATGGGGCGTGGGCACAGACCCATATGGTAGTGACCATTTCCCCACTTCATTAACGCATATAGGTACAGGCCCGAGCAGTCCATCTTCCCATAAAAGGTTTAATGAAGCAAGAGCTAACTGGAATACATTCACAGAGACATCCAAACTACACCACACATCCATAGGACACCTACACGTTGAAGAAGCTACCCAACTGCTCACGGCGCACATCCTCGACGCCGCCGAAAGGTCCATTCCCCACACCTCTGGTGCCCCGCGCAACCAGCGGAGGCCGTGGTGGAATGAGAACTGTAGGCGGGCGCGAGAGGCCCAGAACAAGGCGTGGGGTATCCTTCGTCGGTACCCCACGTCGAGTAACCTCCTCTTGCTCAAACGGGCCAAGGCGTTCGGAAAACGTGTGCGCCGTGAGGCAAAACGCGATAGTTGGCGTACATTCATAACATCAATTAACTCCTACACAGACACACGGAAAGTATGGACGAGAATACGTATACTCAAAGGACAACAAACACACAGCCTGCCTCTGGTCAGTACAACAGGGGACACACTCGTAGACCAGGCTGACATACTCGCACAACACTTCCAACACGTGTCCAGTTCAGCACACTACACAAACACTTTCATGAAACACAAACAAACGGCCGAAAAGAAGCCTATACTAGATAACAATAGGTCAACATCTTCTTATAACTCAGAGTTTTCACTGTATGAGCTGAGGGCTGCTCTGAGCACGTGTAAACCCTCAGCTCCAGGCCCAGACAACATCACATATACAATGATACAATACCTGCACGCAGACACTCTTCTAACACTCTTACACCTATATAACAAGATATGGCTTTCGGGGCACATTCCAAACTCTTGGAAGGAGGCTATAGTTGTGGCTTTCCTGAAGGAGGGAAAGGACCCGTCGTCTCCCTCAAGTTACCGTCCTATTGCCCTGACAAGCTGCCTGTGCAAGCTTCTCGAGAAGATGATCAATCGCAGGCTCGTGTACTTCCTCGAGTACAATGGTCTTCTCGAGAGCTGCCAGGCAGGCTTCAGGGCGGGGCGATCCACGAACGATCAACTCGTATCTCTTGAATCGTATATAAAGGATGCCTTCGTTCATAAACAGTATTGTGTAACTGTGTTTTTCGACCTCGAGAAGGCCTACGACACCGCTTGGCGGTACGGGATCCTCAGTGACCTAAAGTCATTCGGTGTCTCAGGTAACATGTTAAACACTCTTGTCAGTTACCTGTCAGAAAGAACGTTTCGAGTGAGAGTCGGTGGTGCACTCTCAAGGGTTCACGTGCAAGAAAATGGCGTGCCACAAGGTGGTGTGTTAAGCTGCACTCTCTTCATAGTAAAAATGAACTCTCTTGGTAAGGCACTGCCACCCACAATCTCTGATTCCATGTATGTAGATGACGTCCAGATATCCTATAAATTATGTAATATGTCAATCTGCGAACGTCAAGTCCAGCTTGGTGTAAAGAAGCTTGCCGGCTGGGCAGACAGGAATGGTTTTAAATTGAATCCTGCAAAAAGCTCCTGCGTTGTGTACTCCAGGAAGCGCGGGGTCAATCCGGACCCAGACATTACTCTTAATGGCGTGTCGCTTCCTGTGAATAAGGAGCACAAGTTCTTAGGTGTGGTGTTTGATCACAAACTCTCATTCATTCCCCACATCAAGGAACTTAAAAATAAATGTCTCAAAACAATGAATATACTTAAGGTTCTCTCCCACCAATCCTATGGTTCCGACAAAGAACTCCTGCTTCGCTTGTATACTGCTTTGGTTGGGTCTCGTTTGGACTATGGCTGTGTGGTGTATGGGTCGGCGACTAAGACAGCCTTGCGAATTCTTGACCCAGTGCTACACTTGGGCCTTCGTCTTTCGGCGGGTGCTTTCCGCACTAGCCCTGCTGAGAGTCTGTATGCCGAGTGTAATAAGTGGAGCCTTGAGAACCAACGGACGTACATGGACTTACTTTATGCTTTTAAAATTTCATCGCTGAATAACCATCCTTTTTATCCTGTCTTTAACGATACATCCACATCTCTGCTCTTTGTAAATCGCCCATCCGTTCCTCTGCCCTTTTCACTTAGAGTGAAAGAGCGAGCCTCGGATCTGAGCGCTTCGTTTTTAGACGTGTACAGGTCATCCTCTTTAAACATTTTACCGCCTTGGCAAGTTCGCCCTGTGTCCTGTGACCTTTCTTTTATGAAACTTGACAAAAATCGGGTACCGCGAGCTGCAATACTTCAGCACTTTCTTTCTTTGCATTTCAAATACCCACGTGCTGAATTCTACAGTGACGCTTCTAAAACCTCCACTATGGTGTCGTGCGCTGCTCATGGTCCGGATTTCAGTGCATCCAGAACCATGAGCGTGCACACAACAATTTTTTCAGCAGAAGCGTACGGAATTTTACTGATTGTAGAACATATCCTTGAAAATCAAATTCCCAATTCTATCATCTACACAGATTCCTTGAGTGTTGTTCGCGCACTGTCATCGCATACAGCCCCCAAAAACCACATAGTTAATCTTGTATTTAAATCTATCATGTCTGTGTATGCGCAGAAGCATCAGCTGCTCCTCTGCTGGGTCCCAGGACACGCTGGGATCGCTGGAAACGAGTTGGCAGACGAGAGGGCAGCTGCTGCTGCACTCAGGAACACTGTAGACATAACAACCGTACCATATACAGACCTCAAGCCACACATAAGACAACACTTGCGTAGAACATGGCAAACACACTGGAGTGAACAGACAGATAACAAGTTACACGTTATAAAACCACGCTTGGGACCATAAACCACTGACACACGCAACAGACACACAGAAGTCGCCTTGGGTAGGCTGCGGATAGGGCACACCCATGCGACGCACTCGTATCTGCTGACGGGATCTTCTAGACCCCAGTGCAGCAGGTGCGGAGAGGCCCTATCCGTAGTGCACATATTAATCACATGCAAGGCACTTCACACAACACGACACAAACACTTCAGAGAACTCTACAGACAACATATTCCCCTACATCCATCGTTTTTCCTAGGTGATGATGCAATTGTTTCCGTGAAACGTGTGTTTGAGTATTTGTCCGACGTCAAGTTTTTAAACCTCATTTCCTATCACGCATCATGAAATCTGGCCCTATACACCAGCCATGCTCATTGTAGTTTTGTGACTTTACTTTTGTTTTTTCTGATTTTACTTAGTGTTTAAGGTTTCACCCCTATCATCGACTATTGTTTTGGCGCTCTGTGCCCCAGTTGGCCTTGCGCCATAAACATCCAACGATCATCATCATCATTCTTCTATATAATTGGCAACTAATATCTCTATTTACCAATAACTTGGGCATCTATTTCGCAAGGCGTTTTTATCAAGGTGGGTGTCTTTAAGGAACTAGTTTTTCCCTCGGACGAACATGAGACAGAAAAGTCGCTGCGCGGCGAATCCGACCGTCCGACAGTTGTATGAACTGCACTCCGTATCGATGCGCATGGAACTGGCCGGTGACGGCACGGGTGTGCACGCTTTCAACTTTCGTTATTTCGGTGATTTGACTACCATGAATTTTCTACCGGACTAACACATATTGCCAATTAGTGAAGCTAAGTGAGTACTATTCAAACTTGTTTTCTTGTCTTATGTGTTTACGCAGCGGAGTTGCTCTCGAACTTCGTTCCGAGTGACTCGCTCTGTGCATTGCGCAGATTTGCCGGTAGACCTTTGTACCTGGCTGCTGCGTGTGTAAACAGAATCAATTCTCGCGCAATTTCTAGCCCTTTGTTTGGTGAAGTGTTTGTGTTCTGTCCTGTTTTTCTAGCCGAATGTTTTGATATGAAATGAAATAAGGAAAGCTGGAGAGTGCAAATTTAAGTGCGTGTTGGAATATAGGTGCTTGTATGCGTTACACGCACATCGTGTACATTTAGGGGGATTTTATGCACTCTTGGGTTTTGTTTTGTTTCTGCAGATGCTGTTTTTTTCGTCATAATATTTTCAGTTAAAAAATGTGCACAATAAATTGAATGATTGCCGTACGTGTAGCATTAGAATAAAGCAATAAGTCGAGTGGTTTCCGAGCGTACAGCATTAGAATAAAATGCCATCTGGATGCTTTTTTCGCGTTTCGATTGAGTGTTCAATCTTCTCGAACGCTTAGTATGGTCGTGAAATGCAGGAATGAACAACGTCTATGCAACCCGAAGTTATTTGCAACGTCAGAACTGCACGCGTGTCTTAACTGGTAGAGTAGTAGAGGAGCGCTGGTTCCGCTCCGTACTCTTACTGCAGCATCGCAAACGCAAATTAACTATTCAGAACCAAGTAAAAATATTCAAAAATGGCTGTTAAATTTAGGTCACTTATGAAATTTCCAGCCTTAATTATTTAGTGAGTAACACTTCTTGGTGATCAGAGTAACACAGCATTTAGGTTATCGCAGGTTTAAGGCAGAGTGTGATTCTGGTGTCTGGCCTGTCGTTTGCTAATAACTTACATGTTGCAGGCTGCTGACTGGTGCAACTTAGACTGTGTTTGAATGAGATTGTGCGGTAACAATTTCTTGGTTTACTTTGATGCTTCGTGCTGTGCAACGTATACTTCCACTAAAATGTAGGCCTAACAGGACAAGCGAGCAGCGCAACAGCACGAGTTTTGCAGTGATGTGATTTTAAAGGTTTAGTTATGCATATATACCAACTAGCCCACCTCGCCATTATGCTGCAGGAAGTATACGTCCATGGCAGTGATGCTGTCCGGGTTTGTGCATGTTTCCTTGTGCCACATTTTGTGGACATGGCTTCATCCGTGTATTTATTGTCCCTTCAATCAACCAAGCGGTTAGGATAGACTCACAAAAATATTTTGCAAGTTAAGATGGGAGGTGTAGCTGCGCTAAAATGACCTCAGAGTCCTCATTCGCGAAATATTGCTCTTATAAATAGTGGTACCTCACATTAGCAGTCATAGTTAGTCTTAAGGTTGCCTTAGTAGTGCCAATGCTGATATTAAATTATATCCACTCTGCTCTCTTCCTGTCCCTAATGTTACACGCATCAGAAATCATTCTCAGTGAATTTACAAACAAAAGCAAGAACACCTGTGTGGACGAGATTTCGGCGCACGTTAGAGATCGCCAGGTGGTCAAAATTAATCTGGAGTGCTCCACTACAGCGCGCCTAATCGCCTGCGTTGCGTCGGCGCTTTAACCCTACAATTTGGTGCTTCGAGCGCGACCGCAGCACCACCGAGCAGCGGAGCCGTCAGAAATCGGATGTTGGTCAGCCCGAAGGAGCGGCTGACCAATTTTAAAAAATTTGGCCCATCTCCCCGCGAGGGGGACTCGAGTAAATGCGTCGCATAGGGGTGGGTGTATTGCGTTAACGTTTAGTGTTTTCGGAGTTGGTGGTAGTGAATGCGTTGTATCAGCAGCTTCTTGACGTAGTTTGAATGAGTCAAGGATATAAGGCGCGTTCGCAGCCTCACATTCTGTGTCGGCTTTGTGGCGCAGTGGGTAGAGCACCTTGTACAGTGCGTCCCGCCCGCAGGGTCGAGGGATCGAAACCAGACGCCGGATATTATTTTTTTTATATAGTGTAGGGGGAGGGGTGCGGACTACGACTACGGATGTCAACGCGGGTGACATCGGGAGTTACTGAAATGCTCTGCATTTGAAAATTGGCATGCACTCTGTAATACAATGTTCAGAATGGACAACGTGTGGTCCTACAAGTGTGATGGCAGGCCCTCTGATTGTTCTAGAACACATGCCCGTTTTGTATTGAAAACAAAGCAGTCACTTCAAGGACGGGACCTTATTTTGGGGTAAGCGTTGTTATGTGGTATTTGGATATATCGACACATAAATTGTACATTGAATTGAAAGATTTAATGTCATGAATGCAGAATTGTATGTGTATTTTAAAAAGGTACTTTATAATATGTTTATTTACTCGACGGCTTGAAAAGTATCAATTGTTTGACGGGGTAAGCGCCCTTTTTGTGAATAAAACAACCCCGACCCCTTGGCCATTTTCCTGAGTAGCTTTGTAATATATTCCATCACTTGATAAGGAATTTTATTCTTGGTAATGTCTTCATTGTGATGAGGAAGCTCCTAACATCGGTCGAGAACAACCGACTTAGACATCGTAAGAAGCACCACCGAGCAACCATCAACCAGGAGATCCGTTAGTGAACAAATGTTCACTTACAGAGATATTATCGATTATGATTTCTTTCGGTGGCTGAAATACCCAGAGGCACTGAAACACTAGACAAAAACCAAACCGTTGCATGGAGACTTCTAGAGATAGGGATGTGCACTACCCCGCTTCTATAGTCACTATTTTCCCAAACTACACAGCGACAGATGAGAAAACATGAGGCAAACGGCTGCGCTGAAACACAAGCTCAGTGCGTGATGCTCTAATATTACAACATATTTAGCAAGAAGGATGATAACTACACTGCAGCAGTGGCAGAGGCTACTTGTCAGTTCGGATGGCAAGTCTCTGTCTTGGGTATTCGGGATGGCCAAGGCTGCCGCCGTGAATCAAGGGCTTCTGACGCCTGACTATAGAAGGACGCACGGGACATCCAGCCCGCGCCGACCCTGACCCCTTCTGGGCATACACTAAACCTTTTTTCGCTCTCTCGTCAAATCAATAATATGGGAATGTCTATTACCTATTTTCATGGCATAATTCAATTGTTTTTTTTAGAATCCTTAATATGAACTTCGAGAAAAAGCTTAACAAGGAAAACGAAAGAGTATTTCAAAAGTACAGATTTCGTTCATGTCCACAATGGCAAAGGAAAATGTTCAGTAGTTGCGCCTTCGCCAATTAACTTACGTACTTTGTTCTTCCTGGACCAAGCAAAACGATGGCTAAGCAAATACAGCACAGCATACAAGAATCTTTAATTTAATCTACTCAAGCAATGCGAAAGGCGGTCAAACAACGAAAATCTGTCGTATGTTTTGTGAAATCCAATCTTGGTGATGTTATTTTTCCAGCATACGTTCACACAGGACGCCGTGCTATATTCGAATAGTTAAAAAACGTACAATTCAGGCCATTCGTACAGGTTTAGTAAACAAGTTACAATATTCATGGAACGACACCTGCTTGCCTCTACTATATTAGATGCAGACTGGTAATTAAAATGTCAAACGGTAGTGGTCTGTGCAACGGAGATGAACCTGTCCTACATCAGATCAGGCTTAATAAGGCTTACACAAAAATATCTTTTAAACTGGCACACACTTTCTCCTTCCTGTTCGCGACCTGTACAATTCGCGATGACCTGAAGCGCATGACCTAGCTAACAACTGGAACACACTATCTGTAAGGATTTTATGGTCTTTCACATGTCACATCAGATATTTTTAGTCTGTTCTTGGCTTGTGGTTCCCAACAGGTAGGCCATGTTGTGCAAAAATGCGTTCTTACCAGCGCAGTCCACAGACTTTTCAATGGCTGTTTAATGTCGTCCTTGAGCATGTCGTCGGCTTGAGTCCCGATGGCTTCGTGCTGGTGTGAAGAGACGCGCTACGGTAATTGCCGGGTAGGTCGGGGTCCATCCTCGGTTATTATCCGGTGCTTCGCCAAAGGTGTCAGACGTACCTTTGAGTTCGACGAAAAACACTTGCTGTAGCGACGCAGCAAAGCCAATAACTTCTTCATTTCTTTTTACGGTAGCGCCGGTTCACGTCGAAGGGTTGCGGAAGCTTGAAGATATTATCGGGTGCGCGTTCAAAGTCGGCGACCGATCACGTCACTTGCTTGTTGCGTTTCTTCGAGGAACGCAATTCCAGCGCCTTTGTTTAAATGCTGGTACTCCTGGCTAAAATTACTGACCAAAACGTGGGATTTGTCTGCTTAAACCGCGCGCTGCCTCTTGAGACAGACACACCACGGTGGAGAAGAACCCTTGGTCACCCTCCACAATAGCGTCGACATAAGGAGCAGCACCTTCACAGGAGACGGAGATCAACAAGCTTGCGCGGGGTGGCAGGGTGACATGATCATCGGCGATCCTTACAGCTGGAGGGTGTTCGGGGTTCGGTTCTGGCGTCATGGCGTGATCGGAGGAAAAAGTTGTCGATTTGGTGTGCAGATCGATATTTGCGCCGTTGTCCGTCAAAGAGGCCATTCCGAGAATGACATCACGGGAGCAGTTAGAGAAAATGACGAACGCCGCTGGGTACGTTGTGCCGTATATAGTGACGCGGGATGTCCACGTTCCACTTGGCGTCACGAGGTGACCTCCTGCTTTGCTTATATGAGGAACGTGCCATCTTGTCATAACTTTCTTCAGCTTAGACGCGAATGATTCGCTTATTACCGAGTAGTCGGCTCCCATGTCGATGAGGGCGACTGCGTAAAAGCTGTCGATGAACACCTGGACGTCGGACGCCGCCTTCCTCGAGTTCCAGGTGCGTCGGGGCATCGCATCTCGGCTTATGGGTTTTGACGGCCATGCACTGTGCGTCATTTTGTCGGTGCCTCCTCAGCGGCAGTCTCGGTCATGTTGGGTACGCCTCGCGCAGTTGAGCTGTCGTCGTGTTCGGGAGTCTCGTCAGTATTCGGTCGGGTCGTCGGGATGAGGGCATGTGGTGAATAACGGTCTTCGGCGTACCCCTTGCTTCGATGGAGGGTTTTCACTTTTCCGCCGTTGTGCAACTTTACCTCCAGAAGTTGCTGCTTTTAGTTTCTCCCGCATGGTCTGGGGACTTTTCACGTGCGAAATCAGCATTGCTACGGTGGTTCGGCGACTGGTATGGGTAGGGCGACGGCGATCGGTTGAAACGGCCTGGTTCGCGGCTAGTGTTGGACATGTATTCTTCGATCTCTGGTGGGCGCTTAGCGGGTCGGGGGTGGGGTGCGTCGACGGTAGTTGCGGTCGGCCTATCCGCAGTGGTAGCACAGAGGACAATTATCCGGAGTTCGCCATATGTCCGTCTTCCTAAGGCGTGTGGTTTTGGACCACAGGGTTGTCGGGTGGGTGGCAGTGGGCGGCGGTATGGCGGGGCCTCTTGACGACGAGTTGGAGCAGGGTGCGGTCGACGGAAAGCTTCGGCGTAGGCCATAGCTTGTGGCTCACGGGGTGCTGTCGACGGCGCAGTAGTCCCCAGTGCGTGTTGAATTTCTCACATACGTCGGTCAGGGAGCGACTTGGTGTTGCGGCGCTGTTGGGAAACGTTTCCTGTGTTCTTCGCGAACGACAGAACGGATTGTTTCCCGTAAGCCTTCTGTCACGAATCCACGGGCGTTGATGGGGTGTGCCAAAAACGCGTTGTCTGGTTGATTGTACTACCTCCAACGCATGTCCAGGGTCCCCTTGTTCATGGACGCCCCGGTAGCGAACCCAGAAATGGTTCTTTGGGGGGTTGGTAATTAGTCTAGCGAAAAGCTCTTGCTTTACGCCCCGCATGAGAAAGCGCAGCTTTGTCTCTTCCGCAATTTCTGGGTCAGCTCGTCGGAACAGCATCTTCATCTCCTCGACGAACACTACAACACCTTCGTTGAGGTGTTGGGTTCGCGTCTGCAACAATAGCACAGCTCGTTCTTTACGTACCACAGTTGCGAACGTTTTCACAAAAACTGCTTTGAAGATGCCCCATGATGTTAGCGAGCTCTCGTGATTTTCAAACGAGACTCGAACCGAGTCTCTAAGGCAGAAAAACACTTGCCTCAAGAATTCTTCGTCATCCCCTTCGGTTGAAATTTCGGACGCGCTCCAGCTTCTCCAGCAACTCTTCGGGGTCTTCCCCAGGAGATCTTCGGAATGATGGGTGCTCCCGAGGTTGCTGCAGAACGACAGGAGGATTGGCTTGGTTGACCATGGTGTTGGTAGCGGTCTTCCTTCTACATTTTCTCCTGTAGTAGATTGCAAGACCGTTCGAAGCGCAAAACATAAACGAGGGACGACGAGATAGCACAGAGACGTCCCTCGTTTATGTTTTGCGCTTCGAACAGTCTTGCAATGGAATACCAACTTGCCCAGAAGTCCGCCTTAACCGGTAGTAGAGCGAAGTCGGGTGTGAGGCCTTCCTGTTGGTGACTGGTACGAGTGGGGCTTGGTTGGCGACTTGCAGCAGGTTTGGGGTTCATGTACCCCGCACCTTCACCAGATGTCACGACGCCAGATACGGCGCAGTTGTCTTCAAGGAAAACAAGTGGTATGGAGCGAACTTGTGCTCCCCTATCTACTCAAAGAATGCACAGTCGGTGAAGCAGCAATCACCAAGCGACGCGCGAAGGCGAGCGTCGACGATTCGAATGCCGCGGCATCTGCTCCACGGGAACTTATCACTCGGCGCGAGGGTTTTTCGAATAGTCGAAGTGTATCCAGTTGAGTACATCAACGAAGATTATTCTAGGCTCTTGACGTTAGTTCGGAACGCTCTCCCTATAAGAAGAGATAACACACGCCGCACAGAAAGAAAGAACGGAACACGCGCCTCCCTTGGCCCAGAGACAACACCGATAACAAGCCCGGCGAGGCCGGGCGGCAAAAGCAAAACACAAATAAACAAACCCAATGTATAGTACAGGGCAATATTCACGCTCTGAAGAAAACAAGGAGTTCATTCGGACTTCATAAATCGTAACAAAAAGTAGTTTTATGAGCTCTACGTACAAGAATATAAGAAATTGTTCATTTACAATTGTGACTTCTGTGACCGGGAGAACCATTGCATCGGCTGGTTCTGCATTTCGGCTTTGGCAGTGGGCTGAAGAAAACGTTTGGATATGTGGCAGGAGCTGCATGACAAAAGGCGCACAGAATAAATTCAAAATATCACTGGTTTAGTCAGGGCGATGTGAAAATGGCCAGTCATAACGGCGTTTACGCTACGCATTGAGAAAAAACAGCCTTCGGTTTCAAGGCAAACCTAACCGTGCGAGGTACTTGGGATTTGAAGTCCACTTTTGGCGACCAACTCCAAATTCTCGTTACGTGTCCGGCTTTTTTCAACGTAAGGTTATATTAACAGCATGCCCATGAGCCAGATTCAAATTCGGGTCACCTATGGGTATGTAGGGTGGATGTGCGTTACTTATTCCAACTTACGGCGTATTTCTGCTAGAGGTGAAATGAAGGCAAACGTTATTGTAAATATCTCATTCTCATTGCCTAATCTGCGCGAACAAACTCAGGAGGAATGTACAGTCGGGACAAAATATTCTGAACCTATTGAATAAACTCCCGCGGATACAAAATGTGGTTTATAGGTTAAAAATAACTTACCTAGTGTCATCGCACATAAAAACGAAACATTGTGGAGTTGCATTTTTCTCCTTAGGTATTTTGTGTGTAGTATTTTCTCTAGTTACGGTAATAAATTTACAGGTATTTAGTACGGTTGGGGCAAAGCTATCTTTGTCTAGAATGCTTGGGTTTTTAACTGCGTTTATAGTGTGCCAGTTCTGAAAATAAGTTTGTTGCTCGTCGTGGTTTTATTTTATTTTGGTATTTTTTCTATCGATGTGCGTCCTTAAATGGATGGAGCTGTACAAACACTTCCAGCTGCTGTTGCTACCTAGAATGGTTTTGAAATATGTTTACAAAGCTGTCCAAACGATGTATGAGTCACGATGACGCAAGTCAAACCGTAAAAAAAACCAATTCAACCACGAACATTTCGAAGACTTTGAGAAAAGTGTCTGCTAATAATGGAAGGCCAAGGCTATAATAATGTCGGCCCCAGCCACAAACTTGAGTCGTAGGTAGCAACAAATTCAAAATAACATATTTATTCTTGAGATGGAACTTCTCCTTGACTTTATGGATGCATCAAAATTGAGTCTATTGAAGCTTCTCAAAGACAGCAAAAAATAGGACAAAAACCGCAGGCAAAAAAGTTGACACCCGCGGTTGTCCAGCAAGTGTATCATATTTTAAGAAAAATGTATCGTAACAACGCCCACGTAGCCTCAGGCTGGCATTTGCATTTTGTTCCGAAAGTTCGTTACCCAATTTGGGTATTTTGCTTAAAGCATAGCGCATAGGTTTATCACTCTTCAATTACATGTCACGTGCTAGTTTGGTGCGCATGTCATCGCTTCCTTTCCTTATCTGTTCATCCTAATTATTGGTGTTTTTTGAGGTTTGGAAATGAACCCCCTAGATCAGCAATGTGCTCTCCTACATGTGATATAGATTTCTGAAACAACTGCAGGTGTGGTATATGCAGCATATAACTTAAAACTTGAAGGCGACTTTCTTACCGTTTTGCGACGTTGTCAATAATGCATCTCAGGTAGCGTTTTGTAAGAAAGTTTCTCTGTTTATCGCTTCCCCTCAAAATGAGTTCACAACAACAATGTTTATGTTGTCTCTGAGCACAAGATTATTTTTTTGAAAACACGTTTTCACCAATAAAGTATATTCTAACATTCATAAAAGTACGACGGATTAGAAACCGAGGGTACCTGCACATTCTAATTCCACTTATGAAAACGGCTGCTTACTGCAAGAGTGCAAACACAAAACAGAATTAGCAGCGCTAAAGGAAAGACCTTCGAGACCTGAAATCGTCCTTGAATAGCATGTGGAATACAAGAATGTCAGCCTTACCAACAGAAATATTGTTTTTGTATGACCTACCCAACGGGCTACAGAAAGATGATAGTTGTGGTTTCTTGATTGATTCATTTTAGGGTTTAACCCGCAGACGCACCACAGGCGACGAGGCGCGCCGTAGTGGATGGTTCCAGGTTAATTTTGGCCACCAAGTGACCTTTCACATGCGCCAAAACCTCGCACGCATGGGTGTTTTTGCTTTTTACCTCCATCAGAAAAGCGGCAGCCATGGCCGGGAATTGAAACCACGTCCTCTTGCTCTGCAACACTATGTACGTTTGGTTTGTGCTCTCTTCTGTGGCATACATAGCTGCGTGCGAGAGTCGGTAGGTTGTTGTACTTTCCAGTATAACTCCATTTGAATTCTATGTCTATTGCCAATTATACAAGCTTTCTCGCTTCCTTGACCTAGAAATTCAACTTCGCGTCCAACCCTCATTAACCGAAAGAATTTATTTTGGTTACTGTGTACCACTATTTCTCCTTTAGCGCTTTGCTCACTCTCGTAGTAGAACAACGACTAAACTCTAAGGCAATGCCCGCATGCTATTAGTCCATTCCTGACATTGCATTGAGTTGTTTAAGATCTGCAACATTTCTAAAACACTTGACTTTTTCTAATTTCTAGGCAGCGAAGAACATATTTTTTTCTTTGTTCAAGCAGCGAAGTATATCCAGTCGGCCAAATCTGTAACTTTCGCACTCCGAGTGGTGGTCCTCTGTTTGATGATGCTCTTATGAAGGAACACCCTAGAAGACGAAAGGAACAGCTGATCGCGGTATCTGAGCATGAACTTAAATTTAACCGGTTAGCAACTTGCCTTCCCTTGTATAGCGCTGAGAAGTCGCAACTTGCGCACGCTAGTGCAAGAGTTCGCCGAAAGTACTTGCTTGTTTTCCAAATAGGATTTGACGCGTTCTAAGAAGCTCGGTAACGCAACGACACAAAGGACGAAGAACAAACACCAAACCAAACCAAACCAAACACCCAAAACAAAGAACGCATTGCGAACGAAGAAGAAATGTCTGAACGCCACCAGGTGGTCTTACGATGCGCTTTTACCTTCGTATGAAGTGCCCAACGGAACAAGAAACATAAAACAAATGAAGGTTAGATGCACAAACAATGCAGTATGAGGGCGGCTTTCACTTTCACCGTGCTCACATCGTGCTTAACGCTGCAAACGTCTTGCTGCTCCGAACAAATGGAGGTTCTTTTCATAGCAATTTTCTTCGTCTGGGGTTAGACAAAAATTAGGTGGTAAAGCCATTCTATTTCCAAGAAACATCTGTTTACAGGTGTGTTAGAGTCCTGGTTCTACGGGGAACAATACGCATGGTAAGTGTTATGCCTCCTAGTTTGTTTCCTACAGTTTGCGCCTGAAGGAAAGTTCCCACTCGAACCTAGAGGTATCTGATATCAGTGATGGTTCACTGGCCAAGGAAACGTGGGGCAGAGAGTTCATGTCATTCTAACGTAAAAATAGGTGGCTGAAACCAAATGAGGAATAGCATTAGTAGGAGCTAAAACAGCCAATGCGACAAGCGTGGGCGAGCTACCTGTTAATGTCACAATGAAAACCAACGCGTGCTACAAAGATATTGGGAGCTTGCAAGACTGAACATGATGGCGGCACCTGATGGACAAAATGATGGCAGCTAAATTTCGGTGCAAGGCTGCGGAATTACCTACCGATCCCGGCGTCCGCGTACTTCAGAAGTCGCTAGCTTAATCACAACCACGCCTCAGACATAATCTCGCCTTCCGCGGAAGCGCTATTTTTTGTCCTTTTCCGTTCTTGCTCCATGCTGAGACCCAAACGGGCAGTCGGATCAGCCATTTGTGATAGTAGAAACAGCGATCGTTCGAGTCGCTATCTCTTGATTTCATGAAGTTGAAAGGCCAGGAAGCCGACCACAAGTTATTTAAAATATAAAAAAAACGTGTCGGCTTCAACACATGCGATTGTTGTGCCTTGGACACAATAAAATCCTGAAGGGAAATGATCGCCTTAATTACGTTTCACAACGCTGTGCAGGAAACGTGCGTAGATGTCCTGCGACTTTGCGAATTTTACAGGCGTTCTGAAGGCGCTAGGTTCCCTGATCTTTTAGTCTATGTGCCAGTGAACTACGTTGAACGAATGAGACCTCATGCTAGCGCAATTAATAATTAATTAGCCTGTCTGTTCAATAGTAGACGGATGGACAGTTTCACATGAGCGGTTCAGACGACTTTATGTGATAGAATGGGGAGGCAACACGCAGACTTAAATATCCAAACTAAAAAGACGTACAGTCAACCGCCGCATCAAAGAACGCTTTTCGTACAAAACAGCCTGTGAAACGAAGCATGCGACATGGCCTGGGCAGATTCGTAGGCTTCCTATGAACTGTAAACACCGCAGAAACGAACACCAGTATAGCCAACTTGCCCGTTTAAGAGAGAAATGTATTTGTTCGCAATGGCTGAATTATTGTTAGATAATGAATACGTCTAGCCGCACACGTGGTACCTCTCCACTGATAGGTGTGTCTACGACCCTGAGTCGTCCTATTTCCACCTAGACCAACAGAAATTGATAAACATGTACAGTCATGAAAAAATTTAGGATAACACGAACTTACGAACTAGAACACGCAGAGTCAAAGAAATAAGTAGCAGAAATAAAATTATATTGCATTTGAGATATCAATGGTCAGACACATGTTGAATATTTTCTGGTGTAATAAAGGCAGGCGATAAGTTTATTTGCACGAAAGAAACATTCCTATTTGTAGGTTCAGCTTCATTATTTAGCGTGGGCGTTTCATTTGTCTATGACTGTACAGTTTTGGTTGCGACGCAAAATCAGTTGTGACGGACGACGAATATACCTTGGTGGACAACGAAGCCATGGTTTACTCTTTCCTCCTAACGTACGACAGTGTAAAGGCCGTCATAGACAAATGGTCAGCCACAAAATATCAGGCGAGCAGTGATAAAGAGCTTGCAGAGGAGCCAAGAGTTCTGACTACCACGTAAGCGGTATCGGAGTTTCATGCGCTGCATATATATATCTCATCCCTCCCTGAACTCGCGCCGAAGCACGCTGTCAACCTCGACAGCAAAAAGTCGGGAGGTGTTGGCATCCAAGAAGGCTTCAGTATGCCCTGAAGAACATAGTCGACTTTTAAAGCAGAACTTCACTAATTTCGTCTAGCAAATTTGTGGATGAATAAAAGGTACCATTTTGACCGGAGACACAACCCAGCGACATACCCCTCGAAGCGCATCGCGTGATTCGCCGGGCCCACTGTCGGCACTGCGCGCAAGGCCAGGTTTCAAGTCCTTCTGCGCAGCACCAGAGACGTGGTCGCGGCCGCCGCTGCGAAGGCAGCAGACCACCCCATTAGCCTCATTAGCATGCGGCGTTGGATCATTTCGGGCAATGTGTCTCGCCTCGCGCCCGCCGAAAATGTACGGTGCGTTCGCCGCGAACTAACGCCGCATTTGGCACATTCTCCCGGCCTCCTTCTGTGAGCGTTGCACGGAACCGAACGTCTTTGAGACGTGGCCGGCGATGCAGCTAAATCAAAGGTCAACGAAGCGGAACCAAGAGTCAACCAGACTAAGCCAAACTTGATTTGCATATCACAGGGGAGCCGTGCTCAGCCGGAGCCATTTTTTGAGTATTGTAGTTTAAAGTCATCGTTTCTATCAGTATGTTTATGTTTTATTTGGGTCAGTTAAGAGCCGAACGCATATAAAGACTGACGTGGATGACGAACAAGTAGCGCAGCCACACACGCTTCGTTATACAGGAGTTTGTTGCAGCTTGGGTTAAGGTGTTTGCTTTGTACGTTTAAAAAAGTTACACCCTTCATAAAATATACGCAAACTGATATTGTCTAGAACAAGGAGTTTTAGAAAAACATACGCAGCCGCAGGCAAAAAGTTAGCGGACGCTACTTGTTTGAGTCTGTAGCGGCAGCTCCAGCGACATCGCTGGATCGAGCGCCGCTCCTCGTGCAGCAGCCCGACGGACATGGACACAGGCTGCGTGGCCGGGCGAGCGCACGAGGACACGGGGGTCGCACTGGTGCTGACAAAATAGAATCTGGTTTTGCCTTGCGACGAACGGTCGTCCTGCCTGAGGCTCCTTCCTCTCGCCCGACATAGCGCCCTACAATTGGTGACCCTACCGAACACGCCACCGAGGTTAATGTAGAGCCATGTCCCTCGACAACCAGGACTCAACCCGTTCGCGAGAAGCCGGCGAAGCAGTCTCAGCTTAGACCGTTCGGTTTCCGCAATTCTGGGAGCGCCACCCGACGACGTGGGTTCTGCAAGCAGAGGTGCAATTCCAGCTAGCTTGGATCACCTCTCAAGAAACCAAATTTCTCCACGTCGTCGGAGCCCTTCCGCCGACAGCCGCAGTGGAGATATCCGACATCCTCACTTCGTTCAACCACACCCGCCCCGCAGCGCCTTACGACCAGCTCAAGGCTGCACTCCTGGAGCGCACAGCTGCTTCGGAACGCACGCGCATCCAGCAGCTTCTCTCCTCCGAGGAGCTCGGCGACCGCAGGCCAAGCCAACTGCTACGGCACATGAAGCAACTCCTTGGCACGCATTCTCACGCCATGGATGACACACTGCTGCGTGAGCTCTTCCTTCAGCGCCTACCTTCCAACGTCCAACTGGTCCTCGCCACTGCCGCAGCCATGGACCTGCAGGCACTCGCCGCGCTGGCAGACAAAGTCATGGAGGTCGCCACCCCCTTTTCTCAAGTGGCCGCAGTTGCATCGGCTAAGCCTCCGTCTCCTCCCTGCCCCAGGAACCCCGCTTCAGCGTCCAGTGAGTCCGCCGCTTCATCTAGACTCGACAGCCTCTGCGATCGTTTAGAGAAGATCATCGTTGCCGCAACACGCCGCGATGTCTCGCCGCAACGTTCCCGTCAACGCCGTCGCTCGTCGTCGCAGCGACGGCGCCCAGAGCGCCCACGCAGTGAATCGCCTAACCCGGGCATTTGCTACTACCACCGGCGTTTCGGCGCTGATGCCCGCCACTGCCGTCTGCCCTGCACCTGGACGGGAAACGGCCTGGCGACAAGCGATCTCGGCCCAACACAGGAATGTCGCCTCTTTCACGGACAGAGGCGACACCACCGGACAGAGGTTTCTCGTGGATACAGGTGCCCAGGTTAGCGTTTTGCCCGCTACACGCTCGGACCGTGCTTCTCGTGCCACCTCGCATTTACAAGCAGTGAACGGCACGCGCATACCCGTCTACAAGCAACGCTCACTCACTCTAAACCTGGGGCTCCGCCGAGATTTTGTTTTCCGGTGGGTTTTTCCCGTCGCCGACGTTCGCACCGCCATCCTCGGTGCCGACTTCCTCTCAAAACATGGCCTTCTCGTCGACTTAAAGTGGCAGCGTCTACTTGATGCTACCACACTCCTCTCAGTGCAAGGTGTGTCAGCGGAGGCAGCCGCTAATCTAGCAGCATCCTGTGCAACAGTTGCCGATGAACCGTTCGCCACCTTGCTGCGGGACTTCCCAACCATGACAGCACCACCTGACTAGACTCAGCCTGTTCGTCATGACGTCCGTCATCACATCATCACCACTGGCCCTCCCGTTTTCTTTCGGCCACGGCGGCTTGCGCCTGACAAGTTCAAAGTCGCCCGAGCGGAATTCGAGCACATGATGGAACTGGGCATCATCCGTCCAACATCCAGTAACCATGCATCATCACTGCACATGGTGCCCAAGAAAACTGGTGACTGGCGCCCCTGCGGAGATTACCGGTTCTTGAACACCAAGACCGTTCCTGACCGCTATCTGTTACCCAACCTCCAAGACTTCACCGCCACTCTCCACGGGGCAACGATATTCTCTAAGATAGACTTGGTTCGTGCTTACCACCAGATTCCCGTGGCAGAAGAAGACATCCCCAAAACTGCCATCACAACCCCATTCGGCCTGTTCGAATTTCTGCGCATGCCATTTGGACTCCGCAACGCTGCACAAACATTCCAGCGTTTCATTGATGCCGTCACACGAGGGCTACCTTCGTCTACGCCTACGTTGACGACATTCTGGTGGCCAGCACATCCCTGGAAGAGCATCTGAAGCATCTTCGCCTTCTCTTCGAGCGTCTCGCTGTTCACGGCATCGTCATCAACGTCTCGAAGAGCGAGTTTGGTGCCACTGCCCTCGATTTCCTTGGTCATCGTTTGGACGCCACTGGCATATGTCCACTCCGCGCCAAAGTTCACGCAATCATCGACTTTCCCAAGCCAGCGTCAGTGACAAAGCTCCGCCAGTTCCTAGGGCTGGTAAATTTCTACCGCCGCTTCATTAGGAACTGTGCCACGCTGCTCGAACCTCTCGACAGGCTGCTTTCCACCAAACGGTCATCCACTTCACTTGATTGGGACGATGCTGCTGAAAGGGCATTTACGGCCATCAAACGCGCTCTCGCCGACGCTGCACTGCTGGCTCATCCAAATCCGAGCTTTCCGTTGGCACTCATGACCGACGCGTCAAGTTCTGCCGTCGGAGCTGTCCTTCAGCAGCAAGTTAAAGGTGCATGGGAACCGCTAGCGTTTTTCTCCAAGCGCATGACTCCGGCTCAGACACGATATAGCGTTTTCGGCCGCGAACTGCTAGCCATGTACCTCGCTGTTCGTCACTTCAAACATCACCTCGAAGGACGCACGTTCACGATCTTCACTGATCACAAGCCGCTCACGTTCGCCCTGAACCGCCCTGACATCCTCTACACTCCAGGAGAGGTGCGTCAACTAGCATACCTCTCGGAGTTCACGTCCGAAATCCAGCACGTCAGTGGTGTGGCCAATTCCCCTGCAGACACACTGAGTCGCATGGACGATGTAAATGCTATTTCACCAGGAACGCTGGAAGCAGTTACCGACCCGCTTGACGTACAAGAACTGGCTACGACGCAAGCCAACGACAACGAGCTCTCCCGTCTACGTGGAGCACCTACCGCACTCAACCTTGAAGATGTACCGTTTTGTGGTGTGACCATCGTTTGCGACACGTCTACAGGTGTTCCTCGACCCTTCCTACCTGCCTCACATCGTCGCCGCATGTTCGACGCCATACACAACATGGCCCACCCCGGCATTCGGGCATCTCAAAAGCTCATTGCGTCCGGCTACGTTTGGCCCCGTATGAACGCTGACATGCGAGACTGGGTACAAGGCTTCACGCTGTGCCAGCGTTCAAAAGTCCAACGCCATTCCGTTCCCCCTGCCAAGCCATTCCTCAGGCCCGATGAACGTTTTTCTGTCGTTCACATTGACATCGTTGGCCCCTACCCCCTTGCCAAGGTTACCGGTACATTCTAACCTGTGTTGACCGGTTCACAAGTTCGCCCGAAGCCTGCCCTCTTCCCGACATCACGGCCTCCACAAAAGCGTCAACCTTTGTGCCTACCTGGGTGTCGCGCTACGGATGCCCTTCCACCGTTGTCGCCAATCGCAGCCGGCAGTTCGAGTCATCCCTGTTCACCGAACTACTGCGTCTTCTCGGAACGACTCGTCTGCGAACAGCTGCGTACCACCCGCAGTCGAACGGCCTTGTGGAGCGCTTTCATCGACACCTCAAGGTTTCACTCACTGCACACGGCTGCCCCACCGAGTGGGTCCAACGGCTACCACTGACGCTTCTCGGAATCCGGAGCGCGTACAAAGTGGACCTCTCGTGCACGTCTGCTGAGCTCGTCTACGGTACACCTCTGCGTTTGCCAGCGGACTTGTTCGACGAGTCTCCGCAACCTGTCCCTGCAAGTGAATACATTGATAACCTACGAGAGGTTTTTCGACACCTTCGGCCTCAGCCCACACGCCTTGCAAAGAACTCTACGACTTACGCGCACCCTGACCTCAAAACTGCCACGCATGTGTTCGTGCGCTACGGACCCGTCCGAGGACCACTGCGCCCACATTACATCGGCCCCTATCCAGTCGTTCAACGTCACTCGACTACTTTCGTACTGGACATCAACGGCTCTCCAGACACCGTGGCAATCGAACGCCTGAAGCCCGCGTACTTCGAGCCGCCCGAAGTCACTTCGTTGGAACCTGCTCTGCCCCCTTTAACAAGACGACCTCGGCGTGTCCACTGGAAACATGCATGACTTTTTCGCTCGTCACTCCCGCTCCTCTCTTGAAGGGGAGCCCTGTAGCGGCAGCTCCAGCGACGTCGCTGGATCGAACGCCGCTCCTCATGCAGCAGCCCGACGGACATGGACACAGGCTGCGTGGCCGGGCGAGCGCACGAGGACACGGGGGTCGCACTGGTGCTGACAAAATAGAATCTGGTTTTGCCTTGCGACGAACGGTCGTCCTGCTTCAGGCTCCTTCCTCTCGCCCGACATAGCGCCCTACAAGTCTTTTGCACTGCGCATGCTCCGTATGCTTAACCGCTTTTGCGTTTAGCGGATGGAAGCGGAGTGGACGCTACTGCAGCAAAATAGCTTGGGTATGCGTAACCGCTTGTGTTTTTAACATGGCGGCAAGTAGCGCGCAACCTTCCATGGTTCCACTCTTCTGTGAAGAGTTATTTGCTTCCCATTGAAAGTTTTTTGCTACCGTGTTTTTAAATGCGTCGAGTGATTAGCACGTTGTCCTCGCGCAGCTCTGTATCGTCGCTGACTATTGCAACGAATCAATGTAGTCAGGCCAGCGCCCGAAGCTGTACAGGTGTGTGTGCGCCCGTGTGTGGGTTTGTGTGTGCGCGTGTGTGTGGGTTTGTGTGTGCTTGTGTATGTGTGTGTGTGTGTGTGTGTGTGTGTGTTTGTGTGTGTGTGTGCGTGCGTGTGTGTGAGTGTTTGTGCGCGCGCGTGTGCGTGTGCATTTGCACGTGTGTTTACGTGTGCGCGTGCGTGTGCGTTTGCATGTGCGTTTGCGTGTGCGTGTGCGTGTGCATGTCCGTTTGTGTGTCGGTGCGTGCGTGTGTGCGTGTCTGTGGGTTAGCGGGCGTTGTGTGTGAGTGCGCGTTTGTGTGTGCGTGCGTGTGTGCGTGTTTGTGTGCGTGTGTGCGTGTGTGTCTGTGTTTGTGTTTGTATGTGGTTGTGTGTGTGTGTGTGTGTGTGTGTGTGTGTGTGTGTGTGTGTGTGTGTGTGTGTGTGTGTGTTGTGTTGTGTTGTGTTGTGTTGGGTCGTGTTGCGTTGTGTTCTGTTGCGTTGCGTTGGGTTGTGTTGTGCTGTGGACCTGCTGGATTCGCGGTGAAATTCGACATTTTGTTTTTGCCGGTGGACCTTGCTCCCCGTGCTCTGGATTATCTTTGTCAAGCGATGTACTACTCAACCTCGCATCGGGTATGCACAGTGTGCGAGGCTAAAAGATTTCTTCGCTTGCGAGCCAGAGTTAAATGACTTTCTGTTTTGTTCCCGCACACCGTGCTCGAGGTGAGTGGCGAATTTACGACGGCCAGGAGGAGGCACTCGATTACCTGTCAATGATGGTTAAGACTTTCAAAGCATGTCGGGGCGTTGTGTTCGTTCGAAACGCGTCTCTGCATTGTTTTGAAGTTGAATAAAATGTACGCGTCAAACTCGAGGATCCCGTTCAGGGCGTTCTGGGCGATTTCACGAAAGAAGTGGCGCGGGGATTCAACTCTTTCGTTATGAAATGTATTTTGGTAAGAGAATATTCATGTCATGTTATGGCCGTGTCTTATTCAATAGTAACGGGAAAGCATTTGTTTGCATTTGTTTGGGTAGTCGTAAAATTTCCAAGCACTCCGGCACTCCGCAGGCAGAAAAGCCGGCGAGTCATTTTGCAAAACATTCCACAGATGGTGCCGTATAGCGTGTTGCTACGCAAAGCTGATGAGACGCTCTATATTCGGTGACAACTTAAGAACGGCACCGGAAGTTGCCGCTGTGCCTTATTACCGTGGCCGGATGTTTCTCCGCGCGGAGCAAGTAGGGCGTTACTGGGAATATTTTAAACATGGCGTGAGTTTCCCCTGATTTTTTGGACTTCATATGCTTATAAACGACTCCAGTGACGACAAATAAACTGCGTAAGACAAGGCAGGCGATATCACGTATTCATAGCAAACCCCTTTCAAAACGCGCGCGCAATGACGTCACAGGTCCGGCGTTTTGGCGGAGTGATACACTACATGACGTGGTGCCGTTCTTGAGTTGTAACCGAGTATAGTAAAACCTTCCTCGTGGTTTTTACGTAGCCTGACGCAAAAATTTAGCGTTTAGCAAATCCAAAGAGAACAAGCGCTGTTCTAAAACTCTGTAATATTATTTGCGTGATTGTGGGTAAAGCAGTTACTGTAATTAGAAACATCCTCTGATTTTAACTTGTAATGCTAAGAGGTCAACTGGTGCATTCAGAGTAGTACCCGGCGTCTGGAATGTCCCGCCATATACAGGGGCCAGGCCTCTATTAAACCAGCCATTGGCAGGGACGGCTAGAACATGCATGGAGAGATAAGCCCACGATTTCGAGACATGTTTTTACAATACGCATAACGTAAAAGTTTTAGAAGCAGAGACGTTAATAGGTTCAAAAGTATAAAGAAGCAAAAAGTGTGTCTTTCTTTTCTGCGTTGTTCAACCAGACATTATCACGAACAGGGATAGCCAGGAAAGGGTGCTTTAGATTTCTTAGGAGGTGAATGGGTGTGCGTTTTTGAGCATTCTCCTTACGTAGGGCATAAAGAATGGTTTACGGTCAAATAGCGCAACGGATGTCGACAGACTGACAAAAAATTAGCCGGATGAAATAAAAACATCTCTACATTGAGTGTAACAGCTGACTCACTGCAAGGTAAAACAACGGCAACCGTACTTGTTTACCGAGTTAGATAAGTCAATTCTTCTTTTCGATTTTTCTGATAATATGCCTGACACACCTGCGACGATCCATTGGTCATTGCTTACTCCAGAACATTGATTTATGCGAGTCACAATGCACCAGTTCTTTGTTAAACCCATACAGCAGCACACACACCCAGCGTGTCAAAGAATACTAGCGATCCAGACCGTACCGTGCACACCCGAATATTGGGTGGCCGGAAGCTCTACCATGCGAAAAGTGACCCTGTATGCGAGTACATTGCCGATATTTCTCATGAAGTGTCCAAAGATTAACCCAAACGTCGAAGCAGCACTCAAAGCCTTAAGTTGAATACTGAAAAACTAGCCCAAACCACAAAGTAGCACTCAAAGGACTTAAGATTGACATTGAAATTTTCACAATCACATCCCATATGAGGTTATCTGGTTGCCCCACTTTATCACTACCGTAATCGAGTTGTTTAGTAAGTACATCAAAATGCTCCGGTTGTGTATTTCAAAATAACATTTGTGTGCAATAAGCTTTGTTCATTAAAACAACAGCTGGATATATGAAAAGATAGGGTGAACGTACTACGCGGTTTTGTTGTTTCCAGGAGCAAAAAACGGTTTCCAGGAGCAAAAAAAGGACTGCCACGTGGCCTTCACGTTCTAATCCACAAGGCTCGCGCTAGGGCGGCGCTAACAGAGGACATCCTTTTCAAGTGGCGTTCTTACATACCTAAAAAAGTGCGGCCACCCGTTCTCCCAGGCGCTATCACAAGCAATTCACCTCCACCGGCCATGACACCACCCCCGTGCGTGACGTGCTCTTTAGGAGCCACACCGACCATTGAACATCTCCTTTGGACGTGTCAGGGACTGAACGCGGAGCGCACGTCTTGCAAACACAGCAGCGTTACGTGTTTGACGGACTGGCTCTAACCACCCGCAGCCACAGCCGAGCAGGTGTTTGCCTCTTTGTGGGACTTCGCTCTCGCTACTGGCGTTCATGATGATGATGAATTTGGATTTTATTGGCGCAGCAGCCAAATTTGGCTATAATGCGCCAGACACAAGGTAAATATTTTGAACACACTACGGTAAAAGGCTCATGTAAAAATCATGTAAAGTGGTAAAATCAAAGTTTCTGTAAAAGCTTGAGTGCAGTCAAAAATTTAAAAACCGCTCAAGAAAAAATGATGTAACATGGTAATATCAAAGTTGTCTAAAAGCTTGATGGCACTCAAAAATTTAAAAACCTTTTCCAAGGGAACCAGGGGTTCATCGCCAAGCGGTAAAGCAGGGTGCAATGGAATTTGAAATTTATAAAAGTGGGAAAAAATTCCCGACGTTTGTTTTCGTAACTAGGACACTCGATAAGTATGTGTATTACTGTAAGGCGCTTCCCACATTGCTCACATTCTGGAGGGTCTTCTCCCAGCAATAGGAAGTTGTGGGTCAAGCGCGTGTGCCCAATTCTTAGGCGACATAACACCACCTCTACAAATCTTTCTTTATGTCTGCAGCTCTGCCACTCTCTCAGGTGCGGCTTCACAAGGTGGAGCTTGTTTTCATTGAGTTCTGTCCATTCAGACTGCCACTTCTTCGTTATTGATAATTTTAGTCTCCGTCTGTAATCCTGGTAGGGTAAACGAGTTTCTGTCACCTCCAGCTCTTTTGTCTGGGCTGCGAGGGCATCTGCCTTTTCATTGCCGTCAATTCCTACATGACTCGGTACCCAACAGAAACTTACGTCTAAGTGATTTTTGCTACAGTCCATTAGTTGGTTAAGTACTTGTTGGACAAGTGGATTTTTGGTTTTGTTTCCCGAACACAGGGCTGCTAGCGCGCTGAGAGAGTCAGAGAAGATGATTGACTGTGGTGTCCTTTCAGTGCATACTTTGTTTAAAACGAGCTGTATGGCATGCAGTTCAGCAGTGAAGATACTAGCGTCAGGTCTGAGCCGTTGGCATTCGTCATTATAAGGTCCAATTGCAGCAGCTCCCACATGTCTTTCTCCTTTGGAACCATCCGTGAAGTAAGTAGCACATCCAGCATACCTGAACTGGATATCAAAGAACTCTTGCTGTAGTAGTTCTTTGGGAGTGTTGTGCTTATTGTACTTCAGCAGGGAAAAGTCACATTGTGGCTTGCGGTATTCACATGGAGCATAACCGGTACTGTGGGTGACCAGCATGGTATCATCTACGTAAAAGTCAAGGGCTTCATTAAGAATGCGGTACCTGAAAAACATGGTTGGAATAGTCCGAGGCCTCTGGGTAAAGAGAGTTTCAAAGTGAGGTTTCAGAAACAGCTGTCGACAAGGGTGAGTTGTGCAGGAAAGAATTCTCATTATGTACATGTTTCCGAGGAGTACTCTCCGTTTGGTAAGTTACCATTGATTGGTTTCTGCATACAGGCTTTGCACCGGAGATGTCCGGAAGGCTCCGCTGCTTATTCTCAAGCCACAGTGGTGAACGGTGTCGAGCGCTTTGAGTACAGATTCGCGACCAGATCCATAGATAAAGCAGCCATAATCCAACTTGGAACGGATTACACTGTTGTACAGCCGCAAAAGGCAGGTGCGATCTGAGCCCCACGTTCTGTAGGATAAATGTTTTAAAACATTCATTGATTTCAGACATTTGTGTTTTAGATAGTTAACATGGCTTTTAAATGTTACCTTTGGTCGAATATTAAGCCAAGAAATTTGTGCTCAGTTCGAACAGGGATTTGGGCCGATTTTATGTGCAGCTGAGGATCTAACACAATTCCTCGGTACAGACTGAAAGGCACACAGACTTTTTTCTGCAAAAAAGTTGTATCCATTTTCCTCGGCCCACTGCACTAGACGGTTTATGCCCATTTGCAGTTGCCTTTCGCAGGATGCTAAGTTGCACGGGAAAAAGCTGATCTGAATATCATCCGCATAAAGCGAATACACCAAAGATTTCGGTATTACACGTGCGACTGAGTTTAGCTTGATTAGGAACAAGGTAACACTAAGAACACCTCCCTGAGGTACGCCATTTTCTTGAGTGTACACATCCGATAATACTGTTCCAAATTTCACTCGAAAGGAGCGATTGGAAAGGTAACTTTTCAGCATTCCAAGCATTCTGCCTTTTACACCATAACCCTGCAGATCTAGCATTATACCATGTTTTCATGTGGTGTCATAAGCCTTCGACAAGTCGAAAAATACGGAGGGACAGTGTTGTCGTTGAACAAAGGACTCCCTAATTTTCGTTTCTAGACGGAGAAGGTGGTCAGTTGTTGAGTGCCTTGCACGGAAACCAAACTGAAGGGCATCAATAACGTGATTTTCTTCAAGAAGGTGAGTGAGCCGCTTGTTGATCATCCGTTCAACACATTTCCCGAGGCAGCTTGTCAAGGCAATTGGCCTGTAGCTTGCTGGTTCACTACGGTCTTTACCTGGCTTCAGTAGTGGGAGCCTAATGGTTTCCTGCCACGCTACTGGAAAGTAGGCTTCAAACCATATTTTATTAAAGAAATGCAGTATGACTTTTAAGGTTCTTGGGGTTAGATGTCTTAACATTTCATAATGTATTCGGTCTGGTCCTGCAGCCTGACTGCTTCCCTGAGCAATCGCCAGAAGTAGTTCAGGCATAGAGAAAGGTGCGTTATATGCTTCTTCATTATTCAGGTTTATCTTAATTATACTTTTTTCAGCCCGTTCTTTATACCTGAGGAATGATTCAGAGTATTGGGCTGAACTGGACACTTTGGCAAAATATTCAGCTAGAATGTTTGCCTGCTCAGCAAGGCTTTTGCTACCATCAAAAAGTGGCATATTAAATGCAGTATACGTTCCATTCACTTTCCTGACCTTATCCCAGACCGTTTTTGTGCTTACGTTACTACTTATGGAACTTACAAAGTCCTGCCATGAAGCCTTTTTCGACTGACGTCTTATCTTGCGCGCCTCTGCTCTGAGTCGTTTGAAGTTTATTAGACATTCGGCAGTGGGGTAGCGTCTGAAACGGGACCATGCGCAGTTTTGCTTCCTACGGGCATCCCTGCAATCAGAGTTACACCACGGCTTTGGCCTCCTGGGGAGTGTCCCGGAGGACTCGGGAATAGACACTTTTGCAGCTTCCAAGAGCCGTGAAGTTATTAGGCTGCAAGTTTCATCTGCACTCAAGTCCTGTATTTCGTGCAATTCGATTTTACATGCTTGTTCGAACAGAGACCAGTTGGCCTCCTCCAACTTCCACCTTTTGGTGCGCACTGGTAGCATGGGTACTGCCGGTGTGGAGTCCAGAAAAACCGGGTAGTGGTCACTGCCGAGAGGATTTTGAAGTGTTGACCAAGTGAAAAAGGTACTTAGGGATGGCGTTGCAAGAGAGATGTCTATACATGATTCGGTGCGGGTTGATGAGCTAATATAAGTGGGACTCCCATTATTGAATAAATGCAAAGGAGTTGCGGACACTACAGCCTCGATATGTCGGCCTCGTGTGTCACTTCTTGCACTTCCCCACAGTACATTGTGCGCATTGAGATCCACCAGCAACAGGAAAGGCTCAGGCAACTCATCTATGAGTCTGGACAGATCGTTCTGGGTCACTGGAGCGGTTGGTGGAATATACAGGGAGCAAATCGTGAGGGCTATTCCAATGTGCGTTCTTATGGCTACTGCCTCCAAAGTGGTTTGAAGCTTCAGTTCGTTCGTTGGGATCAACTGGGGAGTGACGATTGCCACTCCTCCAGCAGATACAAGTGAGTTTGTCCTGTCTTTGCGGTGGAGATTGTATTTTCCGAAAGGATTTATGTGCACAGGACATAAATGAGCTTCCTGAAGACAGACAATAGATGGTTGGGACTTCTCCAACGATTCATGAATGTCATCTATGTTACACAATAGCCCACGACAGTTCCACTGTATTATCCGCACCATAACAGTCTTTTTGGGTTTGCTCTTTTGTATTCAAGGAGGTATGGGTGAGGTCACGTCCATCTCCTCCTCTCCCTCTTTCCTACTGTCGCCTGCAGGACGCCCAGGCTTCCCGCGGCCCTTCGGTACCCTTCGAGGGTCGGGGGGTTCCCCAGGCCGTTGCCGTGCAGGAGCCGCACCTGCGGCAGTGCCACTTCCCGGAGGCGCCTTCTTCTGGGGCGTGTCGACCGTCCCCCGAGGAGGGGGAGCCGACCGTGCAGCCGGAGCAGAACCCGCTGAGCTCCGTGTTAGCCCTGAAGCCTCCTTCACCCCATCGGTAGCCGGTACAACGGCATCAGGCCCGACTTGTGTAGAGGGCTGCGGGAGTGAGCAGTCCGCTGAGCGGTCCACTCGGTCCACCTGCGTGGACTGAGTCAGTGCCGGGCGTTGGGGCAGCCCAGCCTCTGGGACAGGAGGGGGCCGTACCGCTGACACCAGGTCCCTCAGCTCGACCTGTGTGCCTACAGACACCAGCGATGGCGCCGGCCCCTGCCGCACCACCTCCGCAAAAGTTCCTTTTTGTTGGAAACTTAGCCTTCTCTTAGCCTCAGGGTAAGATAGATTCTGTGTTGTCTTGATGGTCATTACTTCTTTCTCATTCTTCCAGACCGGACAGGATCTGGAGTACGCACCATGGTTGCCAGAACAGTTAACGCAGTGGGGTTCTTTTTCGCATCTTTCGTTCTCATGCGCTTTTCGTCCACACCTAGCGCATGTGGGTTTGCCGCGACAAGATCCAGACCCGTGACCAAACCGTTGGCACTGAAAGCAGCGCGTTGGTTTGGGAATGTAGGGCCGCACCCTGCAGCGCAGATACGCTGCATTTACTGAGTCCGGTGGCGTAGTAGAGCTGAATGTTAAGACAACATGTTTGGTTTTAATTTCCTCTCCATTTTTCCTTATCAATATTCTACGTGCTGCGACCACTCCTTGTTCCGACAGTTCGGTCTCAATCTCCGCGTCGGAGCAGTGGAAAAGCTCGGACTCGGAAATCACGCGATTAGATAAGTTTAGCGATCGGTGCGTTGTCACTGTCACGTTCTTGTTGTCGATTTTTGCGAGTTGCACGATTTTTGCACTCTGCTCTCTGGTGTGTACTTCTACCAGTACATCTCCATTCTGGAGTTTCCTGGCGTTGTAGTTTGTCCCGACTGGCTGATTGAGGGCCTTGGCAATTGCAAAGGGAGACTTTGTCTGCATGGGCTTCTCACTCCTTGAACCACAAAAAATCGTGAGAAGTTGTCACCGTTTTTTTGCAGCAGGTGCTGGGAGATAACTTCGGTCCGGGCCCTTTTCAGGGACCGATCAAGAGGTGTCTTATTTTTAGCCAAGTGGAAAGCTGGTGTTTTTCGGTGGCCACGCTGGCCGCCCACCACGGAGCCCAACCAGGGGAGCGTGCAGGTAGTCACGCTAGCCATACGTGGCCACTATAACTTTATGGAAAGTGGTCTAGGTAGGCCATTTTACACAATGTTAACCCTTGCCGCCTGAGGGTAAAAGGGAAAAAACAGGAAAAGAGTAGGTGACAGGACAGGCATGGAAAGATGACAGGACAGAAAAAGAGAGAGAGTGAGGGAGATAGGAAAAGGCGACTGGCTTCTTTCCCCAGGGCGGGTCAATCCTGGGGTACCGTCTGCAGGAAGCGGGGGCCAAAGTGGAGTGTTGCCGCCACCAGGGGGCCGTAAAGGTCCAAAACAACCCTGGCTTTGGCTCAGCCACCAGGATGCCCTTTTCCCTGGACACGCTTAGCCACGCACAGCCGGGGCGTGGGTGGGTCCAACCCACATGGGCTCGTGGTCCGCGGTGTCGCCACTACCGTCACCTTAAATAGACAAGGTGCCCCTGCGGGCACTGGCGTTCATCTGAGAATGTAAAGTTTTCCCGAATTGACACCACCCTCCCCACCCGCCCATACATAGGCCGAATCGCCATCCTTGTGTCAATAAAGTTTCATTCGTTTTTTATTTGTTTATTTATTTATTTATTTATTTCAACACTCCTAATGCCCCGAAAGGTGTTACAGAGAGGAGTTAGAGGGTATACCATAGAAATAATGGCCGTCCTAAATGAAACAGGATCAGGGTTTCTCGTATTTGGGGCGGGGAGGCTGTTCCCGTTCGATGCTGTCCTCGGCAAAAATGAAGTTAAACGTACATTCGTCTGGCAATCGGGGACTGCAACTTTTATCTGCGGTCAAAATGTGGGGAATTGTTGTAAGTTGGTGGTGAAACAATGTCACTTTATGTCCGGGTTTTTGTAGCATATTTTGTGGAAAAAGCATTAACTTGCAATTTTCGAGCGAGTTGTCAAAGCGAGAAAGTGAAGGTTCGCTTTCACTGATATTACGGTAGCTCGCCGATAGTAGTTGGAAATGATGAAACGAAAGGCACGGTTCTGGATGGATTGAAACGGGGAGAAACGCGATAATAACTGCGGATCCCATATAGGAGAAGTATATTCGAGTTTAGTCGCAGCAAGCGTTTTATAAAGCAGTAATTTCAAAGAGATAGGAGCAAACGGACTATTGCACCGTAAATAGCAAAGCATGCGATTAGCATTGTTAGGTACCCAATCTGCATGACTTTTCCAAGAAAGGTTGCTGGTGATGTAAATACCAAGGTATTTCAACATGGTAACTGTTGTGAGTAGAGTATTCCTAATTAAATATGGATAAAGAAAAGGAGGGTGGGGACTTAGAGAAACTTTCATTTGTTGGCATTTAAAAAGATTAAGCTGCATGCACCATTCAAAACACCATGCTGAAATGTTGTCCAGATCAGATCGAAGTTGCAAGCAATAGTCAATACTAGATATTTGGCCGTAGACAACGCAGCTGTCGCAAAAAAGCCGCATTCAGTAACAAATGTGTCTAAGAATGTTGCATATATATATATATATATATATATATATATATATATATATATATATATATATATATATATATATAAGAAACATTCTGGGCCCAACACAGAACCTTGCGGTACACATGAAGTTATAGTGAAGCAGGTGAGTGGCAACCATTAACTTTAACTTGGCTACTTCTTGGGTACGGCTGGTTAGAAAACATTCCACCCACTTAAGAATTAGGGGATCCATGTTACTTTTTCTAAGTTTCAAGAACAGAAAGAGATGAGAGTCTGTGTCAAATGTTTTTTGAAGTCTAAAATACGCAGTCAACGTTGGATCCCTATAAACAACAGACAATATGTAATTGTTAAACTTCTGGAGTCGGGTTTCGCAAAAGTAGATCGTTCTGAGACCATGCTGATGTTTGTAAAAAAAGTTCTTAGTTCAAAGAGTGTATCTGCCAACTGCCTAAAGGTTTGTTTGGTTCTGTTTGTTCACTTTGATTGATTGTAGGGATGTAAAGTCCTATCAGGCTCTTTTTGTGGAACGCGGGGTGTCTGCAGAGCCGGGAAATATTGAAAGCCACCATTGTTCCAAAGCTCAGAAAGTGTCCAGGTTTCCAAACTGAACTTCCCGTCACCACGATTGTTCAAACCGCTGGTGTGGCGACAAATCGCCACACCAGGCAACACTTGAGCTGAGCACTGCGGCCTCAATTCCTCTTGTGCCCTGGTATTTATGATGTGTCAACTCGGAATCTTTAACACATGCGCAATATTTCTGTGTGCAAGCCCATATGATTTGTTGTATGGTGACTTTGTCTGCCCGCAACTGGATAACTTGCCCAGGTGTTTTTGTGGCCGAAGGTCATTGCAACGCAATCAACGCCTTTTAAAGGTGTAGCGTAGTATAGCTTTTGCTCTAAAACACAATTATAAAAGTATGTACCCCTGATTTCGTTATTCCAGCTTGCGCGAACGTCACACATGCGGGAAGGTTTTCCTTCGTTTGGGCTTAGTAGATCATTACTGATCAGACGTGGCAATTTTGATGCAAGATAGCATAAATTGGAATGATTTTTATTTCGTGGAAGAAGCTGTTTCCGGTACACTTGAAAGACCCTAAATTTTTGGTTGAAATTATATCTAATGCTTAAACATCAGACGAGAGCGGAGTGTAAAACAATATATACAAAGACAAGAAACAATACGGGCAAAGACAAAAAATTGCAGTGGCAAATTACAAAAAAAAATTGGCGAGAGCGTTTATTTTTCTCCTGGTTAAAATACGGCATAAAACGTAGGCTCTTTCTGAGGGCGTATAACAAAATATATGTAATACCTTGCCCAGGTCCACCTTTATTTCTGCTCAATGCTCCATATGCACCAAAATTGTTTCAGAGTAATTTATTAAATGGCATGCAAAGCGCGAACGAAGGACGAACCCACGGCAGGATTTCTTGCGCACTAAGTAAAGCACATTACAACAATCGAAATGTATACAGACAGATACGTGTTTAAGAGAAAACGGTATACTATTGTACTCCCTGCTTATGACAGATGCGTATGCTGTCAAATCTATAACCGTTCATTTTTCGCGATATTCAAGTAGCCACTCTTACGCAATGGAACTCCGCTATCTTGCAGACGCCGTGTGTCGCGAGATCTTGCCAGAGCCTTTGGTAGATAAAATGGCCTACGGGGACAAGACATGCTTTACTTTTTGTCAAAAGACGGCATCAGTTCCCCTAATAGAGCTTTAGCTTTCAAAGGAAGGATACAAATCTCGGTGAATAATTTTCAGTGTTTTTTTTATAATCTAGCAAAAAAAGTTGGTTCTCTAACATATACATCCTTCACTCAGAATAAATGAAAGCTCAAGCAAGGCGATCTTCAGAATAACGTACTATTTGGACACAAAAGGTGCGTGTTTTGAAAGATCGAGTCAGGTTAGGGGTATCGAAAGTAGAAGGAGCCTGAAACATCCAACGAGCCAGAAACTGACATCTCAACAAAGATTTCTTACATTCCTTAGACTCACGTGGTTTTTTGTTGAAGGTGTTGAGGCAGCAAAAATTAAACACCAATACAGTACAAACTGACATATTGATGTAGAATCTCACAAAACTGCTTTTTAGTTTCGCAGGTTAGACGCAGTTCATATTCTGAATGTTTTTAGTTCTGTAAGTTGAGGTGAAGGGGGTTTTCCGAAAAAAAAAACTGATCTTTCCAGGTTTATTCTGGCTCTAGAGCGGGCATGAAAACATGGTCACCAAACTGTGGAGTACTGAATATTTTTTTCCATGCGGCGAAGCACACGCCCCTAATCGCAAGACAATACAAATTGCGCCTTTCTCCAGAGAAGAATGCGCACAAACCAGGAGAGATTCTTGCCTTGACGTGTTATACACTGCTACTCGTGCGCTTTTTCAAGTGTCGGCTAGCAGCAGTGCCTGTATCTTCAACAGCATAGCTTCTTCCGCTTGATGTTTCGTGCTGTGGGTAAATAATTTCTGGCAATGTACCCGCCAGCTTGGGGTAATTGTCAGTAAGTAGAAAAACGGTTTATGAATATCGCATAGGTCGGTTAGCAGGGCGCTACAGATGATTTTGATTTGAATTCATTGCTACTCCAATAACCCGCTGCATTTATCCGAACTAGATATTTTATTTCTCGATTTTACCCCTCCCTGCTACCGTATTCTTTCATAAGCCCGTCGTTGCTATCTTCACGGTACAAGCTGAAACTGCAAATCAAATGTGCGGAGCGTCTCAAACGGGCCTATATATCTTTTCACGAACTTTTAGTCATTCAAAGGTGGGATGCTGTTTGTGTACAAAATGAAGGATGGCACAATAGTGAATTGTTTTCGAAGCTTTCATGGCATATCACGCTTGTATACTTTGGGGTGCCAAAGGAAAAAAATAGGTTGCTACAGTATTTACAGTGTAAAATATTTTCTAGGTAAGGCTTTTGTAATAAACTCCGGGCCCTAAATCCCCCAAAAGAGATATTCTGTTCGAGTAGAATGAGTAAGAAGTGTTATAACGGCATATCAATGTCCTACACTGTGTTCAGTTTTTTAGGCTGCTTGTATAGTTCCATGGCTTACAGCTGCTCTGAATAGCTAAAGTATTTAAAGAATATAACCAACGGCATTACAAAAATTGGCGCAGCTTTGAGTAAGGATGAGGGGCTGGAATAACAGCAGAGCTGGGATCGACTTAGTTTCTCCCAGCACTGATATCGGATCCCAGGATAGGGGAGCAGCCGGACCCCAGCAGTGTAAACTCGTTTTTAAGGCACTGTAAAGTAAAGACCATTAAAGTACGGGCAGTGTTGTATTTAGTAGCGAATGCCGTAGTTGCGTTCATCGTCGTATTCCGGAGGCACAGTCCCCTACAGTAAATCCTATTTTATCACGGTCTCGCCTCGTTATAGCTCCACTCCTTCGTCAGCTCTCTGAGTGACTGTATCCGCGTGTGGAGTGGGAAGGAATAGCTTGAAAGATTCGTTGTCATCGTCTTTGACGTGGCGGGCGGTGGCCCGTTGTGGCTACACGACAAAAACGAAGAAAACGGGAGCTCCTCATGAGGCGTAAGCCCACGCCAAAGCCTTGACTACGCTGGGTGTTCACCGGAAAGTACGCGCTTACGTGCGCGTGGTAGTTTTTTTTTGCTAACGACGCTGCACGAAAACCGCGCCGGGCGCATCCCGTCGGAGACGCCGGTTGGTCACCGCGAGGCACGCGCTTATTTGCGCTGGGCGTTTTCTGTGTACGCCGGATGGCTTTGTGTCGGCATAAACAGCTCTGCCGTTGATACATCTTGGGCCAGTAAGAGCTGCTTAACAAGGTAAGTCTGGAGAGAAGCTTTCCTGGAGAAAGAAACAAGCGAAAACTCACCGCGAAATATCGCTTGAAATAAAATAAGGAGGAAAATGTAATGGGATGGTTTGTGCTCGCCAGCTAACAGGTTCTAGAGGGCATCCCTATACATAGGCATAAAGGTGGAGAGTATTCACGGCACCTGTTGTCTCAAGCATTCAACGTTCTCCGCAGTTGTGTTGCGTGGAGTTTACCCAATACCATTTGCATATGTCAACGAGCATACAGGCCGTACTGAGCTTCATAAAAAAACCTAGGCTAAAGCAACATCGCTATTCAATGAAAAATTGTGATCATAGGCCTATATTTTTAATTATACGGCATAAGCTAATATGGTTTCTCCCTATCGCCCCACGCCTATTCTTTTCATTTTCGAAGATGGGGTAGCAGATCGGTGAAACTCAGGAAGAAGCCTACAATATTACGAATGCTATTCAAATTGCATTGTTAAACAGGACTTAGACGTACCTCGACGGCCAGTGAGCATGATTCAGTTGCTTGGGCAGGGTGTGCGTGTGAGAAGGCAGCCTGCATTCTTGTCTGTGACTACCATATTGTTGTGTTCGGCGTTGTTTTATTGATTTTTAGAAACTTTTTGTCCGTTCCGCAGTGTACCAAAGCCGCGCATTTGATGGGCGCTACTAATTGGTTATGAGGTTTAACGCGCCGACGCTGAAGTGGCGATGAAGCGCACTGTAGTGGAGGCCTCCGCAATAATTTTGACCATCTGGGGACCTTGAACACGCGATAACATCTCGAATGCACGGGAGGTTCCGCATTTCGCCATATGGGAGTTCCTTTGAGCCGTTTTTGTTTATGCATGCAATGGTTTGTTGAACAGTGCTAGCGGTTTTGGGAATTGCCGAGACTTTTCGAAGCTGTTCTTTTTTTAGGTGACAGCACAAAAAAACAGGCTTTACTACTACTTTTTTATTTATAGAACAAATATCAGCTGGCAATTTCTGCCCGAATTCTGCTAGCAAAATGCACAATGGAAACATGTATTATTGTGCTCTTCAGTACTTTTTAGTAACGCTGATGCTTTGGTAATATGCACGGAAGGGGTTTCGCTTTGACATATGCCTTACTTTTCTTGTTCTTACGGATACTATTCATGAAGTTGCACTAGCGGATTTTACAAAGTGCTATTACAATAAATGAACGACTAAAACTTCATTATCAAAATTCCCCTTTGTACTAAACTGTTTGACGAATGCCTCATGCGGTTATCTACCCTGTTTGTATCCAACAACTGCGATTTAACATCCTTGGTATTCCTACAGTATATTGCTTCGGAGCAGCCCTCCTTGGTGAAGTTGTGACGCCGTGGCTAGGAAGAATAATCCCCATGAAGGGCATGTGGCCACACGTGAAGTTATGACGCCCGGCAGGAGCCAAAAAGTTCATCTCCTGTGCCTCCAATTTTCCCCACTTGTAAATATTGTATATATAGCTAATTCTTACCGCGTCGACCTCGTCTCACCTTGTCACGATCCTGTGAGGTAAACAAGCTTTGGAGCGTACGCCAGCTTCTTCAGGACACCATGCCTCACTATTCTGAGCACCCCTATCAACGGATCAATTGGGATGCCACCGGCGATTGTGTTGTTCTACCCCCTGGATCCTGGATTTTTATGGCTGCGGCGACGTCGACGTCCATGACTGGCTTACCCTTTATGAGCGTATAAGTAGCTGGGATCCTGTGATCATGCTGACCAACATTATGTTCCATACCAAAGAAATGGCGCCCAAGTGGTATAATAGCAATGAACTTCAGCTCACTAGCCAAGAGACCTGCAAAAGACGGGCGAAATGTTGTTTTGGAAGCCCCTTGGACGTCATCTCGCTGCCAAGTAAAAGCGTTACGCACGTGCATTCCGCACAGCCAAGGAGCCGTATTCAGCATACATACAAGATATTATTTCCTTTATTGCCAACAGAGACTGCACAATTCCCGAGCCTAAAATTGTCGGCCACATCTTAAGAAGCATTGCCCATGACCCCTTTCACTTGGTCGCTGTCAAGAACTGCCGACCGTGGGTGGAGCACCTGCGGATTGTCGCCGCATTGTACACAGCTTCACGAGGCTCCCAAACAAAGCGGCAACATTCTCCTTCGAGGGCTCACCTCCTACTCCACTCGATATGTTCACCCGAGAACGTGGTACGCATTGTACGCCTGGAGCTCAAGGTTATGGCTCCAGCAACCTTCAGTTGCTCCGCAGACCAAGCAGCCAAGTTCCAGACTGAAGTATGCCAGAATTATCGAAATGCTGGCCTCGGCTCGCTGTGCTCCGTCAAGTCCCCCTTGCACCCGTGATCTTCCGCCTCCCCCAGTGCTCTCCGTGCTAAGTAAATGCCTACTCGATATCGCAACCCGGATGAGTGGCGTACGCCTGAGAACCAACCAATTTGCTTTACCTGTAGCCGCGTCGATCATATTTCTCGCTAGTATCCAAGCCACTGCCCCACCCCTAAGCCTGTTGCAGATTTTATAACTAATAAAACGTCGTAAAAACAGCGTAGGTAGAGACAGCATGCAAAGGAAAAGGCACAGGACTAGCGCTGGACGAAGCGGCTTTCATAACTACCAATGCCAAACGACGAAACGCGGCGGTCTCAGGACGACACGAACGCCTTTTCGCCTTCCGGAAAATATATTGACCCCCCTCCCCCAGTCGCTCACCGTCCCCTCGCCTTTGCCTATCGCCGTCGCCACAGCCCCACCGTTCCTCTGCTCGCCCCTATACCGGACGCTCAGTCCGAAAAACTACACTATGCAGGGCATAGACGTGCCCCTGCAATGACGACCCGGGCAGAAAACATTCTTTTGACACTTTCGCCACGTCCTACCCTTCTATATATAATTGTCGATCGTGTATGCATACCGGTGTTAGTGGACGCCGGTGCGCAAATTTCTGTTTTAGTACTGATGTTTGCTGACAGCTCAAAAAATTCTTCACTGCGTACCCTTCCTGTATAGCACGCGTGGCCGAAGGGGGAACGCAACCTATTCTCGGTGCGTCTGCCGCTCGTGTTACTAACGCAAATCACAAAATCAATGCGTTATTTCATGCCCTGCCGCATTTGGCTCAAGAAACCATACTTGTACTCGACTTCCGTGCTGAACATTTTGCGCTCATCGACTACTCCATGGGTGAAGCTTTACTTGAACTACCACTTGCCCTCCTATAACTGATGAACTAAAATGTCTCGGCTAGGAGACGTTCACCCGTTTGCCACCAATGACTGTCTGATACCTTATCTTTTATACTCCTGCCGTACACGACGGTTCTTACGTCCTTGTCCCAATCAATAATGTTCTGCTCTCACATAAAATCACCCTTTCTCATCCCTCATTACGGTTGCTGTCACGCCACCCCTCTGCTTTTGATGTTTGGTTCGTCCTCATCAGTCGTCCCAGGAAGAATTTCCTTGGCTGGACTGCTTTCTCTTCACCCTTGCAAAATACTCAGGTGAACGGCTGCTACCTTCTCATCTTCGAAGTAAAACGCCCCACGGCGAGACCCCGAAAGTGAACCGCCACTGATGTGACACCAGGAGAAATCGACGTCTTTTTCAACCTTTTTAGTGCCATTTGAGACCCTTTCCACTTTGAGGACCGCCATTTTTACGAAACCACATTTTTTAAACACTGAATCAACACTGGCGACGCGAGCCCCCTCCATCGGTAACCGTACTGTGTTTCCGCCGCCGAACGACCGGTTATTCGAAAGAAGGTGGGCGAAGCGCTTTTAAAAGATAATATGGACCTTCGCGTAGCCCTTTGAAATCACCGGTCGTCCTGGCCAAGAAAAAGTAAGCACCTGGGTTTTCTGCGTCGACTAGACATCTAAACAACATTAGCGAAACAGCTGGAGTGAGACCCCGTCTCCTCGTGCCCCCCCACCCCCGCGGCCGTGCACCGTGTGACGCCATGTCAATGGGGCTGCTGCGAAGATGCTTCAAGCGAAGATGCTTCAGATGCTCGTCCAGTTCGGGCGTACCACCAGATCCCCGTGGCAGAACACATCCCCAAATCTGCAATCACAACCGAATTCGGCCTGTTCGAATTTTTGCGCATTCCATTTGGACTCCGCAGCGGTGCACAAACATTCCAGCCGTCACACGAGGGCTACTGTTCGTCTATGCCTACGTTGACGAAATTCTGGTGGCCAGCGCATCCCTGGATGAGCATCTGAAGCATCTTCGCCTTCTCTTCGAGCGCCTCGCTACTCACAGCATCGTCATCAACGTCTCCAAGAGCGAGTTAGGTGCCACTGCTCTGGGTTTCCTTGGTCATCGTTTGAACGCCATTGGCATATGTCCATTTTTGGCCAAGGTTGAGACAATCATCGACTTTCTTAAGCCAGTGTCGGTGACAAAGCTCCGCCAGTTCCTAGTACTGGTAAATATCTACCTCCCCTTTATCAAGAGCTGTGCCAAGATGCTCGAACCTATCGACAGGCTGCTTTCCACCAAACGCTCATCTACTTCACTTGATTGAGACGCTGCAGCTGACAGTGCATTTAAAGCCATCAAACGCGCTCTCGCCGACGCTCCAGTGCGGGCTCATCAGAATCCCAGTTTCCTTCGGCACTCATGATCAACGCATCAATTTCTACCGTCGAAGCTGTCCTTCAGCAGCGAGTTAAATGTACATGGCAACCGCTAGCCTTTCTCTCCAACCGCACGACTCCGCCTCAGAAACGATATAGCGTTTTCGGCTGCGAACTACTAGCCATGCACCTTGCTGTTCATCACATCAAACTCACCTCGAAGGGTGCAAGTTCATGACCTTCACCGAAACCAAGCCGCTCATGTTCCCCTTAAACTGCCTGGCTCCCTCTACACTCCATGAGAGCTGCGTCAAATAGCATACTTCGCGGAGGTCACGTCCGACATCCAACACGTCAGTGGTGTGGCCAATGCCCCCGCAGACACACTGATCCGCATGGACGATGTAAATGCCATTTCACCAAGAATGCAGGGAGGACGTACCGAACCGCTTGACGTACACGAACTGGATACGACACAAGCCATCGACAACGAGCTCTCCTGTCTGCGGGGAGTCCTACATCAATTAGGCTTGAAGAAGCCCTGTTTCGTGGTGTGACCATCGTCTGCGACACGTCCACATGTGTTCCCCAACCCTTCCAGCCTGCCTCACATCGTCACCGCATGTTTAACGCTATTCATAACATGGCCCACTACGGCATTCGGGCATCTCAAAAACTCATTGCGTCCAGCTACGCTTGGCCAAGTGTGAACGCTGACATTCCAGACTGGGTACCAGAATGCACGCCGTGCCAGAGTTCAAAAATTCAACGGCATTTCCTTCCGCCGGCCAAGCCATTCGTCACGCCTCATGAACGATTTTCGGTCGTTCACGTTGACCTCGTTAGCCCCCTGCCTTCTTGCCAAGGTTACCGGTGCATCCTGAGCGGAGTTCACCACTGTACACGATGGCCCGAGGCCTGCCCTCTTCCCGACATCACGGCATCCACAGTTGCTTCTGCCTTTGTCTCTACCTGGGTGTCGCGCTACGGATGCCCTTCCACTGTTGTGACCTATCGCGGCAGGCAGTTCGAGTCATCCGTGTTCACAGAATTACTAAACCTTCTCGGCACGACTCATCTCCGAACAGCTGAGTAGCACCCGCCATCAAACCGTCGTCAAGCGTTTCCACCAACACCTCAAGTCTTCACTCACTGCGCACTGCAGCCCAACCGAGTGGGACCAACGACTACCACTGACACTCCTCAGAATCCGGAACGCTTACAAAGTGAACCTCTCGTGCACGTCTGTTGGGTTCGTCTATGGCACACCTCTGCGTTTGCCAATTGGCTTGTTTGACGAGTCTTCGCAACCTGTCCCTCTAAGTGACTACGTCGATCACCTACGAGAGGTTTCTCGGCACCTTCGGCCTCAACCCACACGCCTTGCAAAGTACCCGACGACATACACGCACCGTGACTTCAAAACTGCCACGCATGTGTACGTGCGCTACGGATCCGTCCGAGGACCATTGCGGCCTCATTACCTTGGTCCCTATCCGGTCGTTCAGCGTACCTCGACTAGTTTTCCTGTGGATGGCAATGGAACCCAAGACACCGTGTCCATTGAACAATTGAAGCCCGCGTACCTCAAGCCTCCCGCCGAAGTCTTTTCGTTTGAAACTGCTCTACCCCTTACAAGACCCCCCCCCCCCCCCCGATGTGTCCACGGGAAATTAGCATGACTTTTTTTATCGTCAGTCTAGCTCCTTTCTTGAAGCGGAACCCTCTAGCAGCAGCTCCAGTGACATCGCTGGATCGAGCGCCGCTCCTCGCGCAGCAGTACGATCGACATGGCGTTACAGCCTGCAAGGCTGCGCGGTCGCAACGAGGACACGGGGTCTCGCTGTGTGTAACAAAATAGAATCTGTTTTGCCTTGCGATAAACGGTCGTCCTGCCCGAGGCTCCTTTTTCTCGCCCAACATAGCGCCCTACAGCCCCTTACCCTGGATAAACGATGCCTTCGATTGTCTCCGCGGAGCCAAGTACTTCTCATCGATAGACCTCCGCTCAGGCTACTGGCAAATTACCATGCAAAACATGCACAGAATAACTTTTTCATTACACCTGATGGCCTTCAACAGTTTTAGGTCGTGCCGTTCGGTTTTGCAATCCGCCAGCAACATTTGAGCGCAAAATAAAGTCACTCCTACACATCTTTACGGGGTGCACAAGACTTTGTTGCGTTGAAGATGCGATCGTTTTCTCCCCTACATTTTCGACTGTCACAAACTCGAGCGTACGACGTCTAAAAGTACTTTATAATTTTTTCATTTTATTGTACAGCGCCTAATTCTTCTTGCAGTCGTTTGATTCATTCAGTTCAGTTTAATTCACCCCGAGACAATGCTAGAGCTTTCTCGAACGAAGAAGCAGTAACACGATCACTCGACGGCTCGCCGCAAGAGAACAAAAAAATTAAACCCCCGCCGCTCCGGTTTCATCGAAGCTTCCAGTACTTTCGAGGAGGTGCGCGTGGCCTTGCCAGTGCTAAAGCGCACCGACGATTCTAGAAGGGTGAAAGAGGGAAGTTATTCACTGACGGCGGCGGGTGCGTTGTGTGTTGTGCCCTCCCTCTCCGCACCCACGTGGTTATAAAAAAGAAGCCGCGTCTCAGCAAAGGAGCCACGTTGGAAGTCGTGATGTGACAACGGCGCCTGCCAGTTTGTGCATCACACCATCGTTGATCCGCGCCCTGGAAGACTTCATCGTACTCCCGGGCTTCGAATCACCGTGAACGTCTCGGACGGCCTGGCCTACAGCGAAGCCACGCTTCCCAGGTAGCCGAATCGCCTCCGACAGCGGTGCATCGTCCGGCTCGCTCGGTGAATATTGTGGGGCTCTGTATCTCATATGCATCGAACTGTCCGTTTTTTGTAACTACTCCGCTTCGTAATATTCATTTGTTAACAGTCCTGTTTGTATCATTTTGCCTAATATTGGACTGTTTCTTGATCTATAGAATTCGATCTAAGTTGTCTGTCACTATCGATTTATTACCTTGTGCTTGTACAGTATTTTGCCTTTATAAATATACGTCTTTGAGCTGTTTTTCTTCAAGGCTCTTACTCATTCTTGCCGCTCTGGTCGGCGAAAGCCGCACATCAGACGGCCACCCCCTTCGTCACCTGTGCCCTGTGGATTCGGTGGGGTTTGTTGGCTCGCTTGAGACGACTCCCCATATCTTCTGACAGTGCACCCTATTTGAGGAAACCGGTGACAGCGACTTATCTTTCTGGTTTATCTGCCATCATTACCGTTTTCGGTAAAGCCGGCCTCCAGCTGAACTCCGCCAAGATCCATTTTGGAGTACAGAAAATTACCATCCTCAGCCATCATGTCGACGCCTGGTGTGTTCAACCTTACCCAGGAAAGCTCAAGGCAGTCGACAAATTTCCTATCCCTACTTCCAAAGACGTACGTGGCCTTCTTGGGTTATGCTCGTACTTTTGCAGCTCCATTCGAGGTTTTGCTGACATCGCATGCCCTCTAAACAGCTTCTTTAGAAAACTGTACCTTTTTGCTTGTGGCCTGTTCAAGAAGGACTCCTATTAAAGGCCATTTTGATACTTACGCCCCTACTAAAGTTTGCACTGATGCCAGCGGCCATGATATTAGAGCGATTATGGCGCAACTCCAGCGGGTCCAAGATCGCGTGTACGCTAATGCAAGCCGCCTCTTATCTGCAGCTGAATGCAACTACTGTATTAGTGAACGTGAGTGCTTCACATTGGTATGGGCTGTCACCAAACTTCTACCGTAGCTGTATGGACGGCCACCCTTAACAGGCGCTCTAACACTGCCGTTACGGACGTAGCTCCAAAAAGCAGGCGAGTGGAGGTAAATAGTCCGGTATGCGTGTTTTTGGTGATCAGTAGTATGGCTTGTTCCTCCAACGTAATTTGATTGTACGCGTCCTGCGAGTCTATCATGGTAAAAACTTCCCCGCCGTTTAATTTCACAGAGATATCCTGCTACCATGGCAACAGATATTGCTCATTGTGACAGGCTTTGTTTACTGTTGGTTTAAAATCGTAGGAAAGGCGGATGCAGGCATTAAGTTTCACTACATGTACCAATGGGGCGGCCAACTTGGAATTATGCACCGGGACACCAACGCCGGCATCGGAAACGTGGTCAAGTTCTGTGTCGATTTTTATTCGAAAAGCATAGGAAAATTCGCCTGCTTTCCACAATTTATGCGCGACGTTTTCTCGCCTCTAGAAGTGTACTGGAGGAACATTTATGAGAAATAAACCTGGCGCGAACACATCAGCGAATTCTGCTCGCAACCGGTCCACGTTAACGTCGTCAGCACCGACTAACGGCAGTTGCTCTCCTGATGTGTTCACGTTCATGAACGGTGCCTCGAGCATGTGGAACGCTTGAATCAGGTCGCGTCCGCAGAGGTTGGGGCCGGAGCAACCAAGGACTTGCAAAGCCCCATCCGTCGACAAGTTTCCGCACAAAACCTTGAGCTTAAGTTGCCCCCGCACTGGAAGCCGTCCCAGGAAGCAGGTCAGTTTCAATGGTGAACCACGTAGCTTGGGCCACGCTGCTTTGTTCCGCTCATATGTGGGCCACGTGATGACCGAAACCGGCGAGCCTGTGTCGACCTGCATGTCCACTGGAACCCCAGTACACTCCAAGGTGCGCACGATGGGTTGCGTAATGCCGACATGGCCGATATGACTGTTCGCTGCCTCCAGCGCGAACATACCGTCCGTGCCCGTGTCTTCCTCCCGCGAAGACAAGGCGTGTACTTGGTGCACTGGTGGCACCCCCCTGAAACCACTCCCACGGCGGCAACAGGCTCGGGCGATATGACCTCGTTGTATGCACCTGAAGCATGACGCCGAGCCGAAGCGGCCATCGTCAGGTCCGTGCCCTTTTACTCCGGAGCGGCAGCATGAAACATTCTGTGGTCGGCTTTTTGGGTGATAAGACTGGCCTCCCAGCGCATGTACACTCCCCTCAGCGCCGTAACATACCATCTCTTGCACGTTAACTTCGGCCATTTGGCGGATATATCAATTTCTTCCGCTTCACAACTCGTGAGCTGTGGTTTTGCGGATAGCTGCCGGCGCACTTCTGCGCTGTGGAGCCCACGCACGAAGCGATCTCTTAGCATTCTACCCAATCATGTGCAAAACTGCAGTATTCCACTATCTGTAGAATCGCCACGATAAAATCCTTGACCGGTTCTCTGGGAAGCTGGCTGCCGGTGAAGAACTTGCAAGACTTTGCTTTGTCGTTTAGTTGTGCGGAAAGGTGCTGCTGTGGCAAGGCTACCAGTTGGGAGTACGAAAGTTTATTCACCTTGTCCGGAGCACATCGTCCACTTAGTACGTCCACAGAGTAAGTGGAAAGTGCAGTTACCCGCAGGGATCGTTTCTTTTTGTCTTCCGTTATGCCAATGCCATCGAAGAAGGCTTGCAGCCGAACTCGGTAAGCTGGCCCCTTGTAGCTCGACCCGTCAAACTGCGGCAGGCTGGTGTATCCTCTTCTGGGGATGACAGCCATGGGGGAATGAGTGGACACACCGTTTTCCTCCCACCATCGTCGCCGCTGAAACGAACATGCCCAGGAAGTGACTGTGCCAAGACAAACGTTCATTGTAGTAGCGCGGGTAAATATAACGTTGCGCCAGAGGGGTTGAGAGGGAGGAAAGGGAAGGAGCACTGGTGATAAAAACGTCTTCGCATAGCATGACGTCACAGATTTATACAGATCGATACATTAGGAGCAGAAAAATATAGTTAAACACGTACAGCATGCAAGTACAGTGCGCGTCAGGCTTGTCTAGGGCAAGCGAGCGCGCGGCTTGGGAGCGTGCGGGCGACATCTGCTGATAGCGGCTGGGTTAGAGATAGCTTGCCATTGCGCGTGCGCCGATCTCGGACAGGGCCAGGCCGGTCTTCGTTATGCATGTGCAGCTCGAATTTGCAGTCGCCACCACCCTCGAGGGGCAATTGTCTTTCACAGTGGCAGCCGGGAGCGTTGACAGGCCAGATAGACGCGTCGTTCCACGCGGTGCAATAACCCATCAGGCGGTTACGCAATGCTAGAAAACGACCTCCGCTAATCTTCTGAATCTCATGTTTAGCAAACGAAAAGCACGCAACAAGAACGCACTGCAGGGCTTTCCGTTGAAACTTTTGTGCGATTAATTAACGGCGGCACTGATAATGCATGGCGTCAAATTACACGCTTACCCCGTGTCACCGCCTACGATTTGCACTTCAGAATAAAAGCGCCCCTTGTGGGGCGGGGCGTCTGTAAGTTTGGGAGGCCCATGCTATAAGACGACCGACCCGAGCCTGTCCGAGATCCACGCACGCGCAATGGCAAGCTATCTCCAACCCAGCCACTATCAGCAGATGTCGCCAGCATGCTCGGAAGCCGCGCGCTCGCTTGCCCTAGACAAGCCTGACGCGCACTGTACATACCAAAACGGCATAAAAGAAGCGGAAAGTAAAGAAAATACTGCGGTTCAATGCCTGGAATAAAACAACACCTAACAGGGTCTAGCGATATTATTATTGGGTGCGTCGGATTTGTTTCAATCCTAATAATCCCTTACTAGATTTTATTGGTAGGCTTATGCTTCAATTTTTAGCTACCTGTGAAAATTGAAAAAAAGACGGTTTTTAAACTGGCGCTTGCAGCGTCATAGTTGCCTGGTGGTCAAAATTTTGAACTTTCCTACGAGTGTCTTATAGACTTTCTGTGCAGCCCCCGAACAATTATGAAAGTTGGTTTCATAACTAAAGTGCATTAGGATGCTTGAAAGAAAAGTTTGGGCGAATCTATGCTAACTGGTGTAAAGAATAGCTTCAAAGGCTTAAAAGGTTGGTTAGATAGTTGTTGCGTTAGGTCAGCCGGTCTAAAGCTGGAAAGATGTTGCAGCACTGACTCCACCCTAGCGCCACCGAAAGAGTCAATTATAAAACCAATTTACCATGATGCCGCAATTTTTTCTCCCAAAAGAAGCTAAGAAGGTGAGACACCGTTCAACGAGGTAAGGTGGTTCACCAAGGGGGGGGGGGTCAGGTCAGAAATTTGTGCACAGCACAAGCTGCAGCCTTCTTGGTAATCGCACATAGCTACTGCGTCTCTGTAAGCGATCGCGTGATCAGCGAACGCACGATGGCATGTGCTACCATCTCATTAGAGAGTTTTAGCTGACCGTTTCTGACGGTCCGCTCCGCTCCGATAGCAATCGGGAGCGCCATTGCGCATGCGTGGCACGCTAGCGCGCTACCTGCGATACCGGAGCGGGGCCCCGCTCCGCTAACCGGGGCCTCTTAGCGGACCGTCGCGGCAGCTCACGCTACCGTGCGGCAATACAACATGGCTGCACCCGCGATGCGAGCCCGCTAGGGCGAACTTCACTTCTTCAGTTGAAACACGGCCGACGAAGCCACGAAAGCGCTTCCGAATAGGCAATGGTGCCACACACCTCAAAGATCTTTAAAACGGAAGCGAAAAACGTCGACCGAAGCGCGGGGCTGCTTCTATGCAGCGCCGAGAAAGACAGCCTTGGCTTGGCTATTCCAAAATTCATCGGCTTGTTTATAGTTATTTAGAAAAATTATACCATGTCAGCGACTACATTTACAAAAAAAAAGGTTAAATGAGGCCAAGAAACACGGTATTTTGCTTTGTTTGGGCGACCAAATACGAATTCTTGTTTCCTTTAGGATGAAGTTTCGGTTTTCACGCGCGCGCGAAACGACCAGTCACGCGAATCATTCCCCGTCGAAGGAGATACGGTTATCGCTTAGATAAAAGCCTTTCGGCTGCTGACGCTCCGGTTGTGCTGAGCGGCACGTCGGGAGCATAGCGGAGCGTCAAAAACGGTCAGCTAAAACTCTCTAGTATCTCGCAGCGTGTCACTCCCGCCGAGCATGTTGTTGTATATCCTGTTTGAACCTCTCATGAAAATGGCATGTGGTTTGGATGAGCCAATCAGCGAGGAGGACGCCAAAGAACCGATGTACTTGTAGCACGCAGCATGTGCTGGGTTTCTGTGGTGCAGCCTTGACATATTGCCCTCCCCTACATATTTTAGATACAAAGCATCTCTTAGTCGACCCTCTGTCGTCTGGGGCCCGCACCTCTCCCCCTACACTATATAAAAAAGAAATAGCGGCGCCCGGTTTCAATCCCACGAATTTCTGGCAGCAACGGGAGGAACGTGGCGCTCGTCCCACTGCGCTACAAAACCGGGACAGGAGTAAGTGCTACGAACACGCCTTACGTCCTTGACTCCTTCAAACTACGTCAAGAAGGTACGCATACAACGAAGGCACGCGATGCTGAACATCAACGGAAACGACAAATTGAAAACTTTAGAGGAGGATGTTGAATTTCCCGTGGGAAAGCTAAGGCGAGAAGCGCCACGCGCTTGCAGTTGCAGCTCAACCAGAGAACAGGACGGAGAGGGCGGGCAGCGGGGTAGGAGCGTGAGCACGCAATAAAGAAAGACGAGAACCAGGAGATGTTCGATCAGGTAACGTTGTTGTCGTTCTCTTCGCTGTCTCTACATTTCTCTACAATTCTCTGACTCTACACGGGCGTTCACGCTATCTTCCCATTCGTGCTCCGGTAAATGAAACAACATAACGGCAACACAATGGAACCTATACAGAACCCCTATGATATCTTCGCATCCTACTCATGGTTCTCCACAGGAAGATGGTGTAATTTTTTGCAATACTTTCGTTCTCTGCTTTCCTAGTGACTCATATTCTGTGGCTTATTCATTCGCTCGGTTATCTCGTAGCGCATCACCCCGGGGAATGTCTCCTGCCACCTCAGCATACTGCCCCTCCCCCCCTTAGAGTTTCACCACACTTTCCTGTTCCGTTTTTTTTCTGTCTTTGTTGTCTCTTTTGTTCGCTCGGTTACGGGGCTAGAGACGCTGTAAAACTGAAATTCGGCAGTGAGACACAAAAGTGAATGTAACTGTGTCACAATTACCTGACTTTTATTGCATTCCCAAGCCTTGCGTTCCAGTTATAATGGTAAATGAGGTATTATTTGTTTCAAGTGCTAGAAACTTCAACTTCTTCGACTTTCAATTTTAAAGTTGCTCAACTTTGAACTTTCGATTTTCAGTGTATACCTGCGTTTACAGATACACACGCCTAAAGGCCTACGTCTGTCGTATTATGATCGCCAAAGAAACCTCAAATTTCACAAGAATGTAAAGAAACTATTAGTTATGACAATAATATCAAAATAATACTGAGCGATGCGAAAACCAAACAGATTAGTAGAAAAATCTTTTATACTACGTGAATTGCACGAGCGGGATTGCAAAATAACAAAAAATGAGGAAATTAAAAGCGAAACCTCCCTGATTGCTCACTACAGAAATTACGCCCAAATCAAAAACAAACTGACATATCTGGAAAAGTAGGAAGTATGAAAACCAAATTTACTGATTGATTGACTGATTGTAGGATTTAACGCGCCGACGCAACGCAGGCGATGAGGCGCGCCATAGTGGAGGGCTCCAGATAAAGTTTGACCATCTGCAGGGGATCTTTATGCGCCAAAATCTCATACACACGGGCATATCTGCTTTTCGCCTCTATTAGAAAAGCGACCGCCACGGCCGGGAATCAAACCCACGTCTTCCTGCTCCGCAGCACAACGCCTTAGCAACTAAGCCACTGCGGCGGGTCATGAAAGCCAAATCTTCATATTCAAATCACCAAGTCAATTAAGGCCACCTACCAAGAACAAGCCCCAAGACGTTATGATGATCAGAAAACGCCTCCTTCGAGGCCTTCGAACCGGCCCAGCTGCACACCTTCGCCAGCGAATTACTGACAAGCATGCCCATGATTGTCCTTCAGGCCACTTTGTAGTCTGGCCCACCATTTTGGCGAACGTAGTCGGCCTGGTAAAAAAAAAAACAAAGGGGGAGGGGGAGCAGTGGTCGCAGGTTCCACACAACACTAACCGCCACAGTCATGGCCTACAAATAAGCATCCAGTCTGACGCGACTACACAGGCTGGAATTCAAATGACATGCTTTAAGGTACGTCCTTGTCAAGAATTCATCTAAATGTAAATAATTGAACAAAACTCGGATAAAAACCACCTAAATAAAATAAAACCGTCACAGTTGCACAAAACGTTTACAGAAAGCAAAACAGTTTGGCAAACAGATATAACTTCAAGTATTCAAGTTATTTGTCTCCCAGAACTTCAGATAGTTTATACACGTGCTCGTCACCTACATATGGATCAGAAATAAATTTAACCTCGATAATTTTGCCCATACCTTGATTGTAATAAAACGCACTTTTTGAAAGCAGGATGACACCCACATGTTCTGCAGTAAACAATACAAGAAAGCCACCATTCTGAGTGTGGCCCACACACAAATTGGTTCCTTCCCAGAAAAGCAGGTATTGTGAGCCGTGACTATCCAGAAAGCTCTTATATAATTACCTTATGTCCACTTTTATTGAATGGGACATCATGCCACACGTGCAAAGAAACTGAATCAGTATAGGCTTGTGTAGAGTACCCACACTGAGCGATCTGCTCCTCACACCAAACAACCGTTGCCGGAAACCGAACCTACATTCTTGGGATCAGCCGAACAATGTTTTAGCCACTGGGTCAACTCACTGCAATACAGTTGATTTAAACCTGGCTACAGCCGTTTAAAGGAACCCCTCCCAAAAAATGTCATACTTTAAACAGGATACATAGTATTTATGCATCCTGTTGGGGCTTCTAACTTTGCTTACACAACTGTCCGAAGGCACCCTAAAAGGGTGAGCTTCTGATGAAAATACCTGCCCATACAGAGAATTTTGCACCTTAGCTGTAGCAAAGGTTAGCTAATGGGGGGTTTATAGGCACATTAATCCACGTAATGCACTAGCCAATTACAATCGAAACGGTTTCCATCAAATTACCCTGTATATTGAACTATTTGTGGTCAAGGCATAGTCGCAGTGAAAATATATAGCACAAATTACGCCTATATCGAACAAAAATACCAGTAACAGCCGATATATTGAACGGCAAATGGTGCACATGTGCTCCGCCAAGTTGGTTTTCCTTCGATGCGGAAGAGAAATTTTACCAGCACACCCCTAACAGTTGTTTAGCCCAGCCACTCATGTGCAGTGGGCCACTCTTTTTCCTCCTTCTCGCTCTCCTTCCCTGTTGTGACGCCCCATTGCCGTCTGAGCTGTTGCGCGCCCGCCCCCCCCCCCAATAGAAGAAATATTCTTGGCCTGTCCAGCATGTTTTCTTTTTTTGAGTCATTGTGTTTGAGTTGTTCGCTCGTTATGGTTTCTTTCAAGTGTAGATGTGACGGTTAGCACTAGAAACATTCATTTGACAGCTCTAGCTAGCGCGAATCTGCTGGACTTGCATTTTGTTGTGAAGCTGGCAATCATACATCAAGTCAAATGCGGTGAGAAGTCGCACATTCCCACGGTGAACAAGGGTTGATTCCTCTTGGCACGATCAGCAGGGAGCTTTGAACCTTCTCTAAGTAGGTTCTGGGCAGATGTTACTGAAGAAACCGCCTGAAATCGTTCGAATCTGCTGCTTGTGCGTGCCAGTGATAAGTTTGAAAGACTTGGCTGCAACGAAGCAATCGCCTGTGTTGCCAAACTGTGGAGCGAGCTGTGGAAAATTCCAGACACCATTGCCGGATCATTCAGCGAGTTCTTGTATAATAGTGTTGCTACCATGGGTGAGATTGTAAGGCCTTACTTTTCCAACATCGTACGATACCAAGCGCGAGTAAAAGTCGATGCTATGAGGAAAGCCACTACGATCTCTTGCTCACAGTGTCTGAGGTGATTTGTGCGCTAGCACCAGTCCAGCGCGTCTTTTCAAATGTGAAAGGTTGCAGCATCAGCTGCGTGACTCCTCAAACAGTATGAAAGAGTGCATACTGTCTCAGGCAGTGAAGTTTGTTCAAGGAGAAGGTACAAGACTATTTGATGTGAAGGTAGGACAGTTTATTCAGTAAAATGTGTTTATAAATGACATGTGCTTTTATGTGGTCAATTTCCTTAGCATTCTTGTATCGAATGATACCATATATCGAATTGTTAGTATTTTTTTTAGTTTGATAACCAGGTTTGACTGTATGTGGTTTTCATGTGTACCCTTCAATAAGACTTTTTTCGAAGTACATTGTTCGCGACAAACTCAGATGTGACAATGATTTCGCAATAAAAAGTCCGAACACTCATACACTGCCTTTTGTGTGTGTGCCTTGCCTGCATTGCTAGCTGGTTGCGGAAAAAGCCAACGTAAAAATTAAAAATTTTAGTCAAACAGTGAGGCGCTTTTTGTGTTGCCAACAAGTTTGGCAGAAAGGAGAAAGAGAGGACGGAGGGGGAGGAGTTTCTGGAAGGGCTTTGCAGACTCCCTGGGGTCTGTGGACTCCCATTTGAGAACCACTGATTTAGCATCACAATTCTCTTCTTCTTGCGGCCTCATTCTCGGACATGCAAGTGCTTCCCCATGTACTGTATTTACTCGAATCTAACGCGCACCTTTTTTATAAAATAGGTTCCAAAATGACATCCGTATTTTAATGAATTCTGACTCAAAACTCGGGCGCCGTATCACCATTGGCGTGTCAAGATGGCTAGTTGACTATGGAACACGTAGCCAGCACTTCGAAGTTGGTGCATGTTTTCTTTGTTGTCTGCATAGACTTTTTTATATTCCTCTGTTCTTTCCACCGTGGAATTTCCCACTGCGAAGACGCGGCGGGTTCACCCCTATGCAGCATTTAAGAATGAAGTAAACTTGTGCGCGGAAAGCGATGGAAATCGGGCCGCGTCACATGCTGAGTGTTCCGGATGCTTGTATGCGGAACTGGCACAAACAGAAACAGAATATTTTCGCAAGCGATACCCCCAAATAGAAGACCCGCTGGCAGAATACGTGCAGCAGTAGCGAGTGGGTCAGAGACCCATAACGGCCGAACGGCGCTGGCCCGGACCGTCGTCGTGGTGACTGTCTTGCGAGCAGGAACCGGCACATTTCATTTCGTGCCACCTTTGGAATAAACCTTGCTTGTTCCAAGTGAGAAAATGTTGCATTTTTGTATTATATAAGGAAAGTCTAGTGCGCATTACAATCGAGGACAATCAAAGACAGCAATTGTTGTTTTCTTCTTCGGATCGCGATAAACGGGTGCACATTGCCATCGAGGGTGCATTAGATTCGACCAAATATGGTAAACACAAAGTGCGCGCATGCACAAAAATACCATCATCTCCAGCTTCTCTCGGTTGCCGAGGTAGGAGTTAAGTTCTTTCAACTTCTCGGCTGTCTGGACAGGCAGGGGGTGGGGGGGGGCATTCCTCTGGTAGGGTAGGCGTGCTATGCCATTCTTCCAACACGTTGTCGGTAATATTTCCGCCTGGTTCCGGATAGCCTTTTCCCAGAGAGCTGCATAAGTACAAAAATTAGTCTAGTTTTCAAGACAGTACTAACAATTACATTGAGCATTTCCAATCAAACTAAAAAGCAGCTGCCACAAACATCAAAAAAGGGAAAAAAAGAAGTTGCTGCTACTTGTCATTTGTGTATCTTTCTTCACATTCGTTTACACTTTTGGCATGAGTTACTTTGAGGGGATTTTTTGAAGCACACAAAACTAGTTTGATCGGATAGAAACTACTGGCTATATTTCTCTATTTCATAATTGACCAAATTATGGCAGTGAGTGCTTACTGATACTGGAACGGCAGACCCACCATAGTGCACAGTTCACGGTTCCAACACATAATTGAAACATGCAAACAAAAGGATTCATCATACCCAGTGCAACAAAGGCAGCTCCTGCAGAGTTTTTCACTGCATGCCACAACCCCTCCCTCCGACTGGAACAACAGGAAGGAAAGATTTCTGCAGAGCACAAAAATTGCAGCCAAAAGAAGGCGAGAAAACACTTTAACCCTTCAATTATTCTCAATAACTGCACAATAACTCCACGTTTTTTGTAAGGGTGACAAACTGCAAGCATGTGTGCAAAGACCTCCAGTTCCAGGTTACCTACCTGTGTGCTCATAAAATAACAAAATGATTTGCCTTGGCAAGTATAAAGCACTGAATATAATCACACCCTTTTATGCGTATGAATGCCCTCCTCATCACCTTCCTCCCAAAAGTGATGGGCCTGTGTTGGCGGTGCAGTGTAAGCAAGCTCTGTATGGTGTTATTTAGTAGCGACAAGAGTTGTCCCAATACAATAAGTTAAGTTCAGGTGTCTACAAACTATTTTATGTTCATTTTTTTCTTTTTTTTCTCACGAAGGTAAGGTGTGCATAAACGACATATTAGAATGAAGTATTAGTACTTATAGGCAACTGTAAAAGGGTCGAAAGTTGGGCGAGTTGGTATTGACGCATCTTAAAAATCCTACTGCGCGCAAATTAACGAATTTTGTGTGAATTTTGAATTCGGTTCTGCAAAGAATTTCGTACTGTATTCGTAAATCCTTCCTGTTGTTTTCGCTATTGAGTGATGCCATTGCATTTTTTTCAGTATGCTTACAGTTGCGAGTAGCACATCGTCTTAACCCCTGCTTTGTTCATGTTGGTATGTTTGAACTGCGTCAAAGAATTAGACAATACCACATGCTCCACTCCCCCATCAAAAAATTCATATTTATGGCCGACACAGAAGCTGATGAACCTTTAGAACCAAACCTCCATGCTGTTGTGAGGGCTTTCGTTCAGACTACAAAGAAGACTGCTATGTGCTTCACACTTCCAGCTTTCAAGACTACACACTAGGGGTGTGCAAATACTCGAATATTCAAATACAAACGAATAGTACCTCTGCAAATAATTTGATTTACGAAGCGAATATCTACTATTCATATTTTAATAGACGAGAGGCGTTTCCGAACATTGCCGGGCTTTGTGAAACCGAGAGACGCCGGCGCACGCTAACGCATTGCGGTTACAGCATCTGCTCAGGAAGTTTGATCCCAATCGCGCTTTCGAAAAGCAAGCCTTGCAGAGGCCGTAATATTTACCCCGTCCACAGAGTAATCTGTGATTGCATCAATAAGATCTTTTTTTCGAGCCGTCGCCGTCTTCTCTGGCTGCCATTTTGAATTCTGTTAGCAGATGTTTACATGTTAGGGCAGCTTCCGTTAAAGACCGCCGCTTTTTTGACAGCGCTTCGGTTAATTTAAAATCAAAAGATCTGGCTGTTTTTAATGCAGTTGAGGTATAGGTACTACACGTGTACTTGTTTTTCTAACCACAGTGGATAGCGCAGGCTTGTCCAGGGTGGCTGAAGTGCAAGCTTTACTTCCCCTACGTATTAATCACGCTTCCCATGTGCTTCTAAAGAAGTGCCTCATCGGGGTCCATGCTTGCGGTTGTGCCATGTTTTTGCATCCTATTGTTAATGCCTGCAAACTGCTTGCTTCTCAGTTATAGTCATTGCCTATGATTGCAGTACAGCAACTCCAGCGCAAGTTATTTTTTTTTGTCTCTCAAATGTGTGTCGCGCCTGCTCCAGATTCCTGGATTACCACAGATGCGAAGTGACAAGTGCATTGATCGGGTTGAAAATGAACGTCACGTCTCCAGAACATGTGACGTAGCTTCTGCTTTTGCACACAAACCAATGAAAACTTGAGGCCTGTAAAAAATGATATTCGATTCGATATTCAGCTTTTTTTCCGGATTCAATTCTACATTCGATTTAAAAGTCACCATTTGTCATTCGCACCCTCCTATTACACACACAACCCACCTTTGACAAAAATTTCGGTTTGTGGAAGCAGCACTACTGTCTTAAATCAGATTACTGGTCACCAAGAAACTGAGTATGAGAGTATACAAGGCAGAACATGCACTCCTCTCTAACCATGTCCTCCAAGTGCCCTCAGTCTAATGACTCGGACATACAGTAGGCAATCACAATCGCACCAATTGATGACCCACCAAACAAGAACACAAAGACTGGGTAAGAACGTACAAAACAAGGAACTGCAAGCCACCTATCCTCTAAACCTGCAAGAAGTGCCTCAAGGGCTGCATAGCGCTGGGCAGGTGCAGCAGCACCAGTCATGTTCCAGCGTCACCCTTACACCAGGCATGCTCTCGTGCTAATAAAAGTATGAACTACAACCTTACTCCTTCTTTTCCCGTTTCATCCTCCCAACTGCCACCTCAAGAACAGCGACTCATCGACCCAGCGGTACCTACACGTCAACCTATGTCCCAACTGCACCCTGGCTACGAACTCAACTATGGTCCATCTATTCTGGAATTTCTGGGCCATTCCCTCCAGGTGCTTAATGTGTTGCCACAGAAGACGTGAGTCTGACGACATTATGCTCACCAAATTCGGTCAAATCACCCGAAAGTGCGTTTTCCCTTTTTGAGGCCTCCTTTCATAGTAAAACGTTTTTGAATGCAACAATGGCCCCTTTGAAGTAGACAAAACCTAAATCTTTCAAATTTGGCAAGGAAGCAAGATGGAATGCCCTACATTCAAGTCTACTTATAACTATACCGTTTATAACAATCTATCGGATATAACGATGAGCTATGGCACTGTCCAATTTCGTATGCGTTCTTTGGTAAAATAAATCACTTATTGCAATGCTCCAGTGCAGTGATATCAAATAAACGATTGAATCCAGTTACAGTGTGCACCGAAAATGCGAGCGGCCCACAAGCTGTCCGCGTCGACAGCACGTGCCGCGATGTGCCTCGCATCCCTTCCACCCCTCAGAAAACAAGTCAACTGTGCCACTTGCAAGGAAGCGAGGAGGAAAACAATTTTCTTCCAGCGCCACCGCTTTAGTCTTGTCCCCACACCCCCTCACTAGCTCGGATGAAACTCGCTTGTGCGTTCACATAGAGGAGGATGCGTGTTCGTAGTGTCACAAGCGTGCCGTGCCGCCTTGAATTTGACTGGGTGCCTTTTCAACTGCCTCTGTTTTTTCCATGGAAGGGGTGTCACGTCCAATGTTTTGGAAACACGTCAGTGCCTTACGGAAGAGGCGCGGATACGTAGCACGGGTACGTGCTGCGGACAGCGGTGAGAGTGGCAACTCTGAGGGTGCAGTTACGCAACCTACCCAGGTAGTGTCTTCACAGCAGGCCAACACAAGATAGAGTCCCTCAGGATTTCGTTTCTGCCAGGCACCTTTCGCTCCGCTAGGTAAAGCGAACAAATCTGACCTACTATGGCATCTTTTCTGCCAAACAGTGTTAGCACGACCTTGCTTGCATGCGAATAAAATATTTGTGGTCTGTGTTTTGTCTTTTTTTGCAACCCGGTTACAACAATTATAGGTTATGACGATGGAATTTTCTTGGCACCTCAACATTGTTATAGCCGCGTCGACTATATACGAAAACATGTTTTGAACTGCGCAGAGTTTGTAGATTTCCTATGAATGCTAACAAAGAGGTTCTTGGCAAAGCTTGAACAAGAGCTACTTAAAATCCAACACAACAAGACTTATGTGTACCATGAATAACCCAGCAATACACATTTTAAATTCACAGCCGGGGTGAATTGCCAAGAAAATCCCATCATTATATTCGATCATTGTTCGATCATTGAAAAAACATGAAACAGCATTCAAAACATTTTATCTGCATGCTAGCAAGGTTGTACTACTATTTATTTGCAGAAAAGAAGCCATACTTGGTCAGCTTTGCCGCACGTGAAGCTAGTGCAAATCTCTTTCACGAGAATCTGGGGGTGATTCACGTAGCTGAGCGAAAGTTCCTTGGCAGAAACGAAGTCCCTGAGGAACTGTGTCATGCATTGGGTCTCTTGGGAAGACATTACCTGAGTAGGCTGTGCAACTGCATCGTCAGAGTCGTCACTGTCACCGCTGTCCGCAGCATGTATCCCCGCAACAGTGGCCTTTTTATGACACTTGGAAGTTTCCAAAACATCGGCCCTGACATCCCTTCCACGGAAACAAGGAGGCAGTTAAAGAGGCACCCAGTAAAACTCAAAAAACCGTGTCCACGTTACAAAACAAACGAACACGCGACTCGCGAGTGAGCGGGTCTGCGATCTCGCGAGGGGAGGATGCCAACTTTGCACCGCCGGGAGGGGGGGGGGGGGTCAGAAGAAAAACTGCTCTCCTCTTCTTTGAATTATTGTAAGTTGCACAGTCGACTTATTTTCTGAGGGGTGGAACGGATGCGAGGCTCATTATGGCTCGCGGGGCATGCCGTCGGCGAGGTGAGCAGGCGAAAGCTCACATTCTCGGCGCCTGTTGGAACCATATTAAATTGTTATATCCAATATTGCGGCAATGGAGCATTGTAACAAGGGGCTTATTTTTCCATAGAAAGCACACGGACTTGGATGGTGCCATGGTGCATCATTATATCCAATATATTGTTATAAACGGTATCGTTAAAAGTGGACTCGACTGTACCAAGCCCCACACCGCCTGGCAGTTCTGGCAACCATCCTACAGCCACAGAAGCTCGCCTTATCAAATCATAGGGATATACGGCACAATGCTAGAAGCTTCATCCAGCTACGTGAGAAAAATGAACAGGTGGCCACATGTGCTTTTTGTACGACCGTACGCCACGTACGAACAGTCAGGAAAGCCTTGTGCTACAGTTCTACTGACAGGTGTGTGTAATTAGTAATTTTCGGTTTTGAAGCAAATAAATGAGAACTTTGAATACGTAGTTGCAAACTTGAATGCATAATTTTATATTAAAGCGAAAATTTATCAATTTTAGGTAAAACTGAAACCTCAAATTCGTGATACAGTCTTAGAGAACAAGCTTATATAAGAACGAAGGGGCTCATTTAAAATGGTTTCTAAAATTTTTCTGCGGCATAGAAAACATACAGAAGCTATCCTGTTGCTTCTAGCTTTATTGTTGGTATATTATATATGGGAAAACTTTATGCTCATGCAGTGACTTTGACCACAAGTGTTTCAGTATAAGTGATATCAGTGTGCATGTTCTCACAAACTGTGATTAACACGTCCTTATACAAAAGAAAAAACGCGTATAGCATTTCAAGAAATTTTCATATCAGTACTAGGAAGGATAATAAGTGCGTAGGACAAAACAAAAGATTAGCCTGATTTTTATTGCTTCGAAAGCATGCCCTTATGACATGGGGGTATCAACCCTTCCCAACCTCCTGCTCGCAAATTTCCCGAGAAAGTAAGGATAACTGCATATTATTTTTTAAACTGTGCACGGAAATTGTCTTACACCCATCAACAAATCTTAAGCATGGTTCTACGAAAAGATTGCATGCCAAACATAATGTACCAGAAATCGGTACTAGTGTGTGGTAAAAAAACTGGTTGGTACACTCGCTTTGCCCACTATACCCTCTACGCAATAAACGCTGCTTGTAGATGTTTAGGAGGCTGAAGCTAGATGACTTCACCATTTTCCCTGAATACTCTTAAAAAAATCTTGTGAGGTTTGAAAAAAGTAAATTTTGTGTGTCATTTGATTACAATACAAGGTACTCTTGGCTTGTGTTACATCAATGGTAGGCTTCTTTTTTTCGAGAGAGCTTACCCGGGTAGCTGCAGTGAGGTTTAGTTATGAGGATGTTACAACTCAAGCCCTTAAGTTGGTACCAGATGGCCCATTGTCAAGGAGATAGTAACCCCCCCAAGCAAATTCCTGTTGCACTTTAACCATACGTCACTGGCACATTGCGCGAAAGCATGTCTCTGCTAACAGAAGAAGCCGGTACTAAGGCAACATAACGAATACCTTGTTCATGCATTTCTGACCGGCATTTCTTTTTTTAAACAAGAAATTATTTCATTTATCTATGTTTAATGAAACAACTGTCCCAAATTTTTATTGATTATTGAAACACTAAAAGATTTCAAAGTTTTCTAATTGAAACAAAATCGAATGTCGCATTATTTACGTGACATTCAAGTCATGAATATTCGCACACCCCAACTACGAGCCAGTTCAGTTGACATTTTATAAAGTATCACACAAGCTAAACAACATACCTTCCCCCCTACATGATATGCAAGTCAAACTTGTTACTGTCTTATCATGTGCAATATGGTACAGAGTTGACGTGAGTGAAAGAAAATGATCTACTTGATGGATTGCAACTACAAGAGAGATTGCTCCACTTTCCCTGCCGAAACTATGAACGCATGTTGTTACATTGATACAGGACACAAGAAATGAACCATAGAAGATGCGAGCAATGAATTTACGCTATATAGACAATGTCGGCCATGAAAGAGCCTGCACAGATGGTTCTTCTTCTCCTTCTGGTGTGGACGTTGTGCCCACAGCTCTCTCCTTCCACCAGCCCATCAATACCTTGCATGGATGGTCTTCAAACTTTTATAACCCTTTACCCCAATCATGTTCATGTTTATTGTGTTTGCTTACCTGCTGATTGGTCCAGCATGACCTGGCACGCTTGTGTTTGCTGGATGATCATCTCCCGGCAGGCTTCCATTACTTTACCAATCGTACTGCAACGTGAATTTTACACATTGTTAAGCCATCTAGTCATTATAATTAGGGGTGTGCGAATACTGAATGGTAACCTGTGAGTCGAATATCGAATCAAACTATGAAACAAATATTGAATGAAATATTAAAAATCTAATATTTTTTCTACAGGCCTCAATATTTCATACGGTTTTGTGCAAGAACAAGCTACTTCACATGTTTGAGAGTCCTGAAGTTGTTTATCAACCCGAAGAATCCAGTTTTCAAATCATTCGCAACAGGCTAGTTGCTGAGCCACTGTGAGGGGGTTTGTAGTCGGGGAGTCTGGAGAGGGCGCGATACACATTTGATGAACGGCTTGCACCAGATTTCTGTACTGAAATCTTAGGCAACAACAAGCCAGCGCCTCATAACTCCAAAACGAGCAGTTTTCAGCCATTAACAATAGGGCACGAAATGCAAAACACAACCCCAATCACGGAACACGATAGGGTCCTGCGTTGGAACCACATAGGGAACATGAAGCGTGAACATTAGGTTGCAGAAGGAAAGCTCAAACTACAGTCGCCGTGCACAAGCCTGCGCTATACTCTGTGTTCTAAAGAAACCAGCAAAAAAACGTGAATAAGCATGCACCAACTGCCATAAAATAAGCCACAATCTCTTTTGATTTTAATAATGAAGATGATGCCAAAACACAACAAAAGCAGCAGTGATTTCTTTACCGGAAACTATCCTAACAAGTACAAATATACTCGCAGAATTAAAAATTGCGGCCAGAGTTGATGGCGACAGCATGAAGGAATTATCTTTATGACACAATCATAAATTACTCAATTCTGCAGGATGAAATTTATGACCTCTGCAAGGTGCGCTCACCAAAAGCACAATTTGGATTACACTTACTAAGCAGATCGTGTAGCAGCAGTGTTTGAGCATACGCCAATGCCTTTTGCTTTCGCAAGACTCCAAAAATCGAATAGTAGATATTTGATTCACCCATCAAATAATTCATGGACGTACTAGGTATTCGATTTGTATTTAAATATTCAAGTACTTTCACACCCGTAAATTTATTAGTGTAAGTGTGCACAATGCTGATTTCTATTTATCAATGATGAATGTTAGGGCTACAGCCTGCCTAAATGGGCTGTCTGTGCCAGCTTGGCAGTTGCATCTAGCCTCAGGGATGTTCCTGGATGCACTGAACGGCATGCGGGTAATATTAACAGCTTTGAAATTTGCTTTGTGCACTACAACAGTTACACAGAGCAATAAATTTGGCCTTTCAGTGTCACATTGTAGTTTGGTGCATTCAGTGTGATCTGCCAGGCTGCGGTATGCAGTTATGAATATGCGTGTACGCGCCTTTGGCACTGGCACCAGTAGTACATGTGGTGCGCCTCGTAAAGACTGCCCTCAGATTTTTTCAACAGTTCCTGATCTGAAAAACCTCTTATCATTGTTTAGGCGTTTTAAGATACACCGTAGAACAACAGCGAGGCCCCTTTTTTGGGAACATTTTTCTCTTCATAAACTGTACCGCCATTTTTGCGAGCACAGTATCAACAAAATGAAAGTAATATATAGTTATTACTCACCTAAATTATTTGGAGCAAACTAGTCTTGGCACACTGTGGCAACGGGTGGCAGCTGCTGCTGCGGCTGCTCCAGACATTCCCATGGTCTTAAAAGTTTTCAAAGAAATATCTGAGTACCTTAAAGAGAGAAATTCCGTTTTTACTAACAGCCCATCCTGCAATTTTAAGGGGAAAAGAAAACTGCATAATCTAATACAGTCATACTTCGATGTAGCGAACTTCAAACAAACTTCAATGTAACGAAACCCTCGATGTAACGACACAAAGAATTTTCTGTCGCTTCAAGCGTATGCACACCATGTATATAAACCTTCTGTGTAACGAAGTTCCGTTTGCCCGAATTTCAATCTAACGAAGTTTCAAGGAGAACTAGGCACGAAATTTAAGCTGTAGAGGTAGATTTTAGGAGACGCCAGCGTCGGAATGGGGTCGCAATAAAACGTGAACGGCAACACGGGCCGCCCAATGCCGCGGATGCAGCGAGCCCCTTGCCTACAAACTGCGTGGCGTGCATACACGGCTGGCGCACTGTTTCTGTTTCTGTCGGAGCCTAAAGGTGTGAGTGGGCATTAGCGTGAACCGCATAGAGCGTTTTCTCTCCGCGAAAACGCAAAACGCACCCCGCAAGCTTCAGGCGCGCTGACGCTGCCGCGGAGACCACCCGCGGGATGCGGGGAGCTCTGGCGACCGCTTCTAACCACTCGCTGAAACGCAGCTCGAGGGGCAAATGAGAGGGGCACGCGAGAAAAAAAGCGGATAACGTGGGCGAAATATTCAATGTAAAACCTCATACGCACTGCTTACAAAAGCGCTCATCAAATATCCTCCGCGGTGGTAAGACAAATCGCCTCTGGCGGGGCGATCGCCGCATGCCGCCGCTTTGCCCTTCGCGTTCGCTCACACTTATTGGGTTTCATTGTTCCAGCAAGCATTTGTGAATCTTTATGAGCCTTGTGCGCGCATTTTTTTTTTACACCGCGTCCGCGATTTCGCGCCAGTGGCGGCTTCTGCCTCAGCCGCGAAGTGAGTCGTGCTGCGTGCGGCAGGGGGAGGTGCCTGACCAGTTTCGCCAATGGGGAGGCGCGCACCCTATTACGGGAGCCTCGAAGCGCTTGGGGATGCCGCCGGCTGTATGAAATTAGGCGTAGACACATAGCGAAACTGTGTTATTACACTTGGTCATAAAGGTGCTTGTAATAGAATTGTGTACGTGCAAACTTTGCTGACCTGCCTCGAAGTGGCCTCCATCATCCAGAGTGTGATGCACATGCGATTTATAGGGATCGGGCTCTGTAAAAAATTTGCAGATGCTCCACTCTTTAATTTCCACCAATGAATGCCCCTGTATTCAACAATATACTAAGTGTGGTGCATGCAAAGAGATTACTTAGAATTTATTTTCCAGAAAGCTATACCCTAAGACATGTATAGTGGGAATGCATACAATTTGAAAACGGTTAAAAGGGAAACAACGTACTGAAAACTTTTGAATAGTACAGAAGAAGCACATAAGTTTGACATGATCTCCCAATTTATTTATTTTAATTTTCCTACGTGGGTCTTGAAAAATGGCTGACCTCCATGGTCACACCATAGATCAAAACTGCATATGCTTAAACAAAACACAATTGCAACTGAAAAACAATTATTGGCATAGTTGTTTTTTGATATCAGTTAGCAGAATGGCTGTGGTCTGTGTGAGTTGTTACATAATCCGCAGGCAATCAGTTTGAACTGAGAGGAACACCAAAACGACAAGAATTACATGACACCCCACTGCTTGGGAATTTCCTGTATTTCTGGTGCTTCACCATTCACCCCAACCCTAAAACTATGCCCTTCTTTCGTGTGTGCACACCAGTGGTATATATTACACGCACTAAAAACTGAATAAGTTAACAGTGAGGTTTCGCAGTACAAACAAGAGAAAACACTTTTTTTGTAATTCGTGTAATACCACACACAAGTACCGGCACGCACAGCATGTGTGTTAGGAGTACCACAAATGCAAGGAAAGCCATTCAACGCAAAACTCTTGGAAACGTCAGTTTGTTATGAAACCACAGTTATTTCTTATAGGCTCACCTGTAGCTGGAAACACTTGTAGAACGTGACCTTAGTTACGGAACACGAGAAAGGTATTAGCAATCAGGGTAGTTTACAGGGTAGCTTTCAAAGCCACATGAATGCACACATTTTCAAACATGTGTTATGTATGCATTATGGCAGGTTTTAGATTTTTCTAGACTCCCAACTTCCAGGGTTACCAATGCCTTTATGAATTTTACAGCGGAGCCCTTAAGCGCTCGTTTTTGTGTTAAACACATTGGAAGCACCCTTAGCATTGCCATCATCGTAATCGAGCAAAGAATGTATTTGCTGAACGTGGAGAGAAGGAGTCAATTAATTAACGTGATAGCCAAGGAAATGCATAGGGCAAAGAAGGGTAGGAGAAAAGTGAACACGAAAACACAAACCTGTAAGCGTGGAGGTCCGTTTTTGGTGGCTATAGGAGGCAGTGCTGCTACCCTTCTCTGTGCATGTTTTATCCAGAGAGTGCGAGAAAGAAAATATTTTTATTTACAAGCCGTTTAGTGCATGATGATACGGCACTATCATAGCTGACAAATAAACCCAGGCCAAAACGATCATTATGAGGAGAGCATGTGCTTCACAGGGCGCTTGGGAGGGGTGTACTGTTGGGGAAACACAGTTAGTGTCAGCAGCCCGGAATGCTATAGGTTTCCAGAGCCTTGGTGGGGGGCGGTTCAGGAATTTGTTGTTTTTATAAAAAATCTAAGCGGAGATTTTCAAATAGCCTGTTGAAATTTTATTTCACAAATACCTTTAAAATCGTTAGTCAATTCTTTCAGAGTAAGCATGGCGGTACCAAGTAATATGTCTGGCTTTAGTTGGAATACATTTTTAATTATGCCACAAACAAAATTTTATGACCAGCATCCTTCCAATTGCCAATATAGTGTAATTAAGACCTTTTTGAAGCACTGTCACACTAGGCTGATACGATGCCGGCGAGTCAGACTTGTTGGTTGACTTCCAGGTTGGCAGACCGCATTGCCCCAATGTACAGATGGCAACACAAACACATCAGCCAATTGAAAGTTCACGTAGTGTTTGTTGACTGAAGACACGGTCAAAATCAATTGGCCAACCAGTCAGCCGACGGGTCGTCAGGAATCGATAAAGAAGCACCGTGACAACATGCGTATCTAGTTTGTTACTTTCTACAGTTCAAAGAACTTAGTAAGGCCCAGTAAGCTCGAACAACTCCACCACTGCACTAATGGAAACTGTTTTGGCTGGCGGTGCCTTGGTCGTGCGCTTCTGTCGGGTCTTAACACAGGCGGTTGGCCAACAATCAGCTTTAGCATGGTGCGACATGGCCAACAACATGTTGACATGGTGTCGGCTAACCGAATCAGCTTATGGTCACGACATAATGTGACCACACCTTAATTCTCATAAGTATGCACCCAATATTTTTTTAACTAGCATACAACTGCCAGTTTTTAAGCCATGACCCTATTTTTGTTGTTCTTGTGCTGTTAGCTTCAGCTATTTGTTCATAATTAGGATAAACCTGAAAATAAAGTACAGTAAAACAACGAGCCTTCTGGTTTAAAATGAGTTCTATTGATTGTCCTTCTACAACAAGATGCACGTGAAACAACTTTTCTGCAATTTGTCGCAGGAAAACAATTGATCCCCGGCTTGCACTACACGAGAAGAAGGCCAGCAAAGCTGCAATGTGGCCGGGCTGCTTGTTCCGTACTTGCTATATCCCGTTCCTTCTCCATGCTTGCCATCAGGCCAGCCAGCAGTGGTCAAATGATCAGCAAGTGGCTGCGCACACGGTCATGGCATGGCCTCGACGTTTTTGGTGTACAGCTTTTCTTTTGGCATGCTAATGGGGAGGCATACTCTTTGACCCCAAGAGGCACAAGAGCACCTCTGTCATGCTGATTCAATTGTTGGATTGTTTCTCTTCTTTTTTTCCTGCTTTCAGGGGGACATCAACAATAATGCTGCGTTCAACATAAAAATCCCGACCAAATCAAGAAAACCTGCTGACGCTCTTGATTGCCTTAATTGGATGCAAATAATATGGCACCTCACAAGAGTCCAGATTTTTGTTAGTGAAATGTGCCGATTATACAAATAACGGAAAGGCATATCCTGAATAGAAATTATTTTTGCCCACATTACAAGCAGTGATGTGGTAGGGCCTACTGCCGTGTAATGTGCACTGTTTTTTCTGCTAAATGCCACTGCTGTGCTTCTCAGAATACATGTGGGAGACAGCGGTGTCGCACATCCCAAATGTTTCTTTCTCCATAAACAAAATTCATTTCACCCTTTCCCTTCTGGTCATTAAAAGCTGGAGTTTTCGCCCACCCCCTCCTCCCTCCAACCATAAATTTACTCACTAAAGGCTCCCTCATCTGAAGTCCCAATTGTGCCTTCAGACTGTTTCCCCAGACCAAAATGGTCCCTTTGTTTGACATTTTCACTGCTTCTGCTGTAATACCCTACCCTGCCTGCACTGTTTTTAGATCAGATGTGAAATTGAGCCCTACCTCAGAAAAATAGTTACGCAAATACACACCAAAGAAAATCTCAGGGAAGGGCTACAGAATGCTAATGGCATTGTATCAAAGTTTCTTAAATTGCAAATTGCAATTTATCCCTCTTTAGTTACACAATGCATGGCGTACCAACGGAAGCACGTTGCGGTACTCCAGGTGGAGGCCCTCCACTGGTGTACACCCAGGACCCCCTGTGGCGCTTCTTGTAGGGCTCTTTTTGGTCATCCGAGTCTAGGTTGGACGCTAGCTCGGCGTCCTTGAGCTTGTCAAGTGATTGTTGTAGAGTACGTGTACAGAAAAAAACTATGCCCTTATACTGAAAGTGGTGGGTGATTAGACTTTTCCTGTCAGCAGCTGCACACGAATTTTCTTACACACTGCATGCCTACCTTCCTTCTAGCATTCCCCTATGTATAAATAATGGTTTGCCTAGCTGGATGCATTCAAAGGCATTAAAAGTCAAGTGAAAAAAATGTAATATTACCAATCCTCTATACAGGTCAATCGCCAACCTCTAACTCGAGGTGAAAAAATATGACAAAAAATACCTTACAGAAAATGTCGCCAAAACCTTTTTTCTGGTCCTCATTCACCACTCGAATTCTCATCTACTGAAGTCACGCATCAGAACTGCCACACTTTCCATGAATGTAAGTTTCTTTCACAGTACTCAGTAAGTTATACTCTGTACTTGGCAGTGCTCAGTTAGCTGTCAGTTCTTTTCATAGTACTCCGCCCATCAACTCAGCTACTCTGAAGCGGATATCCTCAGATGTGATCGCTACCTTATTCTGCAACCTTGCGTGCATTTCATAACATCCGTGAAACTATTTCTTCTGTGGGGGGGGGGCGTGGCGGGGGCTCAATGGCAACTTCCACATCTAGTTCCTCCACCATTGAACACTGTTATTAGGCACACCAAAACGGCACTAGGCCACTGTACTGCCCTTTGATAAACTCTCGTCACTTGCCTGTGGGATGCAGCAGTGAACTGCTATTAATTTCTAACAGACGCCACAGGGTGTTGACAAACTACAAAACATGAAACAAGAATTAGGCACACCAACAAGAAAATTATCGGGAACACATGAGAGAAACAAGATAAATAAGAGAAACACATAAAAGAAATCAACCCGAATAATATAGGTAGCAATGTCGTGCAGCAGCAGACAAAGGTGATGGTAGATAGTAGGACCATAAGATTCATACTTATATCATCATAATCATCATCATCACCAACCTATCTACACCCACTGCAAGGCAAAGGCCTCTCCCATAAATCTCTAATTACCCCGGTCCTGTCCTAACTGCGACCAATTTATCACAGCAAACGTTTTGATCTCATCTGTCCATCTGACTTCCTGCCGCCACCTGCGACGTTGCTACGTTTGCCTTCTCTAAGGATCCACTCTGTTACCCTTAATGACCAATGGTTATCTTGCCTTCGCATTTCAAGTTTACTGGCCACGCCTCATTAAGAAGTTTAAATGTCATATGTGGCTGCAAGAAACCCCTACATTGCTTTTTAAGGCTATCTCAATCATTCTGATAACACAAAACCATAGCTCTTAAAAGATACATTTTCATATTATTTTAAGAGCTTCTTGGGAGGCCAACAGAAACAAAAAAGTGTTGCCTTGAAGCTTGTTGATTTTAGAGTCAGGAGAAAAGCTATCCTGCAACCGAGGCTAAGTAAGAAAAGAACGTATCACTCGGTGAAGCGAGGAATTTGAGTGGCCATTTTCTGTGTAGCACATATTAGTATCTAAGCAGGATGCTTGTGCTCTAAAGATTGCAAGACTGAAATTTACTTTATGCCAATGACCGCCATTTACCCAAAGGGCACCGTTCTTGTGCATTCTGGGACAATGGGGGGAAATACCCATTTCCTCGTTGACATATATGATGTTTACCCCCCGTGGCAGCTCACAACTTAAAGCATCCTGCTGGGATCAAGAGCTTCAGTTTGTCTCTCGCCTCGGCGGATTTCTTTCGAAAAGCAAAAACAAAAATGCGCATGCAATGCAGGTTGAATCTCTTCAGTTGGTCTAAATTTATAGTCCTCTGCATGCAACAAGCCTCATTGCCCATGAGCAATGTCAGTGCATAAAACCCCAGAATTTGGGGGGTGTTATTTCCCTCTGAGCAAGTGTAATGCAAGCCACCATCTGTTACATTAGAGTTATCCACGTGTATAATATTGTACCTCCTTGGTTATGATGTGATATCATTTCAAATACCACGTAGATAAAAGAAAAATGTAACTTACTGTATGAGTGCAATATTTTCGCACTGTGCTGAACCCAGTGCCTTGTAATTGGCTCACGTGTTCGCATGCTTGGATGTTTTGTGCTTGATTGAAACAGGTGGCCAAAAAGTAGTGATCCCGATTTCACTCCTTTGTAACCACCATTCTGGCACAGCATACGTGCTCTTGTCCCCCAAAAATTCGACTACATGAAATCGAGTGAATAAAATTTTTTGGGTTTAGGCTTTTTACTGTGACCATCATTTCAAAACCATCAGAGGGTTACCCCATGAGAACAAGCATACTTGTATGCGTGTATACTTTTTCGATTTTTTTTCGTGCAGGTGCAGAAGAATAACGTAAAAGTGAACTTCATTGTTTTGTAACCTTTGTATTTCGCAATAAAAAAATTAAATGCCTAAGAAGTGACGCGTTGTTCACAGTGGCTGCAGTTTTTCCCAACTTTGTGGCTTTATGCCTGGTAAGATGCATGAGTCTTGTCTAAATCTTGAAAGTTACTGCAGCGGAATGGTAACAAACACACGCACAAAATCTCATCCTTAAATGAATTAACAATGCTTTTAAATACTGAAAACGATACACACAATACATCAGAGCTTTTTATGCCTCCTCAGTACCGGCAAAGCAACCAAAGTCAGTGTGATAGGTAATGCCAACATGGTATATCTATAAGTCCCAGCAAAAGAGTGATGAGCTAGAAAAATAATGATTAGAAAAAAGGGTTAGCTTTAATGCATACAGAAAAACGTCAACATCAAAAAAGGCCTGTGTCAGTTTTCTTCAAATACCGAAAAAAGGCTCCTAAAGGGGCCGTGAAGACAAAATACAAGTTGGGTTTATGGAAAAGACTGCTTTGTTCTGATAACAGCGATACCAATTTCATCACAAAATTCAAACAAATGATGTACATATAAAAGAAAGCAGAAGAAACAGTCCGAACTCCCTAATTCCTTTCTCGCCACGCTGCAATAACGTCACAGCATTGCGTGTGTAATCAACGGCCACCTACCACAGCCACTGCTAAGATACAGAATGGGGCGCTTCCACAAGGAGTGCGTAGTTCTGTTTTATCCTTTCACTTTCATGCTAATGTGCAATTAACACAGTGAAAACTGTTGGTAGAGCTGGCCTACATTGCGTCCCACCTGTCATTTACCCACTGTTGCATTATATTGGAGTTTACGGACATTTCTTCCCCCCGCCGCTGTGGCTCAGTGGCTAAGCTGCTGTGTTGCTCTGCTGCTGAGCCCAAGCGCTGTGGTGATGAGGCCAAGGACCCGGGTTCGATTTCCGGCTGCGGCGGCTGCTTTTCTGTTATGGTGAAAAGCGAAAACGCCCATGTGTTCGATGTTTCCGTGCTGTTTAAACATTCCCAGGTGGTCACAATTACTCCCAAGCCTTTTATTAAAGGGACCCCGAAAAGCTTTGTGAAGGTGGCAATCAAATGCATTCAGGTGGTAGAGCACATAACGGGGGATTTTTGAGCCAAGTGTGAGCCCCATACGTTGTACAGATAATTTGTAAACAATTTTTGAAGATCGCCTTTCTCAGCCGATGAGTGCGACGCTGCAGCGAGCCGACCGCGGCTGACGCAACGGCGACCGCGGGTGACGCAACGGCGAAGGCGCCCCCTGATTCGCCCAATCGCCGGCAAGGTCGGCCGCCGGCGGCGTCACTGCCATTGGCTTCCGGCTGCTCTTCCTCCTTCCTGCGCGATCCTGAAGCAAAGGCGGCAAAGGCGGGTCCGCAGTGATTGACGCGAGCCTAGGCGAAGGAATGCTTTGAAGGAGGCAGAGAGGGAGGAGGAGTTGATCGGCAAGTGGGGAGAGGTGCATTTAATTGCTTCTGGCGCAGCTAATACTGAATGTAGATCAATAATTCCAACGGCATTGCATCGCTATATTGGTGCTACGTGACAATACAGGCCTTCTGTAACTTTTACAGAAGGCTTTTCTGGGTCCCTTTAAGGCGCGCTTCATCGCCTTGGTAGCGTCTGCGTGTTAAGCCTCATTATCAATTACCCATTTGCTGCGTTTTTTTTGTTGTTACAACGCACCTTTCGAGGCTTGAAAGGCGCTGAAAGAATTACAAAGAGCTACAGTTCCTATGAATGAACAATGTACGTTGTATTTTGTCTTAACGGCCTTTTCGAAATAGCCTAAGAATAGAACTGCAGAAAAACTGCATTATTATGTTCAGTAAATACCCACCGAAAACCGTAATGCATACTTGACATCTAATTATCATTTTAACCTTACGTGGTACTGATGTGACAAATGCGAGTTTTCCTTCGTTCGGGAGCCTAGCATGCGTGTACACAAAGTGAACACGCAGAGAGCGCAGTAGCTTGTTAGGGACAGTTGCGTTCTTTGTTTCCTCTCTGCCCTCGCATGCTAGGAGTCCTGAACGAAAGAAAACACGTATTTCTCACACTAGTACCACGTAAAGATAAAATGACGCACTTGTCACGCCAATAACACGTAAGGGGAAAATGAGGGCGCCGTCAAACATAATTAGGCCCGTGGTTTCGTAATTAGCGTAGCAGGGGAGACAGTGCGAAAAGAACTGCAAATACTCACGGCTTGGACATCTGGTAATGCAACGTTGCCTCCGAGGCTGAACCCAACACACCTTTTGACAGTCGCTCGCCCGCGCGTGCCGTAGTGGGCCGTTTCTCCTCCTCTGTATTTTTGCTCCGTGCCTTCCATTTACCAAATCATGCACACAATCATTCATAAATTTCCGGGAACTACAGGCTATTTGCATCGTGCTCTCATATCGCGCCACATACCCTGTTCACCCCCTTCCACCCGCCTCTGTACAATGGCTCCCCTAACGCTCACCTCGACCGCTCAATAACCGATGCGGAGGTTAGGACAGCCCTTGCCAAAATCCGGAAGAACATATCACCAACAGAGCTCTGTCAAATCTTGATGACAACCCAATCTGTGCACTCACGGGATACATGAAGGATTGTTGGGAGAGAGGCGCCTTACCCTCAAAATGGAAAGAAGCCGAGGTCAGGCTTATCCCAAAGCCAGGCAAAGACCAAAGCATAAAAAATCTGAGCCCAATTTCTCTTACTTCGTATATTGAAAAGCTCATGAAGCATGTTACTCTTAACAGACTTCAGGGCTACCTTGAAGAATCCCAACGCACGCCACACACAATGTTTGGTTTCCGGCCACATAATTCAACTCAAGACATTCTCCTGCGAATAAAGAAGGTTCTGAGCAAAGCCAACAAGCTCACACCGAAGGCTATTTTGGCCCTCGACCTAAAGGGGGCGTTTGATAACGTCAAGCACGACGTCATCCTCCAAAACCTTAATAACCTTGATTGCGAGGAACGACTGTACGCATACATTCGAGACTTCCCAACGGGTCATGTGGCTGTCATTAAAGTTAGGGACGTGAGCTCTCAACCCATCACGATTTGATGCAAGGGCACACCGCAGGGGGTGCCGCTTTCTCCGCTTCTCTTCAATATTGCCCTCATCAACCTTCCCAGGCAACTGGATCAAATGCCAGGTCTGCACCATAGAATATATGCTGACGATATCACGAATTGGATAGTGGAAGGCTCAGAAGGCGAAATGCAAGACAAATTACAACAGGCTGCAGACGTTGTCCGAATCTTTGCAGCAAACTGTGGCCTCAAATGCGCCCCTGAGAAGTCAGAACTCCTACTGGTGCAGAAGAGATCTCGACTCATGAATGCCACTAAGACAACCACAGAAATAGAATTAGATGGGGTCCTCATCAAACCCTCACCCTCCATCAAAATATTGGGCATGATCCTCCTAGAAGACTGTTCTAACTCTCAGGTGATCCGCAAACTCGACTCTTCGATCAGTCAAATCACCCGAATGCTACGCCGTATCATAAACAAGAAGCACGGAATAAAAGAAAAAGACACGATTCGCCCCGTACAAGCTTTCGTTGTATCCAGAATTGTCTACATCTTTATGTATGCCGTACTCAAAACTTCTGAGCGCAATAAGTTGGACGCAGTAATCAGGAAGTCCAACAAACAAGCCCTAGGACTACAGATAAGCACATTGACCAAAAAACTGCTTGGGCTTGGACTCTACAACACCATAGACGAGCTCATTGAAGCCCACCTGACGGCTCAGCAGCAACGACTTGCCACCACTCCAACTGGCCGTCACCTTTTGCGCTGTTTCGGATATTCAGTAGTGAATTCGGGGCCTGCCATGGAAGGTATTCCCGAAGAAATCAAAGTAAACATCAAGGTTTCCCCTCTACCTCGAATTATGTACCCTTAGCATCATGAGGGCTGAAGAGCAGCCAGAGCCGAAAACTAGACAGAAAATTTGGGCAACAAAGCAGGGTGGTGTACACAGACGCGGCAAACTACGCCTGAGAGCATGCTATGACGGCAGTGGTCACTGACACGGCGCGAACACTCACGAGCCTGACACTCAGACACACCAATACACTGCAAGCGGAAGAAACAGCCATTGCGCTTGCCATCACTCAAACTGAAGCCATGACTGTCATATCAGACTCACAGGGAGTATGCGAAATTATATAAATGGGCAAATTTCCAAAACCGCCCTTAAAATCCTCCAGCAAAACCCTCCTAGGAGAAATGTCACTATCGTCTGAACACCTTCCCACTCCAGTCTTCGTGGAAACCTCGTCGCTCACACGAGTGCCCGACAATTAGTGGGCCGGGCTCCACAAAAAGACCAGCAGAGGGTTAACCAGCAGTTAGTCACCTACAGAGATATCACTCAGAATTATAGGCTTTCCCGACAGATATATCCGCCAGGCCATAAATCCCTCACAAAAGAGCAAAAAACCTCAACTAGGCAGCTACAGACCAATACTTTTCCACACCCTACCAGGCTCCACGCTATATTCCCTACTACATCCACTTGCCCTCACTGTGGAGAGCTCTAAACCTTATATCACATGGTGTGGGTTTTTCAACATAATGAGAATATAGACAGAATAAGAAATCCAACTTCAGAGCAGTGGGAGCGAGAGCTGGCCAGCTCAGATCCTGATCGTCAGCTTCGGTTCATCGAGAGGGCGAAGGCGGCAGCAAGCTCTTCTGGGGTCCTAGACTGAGGCCTCCACTCATAGCGCTCTTATTTGATAGAAATAAAACTTTTCCTCCTGCACCTCCTCCCACTTTTCAATAATTTTCCAAAATATTACTCAACAAAGTCTTTCTCTCGCTCTGGCTCACTGTTTCTTAAAGAACCAAAATGTTCAGTCAGGCCACAACGCTAGACGAAAAGCACTTTTAATCGCTGAAACCGTGTCTGCCGTGATCAAACTGACTAACACCTCGCAATTGCCACGTTTCACGCCAGCATCTTAAGCCCCAAAAGTGTAAACGGCGGCTGGCTTCCATGTTCCGCTGTAATTAAAAATCTTTGTTTCACATCTAGGTATCGTAGCTGAGCTGATGTTCTTAGAAAGCATAAATGGTATAGGCTCTATGTAAAAACCAAAACATCCCTTCACGCAGGAGTAAGGCTAACGCGTCGTACATCTTAAAACCTAAACATAGATGTCACGTGGCACTTTTGTGTTGCTCTAACATATTATGCCGAAATATAGAAAGCTGAAGGTTTTAAACAGTTGCATGGTTGACGAAATGCGTGAACAGCAAACTAGACGCTTGATGCCAATCAAAAAGCTCGCTGATAACGTTTTTTTGCATTTTTTGTGACTGAATAATCTCTGAACATTGAAGCACACAACCTAGTTGGATGACAAGGCCCCATTCATCAAGAGATTTAAAAAACATTACGCCCCCCTCCCCTTGCGGGAACGCTGGTGTGATGCAACGCATCTCATGGGGGTTCCAGGGACGTTTTCCATCGTACTGATTACGCTTATAGCAGGGAGTCTCACGCGAATGGGAGGTGGGCGTAATTTTCCATTTTCACCATGCAATGCACATGCAGTACACGTATGCTCAGGTGCGGTCTTTATTGCAGGCGAGAATGAGAGCCTTGTGGTCCATAAAGTGCACAGTTAGAGGCTCGACGATTGCATCAAGCAATCGTCGAGTACTGCGAGAGAGTGCAAGCGTAACGCGGATGACCGTCGACTGAGACCGTCGGAGCGCGGCATGCCACTTCATATTCACAGCGCCCGAAGGAGAGGAGAGCGCGGACAGAGAGAGAGTACTGCACATGCGCAGCGCGCGCAGCGCCGAGCGTAGCGCCACCCACCGGCGCCTAGCAACGGAGTGAGAGCGCGCTGCGTCAACCCGCAGCTTTTTGGGAGAGAGTGTTCGCTATCGGCGAGAGGAGAGGAGGAGAGGTGCAGCTGCGCGGACAACGCCGGACAGACGCAGGAAGGACAGAGGGGCGAGCATGAGATGCGTTGCATCTAAAATATTGAATTAGCCAATCAAGCCGCGGCAGCGCTCGCCGATGCGAACGGGCGCCAGCGAAGCGCATCGAGAAAAATGCGTTCTAAAAAGCCAGCCATGGTGAATGACGTCATGTAGCCGGGCCCTGTGCGCCTCCCTGTGAACGCCCTCTCGCAGTTACAAGGTACTATCCGAAGATGGTTTTGTTCGCATTAAAATTTGGTTATCAAAAAGGTATCAAATACTTTCAATTTAGACAACATTTTCAAATGCACACTATAGCTGCCAGACGTGTGAAAGCAGTACTGTCAGCTGGATGCAGATTCATACAACGTGAGGGCATTGTCTGGCACTGAACGCGTTAAATACGTCCGCATACTGTTTACACTGCACCTCTTGGAATTCGCTCACGGCATCGGCAGCAGCAGTAGTGAAACAAATTTCTAACTGTTGCTACATGTGCGAGCAATATTCCTGTACGCAACAGGAACCACAACAATATTACGGGTCACGTGACTCTCTGTCGCCATGTGTCCCACACTTCATATTTGCTTGTGGTGTTTTGAGAAAGCTCAAGTTTTCGCACTTACTTTTCGTGATGTTTTCAATTGGTCCCCCGACCGGCAATTCACAGCATGAAGTTCCTACGGTTTTTTGTTATGGTGCATGCACAAGCGAATAAAACAGGGTATTATGGAAAGGGGTTTGACTGGTCCTGCTACGAAAATTGTTGGTAGCGGAGGAGTAGCATTGGGTTGGTAGAAAATGTAAATGAATGATATCAAATAGCCGAACCGTGCAAGTTTATTCGTAAGACATTTTGCGCCTTTTACTATTTCTGTTTACAGGCACAAAATATTTCTTTGCAACTCAAGTGGCAGCAGTCACAAAAATATTTTTACAAAAATAAATCAAACGCAGGGTAAACATAGGGTGTGCACGCCAAATGTCATTCAGCAACAGGTTCGGCAGTTTTGTCGAGGCAGTGAGCCGACCCATCGCATTCCCCGGTGTAATCGCGACCTGGAAGCTGAAAAAGGCACCAAAAGTTAGATACGAAACATGTAGTAAAAGAGCCGCGTAAAAATAGTCGTGCTAATGTTGAAACATAGGCCTGTTTACATAACCTGATTCAGTGCTAGTTTATTGCAATGCCACTTCGCTGTCGTAATGCAGCAGAATATAGTGTTATTGCTCCGACCCATAAGCTCGGCCAGCTACACCTGCTTGCTGAGGCACTCGAGTATCCAGAGCTTTTGAATCAAACACGTGTTATCAGTCTGTAGGATAATGCTCCAATTTAATCAGGTTGCCCATAAAACATGGTTCAAAATGTCTACGCACAGGCTGCACAGACTTTCAATTACATATAGTCGAGCTTGTTCATAACATCAATAAGGACTGACTCGCTGACTGATCCGATAAATTGGAATCGCCTTGTGTTCGTCGACAAAAAAAGCAAAACGCATATGATATAAAGTTTATCTACAAACTCACGATAGCTTAGAGAAGGCAAGTACTAAACACGGCTCTTTGTTACGTAGTAACAGAATGCTACGTTGTAAATTGTCGTGTACCATTTCAATTTATTTATTATTTATTCACAATACCCCTAAATGCCCCAGTGAAGGGGTATTACATAGGAGGTTACGTTTGCACATTGATGCATTGGCTTAACAAAAATAAAAAACAACAGAAAAGTCAGAGTATTCAAACTAAGAACGCAAATATATTCACACCTTATATACACCAAAGAATGATAATGCAAATCTTCATACTAGACAATTAAAGTAGAGGCGGATAATGCCCCGTTGCTTAACGGGCCAACACTGCTGAGATGGACACAAAGGGCACACCCGGCCGGCCGTTTTTACCTCGACATTCCGAGCAGTACGATATATGCCGCAAAGAATGTACAGAGCACGCAACAAATCGGTTGACAAACATGTCATCCGCATAATAAGTGAACCGAGCTCAAATCTAAACATAGGCTGTTTTACTAAATCTTAGTAAAACAGTAAACTAGCGATAAAGTGGTCGCACAATTTAGGTGAAATGTATCACCAAATTTTATCTATTTTGAATGCTTACGTTGGTGTTTCCAATAAAAGGGCCATACGATGTCGCTACTGTCGCTAATGTCGCTACTGCTCTTTAAAGTGTTTCAAACTAGCGCTCCTCTGTATAGCTCACGCAGGGAGCTAAGAGTTGCGCGACCGTCCGCCATCTTGTTATCTCGGTTTCTGCGAGATAGCCGCATGTTGCGCCTGCAGGAGCCGCGCCGCCACGCTTCCGACGAGGCCGACGTGCGGTGGGGGCGCTTCGGTCGGTGGCGGCTTACGGCGGGAACGCTGGATTCCTGCGGTGGTGCTCACGTTGCTGCTGCTGCTGCTCCTGGACGGGGCACGGTGCCGATCGCTTCGGCAGCTGGGGCGCTGCCGTAGCAGGGCCTTCTCTGTGCGGCATGGATAACCACAGAACGTCATTACGGCGGCGCGTGGAAAAGGGTCGCGCAGCTCTCAGCTCCCTGCGGGAGCCATATAAAAGAATTCTACTTCAAACTGCTCAACTAAAACAGAACCATCAGACATAAAACTTCGGGTTTGAGTCATATTTACCCTAAAATGGTTCTTTATTATAACTAATCTGCTTAAGATGCATTACTCTAAATCTTGTTATCAACGGCGCGCGAATATTGAGCGTATCGAACAGCCTGTCAATAGTAGGCACACTCCAGGATGTTCGTAAATCACCGCTTCCCGTTATAAATAGTTCCCATTTCAAAACCCCTGGAGCGTGGAGAGTTTTGTATTACAAAAATATGAAATACTAGAATGCTTTGTTCACTGTTTCAGTGTTCTTTGGCGAGCTGTTGTTAATACTCTTAACGGATCTACCCTTCTTTTGTTGTCGTCCCAAATTTGTGGGCCATGCGTGTTTGCAACTCAGTGTGACAGATCCATGGCTAACGCTCTTTCTTTTTCAGTTGAGACGAAGGCGGGGTTTGTTGTAATTGGCAAAGTAGCCTTTTGTTGTACGAACAGCAGAAACAATAGCGCTGTGTACACGTTTAGGCGCACGCAAAACAACCCCAGGTGTTAAAAAAGATTCGGTCGACGCTCACATGAGGCCCTATAGTCCAAATGTGCAACTTTGGCCAAACATTCAATGTTTGAAGCACGGTTCTAGAGGCTACCATGACAGTATACATGATACAAAATAACATTTAATTATGTGCAAACTGTCAGGCCGCTAAATACTAAGGGGCCGCAATGGTTATTGATTACAAGGGCAGATACTACTACATTATCATTCAGGAAGAAAAGAGTAAAATGAGAATTTCTAAGGAAATGCGCGCTCTCCATAATATTGGTTAAACCCATACTTAAAAAGCGCGCTACTCACAGGAAGGTGCCATAAAAGAGACTAGGTAAACCTTCTTTATAAAACGTAATAGTTTTCCGCTCAATAAGTTTGTGACAGCATAGCATCGTCATTTTTACGCTATATCACCAACTATTCTACACCTAAGACGTAGAAAAGAGCTCCTTTCAAAAGGTAAGGTAGAACTGGGTGTAAACACGAATTGGAAGAAAGCAGGTGCACATTGCAACAGTGGTTTGAAGCCGCTTTCTCACAGTTGTTATTCATTAAAAATCGAAAGATTTCTTAGTGGGACCGAAGGCGTCCTGTCAAACCAGTAATGAAATTCTCAAGAGACCGCTTGGTCGATCCAAAAGCTCTGACAATATCTTTATAAATGGCGCGTGTGAAAAACTTGTTTCCGTTGTGTCAAAATGGTTACGTGAAAATCGCTAAAATGGAATGGTTCCTGTAAGGAAACGCACGCATCGATGATAAAGAAGGAGTTCAATAAAATCGTGTCGTCTCATTAGGCGACGGATCAGAATGCATTTGTATCGCTCAATATGGGTTTACTTAGTGCAGAAGAAGTCGTAGTATTGGTTGGCTCGTTCTTCTTTTGCGATTTTGGCCTTTGTTGGTTTGACATGTGATTGGGTGCACTTTCTGTGGATTCGACGCCACTTTCATGCTACTGTCAACTTTATTTAAGAAGGGATGGTAACGATGTTTTTCTGAGTAGAAGTCAGAATTGGTCTTTTTGAATTTAGGCTAAGAACAACACCAGAGCCTTCAGCTGGGGATTTTTACTGTACTAAGAAAGCTTTAGCTCTCGTGTTGATGAGAAAAGGGTCACTCGTAGTTTCAATATAGAGGAAAAATTCTCCTAATTGCCCGCACGTGGAATATTTATACAGCGTTTAGTAAAATCTGCAAGCCTAACTTAAAATGTGTAGACTACGTATTACACCTACAGATTTGCTCTAACGAATATTTCGGCAAGAACAAAACCACTTTGCAAAATCTCATAATTTTTCTTGTGTTTCAAGGAAACGAGAATTATAAAAGAAAAGTAGATATATAGACGTCTCTGTTTCATCGCCCCTTGTTAGGAAAAACGCCAAATACTTACCGTACACTGTGTTCCTGCCGCAAATGTTGATGTACAAAACACCATAGAGATGGCACAATGAGATACAGGAAGATCTTTCTGTGCAAGTCTAAAAAAAAATTTAAATGTCTTGTATGCTTGAATTACGTCGGTTGGGTGAATACATCTAAATTCTAAGTAACAAAAGTAACTTTTTAGTGAGCATTCATATCGCCGTAGGCGTTTTAAGCGGCCCAGAAGAGGCTCGGTAATTATTTCTGAAATACTTCTAACAAGAAGCTACCCACTCGTGCAACTTTTTAAAGAATTTTTGCAAAACATTTGGGAAAATATGGCAAATAAGCGAGTAATAGATGTACCGAAATTGGAGACCACAATGCTGTACAAAAACGACAAACTGTGCGAGTGGGTACCGGTTCATTGTAAAAAACTGCGTAGAAACACACACACCACAGAATAAACAATGAACGACACATGCGTAGGCTAGCTTATTGAAGTCGAACAGAATTGATAGACGGAGCGTAGAAAACAGCCAAAAATGATTAACCAGTAACCCATACGTGAAATAAGAGCAAACATGAAAATTCAACACTCTCATCTGATCATCACAGCGTGTCCGACCATGACGGAGGCATATCTTCTTTCGCTATCAGTGATTTCCACTGACGGCTGGATCAAGCAAGCGTTATCGCCCCCAGCACCGACGTGGAAAGTTTCCACTATCTGATTGGTCTGCGCATCTATGTTTCACTACAGATATGGGGTGTCTCTAAACTGCGGACAGCAGTCTTTACACGTGCAAAAATACTCGTTAAGGTTTGAATACGGTCGTATATTAACAGCAGACATGTGTTGTTTCAAATTGACATTTAAACACCCCCGGGTTGTCCAAAGAAGGCAGTCCGGCATGAGAGAGTATATAATACACAACCCCTGTTTCACATTCCATCAGCGTCTTCCTGTGCGAAACCACACACACCCCATTACGTCCGCCATCTCTCTTCAGACGAAGCTGCTTGGTTGGGCACGCTGTGAGGAGCAGTGAAGAGACTGTTGAATGTTGATGCATCTGTTTTTTTTTTTCACGTGTGGGTTACTGGTTAATCTAGCTTTGCTGTTTTTCACGCTCCGTAAATAAATGCGGTTAGATTTTTATGTAATGTAGTTCAGAGTCTGCGCCAGTTTTGGGTGTGTTTCTTCGCAATTTGTTACTATGAAATAACATGGCCTTCGATCTTTATTCGGCAGCGAAATCTCGTGATGCGAAAGCTTTCTTTCCCGTTTATAAAGGCAAAAAGCCGCCGGAGGACCAAACTCTCTGCATTTCAGGAACAGGAGTACCACATGTCAACTACAAAACCACTCTGCGTAGTAATTGACCTTACGCGGTTATCCTAGTTTGTACGCAACACAATGTGCTTACACTTTAAAGAGGACATCAAAGCACCGCAAGCGACATTATTATTAATTTGGTGCTAAGTGTTTGCTTGTTTTATGGTATTGTAAAGACCAAAATTAGTTGCAAAGTATTTTCAAGTATTGACCTCTACATTAAAGAAAGAGCAGGGCTATTGAACATAAGTTGTGGCACCGCGCGATCCCACTTTTGAATAACTGATCGGCTGCATCTAGGGGTGCAACGTCGTCGTTGCAAGGCCTGTCCGCCGACCCGAGACTACATTTTGCCTTGAAAATTCATTCTCACGAAGAACTTTGCTCTGCAATACGAACGAGCGAGGGAACTGCCATTAATAAAATAACTAGTGGGTGGAGAATTGAAAGCCTGACACGACGTCAAGCTCACAAAACACTTGAGTTTACAAAGTAACATAGAAAAAAATAATGCTAAACAGCACCTGCCTGCTTTATATCCAATTCAACCAACTACATCGGGAGCTCTGGCGACTGGTGGCACAGCAATGTCCCAGCGAGGGTACCCTCCGAACATGTATAACACATTTGTGATCATCGTGATCCTTTTGAAGCATCCCAATGTACGACCAATGCCCGTTACTTTAACCAAAGAGCATTTTTGAATCTTTGTAGGCACATGTACGGGATCAACGAGCTATTGTGAGTCACGACGGACGTTTGACGAGGGGTTCAGCGACGTGTCGACCCCGAATATCCTGCAGCACCCGGGAACTAGAGAGAATGTATGCATGACACCTGCTCACGCGTGCACTGTCGGAGCGCCGCCGTCATGGCCTTGACACACCATTCGGGAAGGGGAGTGGAAGGGGGGTGCGAGGCGCGGTTTATGTTTTTTTCAATGAGGGAGACGAAACCATGCTGATCATAAGAGAAATGCGGGCTTCCGAGAGGCGCGTGGGCATGTACCGTATAAACCGGAATATAGGTCGAGTTTTTTTCCCAAAAAATTCGCACAAAAGTCACCCCTCGTCTTATATAGCGTCATTGGCAGAATGTAAATCCTTGTCTGGCAACAATGTGCAAGCGCAGACCGTCGCCATCGCCATTCGTGTCGGACTGCTCTCTCGCACTATCAGGCCTTTATTTGATTTCGCTTTTCTCTAGTTTTTCGTCTTTTGCTCGTTTATTGTGCGTGCGTGCGTGCATTTCTGTACGTCTCTGTTCCGAGATTAGTGGCGGCAGTTGACGCCAGTTCACCGCGGCGTTTAAGCTGACGGCGATTGAGTCACCGAGGAGAATGGGAATATGGCAGCGCAACGCCAGTAAGGCGTTTCGGAGAAAAGTGTGCGGTTCTGGCGGAGCCAGAAAGCTAAGCTGTGCGCGTGCAACCCCCGAAACCGATCGTTCTGTGGACGTCAAGCGGTGCACCCCGAGTTGGAGAACAAAGTCGCGGACTTCGTCCGGGAACTTCGTCCAGGAACTTCGCCTACGATCGCTCCGGAAGCCATGCGCGGACGGGCTCCGCAAACTGTACAATGAGTGGATAGCCGGTGATAACAAAAAAAACCTATACGGGCCGGTTGCGACCGTGTGAAGCTGGGTGTCCTTCTCTGGGCAGTCGCTGCCCGACGACATGGTTACACGAGCGTTCAGGAAGTGCTCCATCAGCAACGCGCCTGATGGCATGGAAGATGACAGCGCGAAGCAGTCGTCCTTGGACGACTCCGAGAGCTCGGACGAGTGACTTCGGCAGGCATAGTGAGTGGCAGTGACGGACGGGCGTCGACAATAAATATAGACATTGTGAGTGCGCTTCTGTGCCGAATTATTTTTTTTGTCAACTTTTCCCACCTCAAGGTAGGGGGTCGACCTATATACCGGGTCGACCTACAATCCGGTTTATACGTACATAGGCGGGTGAAAGGCTTTTCCCCGCAAGTGCAGTAATAGTCGAGTATTTGTTTTCTTTGGCCACATAGAGCGAGCTGGCGGGCGGGCTGTGGCCAATCATATTGGTTCAGTGTGTTTACAGGAAGCTGGTTGCATGTGGGAAGTATCGTGAGAACTTAAAACACGATGAACGAACGAAATCCTAGTATTCTGAAGTCAAAAACAGTGCGCCGCTATATCCGCTTTGGCGAGGAATATTACGGCCCTCGTATACAGTTTCGATGCTGCACTTCTCGTTTGAGTGTGTGCAAACCTAAATAATTATATTTAAAAATCTTTGCGATACCTTCAACTGCGTCGCTAAGTCCATGATTGTTCGACAACGAGAAGATCCGGACCCGAAATTCGCAAAGCCAGCCCAATTCATGGTACGTGTTCAAGTCGACGAACAACAAGAAACATTCACTCCAGAGATTATCCACGTGCAAGATGAAACAGCTGCTCTTATTACAGCGACTCCAAAAATGCAGTTGAATTCCTCCTCACGGAAGGGTGTGGGTGCAGGCCTTAGAAACCGTATGACCTAACGTTAAACGGAATTCAGTGTTCACCACCTGCAAGGCATATTACGCCAAACCTCCAAGGATTACTAACAGAAGAGATTGTATAAACTAGAAACGACCAGGAAAAAAGAACGCTTCAACAAGAACATCAGAACATGCTGGTAATGTATGTGTAACTTTTGCACGAGTTGACGCAAGTCCTGGTCATGTTTTTTTCTTGTACTACACAGGTATCTAGAAATATGTGCGCAAGACATCATTAGGCTCAACTACTAATACTAGTAAATATAAAGATGATATCCTGTGTCAAAGTGCAAAAGACAGCGACCTGCAAAACTACACTCTAAATACGAACGACGTGTAGACGAGACACCAAGCCTGCTCGCCTGTGTACAACGTGCAATGATCGTGTGTGCGCCAGACACTAGATACTTGAAAGACAAGACGCTGACATTCAACTGGATATTGTTTGGTTTCATGGCCCTGCTGGATGAAGCGGCCACTACGATGCGTTGCTGATAGGGTATTTTAAGCGATGCGAAATTAAAGGACGTGTTGTCTAACTTGAGCACTAGATTGATAGGATGGCAACTGCAAAGCATCACGGGATTCCCGTGGCCGTTACAATTCTCTTTGGTCTGATTTTTTTCTTTTTTTGAGGGTTATTTATATAAACGAAAACAGATACTCATACAATGTACACAGGGACTCAACAATGTTGTCAAAGGATCCGAACCGCCATGTTCGTTTAGCATCCGGAAGATCACCTTTTTTAGCCGTAAATGCCACTAAACATGCTCTGTTGATACTGAATGCTTTGTGTACAGCTCGGTTTGCGGTTTGCAGCCAGTTGACGGGGCAGGTGGTTTTGTTTTGGGTTGGCGAAAGCTAGGCGTGAGCGTGTTTTTGTTCTGGCGTTCGTGTCCACCTATCTGTGTCGTTGCATACGGCAAAAGAGTAACCGCTTTGTAAAATGCGTACATTGTTCTTGTTCCAAAGATAATGTAATTCATGACATGTCTGGAAAGGACCAGGTGTCAAAATAAAATCGTACAAAATAAATACCGCTGCGCTTAATTCTGCGACGCCTCGGTGCCCGCCACTATTTTGTACTCGTTTTCAGAAATTCCATGCCAATTACCAAAAACAATAAAACTTGTCTGGTATCATGAAAGTGCATCATTGATTATTATGTCACAATACGGCATATCGCAAGACCTGAGTGTAGTCAGAAAAAACTACGCAGTTAAGGATTTCTTAGAAAAAAAGTGGACAGGCGAGTTATAAATAGTGGAAAAGTTCACGCACTTACCTGATCCGCTTCTTTCCCGTGGCTGCAAGCCATGGTTTTCAAGGAGAATACCAATACCACTAAAAGGACAAGAAAATCCAGTAGATTTATTACTTATTTAGGAATATTTAGAATATATACAGCATACTCTACTTTTTGCAACAGAAAATTAGCCAAAAACGCTGTGTCTTGTGTGAACCTCGTAAAACGGTGCTTTACTTTTGCGGAACCCATTCAATCCCTATAGAAAACTGGAGGCAAGGTCCTGTGTGCAGGAATTATTTTTCTCCGCTTTCGGAAAAGACCGCGCAATCGAGTGGCCCGCCCGTTGTGAAATCAGCAGAGACAGCACAATTACAAATATAATAACCAGTCAAGAGAATGAAAAAGAAAAATGATAATCCGTTCCAGTCTGTAGAGTCGGGACACCATAAAAGCTTGTTGCTATAAAAATCAGAGGTGCCGCACAGCTTACGTGAAATGTTTGAGCGAATTCTATTTGCAACGTAATGATCTTCGCGCAAACATAAACGAAACTGTGAACTTCAACGGCGTCCGCTACGCGTCGCGGAGACGTGACGGGGAAGGTTGTAGCTCCTAAAAAATTCGAGGCGCAGCACCGAGCGTCCGAATAACTCGAAAAAGCGTCTACTGAGAAGCGTATTCCTTTTGTTGTTTAAATAATATTTCTTCGCCTATTCGTCTATTCGCTCATGACTGCGCAATAGACGAAGTAGTAGTAACAATAGACGACATTGCTGCACTCCAGCTCAATTTATCAACATTACTTAGGGTGCAAAAATTTGAAACGAACGTCGAAAAACTAAACATGTGCAATTTTCTTCGTTACCGAGGTTGAACACCCTTAGTTAATTAAGACATGACCCTATGTTAATAGAGTTTCCTCCTTTAGGTATTTTAGAGTCACATTCCCTCGGACTTAAATTGGGCTCTTTATATAAATCACATGACGGTAATTACTTTTAAAAAACTTCGTTTGCCGGCCTTCATCTTCATAGCTTCAAAGGAAAGCATCACGCGCAGAATGCTCTCATTCGCCCTTCTCTGAAAATATCCGCAAATATTACAGCATCCTTTTCAAATTTGTCCTAATGATGTTATTTAATCAGACCATTACAATGCTGCTCTATTCACGCTGCCCTCATTCTGTCTAAACGAAGTGTACCTGCCCTAACGAATCAATTGAACACTCCTCGCAATCTGCGCAGGCAATTCTCAGTGGTATTATATTTCCTTTAGGATTACAATGTACCATCGGCCTTATCACCTACAGTTATCTTTCCGGTACCATATAAAAATGCACGCGTCGACTATGCTTACAAATGTATTTCGATTTTCGGTAGAGTGAAAAATTCTAGAATGTTCCTCTTGTGGAAGCTGAAATGTTTTACTTTCGAAGACTGCGAACTTAACAAGCATGTTGAACAGCGCTTCTTGTTTTTCTGTAGACTCCAAATAATTTTTAAATTTCTTTGCATCGTGCTCTTTACCTATTTGGGTTGTGACAATGCTCGTTCTTGTCCGTAACATAATGCAACGCTTGTGTAGCGGTGATTTATTAGTTTTATATATTTTTTAATGTTAATTGGTTTATTTTGATACTGTTGGGTAACTCTGTACAGGTATTGTATTTTCATTGTATTCTGTTCTTTGGATGCCTTTGTTGAAATGCATTTTCAGTGTGTATTATCCGCCTAACCTATGAAGTGCTCGCTTGGGCGCCTATTGTAAATATAAATGAATAAATAAATATTAAAAATAAATAAATAAATAAAATTCAAATATTACAAACATCATTATGTCCGAAAACAAATAATAAAGAAAGTGAAATGAGCATACATACTTCACATTTTTCAGGGATAATAAAGTCCTTTCGTTCATTTAACAGAAACTGTTAAGCTTAATATTTCTGTGACGGCTTTTTGTAGGCTTCGCTGTGTGCTATCTTGAGGACTCCTCTAGGTTTTAAATATGCGTGACAACGAAGTAAACGTCTTGTAACGATGTGGTACCTCCTCTAGCGTTCGGCAGTTTTAAGCTTTCGAAAATACCCTTAATGCGCTGCTTCGCCGGGGGGGGGGGGGCGGGGGGGGGTGCGAATTCGTACCAATGAAAGGTCCCCGATCAATTTAGAAAATGAGAGTGTCATAGGCGCCAAGGTTATGCGTGTCATGCATAGGCCTAGGTCCAGGTACAAAGACACGAGCCGGTAACAAATACGCGCGCAAGAAGGGATACCTTTATGCATGGAAGGTTAGAGCAAAAGTTATGAGAGAGTAGCGGAAACACAGAGAGGAAACGAGACTAAATGAAAGAGCGTTAAATGCGGTAACAGGCTAAAAAACTGTTCGATATAGAGAGGAAGAGAGGAAACGTCCTACATAGTTCAGTCGGAGCAGCAGACCAACGAGGTCTCCTCACGATGCGTGTGGGACCGGCCGAGGCACCACGGCGCGGCTGGCTCGATGAGGAGTCTCACGCTACGTCGGGTAAGGACACGGGACAGCGGCCGGACGTCAAGGACCGTGCACTGCGGTTAACGGCTCGATGTTGCAGCGGCGGTTGTGAGCCGGTGTTTCCCCGAACCGCGCCTTCTGGCCCAGCACGTCACCAGATCCAGACACGGGCCAGTAGACAGGCGTCGGTAACCGGGCTCAGCGGCCGACGGCTCTTAGGTGGCAGCAGCGGTTGAGACTCTGGCTTGTATCTCCAGATGATCACAGGGCCGCGGTCACTCGCCCAGCGCGTCGAAAGCGTCCCCTGAACCCTTGCCGATTCGATTCTTCTGCACACTCCGCGCGCTGATCGGCCCCCGTCATTCTCCTTCACGGGCGCCTCATCACAATGGGTAAAACAGCCGTTGTTTACCTTAAAATTGCAAATATTCTTTAATTTTTACCAAACAAATACACCCAATTTATTCCTTTCGATTTCATGGTGCGAAAGGTATTCCAATTATAGTGAGAGAGCACTTCCCTGATTGGTTGGAAGGAAAATTTTGGAAGCTATATTTTTGATGAAAAATAGCGACGCCAACATTTACAAAATTGACTAATCATGATTGCTACACTCTCCACAACGACAATTGAAGCCCGTAGAGATGAAGAGAAAAAGACAATGTTGTACGCGAATTAAAATCGTTCGTCCAGGATAAATAACGCGTTTCGCTTGTGCCACGGAGCAACAATATATATAGAAAGGGAAAACACCTATTGCGTCAGGCCCTGGACAGCGACCAGATAATGTTACTACGAAAACGAACGCGTACTATGAAGCTGCATATCCATGACGGCGAAAAATAGGGTAGCGGAATCGGTTGGGCAAAATGATAGCGGCCGCCATTAATTCTGTGGCTGAGCCGTGAAATACCCATCGAGGCGGCCGCGCAGTTTCTTCTCGTGGGACAGATGCTCGCTAGCGTAAACTAGGCCAAGAGCTTGCAACTTTAGCTGGTATCCGTATTAAGAGGCGCCGTATCCCCTCCTGTCCTTTTTTATTCCGTGGCTTCTAGGGAAGCGAAGCCAGCCAACACGCCGCATATATTCACACAACATGGCAAGAGAGAAAAACGGCACCTATTCAATACTGCAGGAGTGCGCAGTAATTTCGCATGCATATTGAATTAACGTAGAGCGGCAATGTCACCTCGTAGTACGGCATTGCTTAAATTAAATTAATAATATATATACATTCGTCCGATTTATAAATATTTCGTAACAAGAGGATGCATCAACGATGAGCGAGCTCAAAATAACGTTTAACTAAAGCGGGGAGTAACCGAGAGACTGTCAAATTGCGTAAGCACTACCTGCAAGAGTTGTAAATGTTGTCAGGCTAGACACACCTTCTGTGCTTTAGTTGCATATGTTTATGCCACACTGCATGCAATCAATGTATGAAATAGGGACAAAGCTAAAGAAGCCATCTTGAAAGGCGTCAATTCGTTTTCAGGGTAAGGAAAAATTGATTAGTTTTTGAAAAAATAGGGCATCTTCCTCTGCTATCACGTCCTCAGCACTTGAAAGCCGGAAAGTGGCAAACCGTGAACAAGCTTCTTTAACAGGTATCAATATTATCTTATTCTGAACAAGAACGTTTACCGCAACATCCCCTCCTCCAAAAATGCAACGGGGACAGGCATGATCTATGATAACACGCGGAAGTTTTTTTTTATTGAACTTACAGCAAACCGAGATACCGTAAGCTTTTCCTCCTTCGAAACAAAACGCAACAATATCGATTACTCCTTTGCTTCTTTAGCTTATCTGAATATTTTAAAAAACCCCAGAGTGGACGAATCGTCTTTGTTAGTACCCCGCACACGGTTCTTGGGGGCCCACGCTGTTATGCCATCGACACTCCAGCAGCGCTACTAGCAGACCTCCATGCCGTAAACGGTGGATTCAAAGCCACAAGCGCGATTCCAGCATAACGGAGGCCTTTATATATATACAGACACACTAAGTGCTCAAAAGTTTGTAAAGCAAGTCAAAGAGACACCTCTGATCTGCCACTATAATAACAGAGTCAACAAAGACAGCACAGCTAATGAGTCGTCCGCATTGGGTTCACGATAATGGCCAGAACCTTCTGAGATTATTAGAGCAGCATCCTTCCCACTTTCCTTTCTTACCTAAAACCTCTTGTAGCCTAATTTATTGGGCGGGCATCAGTGGAGTTTCAGCCTGACAATCTTCTTGGATGGGACACACGTGTCGACTCTGACGTTTCCAAGCTTGACGATTCTCTCAGAGGGTTCAAGCTGCGTTAGACTACAGAGTTTCTGTCACTAGACTAGTCTGTTGTAACCAGAGGACACACAAACTTGTCCCCAGTATCCGGCTCCGTTGGCTGGCGTTGATGCCAATCATGTTTTGTGGATATGCACGGGAAGAATGACACGTCCTGACAACACGCTCACACTCATTGGTCTCCGGTTGGATATAGCGGATGACTACAACCGCCTGAAGAAAGAATACAGATATTCCGCGAAACTAATTTAGTTCTGCACGAAACTGGACCGCATGCTCCTCTTTAAATAAGACCACTCATCGATTTCCCATAAGACAGTTTTATGATCCCTTTTTATTTTTCTTTCCCACTTTTTTCTCTCTTCTAGTCACTAAAACGTTTTCCGTATAGCCCCTGGCAAAAACAAGGAAACAAAGAATTAGCTTTATAATTTTTTGGCGCCTCTGATATCTCCGCTGCAGCGTCCCACGAGAGCTGAGAACTTTCAGGTTACCTTCCTTTTATCCTGAGGGCAGTGATGCCAGGCAAAATTAGCATCTGAGGTCAGCCGCAGAACACTTATCGGTTCAGAAAGTCCGGTGGTGCAACTGCGGCACGAGACACTCCGGCTTGGTTCAAACCTCTGAAGAGGTTTTTTGAGGGCGTCTAGCTTTGTGGCACGCAGTGCCCAAGACCTCCAAAAAAGGAGGCAGATAGGAATTTTAACAAGTAGAACCAAGTGGGTTAGGTTTTGAGAGAAAAAAAACAAAACCTAACAACGATTAGGCCCCCAAAACGCACAAACACCACTCCACTTTGTCTTACGGCTTCGCCTCATTATGAGACAAGAAGAACCAAGGTCTCATGGATTTGCGTGGTTCGAAATAAATAATTTCAGAACAAAAAAACGATAACGTTACCCCCCGAATGGAGCACAACATAATAATTAAAAGAACGCCATCGCATGAAACAAAATGCGACAAACCGGGAAAAAAGCGGTTTGTGTGGGCAGCGGTATGTGACCTGGATCATTCGAGTTATGAAACCGGCTTGTAGCAATTGCCTTCATGGCGACATTTCATGCTGGCTGTTATCACCAGTTCATGTGAGCTAACGTTTGAAGTTGGGAGCACAGACGCCGAGTTTGCGCACAGGCGTGGAGTCCGCGAAGCCAGTTTCGGTATGTTCTAGAACGTGTTAAGGCGGCCAACTTTGTAGAGATTGCCAAGCCTGCGGAGAAAAGGATCCGCGCCTGCCAGTCATCTAAAACTGTCAGCGGCAAGTTTGGAAATTCACGTGAGGGTGAAAAGTCAGGACTTCAACGAAGAGACAAGCACCACAGCTCTGCTGTTTCTCCAGTCTTGCCGCTGCAAATCGCGTACACCGCGGGCCTTTGCTGTGGCCCAGTGATTAGTTTGGCGGCTTCGCGGAGTAAATGTCCTGGTTTTGACAAGAAATTTGACAAGACAAGAATGCGCGCCTTAACAAGAAATTTTGTTAGGGCGCGCACACCAAGCAGGAAGCTCCTTGCCTCGTAGCCACTTTCCCTTACACTTTTTGGCCTAACATATTCCCGCTCTCTACATCGCCGATAATGATAATTTTCTCGTAACGCACCGTGAGGGAATTAAAAGCTTAAAAAGCTGCGATGTTAAAAATCTTCGTGTATCTGTTCACTTCCCACTAGCTGTCGTTTAATTACATTAGCCTTATGCCGCGTGCTATGTAAATGTCTCTTTTCTCTCTCCCGCCTACACCCCCCTCTCTTTTCCGGCTAACTTGGTCTTCCCCTAAAACCAGGTGGAGGTTTTCTCCTCAAATAAACTTTATTTTTCCGTGTTCTACTACTCGCACGCCATCTATTGGACAAGATATGAGAGTGAGCGCGAGCGCTATGAGTATTTTTGATTCGAAGCAATGTTTTCAAAGCATATTTTTTACACACTACCAAAAATATAGAGCCGACATCTATTTTCAAGTAAGAGAGCTCTGCCTCTACCTGTTCTGCATTGATGGTTTGCCTCAAATAAAGTTAATGCTTTCGTTCTGGTAAATAATATTACAGTTCTGAATATTGTTAACAAAGCAATTGGATTCGAAAGTTTTGCCGATATAATTATAGTTTTAAAATTGCTTATCTTTGGCCGAGTGGGTAAATTGATGGAGCGTCAGATACACATACTGATCAAAGTAATCACGTTTATGTAGCTCTAGAGAAGATATTGTCTCCTAACATTTTCGCGCTATCCCGCGACGTGATGCCAAACGTTCTCGCAGGTAACTACGTTGCTAAGTGGTAACTTCAGGAAGCGTATCCTGAAACCCCACATGGAAGCCCATACAGATCGTCTTGTGTAGTGAAGTGCGAATTCGAAAAAATGCGCTGGGCTTTCACACATGTGTGTTCGTCAGTTCATCTGGACGAAGAGAGTTCTGCGGTCAATAACATGTGAAAAATGAAACAATAGTTAGTGCTTTCTGCCACTAGACAGTGAGCCCAATGTGCGTAATGAAGCCAGTGGGGCCACTTAACGCGCAGGGATTTACAGGTCATATTTGCCCTGTGAGCATCCTTTCGGTTGTTTTGGTAAGGGTGCAGCAACGCAGCTATGTCTGAACCAATTGCGTTTGAAGAGTTGTGGCTTTTGCAGCGTACATGGTTTTATCACAACAGGTTCTGTGCAGAAAGCCACATTTTTGAGATTCAAGTTGACTAAAATGCAGCTGGAGCTTAAATGTCAAAGTACAAAACAGACAAATCAACCGCCGCACAGGCACAGCTTTCTAAAAACTGGCCTCTTTCATTGCCAAATACTACAAAAAATATAGTTCACGTTCTTTCGACGAACGTTTCACTTTTGTTGTGGAAACTAGGCATCACTAAAAATACGTTGAATTTTCGTTTTTATTGAGTTGGTAAAAGAGGAAAAATTATATGTTGAAAAAATACAAAGAACTTGGCGCGAGAGCTATACACATAGCAGTAAAAATCGGGTACATAGATTGAATGGTAATAACTGTTTTTCTGTTTGGCTCTAGGTCAAGCACAGCAATGACTTAGTGCTCATTGTAAGTGAACCGGGAAGCGTGATTGCCGGCGCACGAAGACACAAATAGTGTTTTTGCTTTCCCTCGTACACAGCAAAAACTCTAATCAAAATAACCTGATAAGAGTTCATCAAGAAATACCAATGTAATAAGATAGAAGGTGATAAAAGCAGTTGATGCAGTCGAAAAAACTACACGAAATAAGCGAAGGCCCATTAAATGAATGTTTGTAGACACAGTACAATTATGTGACTTCTGGACAAAAAACTCACTATCTTAGCAGTTGCCCATGACACAATGAAGTAACTAGAATTTAGCATACTGAAAAACATTGTTTGATTTTCTGAACACCCTCCGTGCTTTACTGATGTCAAATTTACTGCTTTCATTGCTTTGCAAATTTTTTGATGTACCATAATTTTCACCATTGCACGAAAGTCATTTTATTGAATGCTGGTCTTTGTTAGCCTTGAAGTTCGCGGTAGCTGCAGCAGCTGCTGCCGCCTATCCTCCACATGTAGGGATATAATTCACCGTGGTTGATGTGTCCTCGTGCACGTTTTAGTCTTATAGCTCGCTCTCGTATGACTGGTCCTTACTTTTCTGATGACGGTCATTCTACAGGCAAATAATGCCTGTATAACATGCTAACTAATTCGCGGAATAGGATGCTCTCTACCGTAAGCAACGATTTGCATTTAAAAGCATTTAGCGAAAATAAAAGCTGATCACGCCTGCTCATATAAGACGTGAGTGGGCTTATACTACTTTCCTCTAGACCTTGTTTGTCGATGTAGTTAAACGTCGGTGTAGCCTTGCAACGTGCATCTGCTATAGTACTAAGCATCGCGGCCTCATGTAGAACAATACATTGTTAAATGTTACTGTAATACCAGGGCTCATTAGTGACAGTGACGTGTCATTTATTCTGAAGGAGTGTCACAATAAAACGTTAGGTGTACATTTTTATGCGTTAAATTAGCGTGCGGTTTAGGACGTAGAACGTAACTCAAGGCTCAGCTACTAAACCATCGATGTAACCAAGCCAATGTTGCACACGTTTGTCTAGAACAGGAAGGAAAGCTTGTTCCTTGTTTCTTCGCAAATTTGAAACGACTTCGCGTTACAAGTACTTTAATGCTAAAAGGACACGTTCCAGTTACAGTTCAAACATTTTAATATGTCGTTAGATTAACGTTACATTTGATATTTCTAAATTTAAATGTATTGCAGGGTACTCCTTAGGAAAAATAAGCTCAGCAAGTTACTACTTACATCGAAGTACTTTTATTATACGAAGACGAGTTCCGCCTGCAGCAGGCTTTCTAGACACAAAAAAAGGATCCGAAAAAAAGCTCCAAGGCGAATCTTTCTAGCCAGCACCGGACATACTCTAGACACGTCTAACTTAATCCTTGGTAATTACCTATTGCAAGTGCAACAAATTAGACACTTTCCACTTCGGTTTTCAAATTCGACATCAGGATACATAGCTTCAGTTGTGCAAATGGAAAGTTGCTCGGATAGGCAGACTCTTTCGTCTTAACATCACTAGCCCAGAATAATCTTGTCTGATTTACAATGTTCTGGGCGTAAATCGACGGTTCCAGAAACACTCGCGCCGAAAGATAAAAGCCTGCAGATCAGATGGCCAATGCGAAATACGTCTTCCGAGGGGGACTGCACAAGAAGTGGCAAAGTTCTTTATAGGCCAAGTTGTGCTGTGACATGGAGCCCCGCAAGTCCTAATCATGGACCGCGGAACGGCCTTTACTGCGGAGCTGATGCAAGGAGTATTACGCTACAGCAACACGGATCACCGAAGAAAGACGGCGTACCACGCACAAACTAACGGACTAACTGAACGTCTGAAGAAGACAATCGCAGATATGCTGTCAATGTACGTCGACGTTGAACATAAGACTTTGGACGAAGTGCTCCCATATGTCACCTTTGCGTACAACACGGCTATCCAGGAAACTACGCAGATGACGCCGTTCGAGCTTGTCTACGGAAGACGGCCGGCTACGATGCTTGACGCCATGCTTCCGCATGTAGAAGACAAGGACCTCAACCCCGACGTCAGAAGATACCTTCAGCGTGCGGAGGAGGCCCGCCAGCTCGCTCGAGTTCGTACAACGGACCAGCAGCTGGGGGATGCTGGGCGGTACAACCTCCGACGCCGAGAAGCCGAGTACCACCCAGGGGATCGTATTTGGGTTTGGACTCCTATCCGACGGCGCGTACTCAGTGAGAAGCTCCTGCGACGGTATTTCGGACCCTACCTGATTCTACGACGTGTCGGCCAACTCACTCACGAGGTGATCCCCGATAGTGATTGCGGAACATCACGACGACGCACGCGGCCTGAAGTCGTCCACGTGGTTGGCTTGAAACTTTACTATGCAAGATGAAGGATTTTCTTGTTGTTTGTTTGCAATGTCTTTTGTTTTAGCATCGGGTCGACGCGCTCTTAGAGGGGGGGGGGGTAATGCCGCGAACCACGTATGGGTTTGTTTATTTATTGTTTGTTTTTACTGCCGGGCCGCGCCCGGCTCTGTTATCTGCGTCCCAAGCGAAGCGCGTCTTTCATTCTTTATTTTTATGTCGCAAGTACTATCTCATTCAGATAAGCAGACTGTTTCGTCTTAACGTCACTAGCCCAGAATAATCTTCTCGGATCAACAATGTTTTGGATGTAAATCGACGATTCCAGAAACACTCGTGCCGAAAGATAAAAGCCTGCAGAGCAGAAGTCACGGCATTTCTTTCGACAGCACTCGACTGCGCAAGTCAATTTGTTGACCGTTGCTTCGCCGCAAGTGTATTCTTTTGAGTTGTTAGGGGAGCACAAGTTCGCTGCAATAAACATGTTTTCTGTGGAGTCAACTGCGTCGTCTTTGGCCACGTGACAATATTCCCCGCAGCTCCTGGGAAGTGTAGCCGTTTTGAATTAAACCTTCAGAGAGCGTACTTCAAGCATTGTTACCTGGAAAACATTCGTTGAATGTAGCAGAAACGTGTGCCACTGTCAGGCGCAAAGACCGCTTCTGGAATACTGCTACTTCCGAACCATGAGGACGGCAGTAATTGTATAACCTATGAAATAATCAAGTGGGCCAAGTGTGCTTGAAAACATGACTTGTGGCCATGACCAAAAAGTTCAGTGAACATCTCATTGAAAATGACTGGGTATAGCTGTTGTTGTGTAATGTTACGGTTTCGCCAATACCACGGCAGCCTACGTGGGCATTTACACGAAGGTCTAGCACACACCACGGTGTATAGAGAAAGCTTGTGGCAGACAGCAGTTGCATCAAAACTATTTGAACTATCGTAAATGGGACGTTACTTAGGGCCGCTGTTAGTTGTGATCATTATTTAACAAAATTAAAGACTGAGAAGACGGAGAAACTCCGGACCGCGAACATGGCATGTAGTACATCAACGACTGGTAGCCGACTTGAGGGATGGAAGCCCGCTATGGTTGCTAAAACTAAGCAGCGCTCATAACATTTGAGCGAACTCCTAACTAGTTCGCATTGAAAGCTATTTCGCTACACTAAAGAGTGAATGCAATAATCTAAACTATTGCCCAGAAGTCCAACTCCCCGCATTCCGCAAGAAACACACAATGTAACCACTCCATATTATAAAACATTCGAGAAAACCTTCGTAGTTTAAAAAAGGCAAAATTTCAATTCGCCATCTATGAAGCTACTTCGCAATGCAGTGAAACGCAACGAAATCGCAGACATAGCTTACTTTTTAAATAAAAACGAAAAGTAAATCTGCTATTAAAAGCATAAAACAAAGGCAAACCACGCGAATAATATTGGGATCCATGCACTTGTTCACCTATGGCGCCTCGACAACCCTAAGCCGTACCCTAGTAGATGCATAAAATTTTGCCTCTTTTGCAAACCTGCGTTTAAAGAGCACTAACAGAAAAGTAGCAGTGCCTACCGTTTCCCGCTAAACAATAAATTCAAATACATTTGAGTGTAAAACAACTTGGTTTAACAAAATCATTTGTATGGTTCGAATTTAAAAATGGTCAACAATTTCAATCTCTCCTTATTTGCTTAAATAAGTTGCATCATTCTTTCTAGTGGCGTCTATGGCCAACTCGGTAAAGGCGTCAAAGAGCTGCAAGCTTCTGGCAAAAATTATACCTGAAACCATATTCTTAAATAGAGAATAAAACCACTCTCATAATTATTATTCTTTAAAGGTTTGAAATTAAGCTATCAAAACGTTTAATTCACACTCACCCATTGGCACCGCTAAGATGAGCCTTTGTGTTAAGAGTATCATTACCATACTTTCTTTTGCCTTGAGCTTCAGTAGCAGGAACATTCATTAAAAAAACCTTGCTGTCCTAGTGTCTGACTTATATACTTTTGCAAATTGATTAGACAAAGTGTATAGCTATAAAAATTCATTCACAACATGCGGTTCAACTTTACTCCCCGAAAAGCATTTGCGAGATATTTTTTACAGTGAACCACATTTCTCGGAATGTTCTAGACACACTTGTTCTAAGTGCTTTTAAAGCCATTTCAAAAATTTCTTGCATCCTTTTCCTGGAAAATTGAATTCAATGCCGAAGCGAATTTTAATTGGGCTGAAAGATATTTCTCTACTAAAGAACGCACACAAGCTGAAAATATTTATACCAGCTTAGAATCGCTGTTATGTTCCACCTCGATTAAAAACCCGGCATTATAAGTCGAAAACATGATAAAATTTTAGGCGTCACTATAAAAACAGAGTAAAGGCACCTGTATAACCAAAACGTGCGGTGAGTTTGTCTATGTGCTGCATTCTCTAGGGGTATGGCTTTTCTTGAAAATGCTCACCGCGACTTCAGATATGCTTACTTCTGGTTCAATGACTATACCGCTATTGAAAATTTTAGCTTATAAAAACATTGCTTGGACTGGCCACATACGCTCTGAAGCAGATTGGCCAACGCAGGTGACAACTGTCTTCCGCGACAGCAACGCAAATTAACCCCAGAAATATGCGGTTTAGGGAAAGAACTTAAAGACAACCCCACGTTTATGCCTAATAAGGCACCTTGAATTCCAAGGTGAAATGGCTTTACCTGGGTATTGTTTACAGTATGGCATGTGTTACACGCACCAACATTTAATTACGATTTTTTTGTGTAACATAGAGTCGTAGCTAGGAAATACAGTGGTACTAAACGCGATATTCCGCTCTCTTCCGCGAACAAGCCAAGTATTTTCCGTGCGTACTCAGCGCAATCTACAGCTTCACTTTAAAAACCACTGCGGCTGTTTTATCTCACCGGTTAAAAGTATTCTGTGCTCTGCTTCATCAGCCTATGGGTAGTATAGCTCGATTAGAACGGAGCTTCCGAACTCGAGCTCTAGCGATGCCACTATTTTTCCCAATACCTGTTGTGTATATTGTAAAATGGACTTTCAATGCAATTCTGTATACGTTTTTTATATAGAAGGGGTGAGGAATTTTTGAGCTCGTGTGTGAGTTGGCGTGGGGCATAGCCACACGTTTACCTAATGTTTTGGATCACACTGGAACTACTGTAATTCTACATACGAGGTGCTTCACGGGAGCCGTTCAGAGGCAAAATTGTATTAATCATACGGCGCAGGGTTTTCTACTATTCATAACTTACAAGGAACACTATTGCAAATCCCGCACTTCAGCAAACGGATTGCTAATCGTCGACAAGCAATGAAAGATTACAACCTCGTGCGCCTCCTTTAAGCCTGACTAACTAGACTCGGAACATACGGAACTCTATATTTGGCTCTAAATAGTAGTAAAATCTAAAAACCCGAATTAATCATCAGCCGTACCCATAAATTAGCCTATACCTACCCTCGTCAACTTCAACTGCCAAATTACTACAGATGGGTATTCACAAAGCCTCGAACGAATTTAGAGAGGCCCATCCTGTTAACCAGATCGAGTGGCTCCGGCTATCACACACAGGATGTCACCTCTTCCGTGGCTAGGCTACCAACGTCCTGCCACTCACCACCCCCACGAAAGCATCCTCGTGGAACTACGCAATCCTATCTCCGTTGATCCAATACCGAACAATATGCACCCCGTTCATAACCACGGTCGTTGAGAATCCCGCATTCGAATGCTCGGCAAGATGCTGCAAGTCAAGCCCTGAGACATCCACCACGTTGACGCGGCCAAATACCCGGCCAAACAGACTTTGCAATTACAATAGTAGCACACAGAGGAATTGAACTGACTTCAGCAACAGTAATTGGCAACGATTACACAACTGCAAAAGAAATCGCAATAGCCCTCCCAGCCATTACGTCTGAATACATTATCACCATATTAACGGATTCGTAAGCCGCCTGTCGCCATTACGCCGCCGGTCACATGCTAACTTAGCGCTTCGTATGCTAAAGTCTATCCCTAACCCTCTTTACCTATACATTCTCTGGACATCGCGTCATGAGACTCTGGATGGGAATGAGATGGATCATGCTGCCGCCCGCGCACATATCTACAGGGCATTCCCCTCCAACAATCCAGCGTCACCATCAGAAGAATACCATTGTGTGCCTCAAAGCTATTAATATATCTTCAGAGGGCTTTTAAGAAGCTAAGGAAGAAGCTACAACCTAAAAAACATTTAAAAAAAGAACATTTAAAGAAAAACACGTACAAGCAATAAGCGAGCCGTTCACTATAATTAGGCAGGTGGGACTGTACAGGAAGAGGGAAATTATCTGCAAGTAATAAGATCAGGCCTGCTTGAGAGATAGAGAATGCATTTAACGGAGAAAGCGAGGTTCGCCGAGCCATATCGCTTAGCACGCTGCGCCATACAAAGCATGAGGGTCTGTAAACTAAAATAAATAAATAAATAAATAACATATTAAATAAATAAATAAACAAATAAATAAATAAATAACATGCCATAACAAAACTTTATTACAGAAGTTGGACGCGTCGGTCACCATGGGGAAGAAATGAAGTTGGTGTGGGGGACAGTTCAAAGGCTACAATTCGTGGGTCGACGCCTGAGGAGCGCGCGAACTCCCACAGAGAAAGCATCGTTTGCCGTGCAGTGGCGGGTTGCAGTGGGGTTGTCCACTCCGCAAGCCGCTGGACGCCGGGTGGAAGACACATTGAATGGAGGGTTTGAAGGCCGGGACACTCTCCTAGCATGTGGTGTACAGTGGGTGTGGCTCCTGTAGAGCAGGAGGTGCAGGAAACTGCGGCCACAGTATAATAAATATATAAACAAACAAACAAACGAAATAATAAATAAATAAATAAATAAATGAATAAATAAATAATAATAATAAATAAATAAATAAATACTGAGAAAACAAAGTGATGCGCACGAGTGCTCAAGCTCATACACAGAGTTTGGAAGTTAACTTGGTCACAGCACTTGTCCCAAGCCAGAACTCGCAAGAACAACAACAGAGCTTTGGTAGCCCGTATGGCCTGGCGTGGGTCCGACAAAGGGCCCAAAAGTGCACTTAGTTCGAGGCCTGCGTGGTGTGGCATACACAAAGAAGTTAGGAGAGTCTGCCTTGGCAATGTGAAGGTTGGACAGGTGCAAATGGCATGTTTGATGTCTTGTGTTAAAGGGCTTGTTGTACAGAGTGGTGAAGTGTCCTGCTAACTTTTGCAGAGAAAAAGCCGTGTGTACGCAAAGTTGAGATGTAATCGGTGCAATATCGCTTCCTCACGATTGCTGAGCCCAGGGGGTATCTTGAAGCTGCATTTAGTGCCAATGATCTGAAGAGGCTTGTACTGACGATCCTTGTCGGCCAAAATGCACCGCTGTGTTCTCCAGGCAATCGAATGTGCGAGGGTTGTTGCATTCTTTCTTGTAAACGGAACGCGCAGCGGTGGAACAGAGAGGCTGTGGGCCGATGAGGCTGCAGTATCAGCTGCTACATTTCCGGCGACTCCGCAGTGAGCGAGAAGCCATTGCAGTTCGACGCTTTGCCACTGTTGTGCTGCTTGGAGGTGCAGATGATGTATCTCCCATGTCATCTGATCTTTCGGTAGTGGTTCTAAGTATATTACAGCGGGCTGGGAATCAGTGCAAAAAGGCCATTTAGTTTGGTGGCTGCATGAAGATTTAGTAAAAAGCAGGCTGAAGTTCAGCGAGCTCCGTGGCCATCGTTGATGGCTAAGTGGGATGTAAATGGTAGTTTGCGACGAGGGAATTCAAATCCCAATCGCCGACAAGGCACCCGTCGCTGACCCATCTAGTGTACACATGCGTATGGGCTCTATAGTAAGTATTAATGAGCTCCAACAGTGGTTGATATTTTTAAGAGAGAGAACATCCACGGTGGGTGAGGAATGGGGGTTGGGGCCTGGAAATGTCAAGATAGGAATGCCCGGCCCTGGACACATAGACCGCTGCTAGTGGATGCCCACGCTATCTAGTTACAATGCGCAGATGCGTTTGACATAGCACCAATGCCTGCCGAGTAGGAAACGGAAGACGACTACTTGCTTTCATGGTTCCCACAGTGGATGTGGTCTGCGGAACCCCGAGACAGATTCGTAGTATTTTGGCCCGGAGGCCTTCTAGCTCTCTACAGTTCCCTTTGGAGAGTGGGGTCAGTGCTGGGAGGCTCTAGTAGAGGAGGCCTTCACAGAGACAGTCACATAGCCTTAAAGTAGAGCTGACACTGCATCTTGCAGCGCTGTTTGAGAGTATACCAATAATGTGCGCAAATGATGTCAGCTTCTGCGAACGTGTGGTGTCCTTGTGAAATAACGGTAAAAAGTCACACCTTGGAGTTTGTGGTGATCGACATGTGGTATTGCTACGCCATCGGCCATTAACTGGCACTTGGATACATCCCGTTTAGTGAAGGCCATTGCGGTGCACTTGGCGGGCGATATCTTAAGGCCGCGTATCGCGAGAAACTTTGTAACCGAGGTAATAGCACGCTGTTGTCTCGCTCGAATCACACGCCGGCTGTGGCGTGCGAACCAAATGAATATATAGTCTGCGTACATTCAATTTTTTAACCGATTGCAGCAGACATCTCTCGAGGCGGACCAAGGAGAGGTTAAAAAGACTTGGGCTCAGGACGCCGCCCTGGGGGTCATTGCGGGTAACATTGTGCGGAGAGGTAATGCTTCTGCCGAAGAGGCAAGCATAGATTCAATCATACATGCGTCCCGAAATACCTGCCGAACTGATAGCTGTGCAGATAGCTCCATGGAGCACGTAGTTAGGAGCCGATTTAATGTGAATAAAAACTGCGATGGTTAATTGCCGTCGAGCCGTTACCTCCTTAACATGTGTTGCAAGGGCAATCACGTTAATGATGCTACTCCTACCATAGTGGAAGCCGGACATATGCGACTGATATATACCTCTCTCAGTGAGATCCCAGTCCTAGTGCTGCCGTACCATCATCTCCATCAGTTTACCAATGCAGTTGAGGAGCGCAATTGGGCGATACTAGTCAGTGAGCGTGGGCTCTTTGCAAGACTTTAAGACTGGTACAACGCGGGCGCGCTTCCACTCTGGTTCAAGGTGGCCGGTTTTTCAAGAATGGTTAAACAATGAGAGAAGCCACCGCTTTGCATTAGCACCAAGCTGACTCAGAACCACGTAGCTAATGCCGTCAAGACCTGGGAAAGAAGCTTTCTGAATGGAGGACAGGGCGGCCTCGAGTTCCGCCACACAAAAAGGGTGTGTTCGGGTAAGATGTGTTCGCCGATGGAGGGTTCATTGTTCCTACGGTGCTTGTAGGAAGTGACCCTTGAGTGGAGGTGATTTTGGCACAGAAGGATTCAGCTACACCCAGGTCAGTTGTCTTCATTCTCAAGAAAATTTAGGTGAAGGGATGTAATTGAGCCAATGGTGCACGAAGACCACGAACTATACTCCATGTACTCGTATGGGGCTTTCTGGGGTCTAATTTGCAGCAAAACGACATCTATTCCCGCTTTGCGAGCTTTTCCAGATGTCTCTGAATGAGCTTTTGCGTGCCTATGGCCGCTCGTACGTCTTCGATCGCTAACGTTTTCCGCGAACGTCTTTCCGCCCTTGTACGGATCGCCCGAACATTGTCATTTTCAGCGTCAGCCAGTGTTTGCTCCTTTGGAAGCCCTACGGCTTTGCTGCACGACTTCCGGGCTTGCCTGATGTTATCGATAGTGTCATCACAGGAAAAAAAACGTACCAGCGCTCTCTTCTATTGCGGTGGTGAAACCTTTCCAATTCACAAATTGAACTACAGGTTTACAACAACCATCAGGAGAGCTACCCAGAGTGATGTACGTTGGTATGTGGTGCCTGGTATATCTGCTGAAGGTCTGATCATTTGCGTCAATCCCGGGAAGCCTTTCGTCCCTTCGCATATTGCGCGTACCAAAGGAATTGTGGAGTGAACGTGGACATTTTCCCAATCGAGCTCCTTTAGCAGTTTCGAGATGCAGAGGTGATCGCGGTGTACCGCTGCTCGCAAGTGGTAGACAATTCCCGCATTTCTACTGAATCATTGATCGCAACATTTGCGGGTTCTTCATGCCCTTCAGAAATTAAGTTCTGGCCTCTGATTTAAAAAGTTGAACCACTGTTCCCCCACCCTCTCCGAGGGGAGAACTGCTGGTACTTTGGTCACAGTCCAGGAAAATGCAAACCAATCACTCGCTGTTGCAAATGCGAGGCCGATCATCCTGCTAGCCAGTCTACAGTGGATAATGTAACTCGCTGCCTCGGCCGAACAGATCTTCCAGCGGACTACTCGAACTGCGCAGATCGCACAACAGAATTATGTGTCGCTAGGTGGTGAATAAGCGCCGCTCTTCCTGCTCTGAAGTGGTACATACAGTTAAATTCAGGACACATGGGTATGCAGGTGCTACCGCCCGCTACACTCAAACCAATGAGGCTTTTCTTGCCAAGGCTGTAGCGCTTGCTCTGAGAGACGTGTTCCCTGAGGTTTCTGGACAAATAGTGTTTACGGTGACAGTACAGATTTCAAACCTTTTTTCAGCTCAGACACAACAAATTCCTCAAGTCCATCGGTTGGGATTGTCGTTTTCCCAGTAGCACGCATGCTCCCAAACTGTATCCACGCGTCGCAAGGATCAAGTTCCCAGGATTCACCTGTTCAAGGAGCAAACATCACGAAATACCCTTCATCGCTGAGTTTACAACAACTTGAAAGCCATGCTCTGGTGCCGGCCTCACTAATCAACATTTCAGCTCTTTGAGCTCCTGTGGCTTCACCGGGTGGGTCTTTGTCCCCAGTTCCTGGTTCAGATTCGGAATTCGAAATGGAAGTAGAGATACCGCCCAATTCAACAATGCGCCCTGAGGGTAAACGAGCAACTTCATTCACTTCGCAACAAATTACTTTCCCCATGAACAAGAAATCCAAAGATAGGAACGCCCAAGCAGAAATTAACATAAAGACAGCATCTTGGAGGCAGCCGTGGCTGCTATGAACTCCTTGTAAAGTCTATCCAAGTTCTTCCAGAGAATTGTCGCTCGATAATTGCTGCGCTCACATATTTAAAATGTGTTAGGAACATTCAGTGTCCAGATATTATACTCCTCCAAGAACCTTGACTGTCTAATAATAAGCCCTTTACTTTTCGGATCTTGCTGTGCTTCGTTTATATAGAGGGACACGAGGTGATGGAATATTCATTGTGGTGGCTCAGGCTGTTAGACTAGAGATTCGACCATACTGTTTAGTTCAACATGGGCAGTGAGACAATTTTTTTAACCCAAATGCGCCGAGTGTTGGACTTAACGTTTGCAAAAGTGTATCAGTGTATCAATCTTTACGTGGAGTACACTGCATTGCCCTACGACTAGCAACCATATACCATTACTTTACGAATTAACTGTCTCCCTAAGAACACCGAAACCTCTAATGCGGACGTTGGTTAATTAAAAACTTATGAAAACAAAATTCTGTTCGGGTCTTATATCTATGCCGAAAGAGTGTGAGGAAAATAGCCCTGTTAACAATGGGCATGAGAAGTACAAGTTAAACTACCTCTCGGCAGAGTGTGCTATCGTGAAAAACAAGTAGGAAAAGGGTTCTTTGGGAAACGAACTGAAGGAAATAACAAAACATAGAATATCTGTCCACGAAATGCGTAAATAAACATATCCACTTTTCTCCGCATTATTTAGGCGATCCTCATTGTGCTTTAAGTTCGGAGACTGTCGCAAATTGAGCGCATGTTTTGCGAAAAGTTTTGGTGAAGATACATTTTTAGGTCAGGATATTTATGTTGTACAGATATAGGTCTAAGCATTGAACAAGTGTATATTCAATATACTCCCTCTAGCTTTTTAATGCTAAAAACACCAAAATTTGAGTGCTCATGTTTGGAGTCTGGCGCACTCGGGCTGAGCTTAAAAAACAGTGCGTGGGCTCGGGTTTCTTTTAATAAATGCTTTCGGGCTCGGGCCGGTCTCGGGCTTTTATCTTAATGTTTTGTCGGGCTTGGGCCTGGCCCAGGCCATGTCTCTACCAGGCGGAGTCAGACCGGGCCTAGAAATTCCGGTCCCCGCACTGCTCTAGTCTCTGACCTCCAACGATTATTGCCCTGTCCCACTCGATCCGGGCATTACGCGGTCGTGGGAGGCACGCGTTCGCTCAATTTGTTTTTTTTTTCAACACTTGAAGTCACGGGTATGACGTGTTGGTATGACAAGGCACGCGCGCCGGCTCAAACAGCGGCCGTGTTGATTTTCTCGCACCATATGTTCACCGGTACTACACCACGCCCAGTCGCGGAAAAAATAGTCCCGGAACAGATGGTCCCAGAACAAATGGCTCCGAAACAAATGGCCCCGGCACTAATGGCGCCGTAACTAATGGTCACGGAACAAATGAACCAGGAACAAATGGTCTCACCTTCAAAATAGGAAAAAATGGTCCCACCACTACTGCACCTATGCATGAGCGTCTGTATGAGAGAAGGAGGGAGGGGGTCAGTGTATTTATATTTGTATATCGGTATTTGTGCACAATGTATTTAGCATCTGTCTATATACACGGTGATCAAAGTTAAGTCCACATGGTCTCACCTTCAAAATAGGAAAAAATGGTCCCACCACTACTGCACCTATGCATGAGCGTCTGTATGAGAGAAGGAGGGAGGGGGTCAGTGTATTTATATTTGTATATCGGTATTTGTGCACAATGTATTTAGCATCTGTCTATATACACGGTGATCAAAGTTAAGTCCACATTTATTTTTAAACTTAGACGCTTAGATATACGTGAAGACCACCACTACAGTGAGGTTATGCACCAAGGGGGAAACACAGGGAGGTGGTAACTATAGCTGTCCGTGGCTTAATTAACCTAAATTGTTTAATTACTTTTTAGCAGCTGCAGTGAACAGGCATGTTTGTATTGAAAACTTAGAGGCAATCGTGTTTTCACGAAGTTCCATTTGACAGAATTCTTTTAGCGCAGTCGTTCTCTGAGATGTCGAACCATGAAGTTTAATTGCCGTTCTCATGATTACGCATGCAATACAGTGAAGACCAGCGCAAAGCTCCTCCCTTTTGTGACGCGCCTGCTGTGTATGGTGCTTAGTTTGACAACGCGGAGGAGGCCTAAGAAAAAGTGATAACTGGCACCCTTTCATTCTTAGCTGGCGTTATCGCAATCTGCAGTACTCAGAACCGCAATCGAAACAGAACAAAGGGGAGGAGCTTTGCGCCGGTCGACACTGTCTGGCAAGCGTAATCAGGCGAACTGTAATTAAATTTCGCAGTTCAATATCTCGGAGTACGGATGAGCCAGAAGAATTCTGCCAAATAAAACTACATGAAACTTCTCAATACAAACATGCCTGCTTACTGCTGCAAAAAAAGTTAATTATTCAATTGTAGTTAATTAAGCCACCGACATAAAAATTTAGCACCTCATTTTGTGTCCCCCTGGACACATAACGTCACTGTAGAGGTGGTCTTCCCGTAAAATTAAACACCTAATTGAAAAAAAAAACCTGTCGACCTAACTTTGACCACCCTGTATAATATATTTGGTAAGGCTGAATTTACTCGAGTTAAATGCTGCATACAAATTTTTCATCGTACTTGTACGTTCTCCCGTGATTCTTTTGCTTTCTTCTTCTGTTTTAAAGCTTGTGAAGCGAGTGCCACTTGAGCCTGTGCGGGGAGCCTATTTAAAGTGGCAGTATTATTTAGGTTATGTGAAGTATCGAAAATGTGAGTGGGCCGGTACTTCTGAATATCAGACAACATAGAGCTGTACTAGTGCATCACGCTCACTGATTTATCACTATTTCAAAAAGGAATTTTACACAATGAATGGTATATTTTGTTAGCTAAGCTGCGTTACGGCGCTCTCCACCTGAAAGGCTTGGATATCTCCAGTTCGGATCAAGCGAAGTGGCGCTAATAAAAATTTTGGACCTTGATAATTTGGCAGCTTGCAGCTTAGATACTTTTGTTTTTCTCTAAAAATATGCAATGTAGCTATTATTACTCCTCGTAACTTGCTGCAAGGTTTAGAAGACTGCAGCTAACATGATTTGTTAATTTTGCCGGCGTTTCGCGGGAGCGTAACATTTGCTAAGGGCGGAAGGTGAGCGCATCGAAACTGGCCCCCCACCATCAACAACAAACGTTATCGTTCGGAATTGCATTTGAGCACAAATATATGCAGTATATTTGCGAAAATGCGAAAACATTTTTACGCTCGTCTTTCTGACGGCTTTTCTTTCCCTGAAATTGCGAGAACCAAAAACAGTCACTTGTCATGGTTCAGTGAAAGCCAACAAATGATGCAAGTTCATGCACCACGCCGATTGACTTGCCTGGGACGCCCCTTAAAAAGCAAGATCTAACAGAAAGGAGCAGGCATGGAGGAGTGTAGGTGGTTCGCTTCGGTAGAATATTTCTTTTGCTTGAGAGAGCCCTCGTTGCCCTCTTTAGAAGAAATTTGTCATGGTGCTGAATGTCGTGATAGCCACGTTAGACCAGCGGCCCACCCTATAGTGCGCGAGGTAGTCGTGTTCAGGCGTGCCATGTCTCCGAACTCTGCCTGTCACCAGCCTCTCTTACTCGGCGCGGTTACTCTAAAGTTCTTGTAGGGAGGTATATAGAGAAACTCTAGGGTACTCGCGATAGGTGGGCCTTCCTGGAACACGGCCGGACTCAAAAACTGTCTTCCTGAGTGAGGAAGGAGCGTGGAGTCTGGCCGTGCCTGGACTTAGTTGCTGTTAGTGTAGTTTCTGTGTTAAGGAAAACCTCGGTGGGGGGTGGGTAGAACTAGCAAAAATTTATAATTAGCGGATGTAACGGTTTAATAGTTACAATAGCGTAAATAGAAATAAATTGTAGTGAATAATTTTTATAAATGCAAAACAAACAAATAAATAAATATTACCAAAGAAATACAAAAGTAAAAAATTACAAACTAAGGAAATAAAAATGTATTTTCAAACATCTACAACAAAGAATGAAATGAAGAGCCGGAAAATAAGGGCGGAAACACAAATAAAAATAAAACGAAACAGACCAACTCTGTTATGCCGTGCATTTGCATTTGCGCCAAAATGCATACTAAAATGAAGCGATGGTTTACTGACAGTTTTTGTTAGAGAAGCCGATACACCACTTCAGCAAGATGCAACAAATTTAAACAAAGAGCCAACGTAAGTTTTTGTAGAATCATTTTGCCCCATGAGGTGCCCGGGACCGTTTCTTCCGGGAACATAGTTTCATATAAGGGTCCTAAGTTTTTACGGCAAGCAAATCAGCTAAGGCATTTGGGCGGTGTTCACTACGGTAAAATGCATTTTAATAATATTTGCTGAAAATAAAAGGCACTCCCCCTTTACAAAGAAAGCCGCTTTACAAACATTCACTTGCCCCCAAAAATGCAGAAAATCTTATGAAAAGTTTTAAGCAAACTGCATTGTCACGGTAAACTGAATTTTCAAACACTGTTGTCCCTAGTTTTTTCTCCAGACAAGCCTGCGATATTGTCGTGGAATAAGAACGAACATTTTTAAAAGCATGTGAACGCATTGCTTCCCCGCGCACGCCCTGTAATACCCGTTTTTTGCTGTTGTGTCGGGGGGAAGTGAAAGGCCATTGTATAGTCCTGCGCAGGGATGTCACTGGCCTTTTGTTCCTCTTGGGTGCAACAAAAGCCGACCCCCCTTGTTTTCACTGAGGAGAGGACGCAGTTTAGGTTACACGGACGGGGGCAAAAGCTGACGTAAGTATTTGAGAGGCGGGATTGTGAACACGGGTGCAATAGCACCGTTGTTTTGAGAAGGGGATTCTTAGACTAGCAAAGGGCGTTCCGGTTATTTCGTGGTCCACCCACCGCAATTGCCGGGGACCGAAATGTCCGCACCGAAACGTTCTGCACCGACACGTCCTCCTACACCGAAATGTCCGGATACCGGCTGGAGGGCCCCCATCTTGCTTGTTTTTCGAGACATCTTCATCACTTTAATTAGCGGGCACGACATACCCATGTTTGTCAGCTCAAGCAGCAGCTGCGGTGATTTACTCGCGCCATATCATTCGCGTTTTTTTTTCTTTTTTGTGCGGATTCCATGACCCCTGAGGGGGGGCACTGGGGCTTGTTGTGGCTGCACAGACGATGAAGACGAGATTGAACTCTCCGGTTCATTATGTAATGATTCCTTCTGCCATTACTACATTATTACAACTTTATTTGCGTGGGGACACTTAGACTCGTTGCGGCTGCACCGACGATGTAGGCGAGATTGAACTCTCCGGCTCATTATATCATTATTGCTTGTGCCATCACTAGTTTATTACAACTTTGGCGATAACTACTTTCTGGCGATCCGCCAGCTATCAAATCAAGCCGGCTGGCCTATCTGGTCAACGTCTTCGTCTACACTCCCATGTTCCCACCTCACCAGGTTTTTCCCCTCCAAGAGATGACTACCCACGCCAATGCAATGACGACCGTCACTGGCCCGCTAGCGCGCGGAAATCCTTCATTAGAATTTGGGTTCGTCGGCCTTTCCCCTGCGAGCTGAGGCACGCACGTGAAGTTGGCGAGTCCACGCGGCGAGTCAAAAGTTTCCTGTACAATAGCGTCTCAATTATTTCCCTGGGGCTCTTCGACCGCCACCCACACTTCCTCTTCCCGCCCTCCCCCTCTCATCTGCGGTATTCCTGGCAGAAAAAACCTACAGAGACTTTCGCAGGTAGTACGAAAGCATATCAGGAGACTAAAGCAAAACAAGCCTACACATTTCAGCTTTATAACAGCGTGACTGCAGGCAGTTGGCCAAATGAAGTTTTGAACGCCCAAGATATCCTAAAGATATCCTATATATATTCTAAAATTAACGATGACTGAAAAAGAAAATCCCAGAAAATAACCATGAAAACATGATTGAAATCGCGAAATTATATTTGCGCGTGTTTTCTGAAACAATGTCTTCTGCGGTTATTTAATGAGGATTACTTGTCGATCCTTTTTCATTGGTTGAACATTGTTATAAACGATATTTAAACACGCACTCACTTCAATTGCGCAGCCCGTGGCGCTATATTACTCAGCTGTTGTCGCAGGTTGCTCAAAGCTTTGCTCAAAACAATACGGCAATAAGTCGTTACAAAAAACCAGTGAAAAAAAAATACCCGATGATACTGTCACTGATTTGCTCTATAAATTAAAACCCTCTTAAAAGAGAAATAAAGCATAAAACTGAATGAACGCTTCAAATATGTCGGCTCATATTCCACAAATAAATGTAAATTTTTGGAAAGGCCGCATAACCAACTGCTGGTCTAAAATAACGCAGAATTGCGAGGAAGAACATCTCTAATAAATAGTTCAGAATGGCGTGCATTCTCCATCGAATTATACTCCAAGTCGCTCTAACATCTGAGTAAATCGAATTCAAAAAAACGAATCGTAAGCGTCCACTTTCTTTATTTAAACCAGAGAAAGCTTGGTGTTTCAGCCGTCTTCCTCATTAAATGACTGAATATTTTTTTGTGTCCTGGAGCCGTGTTTGCATGTAGCATTTGAAAGGCTGCAAATGAAACAAGGCATACATTTTTGCCATGTTAAGACAAATGCCTGCAACTATCCCTCAGAAGCGCAAAGAGCTAAGCCCTTCATAAATTTGTTTTCAAAGAAATAAACGAGCGGCATGGATAACTACAGCGTACAACAAATTTAGAAGAAAAGATTGCTGTCAAAATACCAATTTTAAATGCAGTAAGCGGGAATATAATACAACAACCTCGCTTATCTTTTGTCCATTCGCGCAAAAGACGCTTCTCTAGATGTGAACGATTTAATTCAACGAAACGTCTTGACAGAATCCTCCTACGAAACACCGTTCTCTGAGAAAGGCATTCTTTGGTAGAGGTTTATTTCAGGGCGTTAACTGATTGTAGGCTTACTTGTTTAAAGCCACCGCTATGGTTTTATGCACACTGTAGAAGGGTTTCGCCTTGAATATCAGCTGAAGGAGAATAATTTGCCTTGATTTGAATAACTGCGTTCCTTCCCGCAGTGTCTGCGTATTTACTGTTTAGTTTGCAACCAGCTACAATGAATGTCATTTATGGTAGGTTGGAGCGAATGATCTGATTCTGTTTTATTCGCAATCGCTGTCCTGTACGTTAAGCCAATCATCGATCTCTACTTCATCTTGCTGGGTTATGTGTATTTTGTCGACGTTTTTTTAAGGGGCTCGGGCTTTTTGCGTCTCCTCTCATTGTCGTCATTGTAGTCATGGTGCTAAAACATCGGGACACTCGTTTTCCAACGACTTGGGCTAAAAAGTGACATCACCATGGGAAAAAACGCGCACTAAATGAACCAACCCGGACACCTCTTTTCCAACGCCTCGCTCTAGAACGCTTCCTGCTTCAAAGAAACGAGACCTTTTCAGCAAAGCTATACACCTCTAGGCTCCGTCCCCCAACGGATTCATCTCCGCGGGCAAAAACGCCAAGGTGCCAAGAATACTGTTATACACTGCATGCTACGCCCCTCCACAGGTTTCACGCAAGTGGAGATAGTACAGGATTTTTTTCTTCTTTCGCAATCATCGTTCGCTAATGTTCCAACTTTGTGTGGTGGTTGCTATAACTTATCCTCGTATCTAGCGAATTTGAATTTTCCAATGTTTTCAATGTACACATTCGACGGAAAATTATATTGTTTATTCTGTAAATATTTCGACACAGCACGTTTGCGTAGTGTAAGCCATGCCATGTATTAAGTCCTTGGTCCCAGTCAAGTTATGTTTAAAGTTTTTCTGCCTAGGAACCCATCTAGGTCTTTTAGAAAATAGGTAGGTAGCTGGGTTAACTGGTTTATTCAGAGGAAGGGTTGGAAGCCAGTAAACCCCGGCTACTCCATTTCACTGAACGAAGCGCCTTAGACCGGAATAAAGAAATCACAAGTACACGACAACGTCCACAAGATTCCCGAGATTTAGATGGTCCTTCGTATTCTGGGTTCGTATTCAGGAATTCGCGGTTAAAGGCTTAAACTATCCGTTATTAGTTTGAAGGGGTACCTGTTGAGTTAAAGAATGCATTGAAGGCACGGATAATCTTATTTTGACGTCTAGCGTCAGGCCATGTACCTAATAGTTTCTGGATTCCCATATTATGGTTAGCTACTGCTATTGTGTGTGGTACAGTTCATGTTTTAGCCTGGAGTATATTGGGCAGTCTAAAATAACACGCTGGAAACATCTTTTTTGTGCTATTCGCATGCGCGGGATGGTGACTTTTTACAGTCATTTTAACTGTGGAACTGGTTAGGACGAGCTTTGTCCGTCAGTTTCACCAAAAATTCTCGAAGCCTGAGAAATAACTGTGGTTCGGGAGGGCATAAAACCACAAACCAGAAACGCCATGAAACCGTAAACCTAACACTGTGCCACCTCAAAGTTCCGAGGGTGGCACGGTTTTAGCGGCGGCAGTGAACAACACAATAACCATAATGGAAAGAAAAAAAATTCTGGGCTATCTCCACTAACGTGAAACCTGAGGTGGGGCGATGGATGCAGTTTATAAGTGCATTTTGGCGCCTTGGCGTTTTTGCCAACGGAGATGAAACCACTGGGGGTAGAGGTATACAGCTTTGCTGTAAAAGTCTATTGTCTTTGAAGAACGAAGATCTCTTGCGCGAGCCGTAAACTAGTGTCCCGGTGTTTTTTTAGTAATCGTTACGAAGCGCTCCAGCGCGAGGGGTAAACGAGTGTCCCGGTTTTTTTATTACGCGTTACGTTCTAGCGCGAGGCGTAAACAACTTTTTCTGTGTTTTAGCACCATGACTACGTGAGCCGACGATTACGACAACGAAGACAAAGACAGGAGACGCCAACATCCCCAGGCCCTAAGGGGCCCCTGCCCGCGGTCGGTATCGAACCTGCGTACCTGGCGTTATGGATACTAATTGAGCATCGCATTCCGGGCGCACCGCATTTCCTTTGGGTTTCTAGCACAGGCGTTGACTTTAGACTCGGCCGCCAGTTTTGGCGCGGGCGGCCCACTTTGGGAAAGACGTGGAAGCCTGCGGACGAAGCGATCCCGGCCTGCCAGTCTTGGAGACCTTTCAGCGGCAAGTTCGGAAATACATGTGAGATGCAACAGACTGGTGTCCGACAAAGAGAGGGGGCTTCCAGTTCTGCTTTTTTTCTTGCAGTGCAATCTGCGCCATTTTTTAAGCAAGAAAAAATGTGTAGGCAACGCCGAGTCACATAGGGTGAAGAGAGCCTCCACTTATTGTGGCACCTGTACATTCAATCGCAACTGCAAGGCTGGAAAATATTTGAATTGAATAGAAAGAACTGTGATACGCAGAGACTTCCAAAAAGTTTTGTAAGGGGGTCTCAAAGCAATAGCTTGTTATTATTATTATTTTTATTATTAATATACTCTGATATTACCCCCAAAATTTGAAGGGCTACTTCAAAAACGATTAGTGTAAGGGGTCTTTTCTATAAACCTTGATGTTCAAAACGAAACAATAGCCATATTGAGTTTCATATAGCCAAACCTTTCATCTTTTCTTTTTGAATTTTTTGTACAAGTTTGTTTACTCTCGGTGTCTCAATAGTTTTATCAAATGACGGCCCTGGTTTCTGCCGCTTTCATTTCAAACATCGTACATAGTTTAAAAATTAAAGCCGGAACAGGTTTTTCGAGAAAGAGGTGCGGAAAGTAAAGAGAAACTCCTACAGAGCATCTTGCGCCCTCTATAATGCTTGTATATGCTTGAAAATCTAAACATTTGCCAAGTTAGGCAGTCTAAAAATTAATGCCGTAACAGGTTTTTCGAGAAAGAGTACCGGAAAGTTAAGAGAAACTCCTACAGAGCATCTTGCGCCCTCTATAATGTTTGTATATGCGTTATAATCTAAACAATTGCCCAGTTAGGCATTCCATAAAATCGTGCCCTTCTGTCGCTGTGCTGTTTTGATGCTGCGCTGTTTTGTCGGTGTGCTCTTCCGTCGCGTGCGCTTTTAACGCCATGCTGTTTTGTCACGTGCCCTTTTGACGCCGTGCTGTTATGTCGGTGCTCTTCTATCGCGTGCCCTTTCGTCGTGTGCTGTTTTGACGGCGCCCCATTACTTGAATACAGTTTCTGTGTTTTTTCTTCAATTTCGCCAATTGCGACATACCATGCGCACTCGCCTCCCTCGACCTTCGGCATTTCGTCTTACTACCTGCTTCACAAACACACACGCAAAAAAGAAACAGGAAAAAAGAAAGAAAACAGAAAAGAAGTCCTTGAATCTACCGCAAAGCTCCACGCGGATTGTCCCTCCGCATACCTCTGCTATTCTTCTGCGAACACTGGTATCCCCAGTTCGAATTCTTCTGACTAAACGGGCTGGTGTTGTTTACGAGTTTTATCTCTTCCACACAGTTCGGTAACCTTGCAATTGCACCCCCAAGACGCCCCTCTTGGCCCCAAACTTCTCGGAAGCCTCCTTTGAAGTCGGCCGGCACCACCGCAGCCTAGATTAAACTATTCCCCCCTTTTTCCCCCGAGCCTCTCGTAGTCTTCTATTGTTCTCTATTGCGAATTCCAGTCGCAATACCAAAACTTTCGTTTCTCTCTCATTATTTTGCTCCTTTCAACCGATCGGTGACCCACTCTATTGTCCTCTTTCCAGCACCAATCTTAACCTCCCCCTCTCGTGCAACTCAAGCTATATCTATAAAGGGTGGCCAGAGATGAGCCCTGAGGCCGCTACCTTCTCCAAACTATCATTTCTGTATATATTGTTACCCGTCGGTGAAGTGAATGACAACGACGACGACGAGGGACGTTTTTGGGCTCGTGAAGGAAGACGAGGATCACGTCAGATTCCGGCTTGCTGTGGTTTCTACAGTAAATACTGGAATAGCGTGAATACACTGTGTTCCTTCCCTCTTCTATCCTCGTAACATCTTTTGGTGGAGTGTGCGGACTCGTTTCCCTCCGGCGCCCCTTCTCTGCATCGTCTCTCCTTGGACCCAAGGGTCCAGTTGGGGTTCCAATCTCTACCAACCATTACCGAGCTACGCAGTGGGCGCACATATTCTGTAACAACCATGCAGCAAGGCACTCAAACATCCCCGCCCATGGCTCTTCCTCCCATCGTCATCTCCCAGCCGCGGGACCCCGAGAAGTTCTCCGGCACCGGTAACATCGACGTTGACGACTGGCTGAAGATGTATGAACGCGCCAGCCTCCACAACAGGTGGGTCCAAACTAACATGTTAGCCAATGTGAACTGCTACCTAAAAGAGCCCGCACTTGTCTGGTACGAGACCAACGAGGAGACCATCACAATCTGGGACCAGTTCAAAGAGGAGCTCAGGAAATTGTTCGGCCAGTCTACGGCTCGCCAGATTGCTGCCAAAAACTTGCTACCCGAGCCCAGTCTGCGACGAAACCCTACGTTTCGTACATACTAGACGTGCTGGCTTTATGTCAGAAGGTCGATCGCAACATGCCCGAGTCAGAAAAAGTCGGCCACATGCTTAAGGGCATTGCTGACGACGTTTTCAATTTGCTTGTCTTCAAGAACTTCACAACTGTGGATGCAATGTTTGCTGAATGCCGACGCTTCGAGGAGGCAAAAAGCCGCCGGATCGGTCAGCACTTCGCCAGGCTGCCGAATACTGCCGCGACATCGACGTGTGAGGACCAGCCCCTACGACATCCCGAAGCGCCCTCTTCTCCGGCATTTACACGACTTATCCGCCGCGAGGTCGAAGCCATGTCCCCTTCTACTTTGTCACCGTATCTCGCTGGACCTGACGCCGCTACTGTCTTCCTCATTCAGACGGTCGTCCGTCAAGAAATCGACAACTAGGGCGCCCAGTCTCTTTGCGCTTTCCATCATGCCGGCAACTGCAGTCCTTGCCCCGCCCAACCAGTTAGGCGTCAGTATTCGTTTCCTCGTGCTCGCAACCCCGCAGAATGGCGCACACCTGACGACCGACCAATCTGCTTCCGCTGCCGCGGTGTCGGACATGTGTCCCACTACTGTCGCAATCGCTGGTCCTCACCTCCACGCACTGGTTTTCCGACTTATCGCCCATTGGGAACTCCCTCTCATCGATCTCCGTCCTACCACGCGCAAGACAACTTCCCCGCCGATGCCTCCACGTCCCGAACTAGCCGCTTCCCTTCCCCTCGCCGCCGCCAGTCGCCTTCGCCGCAAGCTCGCCGCTCGCCTTCTTCCGCCTATAACAGCCCCCCATCGTCGGAAAACTAAATGGTGCAGCGCCGAGAGGTAGCGCTGCATGGACGACCCCGCCCTCAAATCCTCTGTCCAGTGAACCTGCCCGGCCCAATCTTATCAATGTACAAGTCAATGACGTCCCTGTTCAAGCATTAGTTGACACAGGCGCGAACATATCTGTCATGAGTGCAAGACTTCGAAATGAACTTAAAAAAGTTATGACGCCTGCTCCACCTCGCAAGGTGCGTGTCGCCGATGGACGAGTCCCTATTATACTCGGAATGTGCATTGCACGCGTAAAAATAGACGACCGTCCCATTTCCGTTTTGTTCCATGTGCTGCCGCAATGTCCCCATGACCTCATACTGGGCCTGGATTTTTTGGGGGAACACTCTGCCCTCATTGACTGTGCCTCGGGTTTCGTGCGCCTTGAACTTCCGCAAGCAGCTACAACGGTCGACGACATGCCCTCCCGCCTCCGCTCCACAAAATTCGTTAGGTTATCGCCACAAGCTGCCACATGCGTCCCTTTGTCGCCTTGCCCCCCCGTTGAAGACGGGGATTACATCATCTCGCCTATCACGGACATTTTGCTCTCACGTGACGTGACCCTACCTCATACCGTTGTGACAGTTCAAAACAACCAAATCTGCATTCCTGTTCTCAATTTCGGCCACATTCCCCAAATCCTCCCAATTGGAATGTCTCTTGCAACTCTTTCTCCATTGACACGCTCAGATATCTTCAGTTTGTCTACGTCCGCGTCCCCGTCATCTTCACATGGTCCACACCCTTCTGATTCTTCTGACGACCCTTTTGACCAGATGATCGCCGCAGATCTCCCGTCTGCACAAGCGGAGGACCTTCGCCGCGTGTTGACCCGTTATCGTGACATTTTCGATCTCGGCAACCGACCCTTAGGCCAGACCACTCTAGTGAGGCACCGCATTAACACCGGCGACGCAACCCCTATCCGTCGACGCCCATACCGTGTGTCTCTAAGCGAACGCCGAGTTATTCAGCAGGAAGTTGACAAAGTGCTCGCTAAGGACATTATCGAGCCTTCGTTTAGTTCATGGGCGTCGCCCGTCGTCTTAGTGAAAAAAGAAGACAACACCTGGAGATTCTGTGTGGATTATCGGCACCTGAATAAGATAACGAAAAAAGACGTATATCCGTTGCCCCACATCGATGATGGCCTTGATTACCTTCATGGTGCTCAATATTTCTCATCAATCGAGCTGCGTTCATGGTATTGGCAAATTACTGTGGACGAATTGGACCGAGAGAAAACCGCTTTTATCACGCCAGACGGACTTTACCAGTTTAAAGTCATGCCTTTTGGGTTATGCAATGCGCAAGCAACCTTCGAGCGCATGATGGACTCGCTCCTTCATGGCCTTAAGTGGCATACGTGCCTGTGCTATCTAGATGATGTTATTGTTTTTTCACCAACCATCGAAAGCCATCTTCAGCGCCTCTCCGCAGTTCTCGAGATATTTCGTACCGCCGGCCTTCAACTTAACGCATCAAAGTGCCATTTCGGACGGCGACAGCTTACCATCCTTGGTCATCTCGTTGATGCCACTGGCATTCAGCCCGACCCTGCTAAAATCCGTGCCGTCATAGACTTTCCTTAACCTATGTCTGCGACAGATGTCCGCAGCTTCGTCGGGCTGTGTTCTTACTTTCGGCGCTTCATTAAGAACTTCGCCGATGTTGCCCGACCCCTAGCAGACCTACTGAAACAGAACGTTTCCTTTTCTTGGGGACCTCAGCAAGCAAACGCATTCTCTACTCTTATCACCATGCTAACCACACCTCCCATCTTGGAACATTTTGACCCTTCTGCCCCTACGGAGCTCCGCACAGATGCAAGCGGCCACGGTATTGGAGCTGTCCTCGCTCAACAACAGGACGGTCACACCCGAGTGATTTCCTATGCCAGCCGCCTGTTCTCTGTCTCGGAGCGCAACTATTCAATAACTGAACGCGAGTGCCTGGCTCTTGTGTGGGCCGTAGCTAAATTCCGCCCATACTTATACGGCCGAGATTTTTCTATGGTCACCGACCACCATGCACTTTGCTGGCTTTCATCGTTACGAGATCCTACTGGCCGCCTCGGACGTTGGGTTCTGCGTCTCCAGGAGTACACGTTCTCTGTTGTGCACAAATCTGGAAAATTACACCAAGATGCAGACTGTTTGTCCCGTTATCCCGTCGATCAGCCCGACATCATCTGCCATGACACCGATGCCGTCGTTTTTGCCATCTCCGATTTGCACCATTTGGCCGATGAACAACGCCGCGACGACTCCTTACGGTCCCTAATCGACACTCTCTCCTCTAACCTCTCGGACCCGTCGTGCCGCCTTTATCACCTCCAAGACGGTACTCTATACCAACAAAATCTCTCCTGCGACGGACCTGAGCTGTTACCGGTCGTACCAAAACAAATTCGCCTAGACATACTTCAACAGTTCCACGATAATCCCACAGCAATACATCTTGGCGTAGCTCGCACCTACGACCGTATCAAGAGTCGTTTCTTTTGGCCGGGTTTATACCGTGCTGTGAAACGTTACGTTAACGCCTGCGACACCTGCCAACGCCGCAAAACACAAACTTCTCTCCCAGCTGGGCCCCTTCAACCAATGGACGTACCGTCCGAACCATTCTTCCGAGTAGGTCTCGACCTCTTGGGGCCATTCCCTACGTCGACCGAAGGTAACAAGTGGGTTGCGGTGGCCACTGATTATGCGACCCGGTATGCCATCACCCGTGCTCTTCCTACCAGCTGCGCCACCGACGTCGCAGACTTTCTGCTCAACGACGTCACTCTCGTCCACGGAGCCCCTAAGCAGCTGCTTACTGATCGTGGCCGCTACTTCCTCTCCAAAGTGATCGCTGACATTCTCCGCTCGTGCTCGACTAAACATAAATTGGCAACCGCTTACCATCCTCAAACAAATGGCTTAACGGAGCGAATCAATCAAACCCTCACCAACATGCTATCTATGTACGTCTCCCCCGACCACCGTGATTGGGACGGTGCACTGCCGTACGTGACCTTCGCGTACAATTCCTCTTGCCACCACACTGCGCGGTATTCCCCGTTTTACCTACTCTACGGTCGACACCCCAACGTGCCATTGGACACTTTGATTCTCTCGGCGGCAAGCCCCACTGAATATGCCCTCGAGGTCATGGCCAAGGCCGACGCGGCTCGTCAAATTGCACGCACCCGTCTTACGACATCCCAGGCCTCCAGCAAGCTTCGCTACGATAAGCACCGTTCCACAGCCAAATTTCATCCAGGTAACCTTGTGCTTCTGTGGACACCTACTCGTCGTGTGGGCCTCTCCGCTAAACTCTTTCCTCGCTACTCTGGCCCTTATCGAGTCATGCGCCAAGTCACTGATGTGACTTACGAGATATCCCCACTCCAGTCTTCACCTGCCCATCCCCCAACAGACATTGTGCATGTTGTCCGGCTCAAGCCATATGTTTGCCCCAGCCTAACAGCTCTGTAAAAAGCGTCGGGACGGCGCGTCGTCACGGGGGGTTATGTTACCCGTCGGTGAAGTGAATGACAACGACGACGACGAGGGACGTTTTTGGGCTCGTGAAGGAAGACGAGGATCACGTCAGATTCCGGCTTGCTGTGGTGTCTACAGAAAATATCGGAATAGCGTGAATACATTGTGTTCCTGCCCTCTTCTATCCTCGTAAATATATATATATATATATATATATATATATATATTCATTCCGTTGGTCACCTACCAGCGTGTTTCCACCAGAGCACATACCCAGATAGGGAGATTAGCCACATGAATATGCCGGTATGCTCCGCGTAAGCTTCTCCGGAAGCTGGCTAAAGTCGGTTACACAACTCCCCCACAACAGAAGCACGATCCCGCTCCCTGAAATGAAGGAGGAGCAGCAGCATGTAGATTCCGCCGGTGGTATGGCTTGAGGCGGCTCGCGTGAACGAGCTGAGGTGCAGAGTTCCCAGACGAGGCCGAAGGCAACACAGCCACAATTGCGTAGGTGACGGGAGTGACTGTACGCTAGATGCGGTAGGGGCCAGTGAATTGGAACAGAAGCTTCTCAGACCGTCCAACGCGGCGAGAAGGGGTCCACAAAAGAACCAAGGAACCAGGCGGAAAGTGTGCAGGGCGGTGGCGCTCGTCGTATCGAGATTTCTTGGATGCTTGTGATGCCAATAGTCGTTCTCGGGCAACCTGGCGTGCCAGTTCAGCTCCCGTGAAAGGCGTGGTCTGTCGAAGGAACAGAAAATGTCCTCTGCTTCTGCGAAAGAATGCACCGCAATTTTCCTTACCAACAAAAATATTTAAAAAAAATGGTCACAAGTAATTACATTTTTAGTACATACCACTTCGTAATATTGTTTTGACAAGTGAAAATCGAAAGCTCAGAGTATTTCACCCAGCAAACAAACCCACACATATCTGTGGGCTGGGGTTCTATTTGTATTATCTGCGGGTAGTTAGAATACCATAAAAACGGCATCAGGCACCAAAAAACTGCATTTTTAAGAATTTTTTATCCGTTTTATATAGTTCTCAGGAGTATACACACACAATAATTGGATTTTGTGGGCATAAATATTTATCTGTAAAGTTTCGTTTGAACGCTCTCAAAATGGCAAAGTTCCGTCCTTCGAGGGAGTCGATCATGATGGGAAGGTCGGCGTCGGCACGCTGCTAGGCGGCTTGGTCGTTGTCCGTCACGACTCCGAAAAATGCGCTGTCTCCATCGGAACCTTGATGTGGTGGGTCGACGGGGGCGCGGGATATGCAGTCGACGTCGGTGTGTTTCCTTCCGTATTTCTGGTGAATTCTAACGCCTACCTCTTGCAGGCGCAAGCTTCCCCGACCAAGATGGCCAGAGGGGTAGTTTTAATTGGCGAGCCGTCACAGTGCATGGTGGTTTGTAACTACCTTGAATGGTGTACCATACACGCATGTGCAAAATTTTGAAATGGCTCTTATAATTGCGAGGCACTCGTTCTCAGATTATGTGCAGTTTTGCTCCTCCATCGACAGACCACGCCTGGCAAAGGCGATTACTATTTTGCAACGGTTCGCTTTTGGACGATTACGGCACCGAAGCCTATGTCTCTGGCGTCCGTGTGCATTTCCGTTTCTGCGTGTTTGTCGACATGAGTGAGCACGGGTGGATTTCGGAGGGGTTGTTGCAGCTGGCAGAATGGTTTGTCTTTGGTGTTTTCCCCTCTGAAGGGGTACGATCTTTCTTCAAGCGCGTCAGTGGCACTGCAAATCGCGCAAAGTTTGCGACGAAGCGTCAGTAGTATGCACATAGTCCCAGATCTTCGCAACCCCTTTATGTCTGTCTGTCTTGGGAAGTTTGCTATTGCTGAAGTTTTTGCCAGGTTAGCCACGCCTTCCATGGCGTTAATGACATGCCTCAAAAACTTCAGTTGTTTGTAAGCGAAGCGGCAGTTTTATTGATTCAGCCTTATCTCAGACGAGCGCACAGCATCGAGTAATACTTCAATCTTGCCAGGTGTTCATCGAAAGTTCGGATGAATGCCACGATGTCGTCAATGTATACGAGAGAGGTGTGCCACTTTAGGCCAGCTGGCACGGTGTTCATGACAATTTCAAACGTTTCTGGGGCCGTGGACAGCTCAAAAGGCATCCCCTTGAACGCGAAAAGGCCTTCTTTGGTTATGAATGCATTCTCCTCGGCTTTCTCGTCCGCACCTATTTGCCCGTAACCTGTCTTTAGATCCATCTATATGAAGTACTTCGCTAGAAGAGCTGGTCGATGGCGTCGTCGATTCGTGGCAGGGGTACACGTCCTTTTGGGTATTGTGTTCACTCCCTAGTAGTCAACGCAAAACCCTAAGTACCGCGTTTTTTCGTTACGAGTACGACTGGCGCAACCACGGAGCTTTTCGATGGCTGTGTATTGTCGTCGAAGAGCATGGCTTCTTGCTGTTGTGAATAGACGCGGTACGGTGACAATCGGGTAGGTAGGGCTCCATCTTCGGTTTTAATGCCATGCTTCAATAGAGATGTCTCAGGTAATTTTGATTTTGACGAAAAACAGTCGCTGTAGCAATGCAGCATACCATTAATTTGTTCCTTTCTTGTTGCGGTAGCGCCAGATTGACATCGAAGGGATCCGGAAGTTTGAAGGTATCTTCACGTGCGAGTTCAAATTCCTTTTTCGATCACGTCCCTTGCTTCTTGCGTTTCTTGGAGGAATGCAATTGCGCCGCCCTTGTTTAAATGGTGGCCTTCCTCGGGGGAATTCGTCACCAAAATGTCTGATTGGCGTTGCTTAAAGCGCACAATGCCTCTTGCGACAGACACCGACGTTGAGAAGCAATCTTTGGTCACTCTTCACGACAGCATCGACGTCAGAAGCAGCATCTTAACAGTATACGGTGATCGTCAAGTTTGCGCTTAGTGGCAGGAAAACATGACAATCAGTGACCGTTACAGCAGCCCGCTGTTCGGGGTTAGGTGCCGCTGTAATCGGGTTATCGGAACAAAACTTCTCGACTTAGGCTGTAAATCAGTAACTGCACCGTTATCCGTCAAAAAGTCCATTCAATTTATTACGTCGTCAGAACAATTCAAAATGACAAAAGCGGCAGGGTGCGTGGTGCCGTCTGTGGTGAGGCATGATGTGCACGTTGCACTTGGCATTCCAGCCAATGATGAGCGTATGTTCGGGCCGTCCAATCTGGTTGTAACTTTCTTCAGATTAGATTCGAAGGGTCAGCTCAATACTGAGTAGTGGGCTGTCGGGTCTGTGAGGGCCACTACATCATAGCCATCGATGGACAACTCTATGTTGGACGCCGCCTTCTTCAGGTTTTGGCTGCGTCGCGGCGTCGTATCTCGCCTTGTGCGTGTTTGTGGTGGGGGGTTATACGTTGTAGTTTTAATCGGGTTCTCAGCGGCAGGCGTGATTATGTCCGGTACGCGTCGCACCGTGTCGTTGTCGTCGAGTAGATCGGGTCGTCGGGGTCAGGGCATGTCGTGGATCATGATCCGCGGCGAAGCGTTGCGTTGTTGGAGGGTTGTCGTTCTTTCCGCCGTGGTACAACTTCACCTCAAGTAGTTCCTGCCTTTACTTACCCCGTGTGAGCTGGGGGACATTCCACGTCCGAAGTCAGCATTGCTACGGTGGTTAGGTGACTGGTATAGGTAGGGCGACGGCAAACTGCTGACACTGGCTGGGGCATAGCTTGATTGTCATAGATAATCGTTGATCTCACGTGGTCGTTTGGCAGGGAGAGGGCGAAGTGCGTCGACGGAGAAACCACGCAGTCCAAGTCCCTTGTGTGGCAGTGACGATAGATGTGTTCGGCCTCTCCACAGTGATACCACGGAGAGAGATTGTCAGGGGTTCGCCTTGAGTCCGTATTTCTCGGTATCTCATTCCGGTCTACAAGGGGTCGGGCGGGTGCCAGGTGGCGGTGGTTTGGCGGAGCGTCGTGACGACGCGCTAGAACTGGGAGGGTTTGATGAACAGCTTCGGCGTAGGCCATAGCTTGTGGCTTACAGGGGGCTGCCGACGCGGCAGGAGTTCCCAGTGCGTGCTGTACTTTTTCTTGAATCCCGTATGCCAGGACAAACCAAGCAAACCAAGCAAAATAGCCCCAATATAGCAAACCAAGCAAAATAGCCCACGCACCCTCTTCAGCTAAGAGAAAGAACGCACGTTAATTGGCCGTTTTTTTCGGATGCATTCATTGCAGTGCTTTTCTTCCGCTGGGTGTTTATGATACTGTAAAAGTAATAATAGGCTACGAGCCCAACGCTGCCCTACAACGGTAATGATTTGGTTGATTACGAGGTTTCAAGTGCCGACTCTTCACAGGCGATGAGGGGGCCACAGTGAGGGCTGCCGATTAATTTTGACCACCTGTGAATATTTAACGTGCTCCAAAATGTCGAACACACAGGCGTTTTCTCTTTGAGTCTCCATCAGACAAGCGGCCGCCGCGGCCAGCACAGCACGCTACGAGTGAAACCGCACGACATTTCAGCATATCACATGAGAGTATATCATTTTCAGATATATGGCGCTGCTCGGTCGTGTTGCCCTAACTACACGGTGTATTTCCCCTGGCGCTGATTTAAATGAGCAAGAAACAGCCGCGAAGGAGCAAGTGATAGGGACATCCATACAATACTGTTTGGCAGAGCCTGCGTTGAGCGCGGTCTCGACGGCAGGCTCCGTATCAGATGCTGCCGTAGTTAGTATTGGTCACCGCTCCCAGGGTGACTAAATTTCAGCGAATGACTGCACACCATTTTACCCTTTTACACACCCCAAACATGAAGAGAATTGAGTTTAACCCTATTTCTCCCCAAATGAACCTTACCAAAGCAGTGATCTGCCAATTGTGGGCTGGCAGTCCCCCTTTTTTAACCTGTACTTGTTGAAACATGCTTCACAAACACAGCTTTCGAAATCAGAACTCTTTGAGAATTGGGAGGACTCTTCTACTTACTAGCCCAGTCTGGCAAATACTGCACTGACAATGTTCTGCCTACCCAATAAAAACTGTGATGTCGAGAGCACTTTCTCTGGGTTCAGATATGTTCAATGACCAGAGAGATCTTGTTCGGAGACCGACATCTGATGCATGGCGCATGTAGTTTAAATGCATGTGAACAAGGATATCAAAAAACTTAAAACCAGCTTTTTGTGAATAAAATGTCCTATTTATTAGAAGTTGTCATTTGTCTCTACTGTCATCATTATTGATTCATTTACAAACAAATGCCAATTTTCGGAGAGTATTTGCTAGAAATCCCTGATGTCACACCGATTACGGGCTTAACAAACACTGATTTTAACACCTTACTCTTTAGACGTTCGTGACACCTTGTTGTAAAATGTTTGTATTACATTTTAGATTTGAGCCCGAAAAATTCTAACTTCCGTATGATTTTTTCTTATTATTATTTGAAGAATTTGCACCCGAATTGTACTTCCTGATTTTAGAATATATTGCACCCGAAAACGAACCCTATACTTATCCTTGTTTACCGGCACGCTTTCTTCTTGGGTGGCGTCAAAAAACTCAAAATATTGCGAAACCTCCAATTGGTTATGATGATGGTTGGATGTTAGTGGCGCAAAACCAACTAGGGCAAATAGCGCCAAGACAATGGTTATAAATTAAAGGTAAAACCATAAACAGCAAGATAATTCAGCAAAAGCGAAGGGAAATCAGAAAATGACAAGCAGCATGGCTACAGTATAGGGCCAGGGAGTGATGATGCGTCGTATGAAATGAGGTCTGAAAATTTAATTTCTTCTAAATATATAAGACGCAGTTGATAGAAAACATGTCGTCGTCAGACAGGAACAATGATAGGTGTAGTGGGACGTGTAATCTGTGTAGCTGTGCGAAATGTTTGCGTCGTGTTGGGTTAAGTACTTTGTATTAAATGAGCATGTAAACTAGGGAAAGGGCCTATCAACACCTAACACACAGGATCGTCTTGAAGACCCCGTGACTAGATACGAGTAGGTTACATGTGTATGCCCTATCTGTAACCTAGCAAGGACAACTTCTGTGTATCTGTTGCGTGTGTAACTGGTGTATTGTCCCAAGCATGGTTTTATAACGTGTAACTTGTAATCTGTTTGTTCACTCTTGTGTGTTTGCCATCTGTTCCGAGGTTGGTGTCTGAGGTGTGTCTTCATGTCGGTGATGGCACTGATGCTAGTTCCATTGCATTCAAGAGTGTAGCAGCAGTGGTCATCAATCTTCGGTTTCTTTTCCAGCAATTTCAAAGTGCCCTGGAACCCAACAGAACGTATTTGAAGATTTGATGCATATGCAGGCATGATAGCCTTAAAAACATGATTGATGGCAATTTTTTTAGAATGCTTTCCTTATACAAGTGTTTGGACCATGCTAAGAGATTGAGATTCTGTGTACACGATAGATTTTAAGATTTGATGTTTGACTATGTCAGCTGGTACCCATAATATACCGCATGCTTCCGATGTGAATATACTCCTACAATGGTTCATTGTTTTAGGGACGTGAAAGTTTGGCCCATGCCCAGCACAAGCCACAGCAGTTGCAGTCTTGGACGCGTAACTGTAAAACTTTGCACAACGGTACTTATCCTGCACCAAGAAGAAAGGCTGCAGAATCGCATTTATTGGTGACCTGTTCTTGTTAAATTGCATAAAAGACAGGTCACATGACACAGGGTGGAGATGCCATTGTGGAATGGAATCAACCATAGGTGTCTTCTGGATGCCTGAAAACAGGACTCCTAGCTCAGAAGCTTCATTTCGCACTCTTAGAGAAATGGCATGGGCATTGATGGACGATTTAAAAAGAATTGCTGTGAGGATGCACCAATAATGGTCGGAGTAAAAGGATGATTTGTCACCGACATATTTTTGTGAGTCACATAAAACGTTCCTGTACACCCTCTGGGGATCAAGCGGCCATTTATTGCATTCTGCATACAGACTTTGGACAGGGCTAGTGCGAAAAGCACCACATGCGAGAGAAAGAGAGAAACAACATTTATTTAGGCCTGCGTAAACCCGGTGGGTTACCTACTGGCGCTACTCGCCGGACCCCGTGCAAGGGGTGGTGGAAAGTCGCAGTTTCGGCCGCTGGCGTTCGATGGCCGCGAGCGCGAGCTCGGCAGCCATCTTTTGGAGTTCGTAGTTGACGCTGTTACCGCGTCTCTCACGCTTGGTGGGAGCGGATCATCGTCCTCCTCCGTTGTTGTTGTCGGTGGTTGATTGAGGCAACCCCACAGCATGTGCTGCATGGTCGCACGAGCGCTCCCGCACAGCGCACACTCGTCCGTTGGGTATAGTTCGGGGCACACGTGCTTGGCGACCACGGGCGTCCATATCGCCCGCGTTTGGAGCTGTCGCACGAACACCCCTTCACTCCTGGTGAGTTTACGGTGTGGCGGCGGGAAGGCGCGCCTAGTCTCTCTGTACCACGCAAGCACATCCTTGTAGGAGCTGACCGGGGTTGCCTCCTCTTCTTCCCTGTAGTAGTCTTCCGCGTTCGACGGAGTAGGAGGAGGGGACAGACTCGCCTCGGCCGCAGCCGCCGCCCGAGCCGCCGCCGCACCCTCCGCGGCCGCAGCAGCAGCAGCCGCGGCAGCGGCCGCACCAACGACGGCGGCGCCATCGTGTCTCGTTAGCACGCGCGCCGCTCGGTCCGCCTCTTCGTTGCGGTTGGTCCCGGTCCCCACCGGTCCCACGTGTGCCGGGAACCACTTGAGGACCACCGGTAGCGTCCGTCGGGGCAGGGCCCGGCACACCCTGTTCGCGCACTCCGACACCGAGTTCCGAGCGTAGCTCAGTATCGCGTTTCGCGAGTCACTGATCACTGTCGCGCACCCTGGGTTCACTAGGGCCAGCGCGATCGCCAGCTCCTCCGCTTGCGTTGAGTCCCGGGCCCTGACGCTGCCCGCCGAGCACAGCTTCCCGGAGGTCGCTGCAATCACGGCCACGGCGTACGTGCCCCGGCGGCCTGGGTATTCCGCCGCGTCCACGTAGAAGGCGTTGGTGTCCGCCGCGTGCACGTCCGTCAGGGCTTTCGCTCTGGCCGCTCGCCGCTCTCGGTTCTCTTCTGGGTCCATGTGCTTCGGCAGCGGTGGCACATGCATGAGGGCGAGCAGCCCGCGCGGTAGTGACCGCGCCGGCTTCGGCATCGGCGGCCGGCTCGCCGGCCACCCCCCGCCTCCACCACCGCGACCACCGCCACCGCCACCGCTCCCGCCGCCGCACCCGCCGCTCTCGCTTTCGCCTTCTCGCGTTAATTCCGACCGGTAGCCTACCCTACGTAGAATAGCCCTACCAGTTCTAGTCTGCGTAAGCCTCGCGATCTGCGCGGTGCCCTGGGCCTCGGCTATCTCGCTGAGGGTGTTGTGCACCCCCAGTTCGAGAAGCCTTTCTGTGTTGGTATGTGCGTATAGGCCCAGGGCCGTCTTATAAGCTTTGCGTAGCAGAGCGTCCACTTTCCTTCGCTCCGCCACCATCCAATTGTGGAATGCAGCTACATATGCAACGTGGCTGACGGCGAACGACTGGACCAGCCTGAGGAGATTCGCCTCTCTCATGCCTCCGTGTCTGGACGCCACTCTTTTGATCAACCTCAAGGCCATTTCGACTTTTGATTCCAACTTGGCAACGGTGAAGCCGTTGTGTCCGTGGGCGTCGATGTGTAGTCCGAGGACTCGCAGCGTCTTCATCCTCGGAATGGCCGTCCCGTCCCGCGTCTTCAGGTGGATGTTATTGTTTCTTTCTTCTTCTCCTCTCTTGTGGCTTCCTCTTCTCTTTGGTGTTAGTACCAGCAGCTCCGACTTGGTCGGGGAGCACGTCAGACCCGTGTATTTTAGGTAATCTTCGACTGCGTCGATGGCCTCTTGCAGGGACGCCTCGATTTCGCCGTCACTGCCGCCGGACACCCACAGCGTGATGTCGTCTGCGAATATGGTGTGTCCGACTTTCGGGATGCCCTGGAGGCGCTGGGCGACCCCGATCATTACGATGTTAAACAGCGTCGGCGAGATCACGGCGCCCTGTGGCGTCCCAGTGCTCCCCAGGCTCTTCTTTGGCAGCTCCATGTCACCGGCAACGATCCTCGTGGTGCGGCCCGAGAGGAAGTCGCGAATGTACGCGAACGACCTCTCCCCCATGTTGAGGCGCGAGACCTGGTCCAGGATGGCTGAGTGTCGGACGTTGTCAAACGCCCCTTTCAGATCTAGGCCGAGCACCGCCCGGTTGTCCATGGAGCCGGCCGGCCAGTCGATGACTTCGTTCTTGAGCAGCAACATTGCGTCTTGGGTGCTTAACTTGGCCCTGAAGCCCAGCATGGTGTCCGGGTACAGGCCTTCCTCTTCGAGGTATGTCTGCCACCTGTTGAGCAGGACGTGCTCCAGCACCTTCCCCACGCAGGACGTCAGGGATATCGGCCGCAGGTTGTCTATGCTCGGTTCCTTTCCCGGCTTCGGGATCAGGACCGTCTTTGCCTCCTTCCAGCTGGCCGGGAGCTTGCCGGTTCGCCAGCACTGGTTGTAGTACCCCGTCAGCGATTTTATCGCCGCATCGCTCAGGTTGCGTAGCGCTTTGTTGGTAACCCCGTCCGGCCCTGGGGCGGACTTGCTGTTTATCGTTTGGATGACTGCCCGCACCTCCCATTCCTCGATGTCGGCGTCGAGCTTGGCATTGGCCTCACCCGCGTAACTTGGGAGGGGGGTCGGCGGGGTGGACGGGAGGTACTGGTCGTTTATGCGCCGGCGGACCTCGGCCTCGCCGAGCTCCCTTTTCGCTTTGTGCAGCGTCCGTGCGAGGGTGTGATGTTGGGCCCCTTTCGTTTTGCCTTCGTCAAGGAGGTGCCGGAGCAGATGCCAGGTCCTGCTCTTATGGATCTGGCCGTCCGCTTCCTGACAGACCGCCTGCCACTGCTGTCGGCAGAGCACCGCGCTGTGCTTCTCGATTTTGATGTTTAACAGTGCTATTCTTTTGCGGAGCCTTCTGTTGTGGCGTTGCCTCCGCCATCGAGCCTTCAGCGAGTTCCTCGCCTCCAGCAAGTGCGCGAGGCGGCTGTCCAGCTGTGGGGTCTCTTCGTCGACCTCGATTTCCTTGGTGCCTGTTTTCGCGGCCGCGTTCAAGGCTCGCGTCCACTTCTCGATGTCTCCATCCTCCTCTGCCTGGGCCTGTCCGATGATCAGGGCGTCCAGCTCCGATCTGTATTTATTCTAGTCTGTGATGGCCTGCTTGCGGGTGACCGGGGGTCGGCCGGGCAGCGGCACCGCAATTTTCAGGACGCAGTGGTCGCTGCCCAACGTCTCGCCCGTGTTCCGCCAGCTTACTCCCGCGGTGGCTTTGCTGCAGAAAACGAGGTCCGGATTCGTATCGCGCTGCACCGACGTGCCGTGTCGCGTGTAGATGTTCGTGTCGTTGAGCAGGTGGAGTTCCGCCTCGAGAGCCTCGTCGTGCAGATTTCGCCCCTTGGCCGTGGTCTTCTAGTACCCCCACGCCGTGTGCGGCGCGTTAAAGTCTCCGCACACGAGCGCGGTGTCGTCCCCGGCAAGCTGCTTTGTTCTTTGCATGAGTGATCTGAACTTTTGTTGGGATTGCTTGGGGTTACTGTAGATGTTGAATAAATACGTGCTTTCTTTCTTCTTTCGGCCTGTCACGACTTCAATTGCCAAGTGTTCAATGGTACTGTTCTGCAGTAAGCCGTGTTCTATGTACGTGATTCCTTTCCTCACCAGGGTACACACTCCCTGCCCCGCGCCTTTCCCGGCCTTTCTTGCGCTGGGCGGGCTGGCATAGGAGCGGTACCCCGGCAAGCCTGGGGAGGGGTCTTCCATGTGCGTTTCCTGTATTAATATGACGTCTGGTCTCTTGCCGACACTCTTGATATATTGTTGTAATGTTGCCTTTTTTCCTCGCAGGCCATTCGCGTTCCACTACCAAACCACAAGCTCGCGCGCTAGCGTTGTTCCGGTCATGTTGGGCGAGTGACGTTGGCCACCTGCTGTTGCTGCGGCGGCTGTGGTTGTGGCTGTAGTGGTTGCTGTGGCGACTGCGGCGGCTGCTGTTGTTGTTGGTGGTGGGTGATGTCAGGGATTCTCGCTAGTAGTTGTTGTAACAGGCTTTACACATTCGCTATGCGGGTACTCATGTCCGCTGTCACGGCTTCTACTTTAGCTATGAGGGTGCTCATGTCCGCTGTCGCGGCTTCCACCTTTTCCAGCCTCTGGTTGGTGGCTTCCAGCTCTTTTTCCTCGTGGTCGACGCGCTCCTCCACCCGCTGTTGGCGGCATTCGAGCGCGTCTAGCATAATAACCCGCCTCTTGGTTCTGGGGCTGAAGTCTTCCATCTCCTCCTCTTCCTCCTCTTCTTCTTCTTCTGCAGTTGTAAAATCGTTTCTCCTCTTCGTAGCTGCCATTACTTCTTCTTCCTCTCTTTCTTCTTCCTTCTCCTCTGTGGACCCCGCCGTCTGCAGGCCAGCCGCGTACTCCGGCTCCGACTCTTCCTGCAGCTGCATTCGTTCTTCTCGCGCGTGCGCTCGCCTGGGCGCCTGTCTTCGCGCGACCTGCGGTGGTTGAGTTCGCAACTGCAGCGATGGCTGTTGTTTCAGCTGACATTGTTGCCGTTGTTGTAGCTGATTGAGGATCATGTCCATTTTGGCACTGAGTTCCTGTATTTGCCTGTCTTTTTGCGCTAGCTGCGCCTTGAGACGTGCAACCTCGTTCGTCTCCGCCATTGGTTTATGTTGTTGTTGCAGTTGCCTTTGCTGTGGCCTCGGCTGCGGCGGTGCTGGCAGCGGCGGTGGTACCGCCGCCGCCTCTCCTGTTACTGTCCTGGCCCACGTGATTCCCTCTTGCAGCTGTCCGCCACCGCCGCTGGTGCTCCCTCCGCGGTTTCCCGCGTTGCCGGTTGACCTTTCCGCCGCCGGAGCGCTGCCATTTGTTGCGTTTGTCGTTGCCGTTGCGGCTCCCGTGACCTTTCGAGCGGGCTTCGCTCCAGCTGGCCCAGCCGCCGCCTCTCTGCCGTTATTGATGTCAGCCGCATTCCTTCGTGGATACGACTGCCTTGGCTGCTGCATTTTCGCGCCTTTTTCGGGTGCGTGCTGCTGCTGCTGCTGCAGCTGCGGGAAGTCAGCTAGGCCTAACTTCGGCGAGTGTTGCTGCCGCTGCTGCCTTTGTACCTCCTCTGCACGCCGGCGCTACCACCTTCGTTGCTTCACCAAATGGGGGTTCTTATATCGGTTCTTACAACCCGCCTCCCCGGTGGGGTGAGCCCCGCCGCATAGCTTGCAGCGGGGGTTGCATTCCCGCTCGTGCGCGGGGCCCGGGTTGGACGCTCCGCACGCAAAGCATATCTTAGTGTTTGGGTAAGGGCACACGTCCGCGCGGTGCCCCAACCTGCCGCAGCACCGGCACACTTCGTAGTGCTGCCTGTATAGACTGCATTTGGTGATTGCCACTCCTAACTTTATTGTATTTGGTACCTTGGTGCCCTCGAAGGCTACGATCACCGTGGTGGTGTTGCCTATTCTGTGCGCTTCGAGCGCCGTTGGATTCTCCTCGCTGACTATAATTTCCTGCAGGTCCTGCTCCATATACACGGTCGGAATGCCCCTGATGACTCCTTTCACGGTGCCCTCGGGTGCCGGTGCGTACGCGAATACTTCGTGCATCCTGCCCGCTATCCTGAGCGAGCTGATGCTCGAGTACTTCTGAGCTCTCTGCTCGTTCGGGGTGCTAATGACTATAATATTCTGCAAGTCGTTGGTGCAGATCGCGTCCTCCCTAGACTCTTGCAACGTGGTACCCACCATCTCGAAGATGGCCTCCATGAGTAGCGGTGCCGCCGTGCGAGCTACGTTAAGCCCGCCACGTGGCCGGAGTATTACTCTAAAATCACCCTTCGGTAGCTCGCGCGGCATGCGCGCTGCCTTCGTTAGCCTAGCCGCGACCTGCCTAACAAACTTTGCCTGATTCTTAACGGGGGCTGCGGCGGGCGCGGGAACGGACGCGACCGCGGCCGCGGAAGCGGCAGAAGAAGTGGGGACCGACTTACCGCCGGCCGCTTCCTCCCCGGTCGTCCGCCGCCGCATCCTTCGCCTCGCTTCCTGCCATCTGCCTTCTCCGCCCTCCTTCGGTGTTGGATATCCTCGCCGGCAACTGTGACCGACATCCTCCCTTGCGTGTAGTTGACTTGCATCGTTGGCGCTTGCCGGTGGTTGCCGTCCCTCTCGAACTCGGGAACCTGGGTGGTTGTAGTAGCGGTGGTGGTAATGGTAGTAATAGTAGCATTGGTGTCCTCGATGTCGGTGTCCATGGAGGTGGACATCTCTCCTTCCAGGATGGTCTCCGTCTTCGCCGCAGCGGCCGTCAGGGAGGCGCCAGAAAGAAGATCGGTTTGCGCCAGTGGAAGGGGTGCGCTAGCGGCCACAGCCGCATCACACGCACTGTCCAGCATGGGGCACGTGCCGTCGGGCGCGAGGCTCGTGCCGTCGAGCATGGGGCCACCTCAGCACTCTGCTCACGTGCTGCAAGCAGCCGGCGAAGCTCCTAGGCCTAACCCACCGAGTGGGCTAGAACTTGCCCGGTAAAGCGTCTACTCACGTGAAACATCCGGGATTCGGTGTCGAGGTGTGCACTAGACAACCGCGCACTCAGAAATCACGCGTACATGAGCCTGAGATGAAAAAGACCATTAAAAAGTCAAATTCACCGGAGACCGATGTGAGCGCATCTTCACTTTCCTCGCCCCCTGGCGGGAAAAAAACACCACATGCGAGGCGTAGCGCTAAACGCAGCAGCGTGTCCAGCATTTTTAGTGCCGTTTTTGTTGCGCACACTTCTACGGCGCTGCAGTAGTCCAAGTGGGATCCGACTAGGCCACTATAAACACGCAGAAGGAGATGGTTGTCTGTACCATACGACTGGTGGGAGAGAACTTTAAAAATATATATAGTTTTTAGGTATTTTTGCTTAAGATGTTTCAAGTGTGGTACAAATGTTAGCTTGTTATCAAATATTATGCTGTAAAACTTGTACTACTTTTTAACAGTAATAAAATGCCATTATGACTAATATCTGGGTGTGGATTGATGCCGTGCTTCAATAAGAACACAACATGAACTTCTTATTGGATTGAGTTTAAAACCATTCTTCTCTGCCAGCTGGCAAGTTTTTGAACACCAAGCTGAACCTGTCGTTCAACGATTGACATATTACAAGATTTAAAAGATCACTGCACGTCGTCTACATACATACAGTGAGAAAATAAGGCAAAGCTACCTCGACCGGTTCCACACGAAGTACAACCACATACGTACATTGTGTAAATTGGCAAAGCTGCCAACCGGTACCACCTAAGTACAGCCGGTCAAAAAAGATGAAAAACAAAAATAAAGAAGGAAAAGTGGTAGAGTATAAGAGGAAATTTAGAAGAGGTCTTGTTTCCCCTTTTGTCGGGGAAAAAAAACAAGACCGACCACAAAAAAAAATTCAGCTGACTACAGAAAGGAGCAGGGAGCATCCCGCTCAGAAGAGTGAAAAAGGAAGAAGTGAGTCTACTACCACGAACCACGGGAGGCACCAGATAAACAGCGGCATTTATTAACCAATACGTGTGTGCAGGTGCAGGTCGACCCAAATGGGTGAGGGTGCTTAAGTTAACTGCACTCGAGAGTATGGGGTGTACTAGCCCATTCCTGGGGGGTGAAAAACCATGCCTCCCTCTCCTGGCTGGGCTAAAAAACACCCCCCCCTCCACGGTGATGGGACTGGTCTCATCCTCTCGTGACCAAAAGGTAAGGAGACACTGATGACTTCTGAACTTGTTTCAATCCTGGCTATTGTTGAGAGCGCTCCAAGGGTGACATTTAGCTTGTTGGTCGGAGTTGTAGATTCTTGAAGGATGAACGAAGGTCCGGCAGCCTCCACCACCTGCTTTGCCGTCTCTGCACCTGCAGTTTGCCTTTTAAAATAAGGATTTTGTGCCCCCCGCCCACCCCCAGTTCCGAAGACCCCCTTGTGGTGACCGACCAGGGCCACCACTGTACAAGAGCCAATGCTGTCATCAAGGAGAGAACAACGAAGGACAAACAAAGGCCACCCCCTGAATATGCGATGACTAAACAGACAAACGAATAAAGCACACTTATGGCACGTTACCTCTGTCTCACTCGAGAAACCGACACACTATGCGAAACGTGAAAACGCAACAAAAACCAAAAGTGAAGAGATCCACAACCTACCACCCTTTAAGAAAGAGCGGAAACCACTCCAATTTATACCTCTAAGGCCAGGAGGGCTTGGAGTGGTGCTTGCCACTCTCTCCCGTCCAGCCCCACTCCTGTGCTACGACAGAGATGCACCGTCCCCTGCTTCAGTTGGGGTCTGAGGCTAGCCCAAATACCCTGCGAGTCATTAGCGCGGCAGCTGGACCATCGTTGTCGGTGAGACTGACGCCCTTGGCGGCCACCGGAGCTGCCCATAAATGGGACATCGGTTTACGACCACTAAATGGGGTCTATCTGAGCCATACTCACGTTGGGCCGATGGCAGCTTATTTCTAAGCAGCTACCAGATCGAGGGGGGCCCGCCCTCCAGACCTCTCCCACCGTGCTGAAGCGGGCAGCCCCAGGAAACTTGCATGTTACTGCTCTAAAAGACCCCTGAGCCGGCCAGTGCATCCCAGCCAGTGCATCTCTAAACACGGAGTCCGTATAACAACCCTACCTTACCTGCTCGGAGCCGAGCTAAACTCCAATTTCCCAATGAATGTTTTAACGCATTTTGCCCTTCAAAACGAGTGCACGGGATGATACTGGTGATGGAGAGGGAACTGCCTCCGAGTGGCCTGTGATTTATAAGGAGCATTCAACAAACAAGGGCGAACGAGAAAAAATAAATAAATAAAAACAGTTTTCAAGAAGGCAGGCCGAAGAGTGCCCGTGGTATGCTCACGCCTTTGCCCCACGTCCCAAGTCACCTGTGCACATCCTCCCTCCATCCTTGATTCTAAATTGCCAGTTCATTCCCTATTTTGATCATCTCTTCTATTATCAGTAATGAGCCTTTGTCTGTTGCTATTTCTGGCTTCGCCACTAATACTCTTCCCCGATGTCTCTTGGCGAGGTCTTCTCTTAGCTGTTTTGTGAGGGTACAATCATTTAAGTAGTGATCTATATCTTCTGCGGTGCTCCCGCACTTACAATTCGTATCCTCGCGTATACCAAATCGGAGACGATAGAAAGCAAACTTTCCATGTCCTGTTAAAGCTTGAGACGTGAACTGGTTTGTCGGGAAGTGCTCTGGAATTTGCTTTACATTTCTTATCCATTGATACAGTGAGGCCTCCTTGTTGTCTGCCGACCACATTTTGTTCAATTTTTCGTACGCTGCCTTTGTTAGTTCTTTATTTAGGAACTTCTTCGAAATTGAAGTTTCAAAATACGTCCCGGTTGTGACTGCTTCTTTTGCTAATTCTTCAGCAATTTCATTTCAGTAGATTCCGCTATGCGCTTTCACATATACAAAATAAACTGTGACCCTTTCTTTAACTCTCCTGTATGTATCCTTTATCAAGTTAATAAGTTCATTTTGATTGCCTGGGTTCGCCAGTGCACGTAACGATGACAAGCTGTCAGTGAGGATTTGTATGCACAGAACTTCTGTAAGAGTTTCCATGTATTCAATTGCCTTAAGAAGTGCCACTTTTTCTGCCTCAAAGTTGTTATATTTTGGTATCTTTATTTTGACGGCCTCGATTTGACTTCCTGCCTCATTGAAAACCACAAAATCCTGCCCAACCCCTCCTCATTTGCTGACCCGTCTGTGTAGATTCTTAACTCTATGCCTCTGTTATACTGCGCATCAAAAGGTATGCTGCTTACTTCAGTGGGATGTTGTTTCCAGATATTGAATATTGTGGATATTTTGTCCTTCTGGAAATCGATCCCCTCCCAGTGAAATGACTGTCCTTCCTGTAACATTCCGTATAGTGCCACTTCTTTTTCTATGGTTAGGTGTACTGGCAGGACGTACAATAAGCTTGTGTAATTTTATAAAGAAGGTCTTTGGATGGCCCGTAACTTACGTAGTTTATGTGGATGATTTGAATACCATACTGGTGCAGCATATACGATGATCCGTTCAATGGCCTTTTTATACACCACTTTTTTTCCCAATCCATGCAACTCTCGGCGGCTTAGTCCTATACTTATCATCCATCACCAGCATTTTTCTTTTTGCCATATTGAATTTCCCTCCCGTGTCTCTAGCCCATTCGAATGCAATTTGTAGACTAGAATTTGCTCTCTGCTCCAGTATACTCCGGGAGCGGGCACCCACCCCCCTTAGGATGTCGTCAGCAAATGCCTGTACATGTATTCCCTCCGGAAAGATGCGGTCTAATAATGAGGACACAGTAATGTTCCATAAAAGTGGACTTAGGGGGGAGCACTGAGGGGAACCTTTACAAATTTTGAACTCAAGCCTGTTGTCCCCGCACTGATACATTAAACTTCTGTTCCTTACAGTATCTGTACACAATGTAAGCAGGTCTCCTGGACATTTGTAACTTAGCAAGCATTCTACTATATGGTCTGCGTAAAGGAATGAAATGCGTTTGAGATATCTCGTGCAATTAGAGTGGAATTCTCGCCCCTTTCTTTTATTTCCCGCACTGTTTGCGTTACTTTCCTTAGTGCGTTTCTTATAGATGTAGGGTGCCTAAATCCGCATTGATGCTTGTGCACGAGCCCTTTTTGACTCATGAAGTAGTACAAGCGATTGTTCACTAACTTTTCCAGTGCTTTTCCAGGAATTGAGTTGATTGCAATGGGTCTGGTGCATTTCGGAGCATCTGCCCCAGTGGAGTTGCCTGCCTTTAGGATTAGTATGATTTTCGATGTTTTTCATTTCTTTGGAAAATGTCCTATTCTTAGTGGTGTGTTAAAGATATTTTGGGAAAAAACTGGGTGCTAACTGTGTAGTTTCTTCCAAAAAGGTGTCCGTATGCCGTCGGGTCTCGGAGCTACGTTATTAGGCAGATTCTGGAAGCAGATATCGACTTCTAGTGAGTTAAATGGGTGCTCGCTAGCCCAGCCCCCCTCCCGTTCTCTTGGCTCCCGCCGTTCTGGTCCCGGGAACTCTGACATGGTTTGGTAAAGGCTTTCAATTACGTATCTAACTGTCTCTTCCTCTGTTGCCGTCTGTTCGGAGTTTTGCTTTTGGGTTAGTCCCAAAGCAAGGGGTATCCGCAGCCTATTTCGAGCAATCTTGTAGGGCAGGTTGAATGGGTTCCCCTTCGACATCGCTGAGCACAAGTCCTTCCAGCTAGCTTTTTTTGCTTTTGATATTGTCACGTGTTGTATAAGAAAGGGCACACGCAACGGTCGGCGACGAGGCAGAAGACACAATCATGGTCTTCGGATCGAGCGCGCTGGCCCCGATCTCTCGGCTCTTGAGCTTTAGGTTAGACACTGGCTGTCGCTGTTTTGGTCTTTTGTGCCTCATTAAAAACCCCCGCCACCCGGAGCACGTATTCGCTATAAGCTACACTGGTGGAGGAGCTGGGTACAACCACCTGATGTCCAGGACCCCTCCTGGCAGCCCGGTACGGCCACGGTTTATAACAGCCCGTTTCATCGGATTAGCCACCGCCTACTCGGCCTGCCTCCTGAGTACGGTCTCCTTTCCAGCGACGCGCCGAGATTCCAAGTGCTTCAACTGCAAGTAATGACGCAACCAATTGCCTCTCAGGTAACGCTTCACCAGCCGCGCACTCCTGCCGTCTTCCGTGGTGAAACGTTCGAAGACGTCGAGGACTGGCTGGAGCAGTTTGAGCGTGTCGCGTCGTTCAACCAGTGGAACCCTCAACAAAAACTTGGGCATGTGTACTATTCGCTGGACGACGGCGCCAGGACCTGGTTCAAAAAAACCGAGAGGCGAGGGGTGAATTGTCGACGTGGGATGAATTTCGGCGGGAGCTTTTGAAGTCGTTTGCCTGCACAGACCGCCGAGAGCTCGCCCAGCGACTTCTGGAATCTCGAATTCAAAAGCCCAACGAAACGGTCGCAATGTTCGCGGAGGACATCGCTCGCCTATTTCGGAGAGCCGACCCCGATATGTCCGAGCCGAAAAAGCTGCGACACCTAATGTACGGTGTAAAAGAGCAGCTGTTCTCGGGCCTCGTGCGAAATCCTTCTCGTACTGTAAAGAATTTCATCAAAGAGGTGACAGCCATCGAGCGAGCCCGGCAGTAGCGGTGCCGACAGTACGACCGTGGGGCCGGCAGATCCTGCAGCACCACTGGCAATGTGGTGACTGCTGCATACACTGATGGATCACTGCGGCAGCTCGCACGATCTATCGTTCGGGAGGAGTAGCAGGTGCACGGACTCGTTCCGCCCGGGCCGGCGTCTCCATCAGTCGTCGACATCGTGCGCCAAGAAATCAGGCAGGCCTTAACGTTTGCAGCCCCGGAACAACAACCACTGCCGCTCCAAATGGGATATGCGTCGGCAGTGCGTCGCCAACCACCTCCTGCGAGCGCCCCAGCGCCCAGCTGTATGCCTCAAGCCGACGTCTGTTCCCAGGCAGCGGACGCCGGTACATGCCCCTGGCTGTCGGGAAATTCATTCCGAGGACAAGTGCGGAAGACTGACCTCTGGCGTGCCAGTGACAACCGACCCCTTTGCTACCACTGTGGCGAAGCAGGCCATGTTTACCGCCGTTGCCCGTACCGCGAGGTTGGCCTTCCCGGATTTTCTCCGGCTGCTTCCTGGTGTCGCTTCGTGCAACGACCTGCTGCGATCGAAGACTTCCTCACAGCTCGCCGAAATGCCTCGCCCTCGCCGTCCCGCCGATATCGATCACCGTCCCCAGGGAACGGCGCTCCACTTAGCCGCCGCGACGCTACAGATATGCCGCGGGGAAGATCCCCAAGCCCTAGGCGGGTAGACTAGAAGCAGCAACTCCGGAAGGCAGGGTTGCTGATAGCAAAACCCCGCATGACCTTCGAAATCATGCGAAGCCGCCGAAGGAAAACAAGACGACGAGAGTGACTATCGCCGATGGAGGAAGCGCCGATCTCGTCGTATCTTTGGATGGACATGAAGTTGTTTCCCTTGTTGATACCGGAGCGGATTACTCAATCATTAGCCTTACCCTCGCTGATCGGTGGAAAAAAGTTAAGACGCCATGGCCTAAAATTCAAATTCGCACTGCTGGTGGCCACTTATTGACGCCGGTGGGGAAGTGCACTGGCAGGATCAGCATAGGAGACGCTACTTTCGTAGGCACTTTTGTGGCCCTAGCAGAGTGCTGCCGGGAGCTCATGTTAGGAATGGGCTTTTTAAGAGAGTATAACGCTGTCATCGCTGTGGGCGAGCGCTTAATCACCTTATCGCCGAGCCCCCGCCTGCCGGAAAGCCAAGAATGTCGCTTATCGTTGCGGGTTATCGACGACGACGTCAACATACAGCCGCTCTCCTGCATGCTCGTTTCCGTCAACTGCGACGTGCGAAGCACTGTACACGGCATCGCAGAACGTGTCGATGCGCTTTCATTCAGTAGCGGCGTTGCAGTTGCCCGAGGTGTCGTGCACGTAGTCGACGGCAAAGCGGAATTATTGCTGACCAATTTCAGTAATGAGCACCATCACGTAGCCAAACATACTGCAGTCGCCTTTTTCGAGGACATTCCTGGCGGAGACGAACACTGCTTCGCCTTACAAGGCGCCCCGCCTGGCGAGAGCAGTCCCGTTCCCGCGGTTGATGTCAACCCCAGCTTGCCGTTCACGCAGCGCCAAGAACTCTGCGAACTGCTCATAAAGTTTATGGATTGCTTCTCTTCGACATCTGCGGTCCGACAGACGCCACTCATGATGCATCGTATCATCACTGATGACGCAGTAAGACCTCTTCGCCAAAACTCTTATCGTGTGTCTTCCAAGGAACGTGAAGCAATTCGTAGCCAAGTGGAACAAATGTTGCAAGACGATGTCATTCAGCCTTCTCGAAGTCCGTGGGCGTCGCCCGTCGTTTTGGTTAAAAAGAAAGATGGCACTTTACGGCTTTGCGTCGATTACAGAAAGCTAAACCAAGTGACCAAAACAGACGTCTATCCGTTGCCCCGAATCGACGACTCCCTAGACCGGCTTCGCCACGCCCGTTACTTTTCCTCCATGGATTTAAAGAGCGGGTATTGGCAAATCGAGGTAGATGAGCGCGACCGCGAGAAGACCGCCTTCATAACACCGCCTGGACGCCCAGCTGGTTTACTGCAACCTGTAAAAATACCGAAAACACCTTTGCAACAGATCGGCATGGACTTTTTGGGCCCCTTCCTAACCTCCTCTTCGGGAAATGAGTGGATAATTGTCGCGACCGATTACCTTCCCAGATACGCTGAAACAAAAGCTCTTCAGCGTTGCACTGTGCTCGACGTGGCTCAATTCTACATGGACAACATTGTTCTGCGCCATGGAGCACCAGAAACTTTGATCACGGACAGGGTAACCGCATCCAACTCGGCGTGGGTACGCGCCATCATGGATCTCAGAGGTACTTCACACCGAAAATCTACGGCCTACCACCCACAGACGAACGGCCTGAACGAACGCTTAAACAAAACCATTGCAGACATGCTAAGCATGTACTTCGACTTGGAACACAAAAATTGGGACGCAATTTTCGCATACGTGACCTTTGATAAAACACGGCCCGGCAAGAAACCACGCCCATGACGCCATTCGCTCTCCTGTACGGACGCGAGGCAACAACGATGCTGGATGCCATGCTCTCACACGACCACGGTTATGCCGACGAAACTGCGCAAGCGATCGCGCAGCGCGCCGAAGAGCCGCAGCAGCTCGCTCGGCATCGCATCAGAGAACAGCAGGTGCAGGATTCCTCTCTTTACAACGCTCGCCACAGGCACACTTCCTTCGAGCCGGGCGACTATGTGTGGGTGTGGACCCCCATCCGACGTCGAGGGCTAAGCGAAAAACTCCTGAAACGCTAGTTTGAACCCTACAGAGTTCTGAAACAACTGAGCTACGTCAGGTACGCAGTTATTCCGGAAGACGGTGTTCCATCCCGGCGTCGTCAACGCCGGTCGGAAGTGGTTCATATCGTCCACATGAAGCCTTACTTCGCAAGAACGTGACACCCCCATACTGGATCGCTGTTTCACCACACTTTCACCAGAGCATTGGGACGATGCTTCCCCTGGGGGGGAGGTAAATGTCACGTGTTGTATAAGAAAGGGCACACGCAACGGTCGACGACGAGGCAGAAGACAGAATCTTCGTCTCCGAATCGCGCGCGCTGGGCCCGATTCCTTGGCTCTCGATCTTTAGGTTAAACCCCTGGCTGTTGCTGTTTTGGTCTTTTGTGCCTCATTAAAAACCCCTACTACCCGGAGGACGTATTCGCAGTACGCTACAATATGTTCTTCACGTAAATCTTGTGGGCCTCGTAGTATTTCTTTTTGTGCACCTCCCGTTCAGGTCCCGTTGATTTTTGACAACTTTTACGTAAGGCTAAGTTTCGCTTCCTCTCTATTTCGAGCTCCACGTACCACCATGGTTTCGCTTGTTCATTATTATGCTGCACCAGTGTAGTGTATTTCTCCCGCCACTTGTCGATCTTTTCGTACAATGTGTCGATAGTCTCATCCAATTCCCTTGCGGTTGTCATTTCTGCTGCCTCGCAGATGTAAACCAGTTATCCTCCTCTAACCTATGAAGCACCATTTCTTCACCTTTCATTGTAAGTCTCCTTGTTTTCTCTTCAGAGGCTTGGAATAATGTAATTTTAATGTACTGTCATCAAAAGTGTTAACAATAACGAAGAAGCGGGTAGCAGCCTATGCATGGAACGGCAGATTACGATAGCCAACGGCGTATCTCCGGCGGCTGATAATTGCTGCTCCCCAGGCTTGCTTTCCGCGCTCGGCAGCTCGTGCGCATGCGCAGAACCTCGCTGAGTACGCAGGGCGCTATAGCAAGCTGCCCCTCTGTGCGTACGCTGGCACCTCGTTCTTTGTTGTTGTTAACACTTTTGATGACTGTACCTGTGATCACCAGCCGTCGGATGATCAAGGACATCCCATTCCTGGACCTCCCGTGTTAGGTTTGGAGAGATTATAGTAACATCTATCCAGCTCTTGCCGTTGACTGTCTGAAAGTTGGGGAGTGAGTTGCAGTCGTTCTGAATGTACCCATTTTTTGTAATTATACATTCTGACAGGATTTTACCTCTATCATCTTTCTTACTGCCCCCCCAAACCGTGCTTTTGCGTTGGTCTCCTAAAAGTATTATTTTTTCGTAGTTGACTGTTTCCAAAACCTCTTGAATTTCCTGCATAGTGTCGTTTATATCCCCTCGGGGGGGGGGGGTGCATAGCAGTTAATAATTAAAATTTTCTGTTTCCGTCATGTTATACCAACGGCTATCAAGGTTTTTCGAACCCGAATGGGAAGTGCCTCTATGTTAGTATCATTAATTATGGTGGCCACTTAAGACCCTGTCGAGGCTGCAATTATTCGGTGTTTTATTGGGAATCCAATTAAATTGTTATGCAATAAATATGGTTCTTGAATGAGAGTAATTTCATTTGCATTTTCTTGAGAAAAAATGCTTAGATTTTTGTTGGCTTTATATGAGCGTAGTAGGTTAGTCTGGTTAAGACTTAGGGATTTCATTTTTACGCCCAAAACCTGGAGGCCTTAGCCACCAACTCCCTGTACACCGGGCGGAAACCGGCCCACTCGTCGCAGCCAACGCGTCCTAGGAAAACTGGTTAAAGAGGGCATCTCGTTGTAGGTGATCCCGTACTAGAAAAAGTGGTAGCACTGACCTTCTCGTGCTAGCAAAAGTCGTATCGCGGTTGCATTTTTGGCCGATGTCGAGCAAATGGGGAGAGGAAGTTAGTGGCTTCTAATCTTGTAATTTTTCCCAGGTTCACCTCTTCAGAGTACGGGAAGTCCTCTGTTTTTGTTAGTTTGCAGGCGGTGGTTGAAATAATTTGTCTATTTTAACACATGTTCCTCTGTCCCCTTCTTATTTCCCTTCTTCTTTCAAAAAAAAAAAAAATTCACATTTTTTTACTGGGTAAAGGGTTTCTTTTCAGGTTTATTTTTTTCTTCTCATTCCAAAAACTATTCGTCACACTTTTTCTGTAGAGGGGGGGTTGACTTTTTCTTTCTTTTGCGTTTTCTTTTGTTTCTTTTCTTTTTTTTGCGTTAACTTTTGAAGCTTTTTGCCTGCTTGTGTATATATCTATAAATAAGCCAAAATGTTGGCCTCTTGCTTGTTTCTAGGTGGTGGTTGAAATTGGCTTTTCGGTTTCAGCACAACTTCCGGTTTCTTTTTTTGCTTTTCTTCTCCTTCTAAAAAAATATTCGTAACTCTTTTTTGTGTGAGTATGTGTGGGGGGGGTCAACTTTGAAGTCAAGCCTTGACTTTTGCTCCCATATACAGTAAAACCCGGCTATAACGAACCCGGATAGAGCGAATTATGGTATATATCGAAAAAAATAAATCATTTACGAAAATTCACGCCAAACATAATCCTTATAACGAAGTTCACAGCTGATATATCAAACTCGGCGTGCCTAGAAAGGCCGCCAAAAAGCATGGCCTCGGAGCAGCCATTGAGATGCTGATTGGTCTTGAGCATTGATTAAAGGCCGCGACTGAGACATTGCGCCTCATGTGGAGCGACATGCAGCCCGACACTTTCCGTACCTGTTTCCGACGCGCGGGACTCAACGGAACCCGCCCAGTCAGTGAGTCCGGACCAAGACGGCAGCTCGCCAATCTTCACAATGCTGTGACGAAAGGAGTGTCCTTCACAGATTTTCTGAGTGTCGACGACGACGTTGCCGTCGCTGTAAGCCCCTCGGACAAGGTCACAGTCAGCAGCACCGTCGCAATGATGATGAAAAGCACCGAGGAGCAGAGGATGTCGCGAATGAAAACCGTCCGATGCTTAATGCAGTGCTTTCGGCAGTCGATGTCCTCCGCCAATCTTTCTTCGATATTGAAGGACACGGACTCGAACTGGAGCAAACAATGTCTCGTGTAAAAAGGATGTGCTAGTTGAAGCTGCCAAAACGAAAGGGAAAACAAACATCACCGCTTTTTTTGGAAGTAGGTAGTTACGGCGTTAAGGCGGAAGGTAGCTTTATTATTTGCAACAAAAATGATTGTTCTGTGATGGTAATGACATACTTTATTTTGTTCGTTTCTGCATGCAGTGATTCCCGCGTATTGCGAGCTCGTAACAATAAATTCGTTATAAGCGGGTTCGGCTAATCGAACTATTGGATATATCGAACTAATCGTGGTGCATATTACAGTTCGCTATAACCGGGTTTGACTGTATAGGTGATTTGAAGACTAACAAAACAAAAGTTACCCAGCTTGACAATCATCGTTTGTCAGCAGGCATGCAAACAAATGATCAGAATACTAAAAAGCAAAAACACAGAACGAAATTGCAAATCCCAATATAGCACCGTCACTTATTACGAAAAATTAAAAAAAGTATTAGAAAAACAGAACAGGCAAAACTAAATCTAATATAAAGACTCACGTAATTAGCTGCCCAAAGAAAAAACATACGCTGTCTGGCTGGCGCGTTCCTCGAAGGCGACAAAGGAAACATTAGGGGAGTGAACTGAAGGAGCAGTGTAAGAATGTTTGCGCATAAGATGACAATTATACAAGCTTCTGTACTCTTTCATTTGAACAGGATAGACGAAAAACGTAAATTGTGACGAGTTGGCCGAGTGCCCAGTTGCCCTAGGTTACGAGTTTCCCTAGTGCGAGATGGCCTATGACGACTTGCCCTATGTGACGAATTCACCTATGACGTGTTGGCTGCGACGAGTTCAATTTTAACGAGTTCTCCTAGACCCACACCGGGCACCAAGTGGAGAACATCGAGTGCTCACGATCGCTCTCGCGACCCTGACGCCGGCAGGCAGGGCAGTTGCGGCATTCCGCCCCTCAGTGGTCGGATTCGTGTCTGCCCGAGCAATGCATGCATGTTGGTTGCCGATCCCGACATGCCCCTCTGAGGTGGCCATAGCTTGCACACTTGGTACACCTTGGCAGATTGGGGCTCAGATACACCGCACAAACCGTCCACCCCACATGCACCTTTTGTCTTGCAATCAACTGCCGGCTCACCTGTCTTGGGACGGAAATTATGACCATGCGCGCCCCCCCCCCCTGCCCACGAAGTCCTTCATGATGCCACACTCCTCCGCCTGGCTCTCAAACAGTTGTAGAAGGATGGCGTCGGCGCCCACCCCCGGGTTCACCCGCACCAGCTCGTACACCGCCTTCCTGTCCCCTCCCTTCCTTACTGATAGTGCCTTGGAGGCCGAGGATTCTTGAATGGCCGCTACCAGCCTCTCCAGTCCTGCCTCGTCGTTAGACTGCACCGCCACCCCCTTAGAGATCTGCCGCAGCGCCACCTTTTTCAGCCCAAGTTTCTCCGGCTGGAAAGTTTTTTTCAGAAATTCCCCCACCTTCTCTGGCTGTATGGCTTGCGGGTCAGTCGACTCCACCAACAGCGCCGCAAGGTGTGTTTCCTGATTTTTGCAAACGTTAACTGTGTCCTGCTGCGTTAACCCGGCTACCGTCACCGCTACCTGACAGTAGGTCGCTGTCGTCCCAAGCGTCTGCGTCTGGTGCTGCGGCTGGGGCTGCTGTTGACTGCTGCCCCCCCCCCCCCCCAAAGCATCCCCTCCAGTCGGGCCACCCTTAAGGACTGCCTGATTGCTAGTTTCTTCATTTGCTGGAATGCGCACAGGAGCACACTTGCTGCCTCGGTCTTCAACCCCTGATTTTGTGCCTGCAACAGCTGCCTGAGGAACTCTGAATCTGTCCTGGTCAGGAGCTCCTCCTCTGTTCCCTCCTGTAGGGTAGGGAACTGTGTGAGTTGACCCAACTCTGCTGTGTGGCTGGATGTACCCTTTGCCGGCGTACTGTTGTTGCTGCCTGCTGCTGTCGTGTCGAGCTCGGAAGCCGTGTCTTCGTCCTCCGACTCCGACTGATCGATGGTTTTGACGAAATCCGCCTTGTCCCATTTTTTCTTTCCCAGCATGTCAGTTGTGACCCGCCTAGCTGACGCCTGGCTTTGCCTGCCTTGCTTCATCATCCCAGCCTCTCTAACCCAAGCGGGTTAAAAAAAAGGAGGGGGAGCACGGGGGGGCGGCACCGGTGCCCGTCCCCGGGTCACTGCTTGGTTGGCGCCAACCAATTACACCTCCGAAGCCTCGCTTGCAGGGAGAGCACGCATTGTGCTTGTTCTGCTGTGGTGGGCTAAAATTTTCAAAGTCCACCCACACGAAAAATTTCTGTTAAAATGATGTAATTACCCCATTTTTGGTTAGATTTTCACAGTTGAGGGGTCTTTTTCTTGGTCAGGTTCAGCCGAGCGCGATGGAAATGCCGCTCGTTCTCTGACGCGTGTGCCTCTCAGCTTAGCCTACCAGGTGTGCAGTGGCTTCCTGTAAGAAGCGACTTACCAAGTTTTTATTTCCCAATTAAAAACTAATGGCCGGATTTTAGCAAAAAAGATGTTGCTGTAAGCGCGTGTTCTTAGCGAGCCCTCTATGGGAGTTTAGCTGTGTTATCTGGCCGCCGTGCGGAGTTACAGGGGTGACCCCAAAAGTAAACAAAGATTGAGCACAATTTCTGCAAAAACAGCTCTAAAATAGTTATTTGTGGGTAGATTTTGATGACCCAGATATCGTTGTTTTGGATAAGGCATCTCGGACCCGGTGGTATCCCCGGATTTTCTCTCGCTTTTTAAAACAGCATTTTTTCCGTGACCGTTTTGTTTTTCAAAGTTTTAGCTGTTAATTAAAAACTAATTACCTAAGTTTAACAAACCAGGGCTCTTTATTGTCGGGCGGTCCTAGCGACCCGTTGGTGCAATTTTGGTTATCGTAGCTTGCAGCTGGGCGAAATTACGGGGTGACCACATCAAAACAAAAAAACGCTGTCCCCGGGGGGTGCTGCCTTTTTCAGAATTCGAGTCAAAAATCAGTAACTAGGTCAATTTTTAACGAATTTTGATGATAGGGTTGTCCTTGTTCTCGCGAGGGGACGCCGAAATTGTTGGTGCTGCTCTTATTTGACCACCGAGTCTGGTTCCTAACTTAAGCAACCACGTGTGTGGCTCCTTTGTTGGCAGAGATTGTCGGAAGTTCACATTGCGATTAAAAAGGTGAAAAATGGTCCAATCGAGGCGCGGTTGGTGTGGTTCTGATCGGGTTCACAATCCAAAAACTGTGTTGCTGTTAGATTTTAGCGGGAAGCAGAGAATTCAGTTTTTTTTTTAGAAAAGTTAAATTTTTGTAAGTTTCGGCTCCTAAATATAAACTATTGATCGGATCTTTGCAATCAAGGTGTTGCTGTCGTCGGGTGTTCAAAGCGAATACTCGGTACAAGTTTGGTAATTCTAGCTTGCCGCTGAGTGGAGTTACAGGCTAGACCAGATGCAAGCAAAGTCCTAAAAAGGGGGGGGGGGGGGGCTGTTTTTCAAATTCGTCCTTAAAATCTGTAACTGGGTCAATTTCTACTCTAATTTGGTGATGGGGGTGTCCTTTTTTTCGCGACGAGATGCCGGAGAAGCTGGTGTTACTCTAGATTACCTATCTATTCTAGTTGAATGATTGATTGAATGTGGTGTTTAACGCGCCGGTGCAACTCAGGCGATGAGGCGCGCCGTAGTGGAGGGCTCCGGATTAATTTTGACCACCTGGGGATCTTTAACGTGCGCCGAAATCTCGAACACACGGGCGTTTTTGCTTTTCGCCTCCATCAGAAAAGCGGCCGCCGCGGCCGGGAATCGAACCCGCGACCTCGTGCTCAGCAGCGCAACGCCTTAGCCACTGAGCCACCGCGGCGGGTCTATTCTAGTTCCTGACAATATTCCGAAGCGTATTGACTGTGGCTCAGCCGTCGTGATCAGCCAGGATTCTTGCGACGCGATCGTTGACATCTTGGTATTTGCGGGCGAGCAGTGGGGGGTGCCGTCCGACGATGACTACTACCTCCACCGTGAAAAGCGACAACAGATCAGGTTAACAGAAGGCCCCACAAAATTTTTTTGCATGGGCTAGCCCGAATATGTATTCAGTGCAGTGAAATAAAGATTATTATTATTATTTAAAAAAGAATTTCCCGCCGCGGTGGCGCAGGTGGATATGAAGCTGGGCTGTTGAGCCCAAGGAAGCGCGTTCGGTTCCCGGCCGCGGCGGACGCTTTTCTGATGGAGGCGAAAAGCGAAAACGTCCGTGTGTTCGAGTCACCAAGTGGTCAAAATGATTTCGGAGCCTTCCACTACAGCGCGCCTCGTCACTTGTGTAGCATCGGCGCGTTAAAACCCCACAATCAATCAAATCAAAAATAAACAATTTCAAACCTAATGCAATGCCGGGTGATGTGTCCTTCAGTGTTTACCTAGAAAAAAATCATCCAGCTTAGCAATGGTTCAAGCTTTGCGCGAGTTGGTTCAAGCTTCGCCAATTTTGATTTTTTTTATTCGGTGACTGAAAATGGGGGTGCGGGTTGTATGCAAGGGCAGGTTATACGCGCAAAAATACGGACGTACACCAATTCAACACCGCTGACGATCAGCACTTGAAGAAGTGCAAATCGCGCTGACCTCTCCCCACCTCCCAAGCAAACGAAAAAAGACAACGCTTTATGCACACCTGCTGCTCTCACACACCTCCGCACGCCTAGACCCCTCTTAAAGAGCCGTAACGAATTTACCTATGTAGAAACCAGCCTCAGACCGGCTTTAAACGCCAATTTCCGGTCAGGGCTTCTGGGCTTTCGTTCACACGGCCGCGGTGTAACGAAATCCATGTGACGAGAAGGCACCTCGCACAAGAGTTCCTATCTCGAGATGGCATAGTACGAAAAGGCCGGTGTGACGAGTTGGCCTACGACGAGTTTTGCGGTGACGAGTGGGCTTGTGACGAGTGGGCTCGTTCCCACCCAAAACACGTCTTCCCTCGGCAGTAAGAATGGTAGGTGGCAATGCCTTACCAAGAAAGTTCATTTTAATATAAAAAGAATACTGCTTACAACTGTACCTTGCTGCACGCCGTTTTCTTGCCAATAAATCCTTGACATTGCATTACCAACTCTCACGTGAAACGTTCTTTCAGACAAATAACTAGCAAGGGTGTTACGCCTATAGTCCGAAACACCGAAAGAATCCAGGTCACTCAGGATCCTGTAACGCCAAGCGGTGTCATAGGCCTTCTCAAGGTAAAAAAATAGCATTATGCAAATCTGTTTGTAAATGAAAGCATCCTTGGTGTATGATTCAAGTGCAACAATTTGGTCACTTGTAATCGCCCGGCCCTGAAGCCCGCCTGCTAGCCCTCGAGAAGACCGTTGTACACAAGAAAGTACACGAGACTCCTGTTTGTCATATTCTCAAGGAGCTTACACAGGCAGCTTGTGAGGGGAACAGGATGATAACTGGCGGGAGAGGAAGGGTCCTTCCCGTTTTACAGGAACGCTACTACTATAGCCTCCCTGCAAGAGTTTGGAATGTGCCCCTCAAGCCGTATGTTGTTGTAAAGCTGTAGGAGGGTTTCAAGAGTGTCTGGGTGTAGGTGTTGTATGATGATGTATGTGATTTTGTCTGCACCATGAGCTGAAGGCTTACATGTGGTCAGAGAGGCCTTCATCTCATGAATTGAAAAAGGGTAATTCTAGGAAGTCTGCGACTTGTTATCACGAGGCAACTTCTTTCCTGCAGATGTTTTGTGTTTTATGAAAGTGTCTGTGTAGTGTGCTGAACTGGGCCCGTGTTCAAAGTATTATGCAAGCGTGTTAGCCTGGTCTTCGATTGTGTCCCCTGTTGTGCTAACCAGGGGTAGGCTGTGTGACTGCTAACCTTTAAGTTTGCGTATTCGTGTCCAGACTATGTGAGTGTCGGCGTATGAGGTGATGGAAGTGAGCAAGGCGCGCCAACTCTCTCTCTTCGCCTCCCGACGCACACGCTCCACAAAAGCGTTTGCCCTTTTAAAGAAACTGATATTTTCCGACGTGGGGTACCGGCAAAGGACACCCCACGCCTAGTTCTGAGCCTCTCGCGCCCGCCTACAGTCATCGTTTCACCAGGGCCTCCTTGGATTGCAAGACGCACCGGAGTACTGGGGAATAAACTTTCCCACGGAGTCGAGGATGTGCGCCGTGATGAGTTGAGCAGCTTCCTCCACGTGTAGGTGTTTTATGTATGTGTGGTGTAGTTTATATTGGTGGAAACGAAACCGCACAAAAAACAAGGACAAAGGAAGACGTAGACAGCACGGCGCTTAAGCGCCCTGCTGTCTACGTCCCTGTTTTTTGTGCGCTTTCGTTTCCACCAAGATGAACACCTACCAACTAGACCCACTTTCCGTTCTTCTTGTGTAGTTTAGATGTTTCTGGGAATGTACTCCAGTTTGCTTTTAATTCAGTAAACTTCATGAGATAGTCGAGGAGTCATAGATTGGGTTAAAGCTCAAAGTGATGCGACGAGGGCTTGTGAAGTATCAAATTAAAGGTCTCGATTAGGAGAATCACGTGGGCAAATTAGGAATTGCTTCCTGGTTCTAGTCATAATGTCACGTGAGTGATACATTGTGTTATTAGTCAAAGTGAAACCACTAGGGCTACTGAGGTATCAAATCAATGGTCTCGGTGAGGGAAATATTTTCGGACAAAGTAAACGTCGCTTCCTGGTTATAATGATGAGATAGTCACGTGAGTGATAGATTGGGTTAAAAGTCAAGGGGATGCCACTAGGGCTTGTGAGGCATCTAATTGAAGGACTCGATGACGGGAATCATGGGGACAAATTAAAAATTGCTTCCTGGTTATAATCATGAGGTAGTCACGTGAGTCATGGATTCGGTTAAAAGACAAAATGATGCCACTAGGGCTTGTGAGGTATCAAAAAAAGGTCTCAGTGAGGGGAATCACGCAGGAAGAATTAAAAATCGCTTTCTGGTTATTGTCGCGAGATAGTCACGTGAGCCTTATTTTGGGTTAAAATTCAAATTAATCCCACTAGGGCTTGTGAAGCATGAAATACAGGTCTCGATGAGAGAATCACTTGGGATAAATAAAAATCGCTTTCTGGGTATAATCATGGTATAGTCACAAGAGTCATGGCTTCAGATAAAAGTCAAAGTGGTGCCACTAGGGCTTGGGAGGTATCAAATTGAAGTTCTCGATTAGGGGAATTACATGAGGCCAATTAAAAATTGCTTCCTGGTTATAGTCATGAGATAGTAACGTCAGTCATGGGTTCAGTTATATGTCAAATTGGAGCCACTAGGGCTTGTGAGGTATCTGTTAAAAATATTAGAAGAGGAAGAGGTGGCTATTAGCAGCTGCCCTTAACTATCACCATCATTGAGAAGTCCCATCTTCCATTAAAACAATCACGCACGTCCCGCGGTCCCCGCCTCTGTTCTTCAACAAAATGGTGCCGTGACCAGGATGGGAAGATCTACACAGTTGGAGAACGGAGTGTGCGGACCGCCATCAACGATGACGCGAGTGACAGGGCTGCGATGGGACTGAATGGTGACCGCTGACCCAGGGCCGCAGGCGGACGTGATTACCCACGGATCAATTGAGGGCTCACCAAACAACTAACGACCAGGCGCCCTCACAACGCTACCGAACGGACGCGTGCGGGGACCAACGGAATCAACAGCTTCGGTTTCTCGCCTACCATGACTCTTTCGGCGACCTACAGATATTAACGACGCCGAGCATCGACATTGAGGCCCTGTCCAAATGAAGAAACCTAATCCGCAACGACGCCACTACCCTAATCAAGGACATAAAATCACGGATGAATACCGAGACACCATCAATCGGTGAGCTTATTTCGCTCCAGAAAAGCCTAATTACAAAACATGTGCTCCTAAAAAAGATTGACAGCGAGATTGGAGTACTTCTCGACTTGGATGATTTAGAGAAAGAATATGAAGCCGCCTATGATTTCGAAGCTCTTATCCTGTTGACCAAATTTTGAATGGAGCGATTGTTTCCAGAATTGGAAAAGTATTCTACCGATGACATCGTTACAATAGCCCTGGAAAAGCAGGATGGTATCGTAAACGTCAATGAATCGGCTTTGGAAAACGGTCACGTTATGAACGAAAAGAGCAATTTGACGACGCCTCTGAAAGAACTTCATCATGAGCCAGAAGTCAGGGAACAAGCTGTTTCCTTCAAGCAAGGGACTAGTTCAAAGAATAACCAAGCGGAGGCACCCGTTCCTGTTGCTCGCTCAGACGACTGCAACCCCAACGATAAAATATCTCGATTACCTGCAACAAAAAGGACGAATAATTTGATCAACAAGACGGCTGTGCAGGAACCTGCTGATCGATCTTGTGTACAAGTTTTTAGCGACAAGACGACGATATCAATTTGCAAGAAACGGCCTAATGAAAAACTACACGTTAACGCAGAAGCACAGCAGAGCTATTGAAGCCAAAGAAACTCAGACTCACCCATGGAGACGCCGGATAGATGTCGCCTTTGCTGCAGCAAAGGTTTGAAAAGAATTTTACTGGCCCATGTAAAACGTGGAAACGTGAAGACACCGACTTCCAAACGAAGACCACAAAAACAGCGAAACGCCGAGGCCCCACTATGCACACAGGCAACTAACAGAAGTAAGGTTTCCCCAAAGCACCTGACCAACTGGCGTCTGATTGAAATAACGAGAAAGGAAAGGTGTGCGATGAACATCCGGACGAAAGGACCCAACCAGCACAGTAGTTCCCCCAACACACGCCAGGCTGTCCGATGCGCATTCAGGAATATGCTTCCGCGGGAATCGCTACGTGATTATCGAGGACGACCGACGCTCCAGACACACCACTTAGGACGGTCTGGTTCCACAGAGCGGCTGTGCCACCGACGCTGGAAACATAGGTGGAAAAAAAAGTATGGACAGCTCCGGTGCAGCTACCACGGACATTACATCGCTTTGATTCATGGACTGATTAATGAACTTTAGTGAGCTTTGCTGTTCGGTGAAACAAAGGGGGCGACGCTAAATGGCCACTGAAAACTCTAGTTTCAGCACCTCCCTGTGCTAATCGCGCGGCCGGAGGATGTTAAAAATATTACAAGAGGAAGAGGTGGCTATCAGCAGCTGCCCTTAATTATCACCATCATTGAGAAGTGCCATCTACCAATAAAACGAATCACCCATGTCCCGCGGTCCCCGCCTCTGTTCTTCAACAGTATCAAATAAATGTCTCGATTTGGGGAATCACGTGGGACTAATTAAAAATTGCTACCTCGCTATGGTCATGATAGTGACGTGAGTCATAAAGTGTGTTAAAGCTAAAGTGATGCCAAGAGGGCTTGTGAGAGATTAAATATTTTTCTCGACGAGAAGAATCACGTGGGACAAATTAAAAATGGCTTTCTAGTTATAGTCGCGAGATAGTTAGGGGAGTAATAGATGGGTTTAAAGTCAATTTGTTGTCTCTAGGGCTTGTGAGGTATCAAATTAAAGGTCTGGATAAGGAGAATCTCATGAGACCAATTATAAATAGCTTCCTAGTTTTAGTCTTGAGATAGTCACGTGAGTCATATATTGGGTTAAATGTCAACAAATTGAAGGTCTCGATTAGGGGAATCACGTGGGACAAATTATTAATCGCTTAATGGTTACAGTCATGAGAAAGTCACGCTAGTCATGGATTTGGTTAAAAGTTAAAGTGATGCCAATAAATCTTGCGAGGTTTAATAATAAAGGTATCAGTGAGGGGAATCACGCAGGAACAATTAAAAATCGCTGTCTGGGTATTGTCGCGATATGGTCACGTCAGACATAGATGGATTAAAATTTAGTATGGTGTCATTGGAGCTTCTGAAGTATCAAAAAAAGGTCTCAACAAGGGAAATCATGTTGGCCAAATGAAAAGCTGCGTCCTCGTTATAGTCATGAGATAGTTACGTGAGTGATAGATTGGGTTAAAAGTAAAATCGCTGCCACCAGGGCTTGTGGGATATTAAATTAAAGGCGTCATTAGGGGCATCACGTACAACAAAAATAAATATTTGTTTGTGGCGATAGTCACGAGATAGTCACGTCAGTCGTGGATTCGGTTAAAAGTCAAATTTATGCCACTTGGGCTTGTGGGGCATCAACTTAAAGGTCTCGATGAAGGGAATCATGGGGGACAAATTACAAGCTGTGCCATCGTTACAGTCATGAGATAGTCACGTGAGTCATGGATTTGGTAAAAGTCAAAGTGATGCCACTAGGGGTTGTGGGGCATCAGAAATAATGACTCGATGAGGGGAAATACGTGGGACAAATAAATATTGCTTCCTTCTTATAGTCATGAGATAGTGCCGTGAGTCATAGATTGGGGTAACAATGAAAGTGATGCCCTATAGTTTGTTATCGCGCTCTTTAATGTAAAAAGAAAGCTGCGCTTGCGACAAAGGGGCTGATGGGGTGTTGAAAATTGTGCTAGGAATATGTGTTTTCTTCTGGTAATGAAAGCGACAATCCCATACCTGTACAAGATTCTGCATCCCAAATTCCAAAGCCGGCGATGAGTCGTTCGGGGAAACCTCCATTTTTAAGCTAGCCGCGAGCACACTTGTTCAGTTTGTGCTTCCTGAATTCTGGGGAAACGTTTTGTACGTCTTCAATTTTCCTAGGGACTCTGACCCATTTCTGAATGGAAACAGAATGAGCTCTGCAGGCTGAGTGGTTGATGCAGCTCCGGGGCTTCCGAATGTGACGTTATCTTCTGGGCCCCCATCGCGAAATGCATGCAGTGCTCTGACCACTCAATGGGCAGGGGTCGTTTGCTTTCGCGAAAAAAGCTGGTTGGGTGTATTTAAAAAAAATTAATACCTTTTCCTTATTGAGCGTCATGAAAACTATAAAGAAATGTCACCAACAAATATTTTGAACAGCTCTTCAGCAGCCCTTTATAAGCATGTCGAGCATTTCATATGTTTGGAATCATGTTTTTTTATATTTTTGATATTTTTTTTAAACATGAAAAGAAAATTTTTTTCGAGCCCTTCACTATTTGATGGAAACTTACAACTCTAATCAGATAGCATCTCCTTGCAATTAGAGACCACTCTTTTGACTTATATAAGAATTAAATATGTTAATTTGTTTTGCTTCCTTATTGCTACATCGTTACTTGTGGCTGATACGCCATGTGGAGAAACTTACGTAGCACCAAAACAATAATGTACCAGGATGGTAAACCTATGTACGGTGGTTTACGTTGTTATGGTAGTAAAGAAATATACACATGACAAACCAGCGCACTTCAGAAGCCGTTTTACATACCCTGTCAGTCTTACAGCAGTAACTGAATAAACCACACGCTGCAGTGGCTCAGTTATGCTGCTCAGCCCGAGGACGCCGGGTTTGATCCCGTTCGCGATCTCTGCTTTTAATATGGAGGAGAAAACAAAGACGCGTGTATGTCAAGATTTCGTCGTGCGTTAAACATGCCCAGGTGCTCAAAAATAATCCAGAGACCTCGTGGCCCAGGTGTACAGCCGCGGCACATTAAACTCCCTTAACTTGAATTTTGCACTGAAATAATAAAAAGGCCCTGTATCTCCGTCCTTTGCTGCAAATGTCATCGAAAGAGAGTAGTCTTCTGCCATACCTGCCTGTAAAATCTCTTTGTCGCCCCCCCCCACCCGGGTCTTGCAGTGAAAGTTTGCTCAATTTGATCCGACTCTCCTACGCTCACTGCATCTGTTCAGAGCTCGCCCCTAAAGCCGTGGGTCTGTCCATTCTTTGTGTCTCTTAGTACGTGACCGCCTAGTTCGATTACTCACTCGCACGTGGCGCTACGTGCCCGCGTAGTTCGATGACTCACTCGCAGGTGGCGCTACGTGACCGCCTAGTTCGATGACTCACTCGCAGGTGGCGCTGGTGTGAGTGACGTCATGATGACGTCACTCGCACGTGACTGACACTATAAAAGGCAATTGCTGTTGATGCGCTTCCTCTTTCGCAACGAGTCACCGGATGAAGGAGGAGGTTGTTGACAAGGCTGCGGAGCGGAGGGCGCGCAGGGCGGCGGCAGCGCGCGCTCGCCGACAGGATCCCGCCGTGCGCGAAAGAGAGGCCGAAGCATCTCCTCTGGAAAGTCGCGCTTAAACCGCGCGTCGGCAGCTTCGGGCTGAGCTCGCTTGATGCGTTTTGCAGCCGCCTCGCGAGCTCTCACTGCATCGGGGTTTGCCTGCCGATACGAGCGCTTGCTTGCAGCCTCACGAACCCTACACCAACAACAACAAACGAACAAGAACAAACTAAAAGAACAAAAAAAAGTTGATTTGTACAATGTACGCACACAGTCTTACGTCTTTCTTAATGATGTATTTGGGCGAACTTTCACGAGAGAGTTACGGTTACCGATGATCTCCCCCTCTCGAGCTTCGCCCCACTTATCATCATTCATTCCGTGGATATGGCGTGATTTTTTTTCTATGCCTCTTTGCCACGAAGCAACACACAGCGTCTCAAGAAAGTAAGCAGTCATTTCTCAAAGGTAGTGAATAGGGATTGTCCTGCTGCTAGAGGGAAAGGAAACTCGAGCCACCATCGGGAAAAGAGTCGTCAATCACGAAGCACAGAAATTTGAAAGGCAGGTGAAGTAAAAAGGTAACCATTTCCAGCAGTCCCATGACGGTACCTGATTGCAGTGCCAGAATTTCCTGTAGTGAAATTTGCTATAAACGACTTCATGCTCTAGAAAGTACGTTGCAATCCACCGACGCAACGAGTAACGCCACCGTCATGTGATGCGCCGTCCAGGATGATTGTCACCAAGAATACTCTTGGCGACGTCACCCTTTTCTTAGGAAATGCGCGGCGCAACAGCGCCATGATGCGCCCTGCAAGACGTTTCGCAGGGTTACTTTTTTACCGTGACACCACTATACTTTTTTCGGCTCCTTAATAGTGCAATGAATAAATCAACATGCATGTATCCAATAATAGAGATACCTGTCGGTGTCGTCTCGTTACAACTATTCACAACTATTTGAATATGGCGCCACCATTTCTAAACTATTCCACCATGAAAATAAGGAAAGTTTAGGAGAGGCTGTGACAACCTCTTTCGTGCAACCGGTAACGCCATCTTAGGAGTGTTCACTTGTTCTTGTATTTTGAGCCCATTCCCCCTTTTGTTCTCCTTAAGTACCTTCTCGCTTCGTCTTCTCCAAATGTACTTCTGAACCTGTGAAAGCAATTTTGTAGCTTCGGCAGCAACGAAATCGATGGCTTGGATTGTTTTGCTTGTGCAGCAAAACGACATATTGCCGCACTTGCGACGCCACAGCTATGAATTTGGTTGTTTATTCGGACCATATAGAGCGGGCTTATGGCCCCCTGCTTGTATTCACGCTTAAGGTAATAGATCAAATTTTGCCACATGTGTGGTTACAGTACATGAATACTCATCCGCCCACTTTCATTCCAATACCGTATGAATTCAAGGCGAAGACAAAGAAGTGGATATGAATATTATTGAAACGATTGTTCTTATGCAGGTCCCCTAGACATCTTGTACCTCATCAGACAGCATAGCTTTGAGGCTCACTTCATTCGACTGTTACAGTATATATGTCCACATCCGAGTAACGGTTTCTTGCAGTGGCTGAGAAAAATCCGCCCGTATTAAAAAGAACCCCGTACAAATATTTTCTGGCGTGGGCTGAGAGCAACACATGTGAAATTCTCACTGTGTTCCCTCCTCGCCCGTGAGTTACTTCATCATCGCACCCCGCTTGGGCCACCTACATTATGCAAGCGGCCGACGCGAGCTTTGTGGAAGCCATGTATTGGCAAGGGGTGTTCTGCGAAGGCCGCATTACCTTGGGTACACAAGCGACTGCCATAGAAATGCTTCAGCTTATAATTAATTTTTTATTTTATGAAGAATAATATCGATTACGGTCGAAACTGCGTACCATGTGTTATACAACTCTCAGAAGGCAGGTCAAATTATCTTTCGAGAGAATTACATTCGCTTTAAATGACAATATTTCAGCGCTACACGACAACACCGAAAGACGTTTCAGGTGAATGATATTCTTAAAAAGTCAAGGACGACGCAGTTGCCTTGAAGGAGAAACAAGTTCAATGGAGCGAACTTGTGCTCCCCTAACAGCTCAAAAGAATACAGAGGCGGCAAAGCAGCGGTCAAGAAAGTAACTTGCACAGGCGAGTGTCGTCGAATCGAATCTTTGTCTTTCGGCGCAAGTGTTTCTGGAACCATCGATTCACATCCAGAACATTGTAGATCACAGAAGATCATTCTGGGCTAGTAACGTTAAGGCGAAACAGTCTGCTTATCTGAATGTGATAGCCCGTGCGGAATACAAGTAAAGAATGTAAGACGCGATTCGTTTGGAACGCAGATAACACAGCCGGGTGTGGCTCGGCGGTAATAACAAAAAATAAATAAACAACCTTAAATAAACCTTATCTAGCGAAGCGAGTGTAGAAGTGTTGTTCGAGGAATTACATGGCATTAAATGGGATGTAATAGGGATTAGCGAGGTTAGCAGGGCAGGCGAGGCATTTACGGCGCTGAAAAATGAACACGTCCTATGTTACCGGAGTCTAGAGGACAGAAGAGAACTGGGAATAGGATTTCTAGTCAGTAAAAGCATACCTGCCAACATAGAAGAATACTATAGCTGTAACGAAAGGGCAGCAGGTCTTGTAATTAGGCTCAATAAGAGGTACAAGCCGAAGGTGGTGCTGGGCTACAAACCCACATCCAGCTACGACGACCAAGAAGTGGAACGCTTCTATGAAGATGTGGAATCGGCATTGGCTAAAGTAAAAACACAGTATACCGTAGTTATGGGGGACTTCAATGCTAAAGTAGGCAAGAATCAGGCTGGAGACAAGGCAGTTGGGAAATATGGTATGGGCTGTAGAAATAGCAGGGGGGACCTACTGGTTGAGTTTGCCGAACGGAATACCCTACGCATAATGAATACTTTCTTGTGTAAACGAGATAGTCGGAAGTGGACCAGCAGGAGCCGAAACGGGGAGCATAAAATTGAAATAGACTTCATATTATGCGAAAACCCTGGCGTCGTGCAGGATGTGGAAGTGCTCGAAAGGGTAAAGTGTAGTGACCACCGTATGGTCTGATCTCGAATTAGGCTAGATTTGAGGAGGGAACGCAACAAGCTAGTACAAAAGAAGCTGATAAATGAGCTAACAGTAAGACGTAAAGCAGAATTCAGGAACTCGCTGCAGAACCGATATTCAGCTCTCAACGATGAAGCCGAGCGTACGAAGAGGAAGCCAGCGAAAACATTACACTCATTATCACGGAGTTTGCAGTAGACGTAGGGGGCACAATGGCTAGACAGGATACTGGTAAACTTTCACAGGAGAGGAAAGATCTAATTATGAAACGGCAAACCATGACAATCTCTACTGAAGCTGATAGAATAGAACAAGCGGAGCTTTCGAAGTTAATCAATAAGCGTAAGACAGCTGACACACGGTAAATAATATGGAGAAGATCGAATACGCTGTAAAGAACGGAGGTAGCCTGAAAGCAGTGCAGAAGCGTCTTGGCACGGGGAAAATCAGATGTATGCACTTAAAGATAAGCAAAGCAATGTCGTCACAAATAGGGATAAAATAGTCACAGTGGCCTAGGAGTTCTCTAGGGACATGTACAGTAGCCGGGACATCCAGGATAAGGCCGAACGAGACCGTACTTCAGAGGAGATAGACATCACACCAGTAAAGACCGAAGAAGTAAGGAAGGCTTTAAAAGAAATGAAAGGGGGCAAAGCAACTGGTGAGGATCAGATAACAGCAGACCTTTTAAAGGATGGTGGAGAAATTGTACTTGAAAAACTGGCAAACCTGTATACGCAATGCCTAATGACCGCAAGTGTACCGGAATCTTGGAAGAACTCGAACATCATCTTAATCCATAAGAACGGTGACATGAAACAATTGAAAAATTATAGGCCGATCAGCTTACTGTCAGTCGTCTACAAGGTACTTACCAAGGTAATCGCTAACAAAATTTTTGAAACCTTAGATTTCAGTTAACCTAAAGAACAAGCAAGGTTCCGCAAAGGTTATTCAACAATGTACCATATTCACAGTATCAATCAGGTGATAAATAAGTGCGCGGAGTATACTGAACCCCTATATACAGGGTGTCCCAGGTATCATGCACCAAGTTTTAAAAAAAGAGTAATGGCGTAACTCGAAGAAAACCTAGTGGATAATGTTTTTAGTACTGTGAAGAAGCGGTGACAATTTTTTTCGTTAATGAGACTTAAATAATTATTTATAATTATAATCTAACTCGATAATTACTGTCCTAATCACTAAAGTGTCAATGAGGCGTTTGTAGGTATCGACGAGGGGCATCTAACTGCGGTATTTTCAGCGACGAAATAATTGCGTACTCATTTATTCTGACTGATAAAGAAAACCCGCGAAATATGAAAAATACCACGTGACGACGCATCCGCGCGCATTGTAAAGCAGCATCCCCAAATAAGCTGATTGAAAGCAACTGCTTCCGGTGTTACCCGCCCGAAACGACAGCGCAGATAAGGCACAAACTCGGTGGCGATTTCTTCTTTCTTTCTTTTGTTTATTTCATTCTGGCTAACTCAGAGGCAGCCTGTTTGAGGGCGTTGCTTTACGATGCGCGCGGACGCGCCGTCACGTGGTATTTTTCATATTTCGCGGGTTTTCTTTAACAGTCAGAATAAATGTGTACGTAATTAGTTCGTCGCTGGAAATACCGCAGTTAGATGCCCCTCGTGGGTACCTACAAGTGCCTCTTGCCACTTTAGTGATTAGGACAGTACTTCGCGAGTTAGATAATTATTACAAATATATATTAAGTCTCCTTAACGAAAAAAATGCTGTCCGCTTCACCACAGTACTGCAAACATTATCCACTAGGTTTTCTTCGAGTTACGCCATTACTGTTTTTTTTAATCTTGGTGCATGATAGCTGGGACACCCTAGCCTTCATAGATTATGAGAAAGCATTTGACTCTATCGAAACCCTAGCAGTCATTCAGGCAATACGGAAGCAGGGGGTAGATGAGCATTATGTAAGAATACTTCAGGATATCTACAATGGGTCCACAGCCTCCGTCATCCTCCATAAGGAGAGCAGTAAAATACCTATAAGGAAGGGTGTCAGACAAGGACACACAATCTCTCCAATGTTATTCACAGCATGTTTACAACAAGTATTCAGAACGTTGGATTGGGAACAGGTTGGAGTAAGGGTTAATAGAGAATACCTCAGTAACCTCAGTTTGCTGCTGACGTTGCTTTGCTAATGCTGTATTCGGGTGGTCGTTTTAGAGCGCTCTAGAGCACTCCGAAAAGCGACTCCGTGTTCGGGTGGTCGAAATCGAGCGCTCGACGTATGTTCGGTTGGTCGTCTCAGAGCGTCGTACTCTACTCCGTGCGCCTCCGACTGCTCCGACTCAGAAGTTGGAGTGCCACCGAAATCCGGAGGCGATTGGGTCACGTGACCCCGACCACCGCGGCTCGCCTTTGTGGCTCGCCCCGCTCGCCTGCCCAGTCGGTGGCGTTCGCTGAATCCTCCGTTTCTGTGCTGAGGCCTCGACAGCGGTTATTTGTGGGAGTGTTTCGACGATTTTGCTTCTTGTGCTATTCTCCGCATCATGTCGAAACGGAGACGCCTGTTGAGCGTAGGGGAGCCGTCTCCGCTACTTCTGCAGTTCGAAATCGACGCCGGGGAGGACAGCAGCTCAGACGACGATGACTCGCACGTTTCCGCTGCGAAGTTCGCCGAACTGTTCGCCGAACCACTTCCAGTATTCAAAGTGCAGGAATACGTTCGCAAGGTTGTGCACACCTATTCTGAAGAGAAGGTAAGCTGAAAATCAAATTAATGTGTCGAGGTCTAATGCTCATTGCAGTTTCGCAGGAATTTCCGCCTGCCTCGGAGAGCCTGCTACGACCTTATCAGGCAGTTCGAGAAGTCCCATTTCTTTCCCTTCGACCGGCACCACACAGGCACTCCCGCTAAGACTCCGGAAGAGCACATTCTTTCGTTTCTCTGGTAAGCCAGCTAAATCTTGCATATTACTAAGCTTGTGGCACAGTGTGGTGTTTCGCTTCCGGGCATTTCCTGTGCGGGTGAGAGTCACCCCGTCGTTAGTGTATTGTATTCTCGTTAATGGTCATCAAACGTCAAATATTGTTATGTTTGCACTGCTGCGCCAAGATGAAAACACGCAGGGCAAATACTGACTCTCAACTGTTTATTACCTGCCTTTCTAGCATACATAGAGTACATAAAAATAAAGCGAAATTGAAAGCACTAGTTGTATGCTACGAGTCCTTTGGCGTAGGTTATTAATAATTCAGGCTCTTAAAATGGGTTTTGTTGTGGAGAGTATAAACAATATGAAAGTCAGCACTTCGTTTGTGTGCTTTAAAGAATGTTGTACTGTTCAGGCTTGTTGGTTCATCGTATAACAATACCTCTAGAAAACATTCTTCTCAGAGTAGTAAGTCATCCCATTTTGGTCATTACGGCATACGGCAACTCACCATGGTATTTCTCGTCTGTAAGGCTGTCTAAATAAAAAAAATTCTGAAGCCCTATTGTTACCACGCAGTTAGGTCAATGCATGGCTTCGCAATCTGCCCGCATTGTCTTGCCATGTATGCATATGACGAACTAAACCTTTGCTTTATTGGTGGCAAAGGAAGGTTTTTAGAGTTTAAACTGTGGCAATTGTTTTTTTAGGTACGTGGTCAACAAGGCCTCAATCAAGGAGGTTGCCGTGCTGTTCAACATGGCGGACTCTACGCAGCTCACCGTCATTGACAGGGTGCTTGGGTTTCTGGTTGCCATTGCCCCAGAAGTCATTTACTTCGCACCTGACAAGGAGGCTCTGGCCAGGGATTTTAAGAAAGTGAGCAGTGGTTTCTCCTTTTTTTTCGCGATTTGGAATTTAAAGTATGATGCAAAAAATATATTCAGTAATAAAAATCAACACCAGTTGCAAAAAAAAAAGTATTTAACCAGTCATTAACACAATGAATACCTGACTATTGTAGCACACTTTCACCTATGTTCACCAGTGCACTCGCTGACTATGTGTTTTACCAAACAGTAATGGCCGTGTGAATGCCACGTATAAGCCTACACTTGCATACGTTTTCTCTTTGCAGCTTGCAGGATTTCCAAACGTCATTGGGTGCATTGACGGCACCTACATCCCCGTCCGCTGCCTGGTCAACAAAGTCAGGTCGACTTACATAAACAGGCACGACCAGGTGTCTATCACGATGCAGGGAGTTTGCAACTCAAACAGGAGATTTCAGGACGTTTTCACGGGCCCCCCCAGCAAAGTTCATGACGCAAGAGTCTTGAAGCTGTCGCCTGTGCAAGAGGATTTGCCTACGCTTTGCGAAATCAACAGGTCAGACCATATCCTCGGACCATATCCTCGGGGACGCTGCATACCCCATCCGGGACCACTTTCTTACACCTTACAAAAACTACGGTGACGCGACCGCAGAAAAAAACGCATACAACGACCGCCATACCTCGACAAGAGTCGTAATCGAGAATGCATTTGGCCTGCTTAAATAGAGGTTTCGGCAGCTCCGGTACGTGGAGCTCACAACAGTCGACAAGATTACAATATTCATAGTAGGCTGCGGTGTTCTTCACAATATTTGCCTGAACAGTGGGGACACAGATGTGGATGACCTGCTCACTGACGAAGAGAGAGAAGAAAGAAGGCAGGACTTGGCTCTGCACATAAGGGAGAACCGTGCGGAGCTGCAAGCAAACCGACAGCCACTGACAGAGCCTGAAAGCTCACTGCGACGCCTGGGGGAACTGAAAAGAAGTTGCCTGGCACAGCAGCTTCGCCACTGACGAGAGCAGGTAAAAACACCAGCCTGTAAAAACATACGCAACGACATCTTCGCAAAGTTTATTGCTCCTTTAATAAAGCAAAGAGTTTCTTTAGATGTCCTCGTCGCTCCTGGCAAGATCTCTCAGTGCCGCTATGTGTTGCTGATGGGCTTGAAGGAGCTCTTGGTGTCTCTCCTCGGGCCTTTTTTCTCGCTCTTCCTTCTGCTCGCGCTCTTCGTTTATTTTCCTCATTTCTTGGAAAAAGAATGCCATGTCCTGCATTCGGCCCGTGCTTGGTCGAGTTGCGCGATCTTTCTTCGCTCTTTTTGCCCGCGTGCCTTCTGTTTCCGGCAAACTGCTGCTCCCACTGGAGTCCCCTTCAGTCTCTGGAAATGACGGAAGAGGGCTCGGGTCAGCACTCCCCGAGCTGTCTGTTGTCTGAGCACTGGTGCTCGGTGAATCGACTGCTGCGGCCTTGTAGGACACTGTACCGACACCTCGGAGGACTTCTGGTTCGATACTGTCGTCCAGAGCCCTAATCTTTGCAAATTCTTCCTTGTAGGACACCCTGCAGCGACTTCGACCTGATGTTCTGTTATTTGTTACCTCAGTTTTTTTCTTCGTATGATCGTTTTCAAGCGCGAGTCGCATTGCTCGGCTGAGCGGCGTATCCCCAGAATCTGCCAGATTTCTTTGGCAACTTGCTAGTACATTGCCCGCTTTGTCCGAAATTTTTTTTAACGGGCCAACTTCGTTGCAGTACTGGGAGTACAGGGTTAGCAGCAGCCTTGTCTCGCCTTCCTCCCAGGGTGCTGTTCACACAGGAGATAGAGAAAGCCAGGATTAGAGTAAGACAGAGAACAATAGAGATATTTTCAAAATATCTTGCCTCTTACATGGTGGACAGCAGACCAGAGCAGCTGTTTTAACTACTGTAATGAGACGACACGTCCTGATTCATGATGATTCAGTACTAAAAAAATAAAAATATATTAAGCGAATTAGATAAGCAATAAATCAAAACAAAAAATGTGAGATGTTCCATTCCACCCTACATGGTGATTAATCACATGCAGCTGACAGATTTTAGTAACAGTAATTGTATATACTATAGAGCACTGCACGGGCTGCATTATTTTGTCTGCGTTTGTTTTCTTTTCTGCCTTGAATCATGGTTTTAAAACTTTTTATCCGAAACTTTGGCTCTGCTTTGAAAATTGGTCCCCGAAACTATGCACGGTTGTGACTACCGCCCATGCGAAAACTTGTGGGCGTCCGGCGTTCCTACGTTCGGCAAAAGAATGGGGATGTGCGGACCTTGAAGGCGGCAGCTGATGGCAACAAATCTTGTCTGCCTTGCCTTGGCATTTTTGGGTGACAGCTTGCTTTCCGAAGTGGAGGAACCGCTTCAGTAGGGTTTGGTTTCGCCCTCCACGGACCCGTAGCATCCCGACGACACTGCGACCACGCATGTACGCTGTGACTGACCCATTTATTTTGTTCGACGACGACTTCGAGCCAGGCTGCCACCACCGGGGGGGTTCCGGCAACCGTTCGAGACAAAGCGACGACGCGGGCCGCATGACCCTTTGTGGAACTTCTGTGAGGCGCACCCCGGCGACGCAATCTTTACGGCTCCCAGCCTCAGGGGATATGTGTTTGTGTTGTTTTGTGAATGACTGCTTCTCCCCGCGTCTCCTCTCTCGTGCCTATTTCACCAACCCCCATCCTGTACACAACAGTGTATTCGACGTGTGCAGTCAAAATAAAGAGCTGTACCCCCATTCTTCAGTCTCGCGCTTCTTATGGAGGCCCAGGCGCTTGGAATGCAGGGCCACGCATCGTGACCGAGGAGCCGCTTGCTACCACGGAGGTGGCAACAGTAGACAGTGCGAAGTCTATGTCGCCTTTGTTCTGTTTGTTTTATTTCAAAAAAGCAGAAATAAAATACAGTCATGTTGTATTGTGTGTCTGGAGTGCCCTCGTCTGGCCTGCACTCTCCCACTATGCGCGGGCCGGTCTCGGGCATTCCGGCCGGCCCGGGCCCGTGCAGTGCACTAATATACTAGACCCTGCTAAACCAGGATAATGCTAATTCTTCGGTGTACTTTTAATTCTGGCCTCTAGCCTTTGGCGCTGTGAATACAAATGTGACTAATTACTACCTATCTTCGAGTATAGCATCCATGAAATGTGCGTTGCAATCGTTGAGTTACAATATGACACATAGCTCTTTGGAGAGAGTCCATATTCGTTGTGAAGATCAATTAAATAAACAGGCGGCTTACCAGAGCATGTTGCGTTATAATCCGCAGTTTTGTCGCCGTCCGGAGCATAAGAGCTCGGTGGTGTGCCTGTAGGAGAGAATGCAAAAGTTACAGGAAGTTCAAATGACACAGCCATCGTGTAAGAAATGTAGCCGTCCTGAGCATTTTACATGGCGCATATTAGAGCAGCGAAGACGCCAAACACAATGAACGCGACGGCTCAAATAGTTTACAAGCTGTAGACTGCTTTGTTAGACTTGAGCACATGTGGGGTTAAAACACTGATCCTGTGAAACGTTGGCCTCCTTAACATTCGCCGTCACCGACTCCATTCGATTAAGAGCGCAATACAGCAGCTCGCGGAAACAACGACGAACGCGTAAAGAGAGCCCCAGTCTCGGCGGTCGTGTCCTAGCAGCAAAGGATCGGTACATCCCGCTCTCTTCCCATGTCATTTCGCCCACTGCGCTTGTTCCAGTATAAAAGTGTGGACTGACGAAACCTGCGAACTATAACTGTAACAGTTCATTTTACAGAGGCCGTATGTTATATTAACACGATTTCAGATAACTTGGCGGTATGCGGGTGCTCGCTTTTAGCTACGCGGTATTTTGACCGTTTTCCTTTATATTTTTAGATTAGCCTGGCCCTACGGTCACCCATCAAGCAAAAAAAAGCTGGGATTACGATTCAGAGCTCATGCTACAACTTACCTTCAATCATTGCGAATAACAGGCGCTCGGCTGATGTCGGGGAACTTTGGCTTTGAGCTGACGCGTCCAATACGGAGGCCGCCATTTGTTGAGACACCTTGGCCGGCCTGGCTGTTTACAGTTGCCGTTTTGGCCGCGCCGCGGCGCCACGGTCGCGTGCTACTCCAAGATCGGGTACGCGTTCGGTTGGGGAGCGGTGACTCTTGCTCAGATTGGGGGAAGCGGCGCATCGGCGTACTCCGAGTCGGAGTATCAGAACGATCACCCGAATACAGCATAAGTAACTCGGGAACGAATTGGAAAGCATGCTTTCCACACTGGACGAACAGAGTAGAACCGTGGGCCTGAAAATTGATATGCAGAAAACTAAAGTACTGATCAATAACCTCGGGACGGCACAGCGGTTTGAGATTGGTGGCGAGGTAGTGGAGGTGGTAAGCGAATATATCTTCTTAGTCAGAGTTGCGACCCCACATCCCAACCATGAGACAGAGATAATTATAAGGATAAGAATGGGGTGGGGTGCATATGGAAGAAATTCTGGGATAATGAATATCAGGCTACCATTGTCGCTAAAGAAGAAAGTTTATGACAGCTGCATCTTACCGGTACTTACCTACTTGGCACAAACGTGGAGGCTCACTAAGAGGGTTCAACTTAAAGTGACAACGACTCAGTGCGCAATAGAGTGGAAAATGACAGGTGTAACATTAAGGGGGAAGAAGAGAGCGGAGTGGGTCAGGGAGCAAACAGGTGTTAAAGACATATTAGTAGAGATTAAGAAAAAGAAATGGACGTGGGCAGGGCATGTAATGCGAAGGCAAGATAACCGCTGGTCATTAAGGGTAACAGAGTGGACCCCTAGAGAAGGTAAGCGTTGCAGGGGGCGGCTGAAAGTTAGATGCGCTGATGAGATCAAGAAGTTTGCGGGGATAAATTTGTCACAGTTGGCACAGGACCGGGGTAATTGGACAATGATGGGAGATTCCATTGCCCTGCTGTGGGCGTAGATAGGGTGATGATCATGATGATGATGAAATAAACAAACCCATACATGGTTCGCGGCATTACCCCAATCGCATTGCATCGACCCAATGCTAAAATAAAGGCAGTCCGAACGAACAACAAAAAAAGTCCGTCATCTTGCATAGTAAGGTTTCAAGCGAACTACGTGGACGACTTCGGGCTGCGTGCGTCGTCGTGATGCTCCGGAATAACCACCGGGGATCACCTCGTAGGTAACTTACCCCCACACGTCGTAGAATCTTGTAGGGTCCCAAATACCGTCGCAAAAGCGTCTCACTTAGTGCACGTCGACGGATGGGAGTCCAAACCCACACGCGATCCCCAGACTGGTACTCGGCGTCTCGGCGTCGGAGGTTGTAGCGCCCGGCATCCACTGGCTGCTGGTTCGTTGTACGAACTCGAGCCAGCTGGCGGGCCTCCTCTGCACGCTGAAGGTATCCTTGGACGTCAGCGTTGAGGTCGTCGTCTTCGACGTGCGGAAACATGGCGTCGAGCATCGTAGTCGGCCGTTTTCTATACACAAGCTCGAACGGCGTCATCTGCGTAGTTTCCTAGATAGCCGTGTTGTACGCAAAGGTCACATACAGTAGCACTTCGTCCCAAGTCTTATGTTCAACGTCGCAGTACACTGACAGCATATCCGCGATTATCTTGTTCAGGCCTTCCGTTAGTCGGTTCGTTTGGGCGTGGTACGCCGTCGTTCTTCGGTGATCTGTGTTGCTGTAGCGTAATACCCCTTCCATCACCTCCGCAGTAAAGGCCGTTCTGTGGTCCGTGAGTAGGACTTCCGGGGCTCCACGTCGCAGCACAACTTGGCTCATGAAGAACTTTGCGACTTCTTGTGCAGTCCCCTTCGGAAGAGCGGCGGTCTCTGCGTAGTGCGTCATGTAGTCTGTCGCTACAACAATCCACTTGTTCTCGGATCCGGATGTAAAGAACGGGGCCAAAAAGTCCATTACAAATTGTTGGAAGGCCTTAGATGGGACGCCGATCGGCTGCAGAAGTCCGGCTGGTCTCGTCGGTGGCGTTCTTTTTCGCTGGCAGTCACGGCAGCTCCAGACGTAGTGGGTGACGTCGGATGCAAAACGAGGCCAGTAGTACTTCATCTTGGTTTTCCCAATTGTGCGAGCTGTGCCGAGGTTTCGGGAAGACGGGTCGTTGTGGCACGCTTCCAAATGTTTGCACAAAGGTCAGCCGGAATGACAAGAAGATAATTCTCTCTTGTTCTGGGGCTGAAATTCTTCTTCACGAGGACGGAGTTTTTCAGGCTGAATTCAGGTAAGTTGCGTTTGAAGGCCCTGGGCACGTCGACATTGCATCCTTGGCGGTAGTCGATCATGACGCGTCGATCGGTGTCGGCACGCTGCTGAGCGGCCAGGTCGCTCTCAGTCACGACACCAAAGAACGCACTGTCTTAATCGGAGTCTTGTGGTGGTGGATCGATGGGGGCACAGGACAGGCAGTCGGCGTCGGAGTGTTTCCTCCTGGATTTACAGACTACTGTAACGTCGAAGTCTTGCGGCCGCAAGCTGCAACTACCATGACGACCATAAGGGTCCTTCAAAATGGCGAGAGAACACAGCGCATGGTGGTTTGCCACAACCTCGAATGGTCTTCCATGCACGTATGGGGGAAATTTTAAAATGGCTCGTATAATCGCGAGACACTCTTTCTCAGAGCCTGAGTAGTTTTTTTCTTCCTTGAACCGACTGCGGCTGGCATAGGCGATTACTTTCTCGCACCCGCTTTGCTTTTGTGCGAGGACGGCACCCAAGCCTATATCACTGGCGTCCGTGTGAATTTCTGTTTCGGCGTTTTCGTCGAAATTCGCGAGCAAAGGTTGGCTTTGCAGGCATTGTTGTAGCTCGCAGAAGGCTGTTTCTTGGGCATTTTCCCAGCTGAAAGGGATGCTATCTTTCGTGAAGCGGGTGAGTGGCTCTGCATTGCGGGCGAAGTTTGCGACGAAGCGCCGGTAGTATGCGCATAATCCGAGAAATCTCCGCACGCCCTTCTTATCTTTCGGTCTTGAGAAATTCGCTATAGGGAGAGATTTTGTCGGATCAGGCTGGACTCTCGCTGCGTTGACTACTAGGCCCAAAAACAAGAGTTCCTCGAACGCGAAGCGGCACTTTTTGAGGCTTCAGTGTTAACCTGACGTACGGATGGCCTCGAGTAGAGACTGCAACCTTGCAAGGTGTTCGTCGGAAGTCCGGCAGAATACCACAACATCATCGAGGTATACGAGGAAGGTGTGCCACTTCAGGCCAGCTTGCACCGTGTCCATGGCTTGTTGAAGCGTTGCTGGCGCCGTGCACAACCCGAACGTCATCATTTTGAAATCGTATAGGCCGTCTGGGGTTATAAATGCAGTATTCTCTCTGTCTCTTTTGTTTAATTCAATTTGCCAGTAGCCGGTCTTCAGATCCAGCGATGAGAAATACTTCGCTTGGAAGAGGTGGTCGAGGGCGTCGTCGATTCGGGGGAGGGGGCACATGTCCTTTTTGGTGATTTTGTTCAGTCGCCGGTAGTCAACGAAAAACCTAATGGGCCGTCTTTTTTCTTCACGAGTACGACCGGCGCAGCCAAGCGGCTTTTCGATGGCTGTATAAAGTCGTCGCGGAGCATGTCGTCGACTTGAGTACGGATGGGTTCAGGCTCGTGTAAAGAGACGCGTTACGGTGACTGTCGTGTAGGTCGGGCTCTATCTTGGGTTATTATTTGGTGCTTCGCTAGAGGGGTCTCACGTAGTTTTGAGTTCGACGAAAAACACTCTCTGTAGCGATGCAGTAAATCCAATAATTTCTTCCGTTTTTCTTGCGGTAACGCCGGATTAACATAGAAGGGATTCGGAAGCTTTAGGGTATCTTCGGGTGTGCGTTCAAAGTCGGCAACTGCGATCACGTCACTTGCTTCTTGCGTTTCATCGAGGAACGCAATGGCAGTGCCCCTCTTTAAATGCTGGTATTTGTAGCTGAAATTAGTGACCAAAACTTGGGATTGGCGTTGCGTAAAGCTGGCAATTCCTCTTGCAACGAAGACACCGCGGCCGAGGAGCAAGCTTTGGTCACTCTCTATGATAGCGTCGACGTCAGCAACAGCATCTTCATAGTAGACGGTGATCATCAAGCTTGCGCCGGGTGGCAGTCTGACATGATCATCGCAAACCCTTAAAGCAGCACGGTGTTCAGGGTTCGGTTCCGGTGTCATGGAGTGATCGGAGGACAAAGTTATGAACTTGGTCTGTAGATCAATTATTGCACCTTTGTCCATCAAAAAGTGCATTCCAAGAAATACGCCGCTGGAGCAGCTTGGCAAAATGACGAACGCCGGATGAAACATTCTGCCGTCTACGGTGACGCGCGATGTGCAATTCCACTTGGCGTCAAGAGGTGGCCTCCTGCTGTGCGAATGTGCGGACCATCCCATCTGCTCATAACATTCTTCAGCTTAGACGCAGAAGGTCCGCTCATGACTGAGTGGTCGGCTCCCGTGTCTATGAGGGCGACTACTATTTGGCTGTCGTCGGAGTAGGGAGTCACGTCACGGTTAGATTGGGCGGTCGGGGTCGGGGCATGCCGTGAATCACGGACTTCAGCGACTCGCTGCGTCGTTGGAGGATTTTCATTTTTCCGCCATTGTGCAATGTTACCTCCCAAAGTTGCTGCTTTTAGTTTCCCCTGCGTGGGCTGGGGGACCTTCAACGTGAGAAGTCAGCAGTGCTGCCGCGGTTCGGTGACTAATACTGGTAGGGTGACGGTGAACGGTTGAAGCGGGCTGGTAATTGGTTGGTGTTGGAGAGGTATTCTTTGATCTCAGCAGGGTGCTGGAAGTATCGGGGGCGTGGGGCGACGACGGAGAACCCTTGCAAACCGAGCCTCTTATAGAGACAGCGACGGTAGATGTGGTCGGCCTCTCTGCAGTGGTAGCAAAGCGGGCGATTATCAGGCGTTCGCCACACGTCGGTCTTCCTTGGCGTTTGGTATTGGTCTACAGGGCATCGGGCGGACGGCATAACACGGCGGTATGGCTCGGCCTCTTGATGGCGGGTTGTAGCAGGGCGGGGTGGACGAAGAACTGCGGAGTAGGTCATCGCTTGGGGCTGACGGGGTGCTTCTGTAGACGTAGAAGTCCCCAGTGCTTGTTCAACCTCTTCTCGGATGACGGCAGTCAGGGAAACCACTTGAGCTTGCGGCGTCGTTGAAAAAAGCATCTGAAGCTCCTTCTTGACCACGGCTCGGATGGTCTCGCGCACTGTATCGGAGCTTACCGTTGCGGCACCGATGGTCTCCGAGAACAGTGCGTTTCAGGGCGGTCGTACTACCTCCTTCGAATTTCTAGCGTCTTCTTTATCGCGGCCGCCTCTGACTCGAATTCTGCAACCGTCTTCGGCGGGTTACGGACAAGACAAGCAAAAATCTCTTGCTTCACTACTCGCATTAGAAACTTGAGCTTCTTTTCTTCGGTCATCTCGGGGTCCGCACGGTGAAAAAGTCGCTTCATCTCCTCAACGAAGATCAGCACCCCTTCGTTGGGGTGCTGCGTTCAAGTTTCAAACAAAAGCGCAGCTAGCTCTTTTCTAACCACGGTAGTGAAGGTCTTAAAGAACCGCCTTTTGAATTGAGTCCAGTCGATCAAAGAGCTCTCATGGTTCTCTAACCAAGTTCGAGCAGCATCTTCTAAGTAAAAGAAGACATGCCGGAACGTTTCTTTGTCGTCCCACCTGTTGAAGACGCGGACGCGCTCAGGCTTCCCCAACCATTCTTCGGTGTTTTCAGTGGGTGCTCCCCGAAACGATGGCGGTTCTCGGGGCTGCTGCAGGACGATTGGTGACGTTGTGTTTGCACCATGATATTGGTTGCAGCGTTCCTTCTCTTGGGCCCTTCTGGCAAAACACCAAACTCGGGTAGCAATCCTTGCAGTCGGCGGCTTTCTCTGGTTGGACTGGCTTCGCGGCTTCCAGATGTCGTAGAGAGCATCAATGCTTAGTACCCCGCGCCTCCACCAGATGTCACGATGCCAAAGACGACGCAGTTGTGTTGAAGGAGAAACAAGTTTTTTGGGGCGAACGTTTGCTCCCCTAACAACTGAAAAGAATACAGAGGTGGCAAAGCAGCGGTCAACATTGTGACTTGCACAGGTGAGTGTCGTCGAATAGAATCCCACGACGTCTGCTCTGCAGGCTTTTATGTTTCCACGCAAGTGTTTCTGGAAGCATCGATTCACATCCAGAACATTGTAGATCACAGAAGATTATTCTGGGTTAGTGACGTTAGGGCAAAACAGTCTGCTTATCTGAATCTAATAGCCCGTGCCCAATAAAAGTAAAGCATGTAAGACGCGCTTCGTTTCAAACACAGATAACACAGCCGGGCGTGGTCCGGAAGTAAAAACAAACAATAAATAAACAAACCCATACATGGTTCGCGGCAACATCTAGCGGCGAACCGAGGTTCGGGAGCTCCATCAACGGCGAATTGAGTGACCTCGACAGCAATGGCGCAATAACAGTGAAGAAAATTTGCTAATACACCAAAAAATATGGTATCTAAAAACTGCCTGCAAACATATTTCCCGTTCATATTGTTTTTAAAACAAACAAAGGTACACAAGTACTAGGTAAAGAGAAAATCGCGTCCATAATGCGCGCTCCTCCCTAATACGGATTTTTGGCGGACTTGTGTCGGCTTGTGATGTCTACTGATGTCCTAAACTAAATCACCTAAAATAGTTATTTTTCTAATTTTATTTAAAAATATTTTTTGTAATCTTTTCAAAAAATAGTTTGTATGAAAACCTTCTAGATCGAGACCTTAATTTGATCTCTCCCATGCCCCAATGGCATCACAATCAGATTTAACCAAGTAATGCTCAAGTGACTATCACATGAGTATAACTAGGAAGGAATTTTTAATTTCAGCCTACGTGATTGCCATAAATGAGAAGTTTATTTGATACCCCACAAGCCCTAGTGGCACCACTTACACTTTAAACCGAATCCATGACTCACGTGACTATCTCTTGACTATATCCAGGAAGCGATTTTTCATTTATCCCACGTGATTCCCCTCATTGAGATCATTATTCGATACCCCATAAGCCTAGTCGCACCACTTTGACTTTTAACCGAATTCGTGACTCACGTGACTATCTCATCACTATAACCAGAACCAATTTTTAATTTCTTTTACGTGATTCCCCTAGTAGAAGGTTTAATTTAATACTTCACAAGCCCTGGTGGCACCACTTTAACTTTTAACCTAACGTATGACTCACAAGACTACTTAATCACTGTAACGAGGACGCAAGATTTATATTTGCCCCACGTGATCCCCTAATTGAGAGCTTTAATTTGATGCCCCAATACCATTAGTGGCATCATTTTGACTTTTGACCGAATCCATGACTCACTTGACTATCTCATTACTATTACGAGGATGCAGCTTGTAATTTGTCCCGCATGATTCCCCTCCTCGAGACCTTTAATTTCCTACCCCACAAGCACTAGTGGTATCCCTTTGACTTTTAACCGAATCCACAACTCATGCGACTGTCTCATGACTATAACCAGGAAGCGATTTTTAATTTATCCCACGTGATCCCCCCCTTCGAGATCTTTTATTTGATACCTCGTAGGCCCTAGTGGTACCACTTTGACTTTTAACCCAATTCGTGACTCACGAGAGTATCTCATGAGTATAACCAGTGAGCAATTTTTTAGTTGCCCCACGTGCTTCCCCTCATCGAGACCTTTAATTTGATATCTCACAAGCCCTAGTAGCACCCCTTTGACTTTTAACCGAATCTGAGTAACGTGACTATCTCATGATTATAACGGGGAAGCGATTTTTAATGTGTTCCACATGATTCCCCTCATCGAGACCTTTACCTTGATACCTCAGAAGCCCTACTGGAATCACTTTTACTGCTAACCCAATCTATTACTCATGTATCTCATGACTGTAGCCAGGAAGCAATTTTTAATTTCTCCCACGTGATTCTCCTCATCGAGACTATTATTTTGATACCTTACAAGCCCTAGTGGCCCCACTTTGAGTTTGAAACCAATATGTGTCTCACGTGACTATCATGATTATAACCAGGAAGCGATTTTTAATTTGCCCCCTTGATTCCCCTAATTGAGACCTTTAGTTTGATAGCTCACAAGCCCTAGTGGCACGACTTTGACTTTTAACCCAATTAGTGACTCACGTGACTATCTCATGACTATAACTAGAAAGCAATTTTTATTTTGTCGCACTTGATTTCCCTAATTGAGACATTTAGGTTGATACCACAAGTCCTAGTGGCATTACTTTTACTAATAACCCAATCAATGAATAATGAATAAAAAATAGGTAACAGGAATAAGGTAGATAATAAAATGAACAAGCGTCGCCCTTGCCTAATTTCTGACAAAAAAAATGTGTGTTTCAAATGACTAACATTCTCAGGGTAACGAGCGGTTGCACTTTAAAAGAACACGGAAACACGCGTGCTCCACATTCAAACGTCAGGGCAGTTCCACACCATTTTTGCGAATTTCTTCTGGTGGTGGCGCCGTTAAAAAGGCGCAAAACAGTGCCTAGCCTGAGGAATAATATCAATTGCCCAAAACGAGTACTCACCCAACCGGGTCCAAACTTATGTCCTGTCCTTTTTGTAGACAGTGGCTAGAAGGAGAGTTACTTTAGAGAAATCCTGAATAAATCATAACATCGCAGGCGTTTCAAGAAACGCGAAGGTGGGCATTCAGGAACTGCAGCGGAAGTGTCAGTGTTTTGACGAATGCTGTATTTTGTAACAAGAACACGCATTACTGCACTAAAGCGACAATTTTTAGAATTCCTTTTGAAATTTAAACCTGCATGTGAGATGCGGTCATGAATGCCAATGTTCTGGTTATAGCACATACATGCTTCCCTTTTCAGTCCTCGAGGGATCGTGTTGAATAATCGCTCAAATGTCGCAGGACGGTTGTATAACTCAAATTGCTTTATGCTGATTTGGAAAGGGTCATCTTGTGCAACAAAGGTTGTCTTTTCCTTTTCCAATGGCTACATCAGCATTTGCAATACCTGGACCTTAAATATACGTAACAGAAGAATAATCATGAAAGAAGCAGTCAATCTTTTTTTTATATACGGGAAAGAAAGAAGACCTTCTTTGTGTTGGCTTTCATTCTGTGATAGTTCACGCAAAATCTCAATAATTATCCTTCTTTCGTTCTAAGATTACGGCAGCAGCTAATGGGTGAGACGACTCTTCATTAACGAAGGTTGTTAATTGATGATTTTCCGTTCAGTCACCGATACCATATAAAATTCCGGACAGATCGGTGCCGCGTCAGAGTGTTGATGTTAGATCGCTTGCGATAGGCAGGAGTAGTTTGGCGATGTCCCTTTTGTTCGAAGTCAAATACCGCTGAATACACGTTTCGGATGCCTGCCAGAGCCATTTCTTCTGCTAAACAGAGCGATTTGTTTATCATCGTGGGGAAGCTCGCAATATAGCCGGAGCTTCGTGCTGGCAATGTTATCACCGTTACTAAGTGCGTCGATCGTGACGGCTGGAGTTTATTGAACTTCGCAAGCTTTAGATCAGTTGGCAGGATCACCGGCTCAGCAGACCTATTCACTGTTTACACTTGGCTGGGGCTATGAATTACATGAACAAACGCAAAGCGCCGCAAAACGTTTTCTTCAGCGCGTTGTTGCGTTCGGCTTCGATCAGGGCGCGATTGCTAGCACATGCATGTCCTCGGTGACCTAAAGCACCTCTTAGACTTTGTCGCGCTCGTGAAAGAAGCTCGCCGGATCCGTAGTCTAGCGTTACCCCGTATGCGCACGCAAAGTCGATGCCAAGGATGACATCGTCGGTTGCGTGTTCACCGCCGTGAACTCACGTTAAAATGCTTGAGCCGGGGGTAACGGTTGCTGAGCCCCAAACTAGAAGTATTGTTTTGCCCGCAATGCCACGGAAAACCAGAGTACGTTCGCAAGGGATAACCACTTTGCATCCGAACAAATCTTTTAAAGAAAGTTTCATTACGAAGCAGCGCCTTCAGCAAGTATTAACGCAATAGATTTGACGTCCAATCACCATTCACTTTCTTGGTTGACATTGTTACCGGCAGGTTTATTCGTGAAGGTGTTAACGTTGCGACCTTACACCCAACAACCGCACCAGCTAGTTTCCCAGCCATCGGGAAGTAAAAGGCCGACGCAGTAATGCGGAGCGAGTTTGGCGCAAAGGCTGTGGGACAAGCCCCGGTGGGATACTGGTGCGCTGTGGCGCATCGCAGTCGCCTGTGCTGGCTGCTGAAGTGGTTCAGAAGGGTAATAGTGCATTGTGTTCTGCCAACCAATCGCGCATCGCGGGAGTGAGTATTTGAAGTCGTCGTTGCCAGCGCCCCTGGCAAAATTGGTAAATATGCCAAGACAGACTGCATTTTTAGCAACTCCGGACCATGGTTTCCGCTCGGTGCGTGCCGGAGTTGGGGATGACCACGTCATGTCGTCGGTAGTAGCCTCTGCGTCTCCGACGGGGCATCTCGTCGTATTGTCACGAGACACATAGGCGAGCAATGCCCCGTACTACCATGGCTCAAGCCAGGAGAGACATAGGACGACGGTGAAATGGTTGTGCCATTGCGCGTGCTATTATATGCCCGCCATGTGAATACTGTAAACATATCGTTCACCATTATTCCTAATCGTTCGGGGCATCTTTCCTACCGCCACCTTACATCTTTGTGGAGTGTGCGAGTACATTATGCCCATCACGGCCACAGAATCACCCCACCTCCGACAGGACGCAATTTGCCATAGTACGTCTCCCCTCTCGGGCAAACCCCTGCCCCGTCGCGACCAGAGTTCGACCCCTTCCCCCGCTAAGTGCCCCCAGCCCGTGAGACACCGATCAAGTTCTGCCGTGATCAGCCGCGAGGAAACAAACCGCGAATGTGTCCCCAGCTCTCTCTTCCGACGTGGCTCCAACAATCTTCGAAACTGAGTCGCCGCGAAAGACATCGGTCACATCATTGCCACCCGTAGTGGCAAGCAATTTATGACTGTATATCTCCATCGAATTGCCCATGGCCATTGCAATTATCACCTCGTTGCGAAGCTTCGACCCGGATGGTCGTCGTCGACCGGGGGTTGATGTCACAGGACACATAGGCGGGAAAAGCTTCCTACTGCCATCGCTCAAGACAGTTGACGACGAGGACGACGAAGACGTGGTTGTTCACTTGCGCGTGCCGTCTTTTGCCCGCCACATTTTTACTTTTAACAGATCGTTCAATATTCCTCTCCGTGGTTTGTATCAACCGTCCTGCCGCGGCGTTACATTGTTGAAAGTAAATACGCCAAGTCGGGGGCTGAAAAGAAAAAGCGGCACACATATCGGTTTGGTATTGGCTGAGATGCTTCCTATAGCTCGGCCGAACTCACGATGCAATAGGCTCAGCAGAAAGCGCGTGCTGTAGGGTGCATTGGAAATTGACAAGATCGGGATTGGTGTACGGACTGGGCTTTGGTGGTTTCGTGCCTGCGTCCAGAACTCTTCTTCAATCTTTGCCCGGAATATTTGTCGAAGAAACATGGCGATGTCTTGAGTAGCGCTGATATCCACGGTGGCCATGGAAGTGACGTTTTAAAGGGGGTTAAAATTGGGTCTAGTGCGTAGTCTTGAGTGCTTCAAATGCGTGGTAGTGGCCTGCCACGCCAATGACTGGGGAAGCTCTTCCTTGGTAACAATGAAACTGTACTCGCCTTCAGCAAAGCCTTTGAGCTCCTGTCCAACTCTGTCCTGGTCTGGAATTTTGGCAGACGATGCGGCACATCTTTAAAACTTCTTCGATATATTCGGTCACGTTTGGCCTGAAATATGTGCTTCTCGACGAAGAGTTTGTTCGGTGTCTTTCTTTTAAGCAATCGGGTCACCAAAACATTTGTTTATTTCACCGACGAACTGCCCCCAGGTGGATAGTGCCGCTTTGTGATTTTTGTACCCCAACCTTGCCGAGCCAATCAATCAAAACTAAACATTGGCTTACTGCAACACCCGGTCCCAAACGTTATATACGCTCACACGCTGGCAGTTATTCAGCCACTCTTCCACTTTTTTAAGCATTACCAAAAACCATGCGTGGTTCGCGCTTGGGAGGACACACGCTAAAGAGTCGGCGGCAGTGGCATCCTTTATCTCGTCTGCCATTTTCTCGAGGGCTAGACCTTGCGAACCGATGGTGGTTGGTTCGCGGAGACGCCTTTTGATACGCCAGTTGCGCCGATCTTAAGGTCTGTTTAGGATTAAGATCGAACGTATGCAGCGCGCTCCACCAAATGTTACCGATGTAACAGTTGCGATGGGTTTACTTGTAATAGTATATGAAGTCCGGATATGGTGGCTTCAGGACTAAAACCAGTAATGGTGGTGGTGGTGCCAAAAGATATGGCTCATACCCAGTCAGGGGGATTGGCCAGGAATGGGGCGCTCACAGAAAGAAATTACAAAGTAATTAAAGAAACACATTTAGGAAATAAATATACAGAAAAACAAATTGATCAAACATGAGATGTAGCATCAGCAAGTGTTAAAACCAACAAAATAAAATAAAAAAATAAAGGAAAGAAAACATGAAAAGTATGTAGAGAAATAAAATAGAAAGGAAGCTGGTGAAGGAGAGGCAGTGGGCGGGAAGGCACTGATACCAGTGATCGTGGCGAACGCGCTTCTACTTCCTCTACCACAACCACCCCACCCGCCCTTCTTATGTATCCTTCCACCTCTAGGTGGTGGCGGCCTCCACTTTATAAATACTCAATAGTATGATGGGACCCTGTTAATTATTGTAGTACGGAAAATTGGGGAGCCGATAAAAGCGTGCGGCATAACCAAGAAACACTATCCGAAAATTGGTGCTCCATGTTTTCGTCACATTCTCATGATGGTAGACGAAACTTACACTGTGAGTACTGCACCATGAAAGGACACACGACCTGAGAACTTTGGGCAGATACAAGAACGAAAATCCATGTGGGTGTGTGCATGTTTTTTTATACGGAGTGAAACTTGGACCAACACGCATCGTACACTCACACTTCATAAACAAGCACAAAGAGATTTATACATTGGCTTCTTGTTCCCTACGTCATATTGTAATCTGCAGTATGGATAAAGGCCGACCATAGTATCACCTACTTTACACAAACCATTTGTCAGTGCACAGAGCACACAACCTTCGATCGAACCCAGGTGTTATGTAAACGTGCTTTCAATATTTAAAACAAAAGCTTTGTTGTTAGGAGCGATATCGGCCTGTCAAGAAGCTACTACAATTCCTGATAGACCGGTTTGTCGATCGGACAGTTTTCATATCTTTCGACCTACAGCGACTACATAAAACTGGGCTTTTGTTGTGTAAAAACGGTCACTTCTAAATAGCGGTAAAAGAACAACTTTAGATAAGACCATACACACATCAATCATGAAGAAATATCCTCCGCTATACTTTATAATAAAAACCACATATCGGTGTACATTTACACCGTTCGTAGATGCGATTGCTTAGTGAGTGAAAAACCGTCACCTTGGTTTGTTTTCATCTGCACTTTGATAGTTTCAAGATACTTTCGATGCACAGCAAAGGTTCGACGCACTATTAACGAAGGTTTTGCCGCACTTCCAATGCATATTTAATGTTGCACAATTTTCGCGCTTCTGTCAACTCCCTTTAAGAAAGTAAGGTAAAGATGTTTATTTTTTCTAAGACTTTTACATGCTCCTCGCATGTAATTCAATTCTTGTGTTGTGTTCCACAGCGTCATATTCTTCTGCAATTAACACAAACGTCAATTAGATCATAAATGATACATCAACCTTCCACTTTATTGCACAAAATTTTAAACAATTTTCATCAATATAACCGTCCTGTATTTCGATCTACTATCACCCAAAACGGTGCTCTTTGGTTTTTGCTGTGTTACGCCGGACCAAAAACACATAGTTTTCGCTAATAATATACTGAAGTGGCTATTTGGGCTTGTTGGTTGAACATAATTGCGGGAATTGACAGCGCATAGACGATATAGAAGCGATATAGAGCCACACGTCCCCTAGTGAAGATAAGGATATACTTCCGATGGTAATCTCTCCCGCTCTTTTTTGCTGAGTAAGCCACAGAATGTACTTTCGTACAATAATGACTTACACCAACTAAGTACGACTAACAACAACGAGTTAGAGTACCGACGACACAAGCGAAAGTTTTATTGGATTCGAAAGGTTGTAGTAAACTGCCTGCGTTTAGGAAGTATCGGTTTGAGAAGCTTTCATGCAACACTAAGCAAAACAAACTTTGTTTTATCCCATATTGCTGATGTCATGGACGCTTGTTCACGTAGCAATATATACCACCATCGCAGTATCCATTCCCTAGGTTGTTTGGGAGCTGCAAAGAGAATGGTGCATAGCATTCAAATATCTAACTTTGTGTGCCACTCCGGTAGAGTGTATATACTTTGCCTAATGATTACCTTTTGTCGCATGCATGGCGTTATCTGAGCACAAAGATAGTGTTCAAACATTAAGCTAGCAAACCGAATCTTGTTGTTTTTACACAATATCTTACGTTTTTGTTAGTTTATTAAAACTCTCTCTCTGACCAGTAAGTTTTTAAGGTGTAAAGAAAACGACATGTGCAATAGAAAAAAGCATCCGCAGCAAGCGTGGTTTTACAACTAACCTTACTTTGGAAGGCAAAACTCGAAACGATATTTTCCCCCTCATTAAAACCAAATTACTTAACGGTTGTAAAGGCATACGAAAAGGGAAATTCGCGGAAATACAATCATCTTTCATCAAACGGCAATTTTCTGTCAGACACAGGGGGTTATAGAAAGGCGAACTTGACATATATTGCACCTGAACGGACAGTTGGAACGCACGCTGACAAGTACTGTATGGGGAGTAATTTTGAAACTCTTAGAAACCCTCTGTATCTTTTATGCCGTTATAAAACAACTGTCGATGTTTTTGAATAACTGAAAGTATTTTATTTAGTCTGCAGTTTGTGAGCGCTTTTATTTTAATCTCTCTAGTAATGGGAACTCGGTTTGGGTTCTTTCAACCAAGGAGGCTCTCAATGTGTAGAAGCATTCAAGAGAGAGCTGTATTTCGGTTGCCTGCTCTACTGAGGGAATATGCTGTGATGCCTCTTTTTTGGTTGTATGTTTCTTTTTGTGGATAAAGCTGCCATTTGAAGATATTTGTTAGATCTAATAAAACCTCGGTGGCTGCGTTTTTAGGCTCCTTAGTACCCCTACCTTAAGTCGCTACTGTGCAGCGTAGTATAAAATCTGCCCGGCCACATTTAATACTTTAAGCATTTTTCGCACTGTATTACTGTAAATTGCATCAATTTCGGCATATCCAATTGCAATTTCGGCATATCCGCCAATTCAAAGCTTGTTCTTTCCCTTGACACTCATATTTCTTCCGTTTCGGTTACTGTATGCAAAGCCGATTAAAGAATGTCAGGGGCGGTATCTGCACCAACTAGAGCTCGTAGGGGTAATCGTGTGGCTGGCAGATAAAAACTTAAGAAACACTTTTGCGGACAGGCATATAATGCTGCCCCACCCCCTAAGACGCCTATAGGTTCTCCATTCGTACGTAATTTAGCTACCTCACAGCAATCACCAATAGGTTCCCACGCACCGGCAAGTCAGGAACTTCGTTGCAGCCGACCGATCCTTCAGAAGTACCGGCCACCCTCGGAGAGCCTACTACCTGCTCCCTCTGCCATACCATAGATATCACAAAAACCTAGTTGATAAGTAGGGTCCACACGCTGAGGTTTCCATTCACGTGTAAATCACTACATCCCTAACCAGGTGGTGAGGCTGTGCTATGCTGTAGCTTCTGCCCTGGTTAGACAACGAATGGCTCTCGTGCCATAAAAGGAGCTCCACTCCGCCATCATAGGGATGCAACTGAGCATCTGCCAGAATTTCCTTATGCAAATTGTAAGCTCATGTTGTTGTATGCGCTGATGTATTCGCTCTAGGTTCCACAATGAAGCCTTGGTCAGTAAGTCTGTGTAGGAATGCGCTTCATTTTTTTTTCTTTTCATCTTCGATAATATGATGTCGGTTTTCGGCTCTCGTTCTCTTCTGCTTCAATAGTAAGCAATGCTCCTTAGCGTGAAGTAACGTTTTTTACGTGCTCAAAACCATCACAAACAGAACTACTTATCATACACGAGTATGTTGCAAAACGGCCCGTGCCATGCCCAGTGAGATCATGCACTATTGATGTACTGGGCGATCAGGAAGGAGGCTTTCCCTGAATACGACGGTGACGCAGCACCGCCCGTTGCGCAAGCAAGAGGCTGACCCAGATCTTGTTGCACCTCGTCTAACGTCAGCTGTCGCGCTCTGCCTTAACAATACCGGACTATCGGTATTTGCGAGCCTATTGCTACCACGTGAACACCTCTTTGCAAGTGGTTGAGTGTGCGCCTGTAGTTGCGAATCAGAAAACAACCACTTGCTATTCCTTCTCACAACCAGAATGACAGGACGCCTTGTTCGCAACCCTTTTTTTAATGCCATTCCACAATCCAATGTCTTCTGCGAGGCTACATTTACCAACAAGATACCGCAATCTTCCGTAGAACTGATTACCATGCCATTGACGAATGGCTGCAGGATGTAAATACATACAACAAATGGGATGACGCTGGAAAGTTAAAAACGTGATATTGAGCATCAGGTGTGTTGCTAATCTGTGGTACTGGAACCCACCCTCCCGGTCAGCCGTGACTATGTACTCAGCCTTTGGTAACATGGATGTGTCAATGAGCGAAGCATATAACTCTAATGATGTCGTGAAGTAGGCCCACAATGATGCCTTCCAAGTGTTTGTGAGCAAAAATCTGTCCAGGGTGAGGGAGATATTAGGCCTGTATCAGACTTTTCTAAGTTCGCAAAAAAGAGCGCCTGGTTACTCGGCGCGCGTGGTTAATTCACGAACGAACACTATTAGGATTGGCTTATAACTCCAAAAACCCTTTTTTCCCACCATATACAAACACATATTACTGAAAACAACGCTTGTCTAGGGTCTCTTGTTTTATGCACCCAGCGGAGTACAAACGCATTCAATGCCGCCGACACTTCAAACACCCTTATATTATCACGAACACTTCAAAGAAAAATAGGGCTTTAGGTAACGACGCGCTGCGAATCCGTAAAGCTAAGGTAGCAGCCGGCACTACCACAAATCGCCGAACTTCCACACGACTCTTCTGCGTTCTCTTCGTCTTGCATTGTTTTCATTGTCGGATGCGCGCAACATATGAACGAGAGTGATTCTTCGCAAAGTTCCAGAATCCAACATGTGCCATCACCTCCCTCCCTGCGCAGGTGTTTTCCCGGTGCTTCGGAGAGCGGAACTGGAAGAAAAAACCACTGCACATGTAAACGTGCCGAAGGAAATGCGACAGGCTGCTGCTGTGCTGCACCTAACCGGTGCTGCGGGTTAACGTGAAGAATAAAGCGTTATCCTTACCACGTGAGCAACTGCCGACCATGGTGTCATGCAAGAGGAGCACAACACTCCCTCAGGAAGAACTTCATTTTTAATGTAATTTGTTCCCCAGAGGACCGTGTACCGGCTGAAATATCTTTGCATTACCGTTTCGAATTGTCAGCAGCGAACTAAGACTTGGTCTCCTGGCTTGTACATTATTTGTCGGTGTCGCAGCTCATATCACTGGGCGTAGCTTGCCTGCTTGGAACTAATTCCTTGGCGTGTAAGCTGGCGTCTGACCTCTGCTCGCCGGGTGATTTTTTTAGTGTCCATGGCAGCAGACGTAGACTCTTGAGGCAAGAGCATCGACTCCTGCATTATCATCATGCCCCGGTCGTGGACCAAGCGGAAAGCACTGAGGCGTGCAGTCTCCGGCGCCACAGTGTTATAGGTGGGGGTTACATACGGAAATATGCACTCTCGGTTCTGTTTGTCTACGTGTGCGTACATTGAGAGCGTTTCTATAAAGGTTTTGGTAAGCCCTTTAGTCAGCATATTGGCCTATAAAATGTAATCTATCTTTCGGTGATGGCTACGGCAACTGACCTGCCAAAACGTTTCATTTAGATGTGCTGTGAAGGCTGTAGCTAAGTCACTGATCCCTACGGTGGAAACAGCGTGGCGAAGAACAACATTCTCAATAAAGGACTTAGCAACCTTGGAAGCAGTGCCTCGAGAAAGAGCCTTTGTTTTGGAATACCGAGTTTGATAATTCGTGGCTACCACAGAGGGCAAGGTCCCAGCAGGTTTATGGCGACCTGTTCAAATGGTCCAGTAGCGAATGGCACTCGTAGGGTTCGCCGCCCGATGCGAAGACGAAGGTGGTAGCGGCTCACGCGGCAAAGCCTATGCCACGCCTTGACAACCCCGGGCACCCCTCACGACACACACGCTGACGTGGGCTCTCGCGGCTCAATAAATCCTTTTGAGCCCACACGCTGTCAGGGCTCATTGAAGTGTACCGGTCGCAACACGAATTTGTGACGTGAATTGAAGTCTCCAATTCTTACTATGCCATATTTACCCATTCGGCCCAGTCAGACTGTGCTAGTAAGCTGTAGCCGTGCGGTGACCACGAAGGAACTTCGCCCACCCACGCTGGTACCACGCTCGTGCATAGCCCTTCGCTAATCGCGTTTTGGTCTCGGAACACGCGGGTACGTTTTATGCAAGTGGAAGCGCGCTACCATCTGTTCAGCACAATTAGGTCCACATCATCTGGCACTGTACGACTGCCTCTGGGCCGCGGTCATCCAGCGTGACCAAAGCGGCACTCCTCCGACTTCAGGCACAGCTTGGCGGAACTGACTTCCAAAACTTAGCGAGGGTCACCAAGGGCTTTTGAAATGCTTTTGGCTATACCGCGACATTGCCCATGTACATTAGGCATGGGTGCCATTTGAAGCTAGACAATGGTGTGTCCATCATCCTGGGTCCTTTGCCTAAGGCGTCACCGTCGTGTCGTCAGGGGTACAAATGCTGGTACAGGCAGTAAGGGCAATTTCCCCTTGCCCACCTCCTCTGTTTCCTTAGGTGTAGTGGGAACGCGTGGGCCGGAAACAGCTGTATTGCTACCGACGCCGTTAGTCTCACCGAAAACTGGTGTATGTTCACATGTGCAGTGACGGGATGAGCAGGCAACCGGGTGGGGCGGATAGAGGAGGCAGTACCACACGCAGCATTCAGTGCCTGCAAAAATTATACGGTGCTCCAATTCCCTGGGAGCTGCGTCCGCATTCTTTCCGGAAGCGAAGCCCCTCATGCGTTTTGCACTTTTTACTATAGAATGTTGTGTTTACTTTAGGGTTGAATGTTTTGTATGCTAGTTTAAATCTTTCTTATGTCGTTGAGCATTTTATTTGAGGGACACTGCCGTTTCTGGATTTGATAACTTGACTATAACAATTTTCTTGGTTGTGGTAGTGCTGAGACCATTTTGCAGATGTTTGTACACACAGTTAGTGCGATGCCCATACCGCTCACACCTAGAGCAGACGCTTCCTATAGCTCGGCCGAATTCACGGTGCAACAGGCTTGGCAGAAAGCGCTTGCTGTAGGGTGCATTGGAAATTGACAAGATCTGGATTGCTGTACGGATTGTTGTACGCAGGTTTTGTGCCTGCGTCCAGAAGTGTTCTTCAAGCTTTGCTCGGAATATTTGTCGAAGAAACATGGCGATGTCTTGAGTAGCACTGATATCCACGGTGGCCATGGAAGTGACGTTTTAAAGGGGGCTAAAATTGGGTGTAATGCGTAGTCTTCAGTGCTTCAAATGCGTGGTAGTGGCCTGCAACGCCAGTGGCTGGGGTAGCTCTTCCTTGGTAACAATGAAACGGTACTCGCCTTCAGCAAAGCCTTTGAGCGCCTGTCCAACTTTGTCCTGGTCTGGAATTTTGGCGGACAATGCGCTACATCTTTAAAACTTCTATATATTCAGTCATGTTTGGCCTGGAATCTGTGCTTCTCGACGAAGAGTTTGTTCGGCGTCTTTCTTCTACGCAATCGTGTGTCACGTACCCCCGGGCTTCAGCTCCCAGGCAAAGAACCACCTCTTCTTCTTCCTCTCCTCCTTGTTTGGAAGCAACGGACGCATTGAACGTTTGGACCTCTTCGACCAATGTTTCGTTGGACAATTTCTGGGGGGATCCTGCCACAATCAACACCATTCCGCCATGTATGGCAGCAACGAGGGACAGGACAGGACCCGAACAAGAGATTTCAGCTCGTGGGCGACGAACGACAATCTCTTCCTTTCGTCTTTGTTGGGTAGCAACGAACGCGTTGAACGTTATGACCTCTTCGGCAAATCTTTGTTTGCACAATCTCTAGGGTGATCCTGCAACAATCATCATCAATGGGCCAAGTACAATGTGCCGTGTACGGCCGGGACAGTGTCCGAGCAAGAGCAGCTCCGCCCCTGATTACTCGTTAAGATTACTACTTTCACCCAGAAAATCGAGAGCGCTGGCATCTGAGCCTGTCGATGGCGTTCCAAGTTGACCCGCAACAGAACATTCTAATAAATGTTGCTGAAGCAGTGTAACACGGCAAATTGAATACACTTCAGTAATCCTCCAGCGTTTCTATTGTGGACGAGGAGACAAGTGCGTGACACGGTCCCTATACAGAAAAGAGAGGCATTTACTGGTATGAGCGAGAAAAAAGGCATAATATTTCCACAACTCTAAAGACCAGTGGGAGAATTTCTTCGCGAGTAGATAATACACAGAACGCGAGTGCTTCAAACAAGAATATTTCAGGTTCATACCTTTTAAGTTCATCTTTCCCGACCCGGTGGGCATTATCTAGGGTTCATGCACCAGAGGAGGGCGCGAGTTGGCAGCGTGGCCCTGGGATTGCGTGTTAGGAACGCGAAAAACCAATGAAACAGGAGTGTAGGATGATGCTTCGTCGAAAAAGCGACTGTGCCCAAGAAATAGTTTGCGCTTGCGAACGCAATGCCCCTTAGGAGGATGTTCTCAAGAGGCTGTTGAAGTGGTGACGGGCGCATATTCTCTGAAGCCTAATATAGAGCAGGAAAACAGTATTCTCCTGCAATGGCAAGTGACTGGAACGCGCTTCGGAGGTTGTTGTATTAGTGGTGACAAGTGCCGCCAAAGTGTTCGACCGAACGTTTGACAGCAGATCACCCGGAGTATTCTGGCGATGCCAATCGAGCAGTAAAAGTTCTGGAGGGTGCTGTGCGCGAAGCTGCTGAAGTTGTAATGAGCGCCACCGCAAAGTTCCATAGAAGTTCTAATATGAGATCAGCGCAAGATATAACTGCGTTCGCAGCATTGTCTTCTTCAACGTTACGGCTAACGTTGCCTTGAGCGTTGGGAGTCATGATGTTGTTTGTACATGACGCTCGACCACACACCATGTACCCGCTCAGTTCGGCATCGCTGTCACTGTATTTGTTACACGCGCTTCTCTTCGAAGCTCTGTCTTCTTCTCCTTCTTCTTCTTCAGCAGATCCCCGACGGGAAGATTACGACGGTGCTTAATGCCGTCCCAGTGGTTACTTTTGACCGCCTACCAAAACCAAATGCGGGCACACGGCGTTTTATTTGCTGCTTTATTGCCATTCGGGAAATAAATGTTGTTCTGCTTGCCCACAGCATTCTTTTCCTTACGCTCCCTTTACGATATTTTTTCTTGCCTATTCGTAACAACAAACCTTTTACACCTTAGTTAAAAAAACACGTGTACACGAGCGACGCGAAACATACAACCCGGGTCGCGAAAATGTGTTGCACATTACCAGCTAAATGATCCCGAATTGGCTAGCGCAGCCACCTCAGCAAACGTCGCCATTCACCGCGCACAGCAGAGAGGAAGTGTGTATAGGCTTACTGGCTAGCGTCACGAACAAAATCGAAAGAGGGGTTATTTTTGTTTTTTTATTCTGACCAAGGATTTGGATATTCCCTGCTACGTTATTACTATTTCTCTTTTTAATTCTTAGAGCGTTGTGTAGAGCTTCGTCTTAATCTTATCATATACCTGACGCTGGAGGTTCTGGTCGCTTTTTTTTTCGTACACCCCCGAGAACTAAAAAAATAATGAAATGAACTTTCTGAGTTTTGTTTTCAAGTTTCAAGCCATGACCAAAGACTTTTGTCCCTTTTTGTGAAGAAACCTGGTTACTTACTTTGCACAGCGTGTTTTTTGCATGTACTTTATGGCACATCCATTCCACCCACACTGCACAGTAATCAACAACCTCGCCGTCCTGAAAAATAACCAGTGCAATTTCAGCACTGTTTATTCTGAGTGGCATCGCACAATTTCAACAATTTTTTGTATAAATGGAATAATCACAACAACTGCCTTTTGCTTCCAAGCACTATTCATGGATTATGTATGATTTTGTGGTGACTGTCTTCCATTTCTTGGATAGTACGAGTTTCATTCGAAACATCGCGTAACATTTAACTCGTGATAAGTACGTTTAATAACTCCATTTTACGGGAAGTTTATATTTCGCATATTTCACGTGCAGTTCTAGCTGTTTTTTTTATCTACTCCCACTTCAACACATTCTACTGCAGGCAAATGCACTACAGACTATATATTCCCATTACGATTGGCGTTCATAACATACTGCTAAATTGAGCAATGCGTAAAGAAACAAGAATTGCAATAACTTTGACTGTAAAAAAAGTTCACCGTTCATAGGTATTAACGGTCAGTTGTTACGTTTTTGTCGAGCATTGGCGAAGTCCGTTGCACGCGAAGGTTGGTTCAGCACAGGCAGTTAAAAACTTCAAGCCAAATGAGTGCACCGGGCAAAAACAGTTGGTACCTGCTCTTCCAATATGACAAAAAAATTATTCGTATATTCATATTTGTTTTGTTTTTTAGTGTTTACGTTCATTACAACCCAAAAACATGATGGCTTAATAAACATACTCATTACATTGCATTGCTGCTTGTTACTAGAGAAATCTCCTGCTCCTGAGCCCATAGTTGACATTTTATGTCCCTTCTGGAGCCACCACTTCAAAATGGAAACCAAAGCCAAATCGCCGTGTGTCGGGATTCTGTCGCAACTTAGATATGCACAAGTTCTCTAAATTATTTCGGAACACTTGGCTAACGCAAGTGCCTTACTCTACGTGTATCTTGGGCACTGAAATCTGCAAAATGTGAATATTTTCAGTTCTCCAAGTCACGACCAACAGTCCCCAGCTTTATAGTGGTTTATGAATTGCCCATATTGGCTGTTCCGCCTATCCATTAAATGCAACAGTAGCAATCCAGCCCATTTGTTTTCCCTGCTCCAAGCTGTCAAAATGAAACAATAATTTATTATACCACGGGGTTTTAATCCCCCAACCGCAGGTGTTGAATGTTCTAACCCAATTCAAAATAAAAATAGGCATGAAGCAGAACATACGCTTTCAGAAGAGCCAATGTACTGTCATTACAATTTATAATTAAACTTAAAACGGGAGGAAATATTACAGAAATCTGGAGAATCCCAAAAAGAGTTGCGCTCTTCAGGCGCCCAGAATTGCATAGCGACGATTTCTATTACAGGCTGCGTCAGCTTTCAAAGAGTAGTAATGCCGAACAGGAGTCGATCGCCAGGATTGCGTGTCGCTGGTACCTTGTTCAGAAAGGTTACCAGAATCATGGAGGCGCACGAATGCACATGGTCCGTTCCATAGTAGCGGTACACTCTCAACCTGATTTTTACCTGAAGCAGTACGAAGCCGCCTACCCAAGCAGCACACGCATGTACGGCTAAGCATGTCTAGCCAGGTAATTACTGCACGGCCATTCCCCCATCAGAGTGCAAAGCCCATACTCAAACGTGGGCCTTGGCCATGTGCTGAAAGTTCCCTGGCATAAGCTGAACAGCTGCTCACCTTTGACCAGCGAATCGCCAAGGGGCCTTCAACCGCCCTTCGGCCGCCAGACTTCGCCACCGTCCTGCCGTTCCTTTGTTGACCGACGGCAGTTGAACCTTTAATAACCCACGGCCCTTCAACTTTCACAGACGACGGCTCTTCATCCTAGCCAGGGGCCAGCTGTCAAACCATAGCTCCTCAACCGTGGTTGAACTTCAGCCGTTCCACTGCAGCAGGGTTTTTAATTGTGGTGTTGCAGCTCTCATCCAGCCTTAAAATAAGTATAGCCAAGCTGTTTCTACAGCCAAGAGCAGAATGTATAACCTTGTAACAGCAATCATTCATGCTTTTAAGGAAAAAAATAAATTCAGCAACTGACAAAGACTGTATTTATTACAAAATGTACGGCAGATGTATTCCCTGAATTGCTGCCCATACAGGGATGCTGCTTCAATTTGATGCCACCTCTATGGTGGTCATGGACAGAGTACAGCTGCTTTGGTCCAATGGAAATCACAGCTGCCATTCTCAGGAGTGCCTGCAGCACGAAACAAAAAGAAAAAAAGCATGAGTTACACCACTGTACAGCCAAAAGTCCCCACACTCAGCAAGGCAGTTCGAGGCTTCTACAGATATTTGAAATGCAGATGTGCAATGGATCTTGCTTTAAAGGGACCCTGCCACACTCTTTGAGCAGAACTACACCTGCGCGACGTTTAGATTACACTGCCAGGGATACCTGAGCCAAATAATACACATTGATGTGAAGCAGTGGGCGCGCAAATCACTGTGAAAGACGCAGAAAAACCAACTGTGCTTTCAATTTTCTCATTATGCACCCCTGGAATGGCCTAAACGACGTCATTGCAGCCATGGCTGTCCTATTGGCTGCTGCTGGTGAACTTCGCGGCTTATTTCTCAAATCCGCCTTCGACGATCCGCCGTCGTCGGCGCTGTGGACCAAACTCTTCTAAGCCTGAACCTGTATGCACAGTTTTGAGGTTTTTTTGTGTTTTGAGTGCACGGAGTTTGAGAGATGAACTAAATACTTTCTTTCAACGAGACAACTCGACAACAAACGCTCATTGCTTTAAATGCGCCCTAGCAGCTTGGGCGCGTACTTGTTATCACGATGCAATACCAGCCTTTTTGTGGCACCACATCGGAAATACCCTTCCACATTGCGGAGAACCGAAGAAAACTCCCCGGCCTGTGATACAGTGAAGGCACATAACGAAAATGCCGCCACCCGCCCTCACTCCAGGAGAGAGCGCACAGCTTTCGTCCGGTTGTCTGCAGTCGAGTTGAGAGCGAACAATTTAGCGCGATTTCCCATCGCGCGTAGTTTCGGTTATAGTGACCAGATTTCAATAATTATTGTGGGAGGAGATTGCTGGGACAATAGACTTTAAACCAAAACACATTCCAAACAGTCGATGGTAAGTGCAGCAGCCTCCCTTTAAGAATGCAAAAATTCCAGAAAGAACGTTTATCCTGAATCTTCAGTTACCAGTACCTGTTGTCTAGTTACAAGGAATTTCGACAAGCTTTAGGGGAAGTTCAAACAATGTATGGCCCAAAGCCATTTTTCAAACATACAACTGGTTCAAACATGTGCTGGTTCAAAAAAGTGAACCAGTACACAGGAAACAATACAAATTAACCATATTCACAATGTTTTACCAGACCGGCCTCCCCAGCCTCACTGACACAAGACAACGGTGGGAGTTTCTAAATTTATACTATAGTTATCATTTAAACCATTTTTTATCCATAACCGTTACTCATAAAGCACAGCTAGGCTGTTTCCCACAGTTCAGTGGCTGCTGTCAGAACGTTGCAGTCGGTACACAAATAGTTCATACCGACATGAGCTCACTGACAATGACTTGTTTGCTGGCTTAAACAACAAGCAAGACACTTCTACAAAATCATTTACGCTTGCAATTATTGTGCCTCGTTTGTAGTTAACAAACCAACTGCAACTCCAAAAAGCAACATATGCTCCAATTCAATATTTTATATTTAAACTGCGCTACTTCATTGTGAAGAAACTTGAAACCTCTTTTTGAGCCCAAGTGCCACATCTTCAAATTGCAGGCTGTTGGTTCGTGGAAAAAAGTTTATTCAGCTATTGCAACTATGCAAGCTTGCTGCAATAATAAACAGAGCTGGACAATTGGTTCTGAGACAGTACAATGAAGGCTGTTAAAGTAATGTTTTGACCATAGAGGCACTCTGCTCCCATTAGCTAACGCGCTAGTATACAGACCCCAAATTCGGTGTGAACAGGAATAGGGACAGAGAGCGCAAGCTCTTCACAATTTACCCTAAGCAAAACAAGCTCACCCAACACTTTTGGTGTATGGGGATGGTAACAACAACTTAAAGTGTAGCAAGAAATAAGATGGTGAATTGCTTTTTCTGCTTCAATGCAAGGAAATGACCTGAGTTAAAACCTAAACTGTTAAAAATTTCATTTCTTTGCAAAGGTGCCAAGCACAGGCGGCATTTTTAAGTTACATACAGCAGATACTGAGTAGTGATCCAGATAACTTTTCCACTACAAGGCAATCCAACAGCCCCATTATGACAACTGAATCCATTAGAACTATCTAAAACAAACTCTACCCAGAAAGTGTGCCTCCAAGATTCAACTTGTCTCCATCACTGTAGAAAATTATTTTAGCTTCCCTATCCCAGTTACCTAACTGTAAGGACAACTGTACACCAACAATGGCATTATCTTGCTCTCCTTTTACTATTACATCTACAAATCAGCAAATCTGTCTGTCAAATGAACACATGCCATATTTAGTGAGGATGACATTTGCAATTTGATGAATACATTTTTTTCAATCTTGTGCTGGTCTGCATCAAATGTCTTCACTTTAATTGCACTCACGAAATTTTTGTATCATAAATAAAAAAACCCGGATTTTATTACAAAAATAAAACGCTTCAACTTTTTCCTCAATACTTTATCAAACGAGGTGACTGTTTTTGCACCTTTATAGTGTGCCTAAAAAGAAACACACAAAGATTTTGGCCAGCAAAAAATGTAAAAATTTGAATTGGTGGATATTTGAACGAAGATAATTAGTAACTAAAGAAAAATGGCAACTCTTCACAAAAGTGGCTTAACTACTGGGCAGTGCAAAAGAAACAGCAAAAGCAAAATGTTCACTGGGAAGTCTGCTATGGTGATGCAGCTGGAAGAATATTCAATTGCAATTTCATACATGAACTTAAGCTCGATTTTTTTTGCTCAAGGTGATAGAGAAGACACTGAAACCATGTAGTTCCCTCCTTTAGTTGCAATAATTCTAAGATTTCTATGAATCCCAGTTATTTACACTGTCCCTTTAACTCAATTTAGTTAAAGTAGGAGGCTAAATTATTTATTATCTGTACTTTCCCCATATGTACTTCATGTGTTTATGGCCACCTACGTCAATAACTGAAGGTGAAACGGGATGACTTGGAGAAGCTACCCGCATGTCCCTTCACTTTTATTCAGGCCTAGTGGATCTAGTACCAAGCAGTGTTCCATGAGTGATAAATTTTCTGTTCCGGAAAAACCACAAACAAAGCAACAACAACCGAGCTTAGTCTCAAGCGCAGAACTGCATAGTGCTTACAGCAAAGCACAATAAAGGGGTAGTGAAGAGATTTTCTAAAAAAGTTGTGTTGTGTGGGTACTTATAACTGTGGAACCTCAATAAACAGTGCATAACCGTTCTTCTGTCCAATATTGGCGAATCGGAAAAAAACGCAGTTCATGTCTGCCGGGGCTTTCCTGCTCAAATTGTGAAGTCACCTCTTGGTAAGAAGCCAATCACAGTTCCCCCTTGTCCGCATATGTCGGCAAAGAGCGGGCTCGCAAAGGGTCAGATAAATCTGCACCACAATAAAATTCACCTTGCAACTGAACGGGTAATGTCTGATCTCTGATGCGACTGATTAACATGGTCAAACTTGCAGTTAACAATGCGGGCAAGTGACGCAGGCTCAGGTAAGCAGGTTGAAAGTAAACTGGGTATTTGTAAACTGTTTACTCTGTTTCGCACGAGTTTAAACCGCAGACGTCTGTCTCACGTAGCCTATAATGCGAGTTGCGCGGACGTGCAGCCTCTGACCTGAGGAGATTAATGACCAAAAGCTTAAAAGGAGAATTTACTACCCAACACGTTCATCGAAGGAACTTCGACGAGTGGAAACTTAAAACCAACCCGTCATTTACTCATCAAGCACAAAAATAACTAGCGAGAAGCAGGGACACAGCGCTGAGTCCCGCCATCACGCAGTGCGATTGCTTTCCTGTTTCCTCTAATAAACAATGCTGTTAAAGCTGTTTTGTTGATTGGGTATGCTCCCCTTTGGCTCACTGCGGAAACGCTTAACCATAAGTGGGCAGTGAAAGCTCTAAGCTGACTAGTATTTATGAAAACACACCTGAGTGGTGGGTTACAAATGTAAAGCGGCTTTTATGCTGCAGTTTTCTGTCACGCGCACTTCTTGGGTCGATAAGGTAGTTGGTAAAGTGTCTGACAGCAATGTTGGCTACCCGTAAGGTTGGACTGGCCCGGTGTCCTCAGGTTGAAATCACACAAGGGACACTTTTTTTTAAAGCAAAGTGTTTTACCTCTACCCCCCCAAAGGTTCTTTGGGGAAACTCCCGCGAACAGAAAACTCCCGCGAGCAAATAAAAGAATTTACTGGCACCGCCAGGAATCAAACCTACAACTAATAATATAAGAAAGTGAGAGCCCGTTGTCTTACCGATTTAGCTACAAGCCCAAGCACAAATGCAGGATACAGGTGGTACACTCACCAAGCGCACCAACGGATTTACCCCGTGCATTCTCGCTAAGAGCCATGTCATAGCATCACGCGACCTCTCACGCCGCTGTGCGCTCCGCCCACGGCAGGTGTAGCGGCCCTGTGCGGGCTTGGGCATGTTCTAGGAGCTACAAAAATTAAAGGAAACTCACGCCAATGCATGGCATCCCACTTCTAGTACGCCAATGTGCTAACGCCTGTGGCCTCTACTCCTCACGTAAAAAAATCACAACTCCTTGTCATTCGCCTTAAGGTCAAAGCAAACATCAAAAACACATTCGAATACCCCTTGATGGCCAGGTCATCACTCTAAGCCCGAGCATCAAGCTCCTGGGCCTACATCTTCAGGCCAGTACCAAGCGTGACGTATCCTTGCAGCGACTGAAACACAGCATCAATCGAATCATACACATGATCCGGCGAGTTTCCACCAAGAAGTTTCGCCTCAAGGAATCCAATACCTTTTGATTAATTCAAGCATTTTTTTCCTCTGGAGAAATACTTACGTCGACCTAGTCTTCTTCGCGGTGAGGACATCAAGATGCTTTATATATAGATTAGAATTTCGGTTGAGCAGGCCCTTGGTCTTCCCATGACTGCGTCAACAGAGAGGCTGCTTAGCACGGGGCTCCATAATACAGTGAAAGAGCTAATAGAGGGCCAGCTTTTTAACCAGAAGTTACGATTGAGCATAACTGCGGGGGGTCACCTCAACCTTCACCAGATTGGCTCGGCAGCACAGAATATCACTCCGCTTGATGTACTCCCGGATTCTTGGCAACAAGCACTACAGACGCTCCCTTTGCTTAGAAATATAAACCCATCACACGAAGAAGGTCACCGAAAAGCACGGGCTCACGCGCTCAACACCACCCTCAGTGGGGATCATGCAGCTATGTACACAGACGCCACCCAACATCGAGGGCAGCAGTACGCCATCATCGTGGCTACCTCCTGAACTAACCTCCTCCGCCTTACCCTGACCTTTGCAGAGAACGAGAGAGTACCGTAAGGCTCATACAACTCAGCTCCTTCCGCACCCGAGGCGTCTTCACTTAATGCACGCGAATCGCTTTGACGCTGAATGTAAAGTTTGCTCAGAAAGAGGAACAGTCTGCTACATAATCGGGGTTTGCATCTTTAGCCCTCAGCACCCTCCTTTCTTTCCGCCAACTAGCAAACAAGATCAATGGGAGATGCTGCTGTCCAGCCCCTCTCTGCCTACCCAGCTTCAGCTGGTGTACAGAGCACAGGCGGCGCGCACGGCTTATGGGCTTCAGTGAAGTAGGAACCACTCACATGGGCTGCATTCTGGACCGTTCAGAAATCTCAATAGAAGTATTTTCTCCTGTTCTCCTCATCCTCCTTAGTGTCTGCCGCCGATCTCGTCGCCTTCGTCCTCGGCGGCAGTGACGGAGAAGTGAGATTGTATAACACCGGGTTTTAGCTTTTTTTTAATTTCATAAAATATTTTTCTCATGCGCTTCCCCAATACAACTCAACCAACGACCATTCATGCAAAATGCATCGATTTACCATTACCAAGAATATCTCTTTGAAGTAATAAAGGCTGGGGTTAAGCCCATTTCACTCCTCTCTCGTTTCACTATTTGTAGAGCGACGTGAGTGAATTTAAGCGACGTCGCATTGGTAATCGTTGTGGGTGCCATTTACAACTTTGCTTTCCAACCCTATTCACAGGGTGGATTTTCGCGAATTTTTTTGCTTTGACGATTTTTTGCCATTTGATATAAAATAGGTACAATTCCAAAGAGAATGCAGCAAAACGTGAACTTTAGCAGGGAAACTGGCTACAAATCGTACAAACAGCCAGTAGGTCTGAGTCATACCCTCTACAGGAGGCTATGTCTGAGTTCTGTTACAATGGTTGCCACACAAAAGAAGCGGTCGTGACACTGATCACGTGAATATAAAACTGGTTTGGTAACTAATAGCGGGGGCATTACTAGTAATATATTCGGTTTGCAGTTGTACAGGACAATATACACAATTAGCATTTACTTTTGACAGTTTTTACTCTGACGTCACTGCTATTTGCGCTGCCGACTGGCGATACGCGCATGATAGCTTGCAATGCACCTTAAAACAAGAATTTAGAAGTTTCCTAATTTCCAGCAGCAATGAATTGTGCAATTATTTTGGACTTCTGTTCTTGAAAGGTCGTTCAAATAGACAAAATTAAGCAAAGACAAACGAATTTTCTCTTGATGACCCCTTTACATTTCCGTGAGCTTCATATTTGAAGATATTCGATTTGAAACAAACTTCCCTTTCTTTCACTGTGCCGTAATCCTTCCTTTTCATATACCCAGAATCCTGTTAGCGCCCATGCTTTATTTGAACAATGCTGCCTATGAATATTTGCATTGGCTGTGTCTACCAATGAGCGCAAAACTGACTTGAAACAACACTCGTAAACACAGCAAAATATTTACAACCACAGAGAGTGAGTAGCTGACAAGTACTGGCACAGGGTATCAACTATTATGCAATGCAAGAACACAAGCTCAGGTTCATGGATGCACATGCACAAAAGAAATGTTATAAGGAAAGTTTCCACTCTCCCTTAAAAACAAGCTCTTCTGCATACTTCATCTCTCTGGTGTACAGGCCTCTTGACACAATCATACGTTTTCTTATAGGGTAAGCCTCCTGCTTTTGCCTCAAATGCGTTTCGCTGAACTAACACTATATTTTGTCTTGCGCAAGGGGTACAGGACTCCATATCTCAGTCAACCAGTGCAAGTCATGCCTCCACAAAGTTAAGGACCACTTCGGTGTGCAGATTGTCAGGATAAAAGAATTGGAATTCCTGCAGTCATTTGTGTTAGCGGCAGTGCATAGAGTACTAAAAAAGAGAACCGAAAATGCAATCAGTAACACTGAAAAGGAGTGGGACAATAGAAACTGTGAAGTTGTGTCACAGATTCAAATTATGTCCCATACCATAAGAATGGTAATGAGTGACAGGTGTTGAGATGCTGTTTTTACCACCCATCCATCATGCAGGAATGTGCGCCCGCAGTGTAAGCAAGATTAAAGCGACCCTGCAACTTGCTTTGAGCAGTAAACAACCTACGGGATGTTTCGATTACACTGCGAAGAATAGCTTAACCAAATATTACACGTGCACACGAAGCAGCAAGCACGCAAATTACTGACGCCGAAATACCAACCGCACTTTCTTCATTTTTTTCTCAATATTTATGCACCGCTGGCACCTTCGAAATAACGTCATTTCTGCCATGGTTATCCTATTGGTTGTTTGTAATGCTCTACCGCCATCGGCGCTGTGCACCAACCTTTTCTATGCCTGAACCTGTACGAACAGTCTCAGCATTTCTTTTCTTTTGGGTGTGCACGAAGTGTGAGTGGCAAGCTCAATACTTCCCTTTCAATTGAAAACAAACTTGAAAACAAACTTTTATTGCTCCAAAAAGCCTGAGTGTGCTCTTGCGCGCCGGTAGCCATGCCTGCTTTTTTGTTGCTCCACACCGGAAGTACACCCCTACACGTTACGTAGAAAAGGAGAAAACTACCCTGCCTGTGATATATCTAAGGCCCCCTAAGAGAGCACCGCGAGCCACCCCTTCTCCGGGAGAGTGCGTGCAGCTTTCGTCGTATTGTCCCACTTGTATGCATTGAATTGAGAGGGAATGATTATGTGCCATGTCTTATCACAAGTACCTTCCATCATAGCGAACAAATGTTCATGATTCTTGAGGGAGGTTATTGCTGGGACAATACCGTTTACCCCAAAATACATTCCGAGTAGTCGAGGGTAAGTGCTGCGGGTCCCTTTGATAGACAAGGGTGCGAGAAAAAGCACACCAGTGCCTACGCAAGTTGTTGTGTAGGGACATTCCTTATGAGATACATACCTATTTCATGTGGACAGGTTTACATAGAGCACACTGGAAGGTGTGTGAACATGCGATTGCGTGAACATGAACATAACCTCTTAGTTGAGAACTGCACAAGTGGGCACCACCCCATCCATAGGTCTAGGGGCGACATCACCCATAGAACCACCCCCATTCATAGGCACGACACCGCTACGAAGTCAGTCATGTCACTGCATCTCTTGGCGCAGGTCGTCCTGCTCGGGTGCTTTACGTCTTCCCCGATCCCTGCGACGCCTGCCTGGCTGCAGGCTGCAACTCGACAACATTCCGTAATCCGCCCGTCGACCAGAAAGCGCGCCCTGCCCAGCAACCAGCTCTCCCCCTCGTCGCCTGCTCACCCCTCCGGCTGCCGCGAACAATTACCGGCCATGGTCAACCAAGCTTATTTAAGGAGCCCCTGCACCGGACCCGGACGGGGCACGACACCGTTACAAATTCGGTCATGTCACTGCATCTCTTGGCACAGGTCAGTCACCCCCAGTACTTTGCTTATTGCCTGCGTTCAAATGATCCCTTTTTGATCGCGGTGTCGTGCCCCTCCGACACACTAGAGTCCTGCCGCAAATCCTTGCTCAACTTACTGTTCTCTATCTCTGCAAATGTCCTAAATGTTTAATTCTTGCTAATTGTCTCAGGAGACGTTCAATTGAATCCCAGTCCCCAAAATGTAACGCTTGAATCTCTCGCGGATGCTATCTCCCTCATACAGCGGTCCCAGGCCTCTGTTTTTTCCGAGCTCGCATGCATTCGTTCCACACAAGCCAACTTGCAACAAGCTGTCTCCGGCCTTTCTCTCTGCGTGGACGCATTCGATAAAAAAGACTTGTACTGACCAGTCGGGAGGTTCGCCTAGTTCTGCCACTGCCAACGAAACTATTTCCAACCTAACATGTAAAATTATGGTACTAACTGAAAAATGCGACGACTCTGAGAACCGCCTCCATCGTTCTAAGCTGATATTTTTTTATTACAGGACGCCGACGGCGAAACGTGGGACGAATCCGGGGGCAAGATTGTCTCATTTTGCTCCAAAATCTTTCGCTGAACATTTCTAGCCCTGATATTGAACGCGCGCACAGGCTAGGTCGTTTTCGTCCCGTAACAAATGGACCCATTATCATTAAACTTACGCACTTCAAATACAAGTAAAAAATTCTTTCAGCTGGACCAAAACTTAAGTGCACTTCATTCTCTATTCCCGAGGATTTCTCTGAACGCACACGACTAGCCCGGAAGAGGCTTCGAGAACACGGCATTCAGTACAATGCTTCTTTCAAAATACGATTTCATCGGCTCACAATAGGCGAGAAACATTTCATGTACAATGCCGAGTCCGATAGCATCGTTGAACTGAAATCATAGCGGTCCAACAGTTCCTCCAAGCCTTTACCTCGGAGATCCCCAGAGTCATTATGTCCGACTATTCCTACCTAAAACCCCAGCTTTCATACTATGACTGCCACCCTCACAAACGTACGCAGCTTTTTGCCTAAAAAGGATGCTGTGGAGGCCCTTCTTGAGGATAACTGCACAGACCTCGCTGTTTTCACCGAATCCTCGTTCACCCCCGGTGTCGACAATCATGAGCTTCTTCACTGCACTTCGTTGTTTACTACGTACCGACGCGACAGGCTTGGTCGGGGAGGTGGAGGCGTTCTGGTGTTTGTGAAATCCAGCATAGAATCCAACCTCCTCACTACGAGCTGCGAATACGAAATTCTCTGCATCCGTGTATCTCTCCCTACATGCACGAACATCCTGATCGCCTGATACCATGCCCCCGACTGCGACCGTTCTTTCATTGAAGATATTTCCTCCGTCGTCCTCGATTTGGTTACCCGCTTCCCACGGGCAAACTTAATACTTTGCGGAGATCTTAATTTTTCTGATATTGACTGGACTAATTTTACGGCCCACACACAGCAGTCTAGGGACTTCTTAGAATTTGCCCTTCTTTATAATTTTACACAATCAGTCAATAAACCAACTAGAGGTTTGAATACGCTTGACCTTGTCCTCACTTCAAACCCGGAACTTATCCAATCCGTGTAGTGTGCTAACGGCATAAGCGATCATAGCATTGTGCTGTTCAACATTTCGAGTCTCGTACCTAGGCGCCAACTTCCTAATAAGTACATCCTTGACAACAATAAAGCTGACTTCTCTCTTATAACGAAGAACTTGAACAATTCTACCTCCCATTCAACCAGAGTGCGTTTACCAGATCGGTGAATGAAAACGGGCTTTTGTTTAAAAATAAAATCTTAACCCTACTTCACCGCCACGTCCCCCTCGTCTGCATTCGCGGTGGTGCGGATAGGCCCTGCTGCTCCAATACCATAAGAAAATTATCACTTCAAAAAACTCCGGGCGGCAAGGAAATCTCCCTCTCCCTCTAAATGGGAAAAATATCTTTACAGCTTACACGAATACACTGCAATGCTCAGGCGCTCTAAAAATAAATACTTCCACAATGACCTCTGGGATATCCTACGCACAAAACCGAAGAAGTTTTGGAGATTGCTTGGCACGAAATACGCGCACTCCAACAGCATCCCTCTCGCTGACTCGGACGACGCGCCAGCCTCGCAGGATCAGTGTCCTAATGTTCCTAACTCCTATTTCACATCCGTATTCACTTGTGAACCTCGCCACGATACCCTCACTTTACGACGCTCGGGGTATAGCGAGATACCTCCCATTAAAACAACTACAGAGGGTATCAAAAAACTCATCAAAAACCTGCAGTCCTCTAGTGGTCCCGGTCCAGACAATATTCCAGCAAAGATATTAAAGCCTACCAACAAAGCATCGAGCCGCTTTCTCCAAATTACTTTAACCCAGTCTATTTCTGAACGCACCATTCCGGACGATTGGAAACTCAGCAAGGTTACACCAGTCTTCACATCCGGCCATAAATCCGACAAATTCAACTATCGCCCCATCGCGCTAACCTGCATCACATGCATGCTACAAGAGCACATAATTTATTTCCAGACCGCTGCTCACCTGGACAATAACAATTTCACAATTTCGTCTTTCACAACCAGCAAGGGGTTCCACCGGAGTTTTTCATGTGAAACCCAAATTTCCCAGCTCACTAAAGACCTCAACCTCAATCTAGATTCTTCTTTTCAAACAGATGTCATCTTTATTGACTTTTCCAAAGCTTTCGACCGTGTCCTCCACCAAAGACTCATTCGTAAACTCTCGTGCCTTTGCCTGCACCCTCTGGTATTGTCACGTGGATATTTGTCAAGCCGCGATGCCCTGCTTGCGATGAGTGGGATTGCCGTGCAAAGTTCAATCCCCAGTTAGTGCTACGTTCTGTGCGTCTTGGTGAACCAGGTTTTTGAAGACGACGACATAAATGTGTGGGTCCACCACTCGCGGGCCAGACTGATTCAGCAATCTTTGCTGAGCCTCGCCGTGCTGCCTCTACTCTTCGGTGTAGCGCTACGCCTAATAAATAGGTACATCGCCATCCTGCTATCTACACCGCCGTCTACTAAGACGTAACACTGGTGGAGAAGCCGGGTTTTCTTATGCCTGGATCCCTGTCCGGCGCCAGCCCAGAAAGGCCATGTCTCATCAACACGCCGGTCCATCGGAGCAGTCGGCGCAAACTCGGTCTCTCTCCTGAATTACCGGGTCTTTCCAACGTCCGCACCCGTAAGCCCCCGCAAGCTCCCATCATGGCCACACCACAGGTGGTAATTCACTAGCCTCGCGAACCCAATAAATTCCACGGGGATGCCTTCGAGGACGTGGAAGACTGGGTTGCTCACTTCGAACGTGTTGCCACTTTTAAGCAGTGGGACGATGCGCACAAACTGCGGCAGGTGTACTACTAGTTGGAAGACGGCGCTCGTATTTGGTACGAGAACCATGAGGCTACATTCACGTCTTGGACCGACTTCCGCCAGGAGCTTCAGGAAGCCTTTTCCGACCCGGATCGTCCAGAGAACGCGGTGCGGTTGCTGGAATCGAGAATCCAGAAACCTAACGAAAGTGTCACCATGTTTGCCGAGGACATGGCACGCCTTTTTCGCCGCGCTGATCCTGCCATGTCGGACGCGAAGAAACTTCGCTACCTTATGCACGGCGTCAAGGAGCAGCTTTTTGCCGGCCTTGTCCGAAACCCGCCACGCACTGTGCACGAGTTCATCAGAAAGGCCACGGCTATCGAGCGGGGTGTGCAGGAGCGCAGTCGTCAGTATTCTCGGAGGTCCGCCAACGCTCCCGGAACCGCTGCCAGCCTGACGAGCGATGACAGCTCTTTGCGGGAACTGATCAGTTTGTTCTTGCGTGAAGAGCTAGGCAAGCTTGGAATTGCGACTCCACAGCCGACGCCCTCCGTGGCCAGGATTGTGCACGAAGAGCTCCGCCAAGCATTCTCACCTCCCGACCCGCCCGTGCAAGAGAGCCCCGCAAGCTACGCAGCAGCAATGCGTCAGCAGCCTCCAAACATGCCAACTGTCCCTTTCCGTCTGCCACCCCCGCCTGTGCAGTCGTGGCGCACTTCGCAGCCGAAATTCGCACCGACCCGGGTTCGCAAAACGGATTTGTGGCGCACAGGTGACTGGAAACCCCTGTGCTATCACTGCGGTGAGCCTGGCCACGTCTACAGACGGTGCCCCTACCACGAGATCGGACTACGTGGCTTCTCTCCGGCTGCTCGTCCTCCCCGTCTTGGCCAGCGGCCGACCGAAATTGCCGACTACCTCACTGCACGCAACACCACGTCGCCTATTCGTCGATCCCGCTCACCGTCTCCAGCACCGCAACTCCCGCCGACCCGTCGCGCCCCTCGAGACGGCCCCGACGTCCGGTTTCCAGCCCCCGGCGGGGAAGCTAGACGAAGCGACCTGGGGAGCGAAGGTTGCTGATTGCAGAAGCTCAGAAGACCTTCCATCACCGCCGACGTCAACCAACGGATGTTCCGCTACCACTCGACGGGAACAAAGCGCCCATACAGGATTGCCGCAGTTTAAACACACAACGACGACGACCCTTAACGCCGACGAAGGCGCTAGTGCTGAACTCAGGGTTTCTATCGACGGGCATGAGGTGACCGCTTTGCTGGACACCGGAGCAGATTACTCCACCGTGAGCCAGCAATTTGCCGAGCACTTGCGCAAGGTAAAGACTGCGTGGGGCGGGCCTCAGTTTCAGTCCGCTGGAGGCCACCTCATGACACCAGTCGGGAAATGCACGGCTAGGATTCGTCTAGGAGGCTCCGACATTGTCGGCACGTTCGTAATTCTACCTCGGTGCTGCAAAGACGTAATCTTCGGCATGGATTTCTTGCGCGATTACGACGCCGTTATAGACATCGGTGAGGGCAGGGTGAGCCTTTCGACGAACCTGCCTCCAGTACAGCCTACCGAGCACCGACGTCTGCCACTGCCTATCGCTGCTGACGACGTACGTGTGCCGCCACGATCATGCGCGTTCGTCGCAGTAGCGTGCGCCGATCCTTGCACTGCCGATGGCGTTGCCGAGCTGCACACATCGCTCTTCCTCGGCCATAGTTTTGCCATCGCGAGAGGCCTGGTGCACCTGCCCTGTGGCCGCGGAAATCTCCTGCTCACCAACTTCACCAATGAACGCCAGCACATCCTTAAAGGGACTACTGTAGCCTTCTTCGAAGCTGTCGACGACACTGAGGGCTGTTACGTGCTCCAAACTGGTGCCACCACAAAAACAAGCGCCAAACTCGCAATAGACGTCAGCACCAACCTGTCGTCCGAAAAACGCCGAGCGCTCCTCGACCTGCTTGAACAATATGCGGACTGTTTTTCGTCCACGGCAGGTGTCCGCAAGACGCATCTGACAAAGCACAGAATAATTACCGAAGAAACAACGAGGCCCATCCGTCAGAACCCGTACCGTGTGGCTCCCAAGGTGCGCGATGCAATACGGCGGCAAGTACAGCAAATGCTGGAAGACGACGTCATCGCACCGTCGAAGAGTCCCTGGGCGTCGCCCATAGTCTTAGTGAAAAAGAAAGATGGGACATTACGGTTTTGTGTGGACTACCGCAAACTCAACAAGGTCACCAAAAAAGATGTCTACTCGTTGCCTCGCATTGACGACTTCCTCGACAGACTACGACATGCCCGCTATTTTTCGTCTATGAACCTAAAAAGCGGGTATTGGCAGATCGAGGTCGATGAACGCGACCGCGAGAAAACCGCTTTTGTGACGCCTGATCGACTGTACGAATTTAAAGTGTTGCCGTTCGGGTTGTGTTCAGCTCCAGCCACTTTTCAACGACTGATGGACACCGTGCTGTCGGGCCTAAAGTGGCAAACTTGCTTGGTGTATCTGGACGACGTGATCGTGTTTTCCACCACGTTTGAAGAACACCTCGAACGTCTCACGTCCGTCCTCGAGGCAATACGATCCGCCGGACTTACACTAAAGCCTGAAAAGTGTCATTTTGGGTACGAGGAACTCCTGTTCCTCGGCCCTGTGGTTACAAGTGTTGGAGGTCGACCTGATCCTGCTAAGACTGAAGCGGTATCTCAGTTTCCCGTGCCAACCAACAAGAAAGCCTTGAGGCGCTTTTTGGGGCTATGCTCCTATTACCGACGATTTATACAGGACTTCGCCCACATTGCAGCTCCACTGACTATCCTTACAAGGGATGATGTCGTGTTCCTTTGGAATGACGAGCAACAGAGGGCGTTCGGCGAGCTGCACCAACGGTTGCAAACACCTCCGGTCTTGGCGCATTTCGACGAGAACGCCACCACCATGCTTCACACCCAAGCCAGTAACGTTGGACTCGGAGCGGTTCTTCTGCAATGGCAAGACGGCGCCGAAAGGGTGATAGCGTAGGCCAGTCGAACGTTGTCCTCTTCGGAAGCCAACTACTCGGCCACCAAAAAGGAGTGCCTCGCCGACGTTTGGGCAGTACTTAAATTTCGACCATACCTGTATGGCCGTCCATTTACAGTGGTCAGTGACCAACACTCGCTCTGCTGGTTGATGAGCCTAAAAGACCCGTCTGGACGATTAGCTCGGTGGAGCCTTCGGCTTCAAGAATTTGACGTCAAAGTCGTTTACAAGTCCGGCCAAGAGCATGCCAACGCCGATTGTCTCTCCCGAGCACCAGCTGTCCCTGCGTCAGCGAATGACTGCACCGATGACGACACTTTTCTTGGCGTGCTGGACACAACCTCCGTGTCACAACAGCAATGGGGGGACTCCGAGTTACGGCCGCTGATTGACTTCTTGGAGGGACGTTAACCCACTGTGCCGCGGGTGTTTTTAAGAGCGCTGCCATCCTTCAGTCTCTGCGGTGGTGTTCTGTATAAAGCGAACTTTTCTCCGCGTGGCCGAAGGTACCTACTTGTTGTTCCCGCCATACTTCGTAACGAGGTTCTGCGGGCTTGCCACGTTGAGCCGACGGCGGGTCACCTCGGCTTCACCCGTACCCTGACTAGGATCCAGCAGTCATACTACTGGCCAAAACTTTCTGCAGCCGTGCGGCATTACGTGCGCACGTGTCGCGAATGTCAACGACGGAAAGCTCCACCACTCCGGCCAGCGGGCCTCCTGCACCCTGTCCAAATCCCCGAGAAGCCGTTTGATAAGGTCGGGATGGACCTGTTGGGACCATTTCCGACGTCGTCCGCGGGGAACAAGTGGATTGTAGTCGCCACCGACTACCTAACTCGGTATGCAGAAACAAAAGCCCTCCCAAGAGGAACTGCATTCGAGGTTGCCAAGTTTTTTATTGACGACATTCTTCTCCGGCACGGTGCCCCGGCCATTGTTATTACGGACAGAGGCAAAGCGTTTACTGCTGGGCTTGTCGACGCAGTGATGCAACTCAGCGGTATAGCACATCGGACCTCAACAGCGTACCAACCGCAGACAAACGGGTTGACTGAGCGGCTCTACAAAACAATAGCGGATATGCTTAGTATGTACACCGACGCCGAGCACAAGACCTGGGACGCCGTATCGCCATACGTGACATTCGCTTACAATACGGCTCAACAAGACACGACCCGGATTACGCCGTTCTTCCTCCTTTACGGCCGTCCCATGACCACTATGTTGGACGCAATGCTGCCTCACGACACCAGCAACGACAACATGCAGCTAAATGAGTTTACGGAACAAGCGGAAGAGGCGCGTCAACTGGCGCGCTTACGAACAAGGCAGCAACAGCGCTGTGACACGCACCGTTACAACCTCCGTCACAGGACTGCCGTTTTCAAACCCGGCGAACGAGTCTGGATATGGGCTCCTGTTCGACGTCGAGGACTCTCTGAAAACGTCCTAAAACGCTACTTTGGCCCTTATAGAGTTTTGCGCCAACTTAGCGACGTAACCTACGAGGTTGTGGATGACGGAATTGTTTCTCTACGCCGGCGTAACCGCCGCCCTGACGTCGTTCATGTCGTGCGTATGAAGCCCTATCTCACACGTTGAGGGACAATGCCGCAAGCGCATCCATTTCATTTTTTTCCAAGAGCTTTGCACGCATCGGGACGATGCTGTCTCGACGAGGGGGCAAATGTCACGTGGATATTTGTTAAGCCGCGATGCCCTGCTTGCGATGTGTGCGATGGCCGTGCAAAGTTCAATCCCCAGTTAGTGCTACCTTCCGTGCTTCTTGGTCAACCAGGTTTTTGAGGACGACGACATAAAGGTGTGGGTCCACCGCTCGCGGGCCAGACTGATTCAGCCATCTTCGCTGAGCCTCGCCGTGCAGCCTCTACTCTTAAGTGTATCGCTACGCCTAATAAATAGGTACATCGCCATCCTGCTATCTACACCTCCGTCTACTAAGACGCAACAATATTATCATGGATTAGATGCTTTTTATCAGATCGCTCCAAGTTCACCACCGTCGCCGAACGTCAGTCACGCACAACCACGGTAACGTATGGGGTACCGCAAGGCTCAGTCCTCGGCCCCCTCTTATTTTTAATCTACATTAATGATTTACCGTCAGGCATCTCCTCCTCCATCCGGCTTTTTGCAGACGACTGTGTTCTGTACAGCAAAATGTCTAGTAAAAATGATCAGCTCCTTCTCCAAAACGACCCAATCCACTTAGAAAACTGGTGCTCGCTGTGGATGATGCAACTACACGTTTCGAAGTATAAATTTATGCACGTCACCCGGAAACACTCTCCCGATCGCTTTACATACTCGGTTACCTCAACTGACTTATCACGGCAGGAGACCTTCCGGTACCTCGGTGTCCTTTTAAACAGCAAACTAACCTGGTCTGACCACATCCAAAAACTTGCAGCCGATGCCTCTAAGATCCTCGGGTACATCCGAAGATCGCTATCATGCTCACCTGCTCGAGTCCGCCAATTGGCATACACTACCTTTGTACGCGCAAAGCTTGATTAAGCTTCAGCAATTTAGAACACCTATCAAACTTATTTGATAAATTCGCTTGAGTCTATTCAAAATCGTGCAGCCAGTTTTATTTCTTCTACGTACGGCTTTCCTTCGAGCATCTCAACTATAAAGTCGTCCCTCAGTCTCCCCACACTTGTTTCTAGGCGGAAAATAGCAAGGCTCTTTTTCATAAATTATGTTATACATTTCCCGACATACACACTTCATTATTGCTACCTCCACTGCGCACCTCACGCCGCCTACATAACTCAATAAACAAGCGGTGCCTGTATCGCTCCACAAATGCGTTCAACAAATCTTATCTTCTATCGCCATAGAGGAGTGGAATAACCTGCCTGAATCTATAGCAACTGAACGCGACCCTTCCAAATTCAAGATGTCATTACCAGTACACGTATACAACTAGACCCCACGTCCGAACAGCATGAAGTACGACCAAACGCAGATGTTAGTGTATAATTTCCATGTGTGGTGTTCTCCTTGCTCTTTTTTTTATCGCTGTTACCTCATGCGCTAATCTGGTTCTTGTTTACACATCCTCCTCCTATTGGCGCCCCATGTGTCGTGTCCTCATTATTTCCTCTCGTGACTACATGGGCTCAAACTACTGAAGGGATCACTACAAGCGTGTTGTGCTCCAACTTTGCTTGTGTGCCCTCCATACTTCTGTCTCACCTTTTCATGAATGATGTTAAATCTGTTGTATTTTCTCCCTCGTTTTTCTTAAGCCATTGTGACCCATTGTTATTCCATGCAGTCAAACGGCTGCTGGGATGAGGGATGAGTCCCTTCTTGTTTCTTCCCCCAAACGGCTTCCCTGCTTTACATGTTGCCGACCTTTCTCTTTGGGGTTTCATTTTTTTCCTCCTGTCTTGTTTTTTTCTTTTGTTTCTCCGAACATGTATACGCTTTCATTTTTTCGCTTCCCCCATTTATGCAGTTCTCCTGTTATTGCTGTTGTCATGTTTATGTAGTGTTATTGTTCTCGCTGTTGTCGTGTTTACGGGGCTTTCATATTGCCCCTGTGTTTACCTTGTTTTATCATGACCATCGGAAGCTCTCCTTTCTGCCCCCCCCTTATGTAATGCCGAAGACAGGGCCTTTAAGGGTAATTAATTGATGATGATGATGAAGCGCATTCTTTACGCTCTTAAAGAAAGTGAAAATTGTCCAGGTTCAGTGATACATGAGGGAGATACAGGAAGCTTGCTACATAGGAAAGAACAGATGCGATTGTTTCAGTGACATTTGAACTTGTCTTCATATAAAAGAGCTTATTTATTAGGCTGTGAACTTTCCTTATCACATTGTTTTGCATGCAAGTGGAGGCACATAACTTTGGCCTGCAATTATGTGTTCTTACGCTGACTAAAAGTTAGTTGCTAGTCATTGCCTATTCTCACCAGCTACTCTGTGTGATATTTCAATCTTTGAATATTTCACGCCAAGTACAAGTATCGTCAAGATGCACCAACTCGCCAAACAAGCCTTTCTAAGTTTGAAAGAAGGGCTGCAATAACCGGAAACACAAAGCAATCATACTGTGCTTTATGGCTATGCCAAGGAACCCCCCAGTAACTATTACCAGCAGGTATTGTTTAAAGCCTAATAAACTGCATGCCAATTTGCACGATTTTAAGATGCAGAAATCCCACAAACCTTGTGAGATTTGCAGCAGTGACGCATATATTTCGCCATATCGTTCACAGCGATTGTGGCAGGATCAGTAGCAACGAGCTCATGCCAGGCACTGCAAAAAAAAACACCCCGCATATTATACGGCACTTTGCGAATGAAAGATGAAGAATTAACCGAAACGAATAAAAAACCGGGCAAGCATTTTGAATGTTTGACCGGGGTCACGAACGGTTATCACATTGTAAAAACTATTCTTTCTTTAGGATCTTTGCAGCAGGCATAAAATTTTAAAATTTGTTAGCATCAGGAAACTAGTCTCTAAACGGGTCCTCTGACACAGGGGTTCCCTCTCGCAAATGTTGCAACGTAATCAGACCATGCTTGTGAATCTTCCCAGGAAAACCTTCCCTGAGTTGTTCGCAACACCCAGAAAGTTTTCGTAGATGCCACCCATCCCTGCAACAAGTGAACGGATCACGAACTGACAATCTTAGGTTGTCCAGTGCTTCATGTTCAGACGATATACAAAAATGCTATAAATCAGGGGCTTCAAACCCGGAGCCCATGGGGCAGTATTATGTGACCCACTGCACAATGGTAGATCCCCTTTGTCACTTACTACCTGAAGGATCATATGTCAGTTTCGACCTCAACTGGCTGGAGAGCTCGTGACATTCGTCCTGGAAATAAAAATGATAAGGATTGCTATTGTAGTTTTGTACACTGCTTTCAATTTCCCCCCCAAAACTTATTTGCCTGCAAAGCCCCCCTCCCCTCCCAACCAATGTGCCCTCTGGAACCCTCCGTGCGCATTGCATTAAACGCGGCGCTCCCCCTGAAAACATTGCTGACCGCTGCTCTTCCGCAAATTTGCAAGTATTTACTTTGTCACTACTTCTTAAATTCAAAGTGAATGAAAATAAGTAATATCTATCCTTTGAATGCATCCAGCAAGCATACAAATTCAACAAACCCTTCGTGATTTCAATAAGGGGCCCATGAAGACGTGCTAGGGTTTAGGATAGGCGAAGTTGATTCTAAGTAGAAAAAGACGAGACTGAAAAATGGGCGAGATACATGAGACAAAAAAATGAGGAAAAACAGAAGTGCTGTTGTCTGTACTTGTTTCTACGTCTTTTGTGTTGCCTGTTTTGGGCATTTCCTTCCTTTTCACCCAAGACGACAGCAGACATTTTTTTAAGACTGGGCAGTAGCTCATGGCTCTCGACAATTGTGTTCAATGGAAAACACTGGCGCCATCACTGAAGGATCTGTGTTTTCTCAGAAGAATCAGGCAGAGCAGGCCGCCTTCGATATGTCATTGGAGCCCTGACTTAGGCAGTTTGGGGAGAGGCACACATGGCATCACACTGATGTTGATGTCTAAAGAGAATCCGCCCTTAACTTTTTTGGGCATGCACAAAATAAAACCGACCTAAAATATGTTCTACCGAACAGTGACAGGTTAACCTTCCTGAGGGGTATGTTCATTTACAAAGAAAGCTTCTCATGTAGTCATCTGTACTTTGAACGTTTGTGCCAGCACTCATTTAAGGAACAGTTTGAAGTTTTCACTATTCCCCACACTATAATGTTGGAAGGGCCTTCTGACACATTGGCAGGCAGCAGCAAAAAAAAATGGGCAGTCTGCAAACTAAATTCCAGACCGTTGTGATGAAACCAAATCTTTGTAATCGGTGATCAAACCTTGCGGAGCTCATCAGTGTTGAAGTGCTAAATGACATAGCCATGATGCTCGTTCTTGCTTTAGGTTCTGACTCTAAGTAGAAGCAGGCAACTGAAGCTCACCTGAACCCTCAGGGAGTTCCGAGAAAATGCCAGGCATGATTTAAATGATTTGCCGAAAATTCTTTTAACTTTAAAATCCGCCATGCTGTTGAAGAGACATCCAAATAATGGTGCAACATCCAACCATTTGCAAAACAGCTTTCCTTCATTTTATGCTGCTCTCTTTATGCAACTGCATTGTAGCTGTTTGTCCTTCATGTTATCAATAGAAATTATTGTTAATTTTGACATGGAGCCCTTGAAGGACTTGCAAGAAGTCAACAAAACTGTTTGAATATTCAAATATTTTGGTTGTCCCTGCAGCATCCCTTAATTGAGATTATTACCCTAGTTACACGGTGGAAGTAACCGCAGTTGCGTTTAGCGGTGGTTACTAATGTTTAACTGCGGTTATCACAAACTGCGGTTTTGGCTGTTACATGCGAAATTCCAAGTGTGTCGAATGCGTCACTTGGTTGTGAGCGTAACAAAAATAAAGTAACAAACTTTTAACCTCACAATAAAAACCAAAGGCGAAGCAGTGTAGACAAAAGAAAATATCGTTACATATTTGCTTCAGACCCAAACGCACTCGCGTGAGGCGAAAAAGGGGCTTCCCCAGCAGCTCGCGTCCGGCTTGTTCTCGGGTCGGTTTGGTGTTGGAAACTTAGGATCCCAGCGGATATTTGACCGGCGCTATCTCTACAACTGCAAAAACAATCCATAGCACAATTTTTAACCACACTAACATCCACGTTCTAGCATGTGGAAGTTCCTTCCCGTGATCAGATTGATTTCGAAGAGCGACAAGAAGCTGTTGCTGCAGAGGGCTGGGCCGGTTCGAGCGGCTTTCAGTGCCGTGCGGACAGGAGCATCGGCGTGTTTGCAGGCACGACCGACGTGTGCGCAGATTGTTTGCTATTGCTGAAAACGCTTCATTATTGCCTGCAGTGTCTATTTTTTGGCAAAGCATCAGTAGAATTTGCAAATTTACGCTTTTCTCATAGTTGATCGGGTGGACCGGGATACAAGCTGCTGCTCACGGGCGGTCGTGCTGACTGCAAGACCGACGCAAAGAGCGCAAGCTCCTCTTGGGAGCAACTTTGGGGTTCCCGCTATTTGAGGCCTTTGTCTCCTTTAAACTCAAGGTGATTTTTTTCGCCTGCGCTGATGCGCAGCCACTTTCGTCCAAACTGACTTGTGCGATTTTTGAACACTGCGGCAGCGGCAACTGTGGTCAGCGTAACCGAACTGAAGTGGCCAAGCTCAGTTTGCCTTAACCATTGTTATCGGGGTAACTGTGTCCATGTAACTAGGGTATAAGTCTCCCAGTCCACTGTGGAAAACTAGCAGGCGAGTTTTACTTATTACATAACCAACTGAAGTGTGGTTTAAAATAGGCTATTTCAATCTCTCAGTTGGAAAAACAAAGGCCATAAAATGTGTATTTCGAGAACACTTATTGATATAGTTCTGTCATTATTAGGCATCATACTACATTTCCCCACCTGTTTCTTTATCAAATAAACAGTGAACCTCAGCCGCAGTGCTCCTCAGTATATTAGCCTTTATTCGAATACTCACTCATATTAAAAAACCTCACAGCAGCCACTGAATAAAAAGGTTTGTGTGAATGACAGGAAAGGAATGCTTCTATCATAAAATTACAAAACCCGGACCCCGTACGTACATTATTGCACCGTTTTACAGCTTAATACTGTTGGCTTTATTTTAGTTGTTCCAATTACGGCATAGTAACGCATTTCCTTCTAAGTGTTGTGTAATAAAGTAAGGGTATTGCAAGAAACACACGCCTCAATATTCTACGCATAGGTGTCCTCGCAGTGTTGAACCTCAAAAAATAAAGCACACGCGATAAGAAACAAAAAGTCCCAATTTTTTTGCACCAGGGCTAAGAATGATCAGTTGGCTAGATTTTAATACTTTGCTGCCCAATATTAATGAGGCCACGGACATGACAGGGAACAAACTCAGTACGCTCGCAAAAGCTTAACAGCCACAGAAATGGCAGCGTGCAGGTGTAGTTGACAAAGAAAGATGCCAAAAAAGGTGTGTATGTGTATGTAGTGGGAGTGGTGGGGAGAGGGGCCATCATTAGTTGCTCACTAAAGCCACCAGTGGTTGTGTTAAAACTAAAGGTAGGAAAACTATTTTCTGCCCAAAAAATGCATGAATGAAATTTACTGCTCATTGTTTAGCAGTACAGCACTTTCCAGGCTCACTGATGACTTTTTTTAAGAGTTTCGCAGCACCGTAGAAAGCCACGGCTTCTTTCACTTAATAACTATGACTGCTCTAAAATTACAGCCAGGCTGCATTCAGAACTTCTCCATCCGAAATACTGTTTTCCAAAGAACAAACTATTCACAGCTGTGTTTCACTGAGCATCATATTTACTGCTTTCAAAACAGCGGTTTATTTGTACTGCAGAAACATGGGTTGCTCGAAAGTTTCTTTTTTATGTGAGCTTTCTAAGGAAGGTTCGCAACCTGCATTTAAAGGCTAGCAGTGTACTGTGTTCGCAATGAAAAAAAAAAGGCTGCAATATTCAATGTCTTTGCTGTAGTGCTCACATAATAGCAGCGGCCCATGCGCTGCCCCAAAGCTGGGAAGTATGCACGCACCACTGTTTGCAAGCAAAATTCCTACAAGCTCCTAGAGCAAAATCTTCTGAGAAATGTCATCACATCTAAAAATACACTTTTTTCCTTTCGTGCAAGAAAATGCCCAACAATTTCCTAAAATACTAACTGGACCTTCACACACTGACACCTACCTCAAATAATTGGAAGATCTCGATCAAGGACTGTATTATGATAATTGCTAAACTTTCCCTACCTCTGCAATGATTCATAACTACAGGCACCCCACTGACTCCAGGGACCTGCCAGGGGAAATGCACACGTCTTTTTCCACATTGTCATAGTGAATGGCAAAAAAGCCACTGTCTCTCGAGCTAGTGCCACAGCACTGACTGGAATATTGCCAGCTTGTTCTATCCCACGGTTATTAACCCAGTAAGCCTCTAGCAAACAACAGAGGCTCGAAATTTCCACAGAGAAGGATACTAAAAAAACTGAGCAGGCTTGTCTACACAGTACAAGAACTTCGGAAATTGCGATTTGTTGCGGGAATAAAGTTTCTGAGGAAGCATAAATAAATGCGACCTAAAAGACATTACATCCAGCTGCCCACAGAGAGGAAGCTATTATGCGCACACTAGGTTTCAGAGCACACATCGTAAACTTGTGCGAGCGAGAAGCTGCATCTTTCACAGTTTTCAACATTGCAATGAACTTTCTAAAAATAAAGCACTGATGAGGTTAGATAGTGCCATTACAATCAAACACTGCTTCCTCAATTGCATTCTACACGATTTGTCTAAGCACCAAGGTTTTGGCAACTACAATTTTATTCAACGAGTCAGCACACTACAGCTTAACAGTGCACTAGAGAGCGCACTCATGGTGGGCGAGAACTAATTGCACGTTGGATTTGCCCATGCTGTGCATAGGCTGCAAATTGCACCGTGTCGCATGTTATCTTTTCAGATTCATGTCCTCTGGCTGGTATATTTTGTCGTGCCAGTCCTCTTGAACATAACAGCCGTACCCACATATTTCAGACTTTTTTTCTCCCGCATTCAAGTCGGCATGCCTTGGGTGAAATTAAAAATGTGCAAAGGCTACTTGTTTGAGCGTCATTGCACAGTTGCTGAGTACACAAAAAAATAACAAACACAAGATCGTTATGCAGCAAACACCATAACTAATATTTTGGGGGTCCCTGAGTGCTTCCGCCAATAGATCATTAAGCCCAAGTGAAGATATTTGAAGGTAGCAGTTTTACAACAATATGCGCTGTCATACGCTGTTTTTGTAGCCGAGTTCTTCATTCCAAACCCATTATCAATCGCTAATTTGTGTTCCCTACAGGTTAGCTTTGTTCACTTCATAGACGAGAAGCAAACAAAAATCAACCCTTTTCTAGTGCTACACCTCAGATGTGAGGGGAAGGTGAGCGCCCAGCAAATTCGTAGGGTACAGGAGTCGGGTGCAGCAATTGAGTGCAAAAAGCTGGTACAGCGACATATAGCTCCACAAACCGGCTTTTGGGGAGAACCACGCACAGCTTGGTTCATTTGCGGCCTGCGTACAGCATAGGCGATCCTCGCATGCAACTAGCTTTCACACTCGCGTTTACCCCACTTTCTACTGCACTGTTCAACTGTGGGTTGCTAACACGTTGAAAAATAGCTTACCAATTTTCAAATCAGATTAGGTGTCTGAATCAGCCGCACGATAACCAGTCTAATGCGGCTGGTGGCATGTGGCCTGGGCCGTGGCTGCTCCCGCTGTCCCCTTGGAAATGCCAGCACGGCTCTACACTAATCCCGGGAAAATGGCACCAACCTGAGATGGTTGCAGAATTGTGGTCTATATCCAGGGCACCTACCAAACAGATGCATTAAAATTGCTTTAGTTTTTCAAAATTTCAATCAGTCTTTCTGCATATTTTCATGAGTAACATGAGTTCCTTAATCTCTAGGCAGTCTGAAAACGTCACATGATGCTGCCGTGCTCCAGTAAGCTGAACAACCAAAAGAATAGAGGTGAAAAAATATCATACATTTCCTAAATTGAATTAAAATAGTTGAAAAAAATACAGATGTTGCTGTATTTAGTTGATTATAACACGTTTTATTTTTGCAACCTGAAGTCAACCCTTGCGTTACAATCGAATACCGCAATTCAAGTTGCCTAAAAATTGCACTGATGCACCCAGTTGTCATCAATGGCTACAGTTTTGACCATTTCGCAATCTACGTCGCCAAGATGTGCCAGAGCTGTTCGGGTCCACAACAAGTTAAGACCGACTTTTTCCGATTTCTTGCTTTTTTTGTCGTGGTTGACAGCCTGCGCAGCGTTGTTGCATCTCCTTTGCACCGTACTTTTGTTTTGACGTATAGGAAACTTTCATTGCCCTAAAGTGTTTCAACACCTCTTCAGCTCCGATTGTTATGGCCACGGGTTGCACTCAGTATGACCCATGCTATCTTGATGGCTCAAGAAATTGGCAATCCGGAAGCTCCTTGAAGAGTCACCATCGATCGTCTGTGGATGGCAGCTACTGCGGGAGCACCTTTTTACATGCGAACCTTGCTCAATAGGTTTCCGAGGGCCTTGATACAGCTGCAACGTAAAACACAAAAGGGTGTTGCTGATTTCGCCACCAAACAGTGCAACGCCTCTTGGCAGTCAGTTTCGAACTGATGCAGATCAAATCGAACGATATCTCTCGACAGATGGGCTTCCAGCGAAGTTATAAGTGTCACAGATGGGCGCCTAGCCCAAGTGTTCAAAAAACAAATGTGCTTTTCAATAATTTCAGTGGCCTCACATGAGTTCCTTGGCGGCTTTTTTTGGCGTGACAGAAAGGTACCCCAGGCGTTACTTTCATGGTTTTAATTATACTCTTGGCTGCGATGAAGTCAACCCTCACGTTATAATCATGGTCGCATTAGAATTCAGTAAACACGGTAGTGGTTGTCTTTGCATTATTATTAGAAGGGCACAATTCAAAATTACCACACACTATGTTCTCTGTGCTTTTTTCGACTGATCTTGATTAGAAAAGCAAGAGTATAATGAAAAACGAAACGAATTCTTATTTGTGCCTGATTGTCAATGAGAGAAAAGCTTTTGAGGAATTAAACAAACGACAAATTTAGTAGACACTGAATATTACACACTGTAAGCACACAGACAGTAATTGGTACACAGAGGGGTTGCGGCCAAATCGTTAGGGAGCACTGCCTTGCTGCCCCAATGCCTACCTAAAGTAGACCATGCAGGGGCACAAACCAGCATGGTCTACGTTAGGTAACCTACCCATCCGTACCTTAGATGCATTTTATTTGCCAGGGCTATGAGCAACTTTTGCCCTCTCATCCCAACAAAATGCACTGATGAAAGTCATGTGGTTACGTTACGCCGTCAAATTGAATGATTGCACGGTTTAACACGGTGAACACATGGGCTATCAGGCGCGCAGCAGTGGAGGGCTCAAGATTAATTATGACCACCTGTGATCCTTTAACTTATACTGAAATCTCGACAGAATAGTGTATACACTTTTCGCCTTCATCAGAAAACCAGCCAGCGCAGCCAAGATCAATCCTGCGTATTTGGGCTCAGCACCACACCTTAACCACTGAGCATAGCTGCGGGTGCGTTACGCTGTCAGTGTCTCAAACTTGCAAATGCTGCTAGCTACTAACATTACCCTTTAGTGCAAATACCCAAACTTCGGCTGCTTCCGGTTTACATTGTTTTTGTACAATTCGTTTTTTTACACCGTTCGTACACTATCTTGCCCAATATATGTTCAGTATGATGGCCAGGCGATAATGCCTAGCCAGAATTACCAGCCGATCAAGCCCGAAAGAATGAAACCTTGAATTCTCAAGATTCCAGAAAGCAAACTCGTGGTCGTGAGGAGCATGTGGCTATGCTTCATTTAAAAACAGAACCCAACAGGTAAACCTTTGTCTGCACTAAGCTTAAGCACTAAAGACATTTTATTTATTTATTTATTTATTTATTTATTTATTTATTTATTTATTTATTTATTTATTTATTTATTTATTTATTTATTTATTTAATAATACTGTCAATCCTATGAGGAATTATGGCAGGAAGGGCAAAATAACACAACCTTTAACATAGTACAAACATACAGCATTCACGCGTACAGCACTATACAAAAGTTAAAGAAGATAGTATCGGTTTGTGCATCTACATGTGCAACAGATAAGTGTTAGTACATCACAACAATCATGTAGCTGCAAACAGCGTCTGAAATGCCAAAAAACAAAACAAAATATAAAAACACAAAAAAAAACAAAAACAAAACAACTCAACATGATGCGGTATAAGTCGAAGCTACTATGACTGAAAAACATCTATGTGCGCAGGTGATCTTCCAGCAAAGACGAAAACGTTTCATAAAGAGGACTGCTTGTTACGGAGGAAGGCAAGTTGTTCCATTCATGTATGAGAAGTGGAATAATAGAGAAATTAAAACAGTCGGTGCGGCATTGGTATTTTTGAAATGTTAGTGGATGCGTGTGTCGTGTTGATCTGGTTCCTGCTTTTGATATATACACGAAGCTATCTATGTGTAACTGCTGGTTTACTAATTGGTATACCATCTTCTGCCGAGCAAGTTTTGCTAGTTGTTGAAGATTTATTATTCCTGCTTTTTTAGAAGTTCTGTGGGTGAATCAGTTGTCCTGTATTTGTTATAAATAAACCTAATAGCCTGTCTCTGCACCATTTCAAGTGTTTGTATAAGTGTGTTAGTGTAAGGAAAACAGGTGACGTTTGCGTATTCCAAAGTTGGCTTGACAAATGTATTATAAGCGAGTAGTTTTGTTTCTGGTGGTGCCTGCTTTAGTCGTCTTCTCAGAAAAAAGAGTCGCCGCAAGGCAGCTGATGTAACATTGGCGACATGCGAGTCCCATCTAAGCTCCAGTGTTAAAGTTACGCGCAGATGTTTTGGTTGATTCACGACTGTCAAGGGAGTGTTATTAACGGTGTAGCAAAACATTGATATCTGATGTTTTCGGGATATTCTTAAAAGAGCTGATTTTGTTGTGTTTAGGGTCATCTGCCAGTCGGAGCACCAATCGGACACTGTGTGTAAAGCACTGTTAAGCAATAGATGGTGTTGGGGGGAATTGATTTCTTGGTAAATATTACAATTATCCGTAAATAGCCTTACGTTAACCCGAATATTTTTAAGTAAGTCATTATGGATATTAAAAACAAGATAGGTGCGAAAACACTACCTTGGGTTACAGCAGATGGGACCTTGACTATGGATCACATTTCTTGATAAATTTGAACGTATTGTGATTAGTTAGACAAGTAGTCTTTTATCCAGTCATTGATTGTGCCTTTAAGTTTGGTTGCTTCTAGTTTCTTTAATAGTTTTGTGTGAGGTACCCGGTCGAATGCTTTCGAGAAATCAAGCATTGTAAGGTCCGTTTGCTTCTCGTGGTCTACGCTTAAGGATAGGTCATGAATCAATTCAAGAAGTTGGGTGACGGTTGACATACCTTGACGAAAGCCGTGCTGATATGGTGATAAAACGTGCTCATGGGCAAGAAAAGCTGTTATGTGTTTCAGGATAATATGTTCAAGTAATTTACATGCCGTGCTTGTCAGGGAAATTCGTATGAAGTTGGAGGCACCTGCTTCTCTGCGACTTTTGTGTACGGGGATTACTTTTGCCATTTTACATTGGGCGGGTAGCGAGCTAGTTGACAAACATTTGGTACAAATTATGCACAAATACTTGGCCATCCATTCAGCGTATCTTTTGAGAAATACATTAGGTATATTGTCGGGTCCAGCCGCTTTTTTAGTATCAAGCATTAACAGAAGGTTGAGAACACCGGCTTCGGAAACTGTAGGTGGGGGAAGTTGCTGGTTCAAATGAATGGTTATGTCAGGACAGATTACGTTATCTTCAGTAAAGACTGACTTAAAGTGGTCGTTAAACAAGTTGGCTTTCATGTTATTATCATCAGGGGGAGCAATGTTTCAGGGGAAGCAAGGTTTCAGGTATTTTCAAAATTTTGGGGGAGATGTTTAGAAAAACTTAGGGAGCGTATGGCTAAAATACATAGATTTGGCTGATTTTATTATTGCTTCATACTCGTAAGCGCTAAGCTAAGATTTTTTCTAAGTTTAGGGTCACGTTTAACCCTAAGCATTTTTCTAAGCCTCTTCACTTTGCGTTTCGCGTGGATAATGTCTCGTTTTACCCATGGGTTTTGCTTTTTAGTTTGTTTCTTTTTAGTTGGCACATAGTTATGTATTTATTTATTTTATTATACCTTATAGGCCCCTAAGAGCATTCAGTAAGGGGGTTACATTTTTAAAGAACATTAAAAAAATCGCGGGGAAAAAGATCAAGAGATAAGTACACTATATAAAGTTTGGCTTATCGGCTTACAGACCTAAATGAAACACGTCATAAACGTATCTAACAGACAATTATCACAAACGCACAGGGTTTTTGTGGAACCAAAAACATCAGAAAACACTCAAATACAAGCGGAAGGCACCCATAAACAGTAACAATAATATTCTGGCAATTCATAATTACACAATTACTAAGAAAAATGTCGGTGCAGATTTTCGGTAAAGCTATCTTGACTAAGTATGCATGCAATTTGGTCGGGAAGGTCATTCCAGTGCATAATTGCTCGAGGCAATGCCGTTGAATTGAAAGAAAGTGTCTTGCCAAAAAATGCGCGTGAAACTCAATGTTATGATGGCGTCGTGACGTACGCACTGGAGCGTTAAGAGGAAGCGGGTTAGGTCTAACGCGAACTATGTGTGTATCAAAAAGGCAGAATAGCGCCACAGTGCGACGGGTATCTAGCCGCTGAAGTAATAACTCTTGTTTGAATTGGGTAACACGATGATGGCGGTCATTCTTGCGTGTAATAAATCTGGCGGCTCTGTGTTAAATAGATTCCAGCTGGACGATTAGGCGTCAATGCAATGCAACGTGATGCCGTAGCCTTGCATTTTTCCCACAGTGTTTCTATATCTGTGTTTATGTTGTTACCTATGTGTTCAAACGAAGCAAGCTTAAAAGGAAGATGGTCTGTTCCAGTGATGTCGTCAGCATTGTTAAAATCGAGATACGTAACAAAAGATTTGATTTGGGTATGGGTATCTGACGTAGGAACGGGGCACAAAATAATACTGTGATCGGACATTCCATCCAAAATGTCAACTTTAGCTTCGTCCGATGGATAATTTTCACTTAAAAATACCAGATCAAGGATGCTTGAACAGCTTTTTGTACCCGGGTAGGTTGAGTGACCATTTGGGAAACATTAAACGTTAACATCGTGTCGATAAGTATGTCGGAACACGTGGAGTGATGCTGCATGGTCTGCCAATTTATATCAGCTGGATTAAAATCACCAAGTAGCACAAGTTTCGCCCCTAGAACGCGCAGGTGCATGTAGTCATAAAGAGATTACAGGGTATCACATTCGGATGAGGGACTGCGATAAACACAGTCACAAAATTGGGCGAGGAGACTGAATTAGCTTACAGAACACTGCCTCGACTCCAATCACTTCTGGCAGGGCTACAAAGGGGATATCGCGTTTTATTAGAATGGGCCACACCACCGCCTCCGGACGGTTGATCTTTGAGTAATATTGCACAGTTAGAAAGCGCCATCTCAACATCTTTGATATGCTTTCTTAGCCAAGTTTCAGTGAGCGCTAAAAAGTCGGGCTCGATGCTTACCGCCAAAGATTCCAACGATGTAATTTGTTCATAATGCTACGGGTGTTCACATTTACAAAATTTATTTCTATCGCGGTGGTGCGCGACGTGGACGTTGGAATCGCGTTGCTGTTTCCTCGTTTTTTTTCCTCTTGAGATGCTCGGGGCCTCGCGCTGACTAGCACAGCGTCATTTGTTTCTTCATCACACCGGTATAAATCGTCATTTACCCGTAGTTTGTCGTAAAGCAAGGATAATTTATCTCCAGATTCTTTTCGCAGTTTTCCAACTTTCCAGAACGTTTTCCGGATATCACTTACCCTAGTAGAAAAATCCTCTCCAATAGAGAAATTTCTTCCTTTTAGCTTCTGAAGGTACCTTAGGTTCAGATTCTTGTCTCGGAAGTCCAGTAGTTTAGAAATAACTGTTATCACTTTTTTTTTCTGTCAGGTTTTCTAATTCTGTAAATGCAGTCGATGTCAACCGGCTCAACTTTCAAAATTTCTTTCAAAACAATTTTCTGATTTACAGCTTTTTCTAATGTGTCAGCATTTTCTTCTGCTTCCTCAGGCGCGCCATACACCAGAAGTTTCGACCTCCTTGAGCGATTTTTCAAGTAGTTCAGCTTCATTTCTAAGGCTGATACTGTTTTCTGTAGCTCGGCTACCTCAGCCATGCAAGAACAAACTTTTTTTATCTAGGGAAGTTAACCGTTCCAGTTTATTGTCGATCGCTGGTAATCGCGGTTCTTTGAGTTCCTTTAGGTCCCCTGTGATTATTTCAAGCTGCTTAAAAAGTTCGTCGAGATCGGGCCCCGGGTTGGTATCAACATATCCAGCTAGTATAAGTAATTCTTTGAAATATGTATGCACATGGCACAACATAAGACAAACTGGCCGAGGGCGCAGCAGCACAACTAAACAAAGGTTGTTTGATCGAATACATTTGCCGTAACGTTTGCTCACCTGCAAGAAGTAAACAAACAGGTTCAGTCTGCGCATGCCGGGTGAGCTGCCGTGCCCTATGCCGTGTCGGTTTCGTCTGCTAGGCTTTATAGGTTCCCAAGGTGTCCGCAGTGCCGCCGTTGCGTCCTGGACTTCCGCGGAAAGACTGAGGGACATCGAGACATGACGGACGGTCCCGGATCCAATCGCAATTTTAAATAGATGAATAACATTACGTCTAATTAATGAGCATTATTAACACAAGATAGGAAAGAAAGCATAACAGTTCATTTTCCTTCTAGAAACACATATTTAGTCACAATAAATTTCAAATCGTTCACATGCTCATGCCACGACAACTGCGCACTGTGCTTACAGCATTTTGAGGAGTCACAGTATACAGCTGACATATAGAAATGATTAGCGATGCCTCATTGCAGGTGCGACAAATACTGCAGCTTCACGGCATACACAGGATCTGATTTCAAAGGGATGGGTGTGCTTGAATACAAAAAAACAAGGAAAGAGTTTAATCAAAGGCTCAATTCACAATTCAACTTCAAAATTAGCTTTGGGATCCTGTGGGCATACTCTATATAACCTCCCATTGTTTTTATTTTGCTTGAACGAAACTACTAAACGGTTTTTTAACTGACCACTGACAAGAACCCTAAGTAAATTTAGTGCATTGATTGCAAAAAAGGAAGTCTAGACTCTGCATTGCAGGAAAAGAATAGTTAGTGCACTTATCTTGCCCTTCTGTTTGCACAAAAAGTAGTTCAGCCTAACTAGCTCACATGCACTGGAAGCGTGATGGATATGATGCAAGTGTCCGCTATGAGTACCATCACCCCCCTAGCGCAGCATCCAACATGCAATGCCTAATGCTCAGAGCCATGGCAATACAGAAAAGTTGATATGTATACAGGGGTTATTGCTTCTAATATGCATGCGTACGTGATATGCTCCTGTCGGTTACAACTGGTGCATCTATACAGCCACAGCTCCAGCATTACAATTACTTCTTGCAGCAGCGGTACTGCACCTGCAAAACCTTGTGCTTGCTCACATTCCCACACCTATGACATAACAGCTGCCCAGCCTCAAGCCGACGTTGAAGGTCTCTTAACCAACAAAACCTGGTTTGCACAGGCCCTACATCATGTGCAAAAAAATATCATAAACAACAATTCACTTGAACCAGACACAAAGGGCAACATTCAACATAACTGAAATGTGTTAAACATGCAGAGAATCCTAGCATTGAAAGGCTGAAAACTAGTATTCTTCCTGTTGTAACGCAAGAATAACCTTTCACAAGTTGGACTGGAACAAATTCTTGATGTAAAGGCCCCACGGCCCCCAAACGCATGCTCAGAGGCCCAGTTCTATTTCTGGGTTCATATATGGGTCACTTAAATGCAGTACCTACCTGTGTTGCTTTTCATCTTGCCACACATCTCCCACCTCGTGAAGCTGCAGCCACTTTTAAATGAAGTGGTTGCAAAGAAAAGTTACATGAGCATAAGCATCGTTACCTGCCAAAGTTAAAAGCTTACAGTACTCTACAGATTCGGAGAAGTAAGCCCACACACTCAATGATTGCTTTGTTATCAAGACAGCTATGTTAAGCGATCCAACCACAGAACTGATGAAGGGTGCTTAAAACCAATGCTAAAGACTAACATTAATGACTTGAATAAATCAAGAGCAGCGATGTAGGCGTAGATATTTCTTACAGCATTGTGAAGTATACTCAGCTTAGGTGCTCCCTTATTACAAATTGGTTAAAGAAAGGAAATATTGTCCAGCGAAACAGAACCCTAGAAAGCATTTATGAAAGGTTTTCAGCCAGTAATCAGATAAAAATGAAATTGGGAAAACGCTTTGATTGCACAGCTGAAATTTCTAAACTATTCCCGTGTTTCCTTTTTTTCTGTTGAAGCACTGAAAGCACTGAAAAGTTCAGCAGTCGCATATTGTATTGTATTTGGCCTGGTTCAAAGTGGCACAGCTATCAAAGTAAAACGAAAGTGCAGTGAAGCTGCCCAGCCGCATATATAAACAGAGCTCGTGCGATAAAAACCTGCATACGATACAAAACACCTCCATTCCTCACGATGTCATCAAGAGGATCGGTAATTAATTCAGACTTCCTAGCTTCCTCCGCTGCGCCTACCACCTGTCCGTCAACAGCGCTAGAAATATCGAGCGGCGACAGCATAAATAAATTGAATTTAGCTTCTGGGAACCACACTGTGACGCTGATGCGGAAGCGGGAAATCAACCCATAGCACGTTTCTGTACTGAATTTTATCGCGCAAGAAAATGCCAGCAAAAATGAACTCACCTAAAGTCTTTGTCCGGGCACGGGAAAACGACGCCGTTCGTCGATCGTTTGCAGCAGCATTTCAGATTATCATTAACCTCACGTATTTCCAAAGTGGCAACCAGGCTTTATCCGCAGAGGGCAAACACAAGTTATGATGGAATTTCACACTGAAAACATAAATCACAACACGAACAACCCACATTCGCTGTCAACCATGCTGTGAAAAGCCGTCCATGGGGCCGGGGAAGTTGCATCGGAACCGACCGCAGGGCCAAAACGTTAAAACACATGAGCAGAGTTCCGATCGAAAACAACAGCCGCGCCAAACTCATATCCAGAGTTCCGACTTTGTGTTTTCATGCAAAGGAATTATACAAGATTGCGAATTTTTGAATCCTCAAAGAATAAGTTATTCAAAAATTATATTGCTTTGTGCGCTCACAATTATTTCAGTATAAATAGAATTCTGATAGCAGCTTCTTTGAGCGCTGCCTTCTTACTCCCAGCCTGTTCTGATTGGCTGCCAATTTTGGCCCGAAGATTTAAGCCAATTAGGCTGTATCTTGAGCGCATGGCAGCGCCCAGTAGAAGCATTGAACGGGGATGATGATGACGAGTATAAGCCTTTGATTCGGGGCGACGACATGTTCATCTCAGCTATTTTAGTTATTTAAGTTATCTCGGGCTTGTTTTACCTGCCGCTATCTCTGGCTCTGATGCCCTGCGTCGTGCGCGGTCTCGTGCAGTTATCTGGGTCCTAACCAGACAAATGAAAACTCACGTGGGAATCGCAATGCTGTTCAGCTCGGACAAAGTTTGGCTTTCGGCCTGCTTCAGCGTAGGCTTGCGGAAAACTGCTGAACCATTCGGCTAGTGTGTTTACGGATCGTGATGATGCATTTATCATTTGAAGGTGTGATGTGAAACTGCGGAGGGCGTAATCTTACCAAGTGAAAGTTTTGTCCCAAGTGTCGCTCGCTTTTCCTTTTTCCAGCCATTTTGTTGGTAAGACTATAACTTTTTGCAAAAGCTACAGCGTTTATGTTAGTCTTTACTGTACTCGCACAGGACTATTCTCTAGCATTGCTTGTTTTGTCAAATGTTTTCGTCGTAACTGCTGCGAAGAGGATGGAGGGAGGAATACCTTTATGATACAGAGAAGTCTGCCTGGAAACGAGATATTCCACTTAGGAATAAAAATGACGAAAGAAATGAATACGCCACCACGGAAAAACGCACAAAAACACTATCAGTGCTAGAAACACCTAAATGGAAGGACGCACAAACGGGCACACAATGCACACAGTCACTGAATTTTCTAAAAGCGCGGTCACGAAGAAAAGGCAAGGCCTTTGCAGCCCTTGTCCCAGCCGCAGCCGAGTGCCGTAAGCCCTTGCTATAGCTGAGTTTTGGCATACATGTTCGATGTCCTAACGAACACAAGAATGACAGAGAGGTGATGCTCGGTGAAATGCCAGTTTTCTAGATGCGTGAAAAGAAAAAAATCCGTATCTGTAACTTTGGTTTCGGCAATTGTTTTTTAGTAGGAGGCACCATAATTACACCGACCAGCTGTCATGTTACCGTCCGCCGAGCGGCACACTTTGTGCAGGCCATATTTCACTGAAACTGATATTAAAGAAGACCATAGAGATAATGCTCCTACGTGGCACAAAGCATGAGTAAATCAAAATAAAACGTGCACGCAGGCTGGGTTAACGCACGAACACATGGCCTCCCGGTCAAAGAAAGCGGACTCAAAACAAACAACGGCCATCACGATGAGCATCAATATGGCTATTTGGAGATAAGTTGCGCATTTCAATGTGGTAGTTTTGTGTAAAGTAACCGTTATTATGTTTACTCTTGCGAGTAGTTCAGTTTGTTGCTGATGAGCTCACCTTTCACAAAGTGGCTAAAAAAACGGTTCAGCGGGGGCGTGCGTCGTGATAACTTTTATCACTGCCCAACATCACTCCGTCTCTTAAACGCCGCTGATTTTATTCCAACACAAATTAAATAACGTTAGCACATTATGCTTCTTGCATTTGAGATGTTCCAATACTGAAAACTACCTTCAGATACCTTCTCAAATATAGTACAAACTGCGTTTACGTTCCGATAACTGCCTCCCTTCCCTCCTTCTGGACTTTTCATCTAACACTTATGTGTGTTCTGGGTGTTCACGTAAATAAAAAAATTATACGACCGATGCGGTCGTTCAAACGACTATGAAATCAAAAACAAATTGCAATATGTCGGTTTCTGCAACCCGTGTTCTATGTAAGCGACCTTGCCACTATAGGTAAATATATTTGCACGTTGCTCACTTTAGTAACCTCATTACGTGGTTTGTTTGGCTCCCCTTAGGGATGATGGCTGTCTTGCCTAAATTATGTTCTGATATGTTGCTCACGTGAATGAGTAAAAACTTCTAATGAAGCCCAGTAGGAATTAAATAAAAAACAACACGGTGGGTGGCCATTTATCAATCCAGATACCCGGGAGCTTTCGCCGCTGCTCGGGCTCATTTTAGCGCGTTACTTGACTGCTACTTGGCTGCTAGAGGCTGAAACTCGTCCAATAGAAACTAAGCACTTTGCTTCTTTTCACCAACACTGAACGCTAACGGAAAGGGCTGCTTGATGGCACGACATGGCCGAGTTGCATGTATTTAGTGCTATCGCGATGAATGCTCCAAAATCCAGACACTATAAATATTTTCGCATGTAATTAGTATTAGGTGGCTTGTACGAGCAGGAAAATTTGCTCTCAAACGTGCTGGGTACAGTAATTTTGACGTCCAGAGAAAAAAAGAATGGCAAGAAAATGCCAAAAGGGGTGACTTTTTACTCTAGGTGGTATGCGTTGTGCGCCCTGAACATTGATAGTTAACTTCCTCGGTGTCATTGTTCGTTAGAAAACTTACGCTCTTAATTTGCTACCGAAAAGAACAATACCAATGACGTCAACGTCTACACGAATCAGGTCGGTGCCTATATAGGCTCGCAAAGCACGAATTGTTTTACGAACGTGTTGTTTCAGCCCACAAATCATATGAATTTTTGGTTTCAAATCTAAAGAATGGCATAAACCATATAATGGACAAAATGAAACGGGAACACGAGATTATTAACCAAAACACACAAATTACGCGATTTCTTTTCATGTAAGAGAAATAATCGTGCGGCTTTAATTCAGTAACAAAGACTGAAAATGTGCCTTTTTAAATATACCACTATCAAGCCGTTATTTGTCTTCACTATGCATATTCTTTGATTTGGCTTGTTCGTTTAATATTTTAGTATTCTCATTCCTTCCTCAATGAGTGTACATGTATATACAGCACACTATTCGGTGACTGGGCCCGTGCCCACGCAGCACCTTAATTCGGAATTCCCGTAATTGGGCAAGGGGCGGTGCTAGACCTGCGACCGACGTTAGCCGTTCAATTTTCGAAGAGCAGGGGCGTGCAGATTCATAAGCGGACCGGATAACGTACGTTTCCAAAACAACTTTTGAACAACTGCTACCGACGAATCACGAGTACTCTAGAACAGGATAACCGCCACTCACAATGTGTTTACCGGCAAGCGGAAATAAAGCGGTCGCCTGGTGGCCGAGCACAAGCTGATCATCTTTTGTAACCAGCTTTCAAGCAACAAGCGAGTACTCGGTGACGGGAAACCTGCCGCCTGTCTTTTGAATGAACGTTGCTGGAGCAAGTGCCGTTCATCGGCGGTGGCTGATCCGCCAGATAACTTCGGAGAAATTTTCGCCGACGGGGAACCGTGTTGATGGTTAACGAACGAAAGCTGACCAACTTAAGAACATTGGCTGCCGAAAACGTGTTCAGAGGATGGTGGCCGTATTAAACCCGTTTATCTTATCTTCAACGATGGCGAATTCGTTGCCGATGGCCGCGCATTTCGTAGAACAGCCGTAAGTTGGCCGGTAAGCATCGGACTCGCTGTGCTGCCTAGGTAAGTGCTGCACTCCCCAGCATTGTGATGTCGTAGACGGCAAGGGGACCACGCCCTACAGACAATGCTCAGCACCACTCGTATATGTAACGGTGTTCCAGGCCTTAATTCTTTTCCAAGGACTGCATTTCACCACGGACGTTTTGTTGAGACGAGAGCCTTAGCAGCTCTCGTAACACCCCAGTTTAATGGCGGACAAAAATACAGATGCTCCGGCCGCGCTGCATAAAGAGGTCTTCTCCTATATTCGTCATCTTGATCCTTAATAGGAATAATTAACAGGCACCCGCCCCCAGCAAATCAGGTGGGAATCACCGCGTCTATTTCGAACAATTTTTGAGCGGGTATACGTGAGTTTTGGAGGGAAGTAGTAGCTCCTTGTTACTATTGGGAAGTTGGTCCTACCTAATTACGCCCTCACTTTCGGGGTTCACCTTTCCAACACAACACATCTCGCAGAATGTTCATCGTCTGTCGCGACTACAACACCTTCAGTAAAGGGAAAAGAACTGTATATGCATTACAATACACACAGAAAATGTCTGATCGCCACCATCGTTCCTCATCGTCCTCTCTACTACACATCAGGTGCCCTTTACCTCTTTGCCGTCCAGGGAGTAAAGTTCCAAAAACCTTCCGCCGAGGCGAAAAAAAGATGGTGGACCCGTAGGAGATTGCCTTTGCACCTGTCTTTGCGCTTATACTTCAAGCAGCAGCGAGATTTTCTCCATGCTCCTGCCCCTGTAGTTCCGGGAAGGCGGTAGCCTCGTTGTCTGTTCTTGCGCCGGAACTTCCAAAAATGACGATTGGTAGGGAAACCATTGCTCCTATAGTCGTCGATTGTATTATCTTTTATCCAAGATTGAACTTTGTCATGGTCGCGTCGATGACGCCGTTGTCCGGCAGGAACGGCTTGTGCGTCAAAGAGGTCTAGTTGGGGTTGGTCTTCCAGGTTTGAGGGAAACTGAAACCACCGCCTGTGCTTCGTGTTAATCCCATGCTCGTGCCTTGCCTTCTTTTCTTCTGTCAGTGTAGTCAGCGTCATCACAGTTAAGTCAGTGGGCTTGGCAGCACCGCATCGATGGGTCGCACTCACGATCCTCCATTTTTTGTGCAGCTCTTCTGTCTGTTGTGCCCTGTACTCCTCGATCTCCCTTTTGGCCCTTCTACTGGAACGGATGCTCCCCGCGGCTTGCATCCTGGATTTCATGGAGAGACTGCTCGGATCCTGACCACCTGGCGCATCGCGGACGGCGCATCGGATCCACTGCAGCGCATCCCTCTCCCCGAGAATCACAATCTTCCCCGCCAGCCTTATCCGCCGCTCTGTTGGCCCTTTATCGCAAGCATCGGAACCAGATCATCTGGACCACCCTCTACTGCGCAAATACCCTACTTATGGCCGACACGGAATCGCGTGCCCTTCAGTGGGTTTTGCATCACAGCATCAATGGGTCGCACCCACGATCCTCCGTTTTTTGTGCAGGTGACCAACTCTTATAGCATTTTTGCTAAGCGTACTAGTCGTCGTTCTCTGCTTGTGCTGCCGTGCCCACAGTGTTTTCTTGGCATTTTGTGTCATTGCTGCCGTATGACGTTTAAGCTTCTTCTCTTGCTTGCCGGTGACTTGGAGTAAAACCTCCGTCCTTCGAAGCCTGTCCCTCTCCCTCGCGACGTGCTCAGCGCATTGAAACACCTGCAGTCTTTCCACGAACGAAAAAACCACGAAAAAACATTTAGTGACTTGAAAGATCGATTAGAAAATATCGAATCGGACTGCGCTTCCATTGCAATAGTTAAAACACAAATTCGAGCCGTCGAGTCGACAACGCAACCATGTGTTTTCCAGATTTCTGAATTGTCTGCGCGTGTAGATAACACTGAAAATAGGTCAAGGCGTTGCAACCTGATCTATTACGGCTCAAAGGACGCAAAAATGAAACTTGGGAGGCATCTGAAAAGCTTGTCGTTAACCTTTGCGCCGAACATCTTAACTTGACCATTCCGCCGCATAATATCGAACGTGCCCACAGGCTAGGTTCCCTTCGCCAGGACCGGCCCCGTCCGGCAGTCGTTAAATTCTCGCACTTCAAAGACAAACGAAGTATCCTCTCGTTGCGTAGTCAACTTAAAGAAACTGATTACAGCATAGCGGAAGACTTCTCCCCGAAAGTTCGCCTTGCTCGAAGGAACCTGATCGAATTTGGAAAGGCTCGTAATATGCAGTTTAAACTTAAATTCGACAAACTTACTTGTGATGGCAAAACCTTCGTTTCTGAACAGACTTCCCAAACTGTTACCGAACAGACCCCATAGCAACCATATAAACCTAGAAAGTCCTCTTCTCAACCCAGTCATTCCCCCTTATTATTCCTGTTTACTAACATGCCTAGCCTAATTCCAAAGCGTGATTCCTTACGTGACCTATCGAATTCATCTTCCAGTAACATTATCATACTCACAGAAACTTGGTTAAACCCATGGATACTCGATACTGAAGTGCTTCCACCGCTTAAAGAGTTTGACATATTTCGAAGGATAGAACCAGTAATGCGCGAGGTGGTGGCGTGCTAATAGCAGCTAATCGACTGTTACAATGCAGCGCCGTTAACTAATCAACATCACTTGAAATGTCTGGATTTGTTGCAACGCCTGTTTTCCTCCCGTACCGATTGGTGTGTGCTATCGCCATCCTAACAGCGACACCTCTTTTGCGGCTTCGTTTAATGACGCCTTGTTCGCAATCAATGCTACTCACCAGAACACCCTCATTCTCCTTTTTAGCAGTTTCAATTTTCCTAATATCGAGTTGTCAGACTCGCCCCTGCGTTATCATCCAGTAACGTTGCCTCTTAGTTTGTTGACACATGTGTTACTTTCGGGTTGTCCCAAATCGTCACGAATCTCACGCGAATTACTGATCATTCAGCCAACATTCTCCACTTAATCCTTACCACAGATCCTGATCGCTTTTCACCTCTGTGTTATGTCCAAGGGCTTGGTGACCACGCAGTCTTACACGCAACCTTTCAGTGCAGCCTTCAGATACCCAAAAAGAAAAATAAAACCTATACCTTTTAGAACCATGGCGATTATCTGAACATGAACCGGGAGCTTGAGACTTTCGCTGACAACTTCGCCAATAGTTTTTCAAGCCGCTCTGTCAAATCTAACTGGGAAATATTTAAGAATGAAATGCACCGCCTAATCGATCTTTATATATCAACTACCACCATAACAGAATGTCTTCACTCTCCTTGGTTTAACGTCGCTTTAAAACGCATGAATAACAAAAAAAAACGCCTGTTTCACTCTGCAAAATCTACTAGGCTGTATTCTGCCTGGCAAAAATATTACGCTGCTGCTAAAGAATATGACTCATTAATTGCCGAAACTTAACGCAAGTTCTACTCTGACACATTGCCTGCAATGCTACAAACTGGCCCTAAGCGATTTTCGAAGACCATAAACCCACACCAATCTCACCTTATCTCTTTACGCGACCGCACCGGGTGCCCTATTCCCGGTGCAAGGGTAGCCGATATCTTAAACACTGCTTTCAGTTAGGTATTTACTAACGAGCCTGCCAACGATCTGCCTGATATGCCTAATTTTTTTACATCCTTCCGACTCTAGCATTACTTTCAACACTACTGGAATTGTTAAGGTTATAGTCTCACTCAGTATTTCTGCCTCTACTGGAATCGTTGGTATTAATGCTAAAGTGCTCAAAAACACCAAATATCTATCGTCAAGTATATTGTGCCTCATATTTCAACAGTCATTGAACACGGGCATTGTTTCATTACACTGGTTTATTGGCGAAATCACTCCTGTCTTCAAAAAAGGAAACCGATCATCCCCCCTTAATTACCGTCCAATCTCTATTACGTCTGTATGCTCAAAAAGCACGGAACATATTATTTACTCCCATGTTTATAATTTTCTATCGTCGCCAAACCTTTTTAATTCCAACCAGCATGGTTTCCGCAAAGGCCTATCCTGTGACACTCAACTTGCTCTATTCCTTCACGACCTGCATTCGCATCTTGACCGCAACATTCCAATTGACGCCCTTTTCTTAGATTTCGAGAAAGCCTTCGATAAAGTCCCCCATTCTCGACTAATATTTAAGCTATCTCGTCTGAAGCTACATCCTTCCACGTTAAACTGGATTCACTGCTTCCTTACTCATCGTCAACAGTTTGTTTATGCCAACTCGCACTCGTCCGCCCTGTCCCCAGTTCTCTCCAAGGCACCGTGCTTGGGCCCCTTCTTTTTTTTGTCTATATTATTGACCTGCCCGACGTTGTCTCTTCTAATATCCGCCTCTTTGCGGATGATTGTGTCGTATACCGGCCAATAGGCGACTCTTCAGATGAGACTGCCCTTCAACACGATCTTCTTGCAGTTCAAAAGTGGATCATGTCACTTAACGTCAGTAAAAAATGTTTAATCTGTTTTCACCGTCGTTCTAATTATGCACCCCAATCGTATTACCTAAACAATACTGTGGTACTCTCCTGTACGTCAGTCAAGTACTTAGGCATCCACATCAGTCACGATTTAACTTGGTCCAACCATATCAGTAATATTACTAACGCAGCAGATCGTGTTCTCAGTTATTTACGTCGCAACCTTTCCTTATCACCATCGCCTGCTAAACTACTTGCATACAAAACACTCGTTCTTTCCAAACTCGATTACGGCAACGCCATCTACGACCCACATCAAGCCAACCTCTCTAACGTTCTTGAATCCGTACAAAACCGCGAAGCCAGATTTATCCTTTCAGATTATTCGAATCACTCAAGCAACTCGGCTTTAAAATCGACTCTTCTCCTCCCTCGGCAGTCTACAATGCCAAAGGAGGCTTAGGGGTGTCGTTAGGCTCTTTTCTTTTTCACAACGGGTAATTAAGTAAACATTTTTTTTAAATATACAGAAGAAAGAAAGAGAAACACGCGCCCAGAGTGGGGACCGAACCCACACCTTTCGATTACATGTCGAATGCCTTACCAATTCGGCTATCTGGGCGACTGTGTTCTCCTTCACTTTCAGGGCTATTTATATTTACTAGAAGTGTATCTGACTCTTGAGGGTGGTAGCCAGAGCCACTCTGACTACACGGGGAGAAGGGGACCTTCTTTACAACCCCCGGGGCGTGACTCGAATGTCTACAGCCTGTCATGAGCGGGTTACTGGCGGGAAGCCCTCTTATGCTACTTAGGCATCAAGGCTGCCAGAACCGAGACCCTCGCTAGGCTTTCGCAGAATAATATAGTAAGAAAATGAGGGGCTCATTGAGGAAATACAGAAAGATAGGTCTGCAGTCTACAATGCCAAAAGAGGCATAGGGGTGTCGTTAGGCTCTTTTCTTTTTCACTACGGTTAATTAAGTAAACATTTTTTTTAAATATACAGAAGAAAGAAAGAAAAACACGCACCCAGAGTGGGGACCGAACCCACGCCTTTCGATTATATGTCGAATGCCTTACCAATTCGGCTATATGGGCGACTGTGTTCTCCTTCACTTTCTGGGCTATTTATATTTACTAGAAGTGTATCTGACTCTTGAGGGTGGTAGCCAGCGCCACTCTCACTACACGGGGAGAAGGGGACCTTCTTTACAACCCCCCGGGCGTGACTCGAACGTCTACAGCCTGTCATGAGCGGGTTACTGGCGGTAAGCCCTCTTATGCTACCTAGGCATCAAGGCTGCCAAAACCGAGACCCTCGCTAGGCTTTTGCAGAATAATATAGTAAGGAAATGATGGGCTCGTTGAGGAAATACAGAAAGATAGGTCGGCAGTCTACAATGCCAAAGGAGGCATAGGGGTGTCGTTAGGCTCTTTTTTTTTCACTACGGTTATTTAAGTAAACATTTTTTTTAAATATACAGAAGAAAGAAAGAAGAACACGCACCCAGAGTGGGGACCGAACCCACGCCTTTCGATTACATGTCGAATGCCTTACCAAATCGGCTATCTGGGCGCCTGTGTTCTCGTTCACTTTCTGGGCTATTTATATTTACTAGAAGTGTATCTGACTCCTGAGGGTGGTAGCCAGCGCCACTCTGACTACACGGGGAGAAGGGCACCTTCTTTACAACCCCCGGGGCGTGACTCGAACGTCTACAGCCTGTCATAAGCGGGTTACTGGCGGGAAGCCCTCTTATGCTACCTAGGACTTAGGCTGCCAGAACCGAGACCCTCGCTAGGCTTTCGCAGAATAATATAGTAAGGAAATGAGGGGCTCGTTGAGGAAATACAGAAAGTTGGGTCGGCAGTCTACAATGCCAAAGGAGGCATAGGGGTGTCGTTGGCTCTTTTCTTTTTCACTACAGTTAATTAAGAAAACATTTTTTTAAATATTCAGAAGAAAGAAAAACACGAGCCCAGAGTGGGGACCAACCCCCGCCTTTCGATTACATGTCGAATGCCTTACCAATTCGGCTATCCGGGCGACTATGTTCTCCTTCATTTTCTGGCCTATTTATATTTACTAGAAGTGTATCTGACTCCTGAGGGTGGTAGCCAGCACCACTCTGACTACACGGGGAGAGGGGGACCTTCTTTACAACCCCCGGGGCATGACTCGAACGTCTACAGCCTGTCATGAGCGGGTAACTGGCGGGAAGCCCTCTTATGCTACCTAGGCATCAAGGCTGCCAGAACCGAGACCCTCGCTAAGCTTTCGCAGAATAATATAGTAAGGAAATGAGGGGCTCGTTGAGGAAAAACAGAAAGATAGGTCGACAGTCTACAATGCCAAAGGAGGCATAGGGGTGTCGTTAGGCTCTTTCTTTTTCACTTCGGGTAATTAAGAAAACATTTTTTTAAATATACAGAAGAAAGAAAGAAAAACACGAGCCCAGAGTGGGGACCGAACCCACGCCTTTCGATTACATGTCGAATGCCTTACCAATTCGGCTATCTGGACGACTCTGTTCTCCTTCACTTTCTGGGCTATTTATATTTACTAGAACTGCATCTGACTCTTGAGGGTGGTCGCCAGCGCCACTCTGACTACACGGGGAGAGGCGGACTTTCTTTACAACCCCCGGAGCATGACTCGAACGTCTACAGCCTGTAATGAGCGGGTTACTGGCGGGAAGCCCTCTTATGCTACCTAGGCATCAAGGCTGCCAGAACCGAGACCCTCGCTAAGCTTTCGCAGAATAATATAGTAAGGAAATCAGGGGCTCGTTGAGGAAATACAGAAAGATAGGTCGACAGTCTACAATGCCAAAGGAGGCATAGGGGTGTCGTTAGGCTCTTTTCTTTTTCACTTCGGGTAATTAAGTAAACATTTTTTTTAATATACAGAAGAAAGAAAAAAAAACACGCGTCCAGAGTGGGGACCGAACCCACGCCTTTCGATTACATGTCGAATGCCTTACCAAATCGGCTATCTGGGCTACTGTGTTCTCCTTAACTTTCTGGGCTATTTATATTTACTAGAAGTGTATCTGACTCCTGAGGGTGGTAGCCAGCGCCACTCTGACTACACGGGGAGAAGGGCACCTTCTTTACAACCCCCGTAGCGTGACTCGAACGTCTACAGCCTGTCATAAGCGGGTTACTGGCGGGAAGCCCTCTTACGCTACCTAGGCATCAAGGCTGCCAGAACCGAGACCCTCGCTAGGCTTTCGCAGAATAATATAGTAAGGAAATGAGGGGCTCATTGAGGAAATACAGAAAGATGGGTCGGCAGTCTACAATGCCAAAGGAGGCATAGGCGTGTCGTTAGGCTCTTTTCTTTTTCACTACAGTTAATTAAGTAAACATTTTTTTAAATATACAGAAGAAAGAAAGAAAAACACGAGCCCAGAGTGGGGACCGAACCCCCGCCTTTCGATTACATGTCGAATGCCTTACCAATTCGGCTATCCGGGCAGTCTGTGTTCTCCTTCACTTTCTGGGCTATTTATATTTACTAGAAGTGTATCTGACTCTTGAGGGTGGTAGCCAGCGCCACTCTGACTACACGGGGAGAAGGGGACCTTCTTTAAAACCCCCGGGGCGTGACTCGAACGTTTACAGCCTGTCATGAGCGGGTTACTGGCGGGAAGCCCTCTTATGCTGCCCAGGCGTCAAGGCAGCCAGAACCGAGACCCTCGCTATGCTTTCGCTGAATAATATAGTAAGGAAATGAGGGTCTCGTTGAGGAAATACAGAAAGATAGGTCGGCAGTCTACAATGCCAAAGGAGGCTTAGGGGTGTCGTTAGGCTCTTTTCTTTTTCACTACGGTTAATTAAGTAAACATTTTTTTTAAATATACAGAACAAAGAAAAAAAACACGCGCCCAGAGTGGGGACCGAACCCACGCCTTTCGATTACATGTCGAATGCCTTACCAAATCGGCTACCTGGGCGACTGTGTTCTCCTTCACTTTCTGGGCTATTTATATTTACTAGAAGTGTATCTGACTCCTGAGGGTGGTAGCCAGCGCCACTCTGACTACACGGGGAGAAGGGCACCTTCTTTACAACCCCCGGGGCGTGACTCGAACGTCTACAGCCTGTCATGAGCGGGTTACTGGCGGGAAGCCCTCTTATGCTACCTAGGCATCAAGCCTGCCAGAACCGAGACCTTCGCTAAGCTTTCGCAGAATAATATAGTAAGGAAATGAGGGTCTCGTTGAGGAAACACAGAAAGATAGGTCGGCAGTCTACAATGCCAAAGGAGGCTTAGGGGTGTAGTTAGGCTCTTTTCTTTTTCACTACGGTTAATTATGTAAACATTTTTTTTAAATATACAGAAGAAAGAAAGAAAAACGCGCCCAGAGTGGGGACCGAACCCACGCCTTTCGATTACATGTCGAATGCCTTACCAATTCGGCTATCTGGGCGACTGTGTTCTCCTTCACTTTCTGGGCTATTTATATTTACTAGAAGTGTATCTGACCACTGAGGGTGGTAGCCAGCGCCACTCTGACTACACGGGGAGAAGGGGACCTTCTTTACAACCCCCGGGGCGTGACTCGAACGTCTAAAGCCTGTCATGAGCGGGTTACTGGCGGGAAGCCCTCTTATGCTACCTAGGCATCAAGGCTGCCAGAACCGAGACCCTCGCTAGGCTTTCGCAGAATAATATAGTAAGGAAATGAGGGGCTCGTTGAGGAAATACAGAAGATGGGTCGGCAGTCTACAATGCCAAAGGAGGCATAGGGGTGTCAATAGGCTCTTTTCTTTTTCACTACGGTTAATTAGGTAAACATTTTTTTAATATGCAGAAGAAAGAAAGAAAAACACGCGTCCAGAGTGGGGACCGAACCCACCCCTTTCGATTACATGTCGAATGCCTTACCAATTCGGCTATCTCGGCGACTGTGTTCTCCTTCACTTTCTGGGCTATTTATATTTACTAGAAGTGTATCTGACTCTTGAGAGTGGTAGCCAGCGCCACTCTGACTACACGGGGAGAAGGGGACCTTCTTTACAACCCCCGGGGCGTGACTCGAACACGTCTACAGCCTGTCATGAGCGGGTTACTGGCGGGAAGCCCTCTTATGCTAACTAAGCATCAAGGCTTCCAGAACGGAGACCCTCGCTAGGCTTTCGCAGAATAATATAGTAAGGAAATGAGGGGCTCGTTGAGGAAATACAGAAAGATAGGTCAGCAGTCTACAATGCCAAAGGAGGCATATGGGTGTCGTTAGGCTCTTTTCTTTTTCACTACGGTTAATTAAGTAAACATTTTTTTAATATACAGAAGAAAGAAAGAAAAACACGTGCCCAGAGTGGGGACCGAACCCACCCCCTTCGATTACATGTCGAATGCCTTACCAATTCGGCTATCTGGCGACTGTGTTCTCCTTCACTTTCTGGGCTATTCATATTTACTAGAAGTGTATCTGACTCTTGAGGGTGGTAGCCAGCGCCACTCTGACTACACGGGGAGAAGGGGACATTCTTTACAACCCCCGGGGAGTGACTCGAACGTCTACAGCCTGTCATGAGCAGGTTACTGGCGGGAAGCCCTATTATGCTAACTAGGCATCAAGGCTGCCAGAACCGAGACCCTCGCTAGGCTTTCGCAGAATAATATAGTAAGGAAATTAGGGGCTCGTTGAGGAAATACATAAAGATAGGTCGGCAGTCTACAATGCCAAAGGAGGCGTAGGGGTGTCGTTAGGCTCTTTTCTTTTTCACTACTTCTACAATGCCAAAGGAGGCATAGGGGTGTCGTTAGGCTCTTTTCTTTTTCACTACGGTTAATTAAGTAAACATTTTTTTAAATATACAGAAGAAAGAAAGAAAAACACGAGCCCATGAGTGGGGACCGAACCCACGCCTTAAGATTACATGTCATATGCCTTACCGATTGGGCTATCTGGGCGACTGTGTTCTCCTTCACTTTCTGGGCTATTTATATTTACTAGAAGTGTATCTGACTCTTGAGGGTGGTAGCCAGCGCCACTCTGACTACGCAGGGAGAAGGGAACCTTCTTTACAACCCCCGGGGCGTGACTCGAACGTCTACAGCCTGTCATGAGTGGGTTACTGGCGGGAAGCCCTGTTATGCTACCTAGGCATCAAGGCTGCCAGAACCGAAACCCTCGCTAGGCTTTCGCAGAATAATATAGTAAGGAAATGAGGGGCTCGTTGAGGAAATACAGAAAGATAGGTCGGCAGTCTACAATGCCAAATGAGGCATAGGGGTGTCGTTAGGCTCTTTTCTTTTTCACTACGGTTAATTAAGTAAACATTTTTTTAATATACAGAAGAAAGAAAGAAAAACGCGCCCAGAGTAGGGACCGAACCTATGCCTTTCGATTACATGTCGAATGCCTTTCCTATTCGGCTATCTGGGCGACTGTGTTCTCCTTCACTTTCTGGGCTATTTATATTTACTAGAAGTGTATCTGACTCCTGAGGGTGGTAGCCAGCGCCACTCTGACTACACGGGGAGAAGGAGACCTTCTTTACAACCCCCGGGGCGTGACTCGAACGTCTACAGCCTGTCATGAGCGGGTTACTGGCGGGAAGCCCTCTTATGCTACCTAGGCATCAAGGCTGCCAGAAGCGAGACCCTCGCTAGGCTTTCGCAGAATAATATAGTAAGGAAATTAGGGGCTCGTTGAGGAAATGCATAAAGATAGTTCGGCAGTCTACAATGCCAAAGGAGGCCTAGGGGTGTCGTTAGGCTCTTTTCTTTTTCACTACTTCTACAATGCCAAAGGAGGCATAGGGGTGTCGTTAGGCTCTTTTCTTTTTCACTACGGTTAATTAAGTAAACATTTTTTTAAATATACAGAAGAAAGAAAGAAAAACACGAGCCCATGAGTGGGGACCGAACCCACGCCTTAAGATTACATGTCGAATGCCTTACCGATTGGGCTATCTGGGCAACTGTGTTCTCCTTCACTTTCTGGGCTATTTATATTTACTAGAAGTGTATCTCACTCTTGAGGGTGGTAGCCAGCACCACTCTGACTACACGGGGAGAAGGGGACCTTCTTTTCAACCCCCGGGGCGTGACTCGAACGTCTACAGCCTGTCATGAGTCGGTTACTGGCGGGAAGCCCTGTTATGCTACCTAGGCATCAAGGCTGCCAGAACCGAGACCCTCGCTAGGCTTTCGCAGAATAATATAAGAAGGAAATGAGGGGCTCGTTGAGGAAATACAGAAAGATAGGTCGGCAGTCTACAATGCCAAATGAGGCATAGGGGTGTCGTTAGGCTCTTTTCTTTTTCACTACAATTAATTAAGTAAACATTTTTTTAATATACAGAAGAAAGAAAGAAAAACGCGCCCAGAGTGGGGACCGAACCTACGCCTTTCGATTACATGTCGAATGCCTTTCCAATTCGGCTATCTGGGCGACTGTGTTCTCCTTCACTTTCTGGGCTATTTATATTTACTAGAAGTGTATCTCACTCTTGAGGGTGGTAGCCAGCACCACTCTGACTACACGGGGAGAAGGGGACCTTCTTTTCAACCCCCGGGGCGTGACACGAACGTCTACAGCCTGTCATGAGTGGGTTACTGGCGGGAAGCCCTGTTATGCTACCTAGGCATCAAGGCTGCCAGAACCGACACCCTTGCTAGGCTTTCGCAGAATTATATAGTAAGGAAATGAGGGGCTCGTTGAGGAAATACAGAAAGATAGGTCGGCAGTCTACAATGCCAAAGGAGGCATAGGATGTGTCGTTAGGCTCTTTTCTTTTTCACTACGGTTAATTAGGTAAACATTTTTTTTAAATATACCGAAGAAAGAAAGAAAAACACGCGCCCAGAGTAGGGACCGAACCTACGCCTTTCGATTACATGTCGAATGCCTTTCCAATTCGGCTATCTGGGCGACTGTGTTCTCCTTCACTTTCTGGGCTATTTATATTTACTAGAAGTGTATCTGGCTCTTGAGGGTGGTAGCCAGCACCACTCTGACTACACGGGGAGAAGGGGACCTTCTTTACAACCCCCCCGGGGCGTGACTCAAACGTCTACAGCCTGTCATGAGCGGGGGACTGGCGGGAAGCCCTCTTATAATACCTAGGCATCAAGGCTGCCAGAACCGAGACCCTCGCTAGGCTTTCGCAGAATAATATAGTAAGGAAATGAGGGGCTCGTTGAGGAAATACAGAAAGATAGGTCGGCAGTCAACAATGCCAAAGGAGGCATAGGGGTGTCGTTAGGCTCTTTTCTTTTTCACTACGGTTAATAAAGTAAACATTTTTTTAAATATACAGAAGAAAGAAAGAAAAACACGCGCCCAGAATGGGGACCAACCCACACCTTTCGATTACATGTCGAATGCCTTTCCAATTCGGCTATCTGGGCTACTGTGTTCTCCTTCACTTTCTGGGCTATTTATATTTACTAGAAGTGTATCTGACTCTTGAGGGTGGTAGCCAGCACCACTCTGACTACACGGGGAAATGGGGACCTTCTTTACAACCCCCGGGGCGTGACTCGAACGTCTACAGCCTGTCATGAGCGGGTTACTGGCGGGAAGCCCTTTTATGCTACCTAGGCATCAAGGCTGCCAGAACCGAGACCCTCGCTAGGCTTTCGCAGAACAATATAGTAAGAAAATGAGGGTCTCGTTGAGGAAATACAGAAAGATAGGTTGGCAGTCTACAATGCCAAAGGAGGCATAGGGGTGTCGTTAGGCTCTTTTCTTTTTCACTACGGTTAATTAAGTAAACATTTTTTTAAATATACAGAACAAAGAAAAAAAACACGGGCCCAGAGTGGGGACCGAACCCACGCCTTTCGATTACAAGTCGAATGCCTTACCAAATCGGCTACCTGGGCGACTGTGTTCTCCTTCACTTTCTGGGCGATTTATATTTACTAGAAGTGTATCTGACTCCTGAGGGTGGTAGCCAGCGCCACTCTGACTACATGGGGAGAAGGGCACCTTCTTTACAACCCCCGGGGCGTGACTCGAACGTCTACAGCCTGTCATAAGCGGGTTACTGGCGGGAAGCCCTCTTTTGCTACCTAGGCATCAAGGCTGCCAGAACCGAGACCCTCGCTAGGCTTTCGCAGAATAATATAGTAAGGAAATGAGGGGCTCGTTGAGGAAATACAGAAAGATGGGTCGGCAGTCTACAGTGCCAAAGGAGGCATAGGGGTGTCGTTAGGCTCTTTTCTTTTTCACTACGGTTAATTAAGTAAACATTTTTTTAAATATACAGAACAAAGAAAAAAAACACGGGCCCAGAGTGGGGACCGAACCCACGCCTTTCGATTACAAGTCGAATGCCTTACCAAATCGGCTACCTGGGCGACTGTGTTCTCCTTCACTTTCTGGGCGATTTATATTTACTAGAAGTGTATCTGACTCCTGAGGGTGGTAGCCAGCGCCACTCTGACTACATGGGGAGAAGGGCACCTTCTTTACAACCCCCGGGGCGTGACTCGAACGTCTACAGCCTGTCATAAGCGGGTTACTGGCGGGAAGCCCTCTTTTGCTACCTAGGCATCAAGGCTGCCAGAACCGAGACCCTCGCTAGGCTTTCGCAGAATAATATAGTAAGGAAATGAGGGGCTCGTTGAGGAAATACAGAAAGATGGGTCGGCAGTCTACAGTGCCAAAGGAGGCATAGGGGTGTCGTTAGGCTCTTTTCTTTTTCACTACAGTTAATTAAGTAAACATTTTTTTAAATATACAGAAGAAAGAAAGAAAAACACGAGCCCAGAGTGGGACCGAACCCCCGCCTTTCGATTACATGTCGAACGCCTTACCAATTCGGCTATCCGGGCGACTGTGTTCTCCTTCACTTTCTGGGCTATTTATATTTACTAGAAGTGTATCTGACTCTTGAGGGTGGTAGCCAGCGCCACTCTGACTACGCGGGGAGAAGGGGACCTTCGTTAGAACCCCCGGGGCGTGACTCGAACGTTTACAGCCTGTCATGAGCGGGTTACTGGCGGGAAGCCCTCTTATGCTGCCTAGGCATCAAGGCGGCCAGAACCGAGACCCTCGCTAGGCTTTCGCAGAATAATATAGTAAGGAAATGAGGGGCTCGTTGAGGAAATACAGAAAGATGGGTCGGCAGTCTACAGTGCCAAAGGAGGCATAGGGGTGTCGTTAGGCTCTTTTCTTTTTCACTACAGTTAATTAAGTAAACATTTTTTTTAAATATACAGAAGAAAGAAAGAAAAACGCGCCCAGAGTAGGGACCGAACCTACGCCTTTCGATTACATGTCGAATGCCTTTCCTATTCGGCTATCTGGGCGACTGTGTTCTCCTTCACTTTCTGGGCTATTTATATTTACTAGAAGTGTATCTCACTCATGAGGGTGGTAGCCAGCACCACTCTGACTACACAGGGAGAAGGGGACCTTCTTTACGACCCCCGGGGCGTGACTCGAACGTCTACAGCCTGTCATGAGCGGATTACTGGCGGGAAGCCCTCTTATGCTAACTAGGCATCAAGGCTGCCAGAACCGAGACCCTCGCTAGGCTTTCGCAGTATAATATAGTAAGGAAATGAGGGGCTCGTTGAGGAAATACAGAAAGATAGGTCGGCAGTCTACAATGCCAATAGAGGCATAGGGGTGTCGTTAGGCTCTTTTCTTTTTCACTACGGTTATTTAAGTAAACATTTTTTTTAATATACAGAAGAAAGAAAGAAAAACGCGCCCAGAGTAGGGACCGAACCTACGCCTTTCGATTACATGTCGAATGCCTTTCCTATTCGGCTATCTGGGCGACTGTGTTCTCCTTCACTTTCTGGGCTATTTATATTTACTAGAAGTGTATCTGACTCCTGAGGGTGGTAGCCAGCGCCACTCTGACTACACGGGGAGAAGGGGACCTTCTTTACAACCCCCGGGGCGTGACTCGAACGTCTACAGCCTGTCATGAGCGGGTTACTGGCGGGAAGCCCTCTTATGCTACCTAGGCATCAAGGCTGCCAGAAGCGAGACCTTCGCTAGGCTTTCGCAGAATATTATAGTAAGGAAATTAGGGGCTCGTTGAGGAAATACATAAAGATAGTTCGGCAGTCTACAATGCCAAAGGAGGCCTAGGGGTGTCGTTAGGCTCTTTTCTTTTTCACTACTTCTACAATGCCAAAGGAGGCATAGGGGTGTCGTTAGGCTCTTTTCTTTTTCACTACGGTTAATTAAGTAAACATTTTTTTAAATATACAGAAGAAAGAAAGAAAAACACGAGCCCATGAGTGGGGACCGAACCCACGCCTTAAGATTACATGTCGAATGCCTTACCGATTGGGCTATCTGGGCGACTGTGTTCTCCTTCACTTTCTCGGCTATTTATATTTATTAGAAGTGTATCTCACTCTTGAGGGTGGTAGCCAGCACCACTCTGACTACACGGCGAGAAGGGGACCTTCTTTTCAACCCCCGGGGCGTGACTCGAACGTCTACAGCCTGTCATGAGTCGGTTACTGGCGGGAAGCCCTGTTATGCTACCTAGGCATCAAGGCTGCCAGAACCGAGACCCTCGCTAGGCTTTCGCAGAATAATATAGTAAGCAAATGAGGGGCTCGTTGAGGAAATACAGAAAGATAGGTCGGCAGTCTACAATGCCAAATGATGCATAGGGGTGTCGTTAGGCTCTTTTCTTTTTCACTACAATTAATTAAGTAAACATTTTTTTTAATATACAGAAGAAAGAAAGAAAAACGCGCCCAGAGTGGGGACCGAACCTACGCCTTTCGATTACATGTCGAATGCCTTTCCAATTCGGCTATCTGGGCGACTGTGTTCTCCTTCACTTTCTGGGCTATTTATATTTACTAGAAGTGTATCTCACTCTTGAGGGTGGTAGCCAGCACCACTCTGACTACACGGGGAGAAGGGGACCTTCTTTTCAACCCCCAAAGCGTGACACGAACGTCTACAGCCTGTCATGAGTGGGTTACTAGCGGGAAGCCCTGTTATGCTACCTAGGCATCAAGGCTGCCAGAACCGAGACCCTCGCTAGGCTTTCGCAGAATAATATAGTAAGGAAATGAGGGGCTCGTTGAGGAAATACAGAAAGATAGGTCGGCAGTCTACAATGCCAAAGCAGGCATAGGATGTGTCGTTAGGCTCTTTTCTTTTTCACTACGGTTAATTAGGTAAACATTTTTTTTAAATATACCGAAGAAAGAAAGAAAAACACGCGCCCAGAGTAGGGACCGAACCCACGCCTTTCGATTACATGTCGAATGCCTTTCCAATTCGGCTACCTGGGCGACTGTGTTCTCCTTCACTTTCTGGGCTATTTATATTTACTAGAAGTGTATCTGACTCTTGAGGGTGGTAGCCAGCACCACTCTGACTACACGGGGAGAAGGGGACCTTCTTTACAACCCCCCGGGGCGTGACTCAAACGTCTACAGCCTGTCATGAGCGGGTTACTGGCGGGAAGCCCTCTTATGCTACCTAGGCATCAAGGCTGCCAGAACCGAGACCCTCGCTAGGCTTTCGCAGAATAATATACTAAGGCAATGAGGTGCTCGTTGAGGAAATACAGAAAGATAGGTCTGCAGTCTACAATGCCAAAAGAGGCATAGGGGTGTCGTTAGGCTCTTTTCTTTTTCACTACGGTTAATTAGGTAAACAAATTTTTAAATATACAGCAGAAAGAAAGAAAAACACGCGCCTTGAGTGGGGACCGAACAAACGCCTTTCGATTACATGTCGAATGCCTTACCAATTCGGCTATCTGGGCAACTCTGTTCTCCTTCACTTTCTGGGCTATTTATATTTACTAGAAGTGCATCTGACTCTTGAGGGTGGTAGCCAGCGCCACTCTGACTACACGGGGAGAGGGGGACCTTCTTTACTACCCCCGGGGCGTGACTCGAACGTCTACAGCCTGTCATGAGCGGGTTACTGGCGGGAAGCCCTCTTATGCTACCTAGGCATCAAGGCTGCCGGAACCGAGACCCTCGCTAAGCTGTCGCAGAATAATATAGTAAGGAAATGAGGGTCTCGTTGAGGAAATACAGAAAGATAGGTCGGCAGTCTACAATGCCAAAGGAGGCTTAGGGGTGTCGTTAGGCTCTTTTCTTTTTCACTACGGTTAATTAGGTAAACATTTTTTTTAAATATACAGAAGAAAGAAAGAAAAACACGCGCCCAGAGTGGGGACCGAACCCACGCCTTTCGATTACATGTCGAATGCCTTACCAATTCGGCTATCTGGGCGACTCTGTTCTCCTTCACTTTCTGGGATATTTATATTTACTAGAAGTGCATCTGACTCTTGAGGGTGGTCGCCAGCGCCACTCTGACTACACGGGGAGAGGGGGACCTTCTTTACAACCCCCGGGGCGTGACTCGAACGTCTACAGCCTGTCATGAGTGGGTTACTGGCGGGAAGCCCTGTTATGCTACCTAGGCATCAAGGCTGCCAGAACCGAAACTCTCGCTAGGCTTTCGCAGAATAATATAGTAAGGAAATGAGGGGCTCGTTGAGGAAATACAGAAAGATAGGTCGGCAGTTTACAATGCCAAATGAGGCATAGGGGTGTCGTTAGGCTCTTTTCTTTTTCACTACGGTTAATTAAGTAAACATTTTTTTTAATATACAGAAGAAAGAAAGAAAAACGCGCCCAGAGTAGGGACCGAACCTACGCCTTTCGATTACATGTCGAATGCCTTTCCTATTCGGCTATCTGGGCGACTGTGTTCTCCTTCACTTTCTGGGCTATTTATATTTACTAGAAGTGTATCTCACTCATGAGGGTGGTAGCCAGCACCACTCTGACTACACAGGGAGAAGGGGACCTTCTTTACAACCCCCGGGGCGTGACTCGAACGTCTACAGCCTGTCATGAGCGGGTTACTGGCGGGAAGCCCTCTTATGCTAACTAGGCATCAAGGCTGCCAGAACCGAGACCCTCGCTAGGCTTTCGCAGAATAATATAGTAAGGAAATGAGGGGCTCGTTGAGGAAATACAGAAAGATAGGTCGGCAGTCTACAATGCCAAATGAGGCATAGGGGTGTAGTTAGGCTCTTTTCTTTTTCACTACGGTTAATTAAGTAAACATTTTTTTTAATATACAGAAGAAAGAAAGAAAAACGCGCCCAGAGTAGGGACCGAACCTACGCCTTTCGATTACATGTCGAATGCCTTTCCTATTCGGCTATCTGGGCGACTGTGTTCTCCTTCACTTTCTGGGCTATTTATATTTACTAGAAGTGTATCTGACTCCTGAGGGTGGTAGCCAGCGTCACTCTGACTACACGGGGAGAAGGGGACCTTCTTTTCAACCCCCGGGGCGTGACTCGAACGTCTACAGCCTGTCATGAGTCGGTTACTGGCGGGAAGCCCTGTTATGCTACCTAGGCATCAAGGGTGCCAGAACCGAGACCCTCGCTAGGCTTTCGCAGAATAATATAGTAAGGAAATGAGGGGCTCGTTGAGGAAATACAGAAAGATAGGTCGGCAGTCTACAATGCCAAATGAGGCATAGGGGTGTCGTTAGGCTCTTTTCTTTTTCACTACAATTAATTAAGTAAACATTTTTTTTAATATACAGAAGAAAGAAAGAAAAACGCGCCCAGAGTGGGGACCGAACCTACGCCTTTCGATTACATGTCGAATGCCTTTCCAATTCGGCTATCTGGGCGACTGTGTTCTCCTTCACTTTCTGGGCTATTTATATTTACTAGAAGTGTATCTCACTCTTGAGGGTGGTAGCCAGCACCACTCTGACTACACGGGGAGAAGGGGACCTTCTTTTCAACCCCCGGGGCGTGACACGAACGTCTACAGCCTGTCATGAGTGGGTTACTGGCGGGAAGCCCTGTTATGCTACCTAGGCATCAAGGCTGCCAGAACCGAGACCCTCGCTAGGCTTTCGCAGAATAATATAGTAAGGAAATGAGGGGCTCGTTGAGGAAATACAGAAAGATAGGTCGGCAGTCTACAATGCCAAAGGAGGCATAGGATGTGTCGTTAGGCTCTTTTCTTTTTCACTACGGTTAATTAGGTAAACATTTTTTTAAATATACCGAAGAAAGAAAGAAAAACACGCGCCCAGAGTAGGGACCGAACCCACGCCTTTCGATTACATGTCGAATGCCTTTCCAATTCGGCTATCTGGGCGACTGTGTTCTCCTTCACTTTCTGGGCTATTTATATTTACTAGAAGTGTATCTGACTCTTGAGGGTGGTAGCCAGCACCACTCTGACTACACGGGGAGAAGGGGACCTTCTTTACAACCCCCCGGGGCGTGACTCAAACGTCTACAGCCTGTCATGAGCGGGTTACTGGCGGGAAGCCCTCTTATGCTACCTAGGCATCAAGGCTGCTAGAACCGAGACCCTCGCTAGGCTTTCGCAGAATAATATAGTAAGGAAATGAGGGGCTCGTTGAGGAAATACAGAAAGATAGGTCGGCAGTCAACAATGCCAAAGGAGGCATAGGGGTGTCGTTAGGCTCTTTTCTTTTTCACTACGGTTATAAAGTAAACATTTTTTTTAAATATACAGAAGAAAGAAAGAAAAACACGCGCCCAGAATGGGGACCAACCCACGCCTTTCGATTACATGTCGAATGCCTTTCCAATTCGGCTATCTGGGCGACTGTGTTCTCCTTCACTTTCTGGGCTATTTATATTTACTAGAAGTGTATCTGACTCTTGAGGGTGATAGCCAGCACCACTCTGACTACACGGGGAAATGGGGACCTTCTTTACAACCCCCGGGGCGTGCCTCGAATGTCTACAGCCTGTCATGAGCGGGTTACTGGCGGGAAGCCCTTTTATGCTACCTAGGCATCAAGGCTGCCAGAACCGAGACCCTCGCTAGGCTTTCGCAGAACAATATAGTAAGGAATGAGGGTCTCGTTGAGGAAATACAGAAAGATAGGTCGGCAGTCTACAATGCCAAAGGAGGCTAAGGGGTGTCGTTAGGCTCTTTTCTTTTTCACTACGGTTAATTAAGTAAACATTTTTTTAAATATACAGAAGAAAGAAAGAAAAACACGAGCCCATGAGTGGGGACCGAACCCACACCTTTCGATTACATGTCGAATGCTTTACCGATTGGGCTATCTGGGCGACTGTGTTCTCCTTCACTTTCTGGGCTATTTATATTTACTAGAAGTGTATCTGACTCTTGAGGGTGGTAGCCAGCGCCACTCTGACTACGCAGGGAGAAGGGGACCTTCTTTACAACCCCCGGGGTGTGACTCGAATGTCTACAGCCTGTCATGAGCGGGTTACAGGCGGGAAGCCCTCTTATGCTACCTGGGCATAAAGGCTGCCAGAACCGAGACCCTCGCTAAGCTTTCGCAGAATAATATAGTAAGAAAATGAGGGGCTCGTTGAGGAAATACAGTAACATAGGTCGGAAGTCTACAATGCCAAAGGAGGCATAGGGTGTCGTTAGGCTCTTTTCTTTTTCACTACGGTTAATTGGTGAACATTTTTTAAATATACAGAAGAAAGAAAGAAAAACACGCGCCAAGAGTGGGGACCGAACCCACGCCTTTCGATAACATGTCGAATGCCTTACCAATTCGGCTATCTGGGCGACTGTGTTCTCCTTCACTTTCTGGGCTATTTATATTTACTAGAGGTGTATCTGACTCTTGAGGGTGGTAGCCAGTGCCACTCTGACTACACGGGGAGAAGGGGACCTTCTTTACAATCCCCGGGGCGTGACTCGAGCGTCTACAGCCTGTCATGAGCGGGTTACTTGTGGGAAGCCCTCTTATGCTACCTAGGCATCAAGGCTGCCAGAACCGAGACCCTCGCTAGGCTTTCGCAGAATAATATACTAAGGCAATGAGGTGCTCGTTGAGGAAATACAGAAAGATAGGTCTGCAGTCTACAATGCCAAAACAGGCAAAGGGGTGTCGTTAGGCTCTTTTCTTTTTCACTACGGTTAATTAGGTAAACATTTTTTTTAATATACAGAAGAAAGAAAGAAAAACACGCGCCCAGAGTGGGGACCGAACCCACGCCTTTCGATTATATGTCGAATGCTTTACCAATTCGGCAAATGGGCGACTGTGTTCTATTTCACTTTCTGGGCTATTTATATTTACTAGAAGTGTATCTGACTCTTGAGGTTGGTAGCCAGCGCCACTCTGACTACGCGGGGAGAAGGGGACCTTCTTTACAACCCCCGGGGTGTGACTCGAGCGTCTACAGCCTGTCATGAGCGGGTTACTGGCGGGAAGCCCTCTTATGCTACCTAGGCATCAAGGCTGCCAGAACCGAGACCCTCGCTAGGCTTTCGCAGAATAATATAGTAAGGAAATGAGGGGCTCGTTGAGGAAATACAGAAAGATAGGTCGGCAGTCTACAATGCCAAAGGAGGCATAGGGGTGTCGTTAGGCTCTTTTTTTTCACTACGGTTATTTAAGTAAATATTTTTTTTAAATATACAGAAGAAAGAAAGAAGAACACGCACCCAGAGTGGGGACCGAACCCACGCCTTTCGATTACATGTCGAATGCCTTACCAAATCGGCTATCTGGGCATCTGTGTTCTCCTTCACTTTCTGGGCTATTTATATTTACTAGAAGTGTATCTGACTCCTGAGGGTGGTAGCCAGCGCCACTCTGACTACACGGGGAGAAGGGCACCTTCTTTACAACCCCCGGGGCGAGACTCGAACGTCTACAGCCTGTCATAAGCGGGTTACTGGTGGGAAGCCCTCTTATGCTACCTAGGACTTAGGCTGCCAGAACCGAGACCCTCGCTAGGCTTTCGCAGAATAATATAGTAAGGAAATGAGGGGCTCGTTGAGGAAATACAGAAAGATGGGTCGGCAGTCTACAATGCCAAAGGAGGCATAGGGGTGTCGTTGGCTCTTTTCTTTTTCACTACAGTTAATTAAGAAAACATTTTTTTTAAATATACAGAAGAAAGAAAGAAAAACACGAGCCCAGAGTGGGGACCAACCCCCGCCTTTCGATTACATGTCGAATGCCTTACCAATTCGGCTATCCGGGCAACTGTGTTCTCCTTCACTTTCTGGGCTATTTATATTTACTAGAAGTGTATCTGACTCCTGAGGGTGGTAGCCAGCGTCACTCTGACTACACTGGGAGAGGGGGACCTTCTTTACAACCCCCGGGGCGTGACTCGAACGTCTACAGCCTGTGATGAGCGGGTTACTGGCGGGAAGCCCTCTTATGCTACCTAGGCATCAAGGCTGCCAGAACCGAGACCCCCGCTAAGCTTTCGCAGAATAATATAGTAAGGAAATGAGGGGCTCGTTGAAGAAATACAGAAAGATAGGTCGACAGTCTACAATGCCAAAGGAGGCATAGGGGTGTCGTTAGGCTCTTTTCTTTTTCACTTCGGGTAATTAAGAAAACATTTTTTTAAATATACAGAAGAAAGAAAGAAAAACACGAGCCCAGAGTGGGGACCGAACCCACGCCTTTCGATTACATGTCGAATGCCTTACCAATTCGGCTATCTGGGCGACTGTGTTCTCCTTCACTTTCTGGGCTATTTATATTTACTAGAACTGCATCTGACTCTTGAGGGTGGTCGCCAGCGCCACTCTGACTACACGGGGAGAGGGGGACCTTCTTTACAACCCCCCGTGGCGTGACTCGAAGGTCTACAGCCTGTCATGAGCGGGTTACTGGCGGGAAGCCCTCTTATGCTACCTAGGCATCAAGGCTGCCAGAACCGAGACCCTCGCTAGGCTTTCGCAGAATAATATAGTAAGGAAATGAGGGGCTCGTTGAGGAAATACAGAAAGATAGGTCTGCAGTCTACAATGCCAAAAGAGGCATAGGGGTGTCGTTAGGCTCTTTTCTTTTTCACTATGGTTAATTAAGTAAACATTTTTTTTAATATACAGAAGAAAGAAAGAAAAACACGCGCCCAGATTGGGGACCGAACCCACGCCTTTCGATTATATGTCGAATGCCTTACCAATTCGGCTAAATGGGCGACTGCGTTCTATTTCACTTTCTGGGCTATTTATATTTACTAGAAGTGTATCTGACTCTTGAGGGTGGTAGCCAGCGCCACTCTGACTACACGGGGAGAAGGGGACCTTCTTTACAACCCCCGGGGTGTGACTCGAGCGTCTACAGCCTGTCATGAGCGGGTTACTGGCGGGAAGCCCTCTTATGCTACCTAGGCATCAAGGCTGCCAGAACCGAGACCCTCGCTAGGCTTTCGCAGAATAATATAGTAAGGAAATGAGGGGCTCGTTGAGGAAATACAGAAAGATAGGTCGGCAGTCTACAATGCCAAAGGAGGCATAGGGGTGTCGTTAGGCTCTTTTTTTTCACTACGGTTATTTAAGTAAACAGTTTTTTTAAATATACAGAAGAAAGAAAGAAGAACACGCACCCAGAGTGGGGCCGAACCCACGCCTTTCGATTACATGTCGAATGCCTTACCAAATCGGCTATCTGGGCAACTGTGTTCTCCTTCACTTTCTGGGCTATTTATATTTACTAGAAGTGTATCTGACTCCTGAGGGTGGTAGCCAGCGCCACTCTGACTACACGGGGAGAAGGGCACTTTTTACAACCCCCGGGGCGTGACTCGAACGTCTACAGATTGTCATAAGCGGGTTACTGGCGGGAAGCCCTCTTATGCTACCTAGGACTTAGGCTGCCAGAACCGAGACCCTCGCTAGGCTTTCGCAGAATAATATAGTAAGGAAATGAGGGGCTCGTTGAGGAAATACAGAAAGATGGGTCGGCAGTCTACAATGCCAAAGAGGCATAGGGGTGTCGTTGGCTCTTTTCTTTTTCACTACAGTTAATTAATAAAACATTTTTTTTTAAATATACAGAAGAAAGAAAGAAAAACACGAGCCCAGAGTAGGGACAAACCCCCGCCTTTCGATTACATGTCGAATGCCTTACCAATTCGGCTATCTGGGCGACTCTGTTCTCCTTCACTTTCTGGGCTATTTATATTTACTAGAACTGCATCTGACTCTTGAGGGTGGTCGCCAGCGCCACTCTGACTACACGGGGAGAGGGGGACCTTCTTTACAACCCCCCGAGGCGTGACTCGAACGTCTACAGCCTGTCATGAGCGGGTTACTGGCGGGAAGCCCTCTTATGCTACCTAGGCATCAAGGCTGCCAGAACCGAGACCCTCGCTAAGCTTTCGCAGAATAATATAGTAAGGAAATGAGGGGCTCGTTGAGGAAATACAGAAAGATAGGTCGACAGTCTACAATGCCAAAGGAGGCATAGGGGTGTCGTTAGGCTCTTTTCTTTTTCACTTCGGGTAATTAAGTAAACATTTTTTTTAAATATACAGAAGAAAGAAAAAAAAACATGCGCCCAGAGTGGGGACCGAACCCACGCCTTTCGATTACATGTTGAATGCCTTACCAAATCGGCTACCTGGGCGACTGTGTTCTCCTTCACTTTCTGGGCTATTTATATTTACTAGAAGTGTATCTGACTCCTGAGGGTGGTAGCCAGCGCCACTCTGACTACATGGGGAGAA